>NC_089710.1:686132-1372264 GCF_031753505.1 Anomalospiza imberbis | reverse complement strand
AGTGGTGTCAGTGGGACCCCCTGTGCACAGGGACCCCCAGCCCCGGGCTGGCCGTGCCAGCACCCCCAGGGACCTCCAGCCCCGGGAACCCAGAAGAAGTGGAAACCACAACTGTGCAAACGCTGCCTGTGCCCAAAGGAATTGCAAAGAGAAGTGAGAATTTAAACAGTATATTTTTTCCAAAAATCGGCAAAACCTAGGATTTACAGAACATGTTTCATTGTAACAATCCTTTTAACAACAACAATCTACAGAACATATTTACATGGGAGCCTATAGACTAACAATCTACAAAACATATTTACATGGGTGCCTGCAGACTAACAAACTTCCAAACATATTTACATGGGTGCCTGCAGACTAACAAACTTCCAAACATATTTACAGGAAACCTCTAAGCTTCAGAACATATTTACAGAGGGGTCATTGTGGTAAGCACATTTCTCTCTCTTTCAGGATTTTTATAAAGGTGAACAGAGAGAAGTGAAAGAGAAAACAATTTCTATTTCTGCTCCTTGTTTTTTCCTTGTGGAATGTGCTTGGAGAATAATTTACCTAGAGCAAATGCCTGGTTGGATCATGGTGGATTGTTTGGGCCTGATGGCCAATTGGATCCACCTGTGTCTGGACTCTGGAGAACAGAGGGTCATGAGTTGTGAGTTGTTTAGATATGATAGCTATAGAGAGTAGCATGTAGTTTTTAGTATCCTCTTCTATATAGTATCTTAATGTATCATAACATAATTATAATAAAGAAATGATTCAGCCTTCTGAACTAAGTCAGACACCATCATTCTTCCCATTGGGTTTGCCGACATCAACAACAGCTGATTCCTGACATTTACATTTAAAAAGTGACATTTTGTTGTGATCTGGCCAGGCTGTGCCAGTTTTGTTTCCCCAGTGGGCAGGGTCAGCACCAAAGACACAGACACCAACTGAAGGACTCAGTGTCATTGACTGTAGCTCAAAGCAGCAAAGAATCACAAAAGGAGCAGCTCAGCACTGCACCCAGCCAGCAGCACCAAAGATTGCAGCAGTGATTAAGAAAGATCCAGCAGCAGTTACCCTCAGGCTTTACCATGCCCCAGATCCACACAGCAGCTGGGGAAGCTGTCACAGCCAAGGGCTGCAGAGCCACTCCTGGACACTGGGAATTCCTGCAGGTGCCTCCAGCCACAGGTGAGGCTCCAGCCTCGCTGGGAGAGGGCCCAGCTCTGACAGTGCTGAATGAACAAACTGACAGCGCTGCTGGTGCGGGAACATCTGGTTTCATCCTCCTCCTGGGTTCCTCCCAAAGCCTGGCCAGGGCCCAAGAGGAACCAAGGGAGGTGACTTTGCCCATTCAGCCCCAGACAAGGCCAGATGTCAGATTTCATGGCCTTGTCTGGCTTCTAAACACAGAAAGGTCAATCCATGTTTCACTAATGAGTGGATACATCTATCACAGTGCTAATGACCATGCATATTTCATTAGTGAGCAGATACAAAGATAACCTTTGGTTGGAAGGTTCATCCAGAGGCCACCTTTGGCTCAGGGCCTCACTCAGGGCTGTTGTCCAGGACTTGGCACTTCAGAGACGTGGTTTAGTGCTGGGCTCGACACTGCTGGGTGACCGGCTGGACTGGATGAGCTCAGAGATCTTTTCCAACAGAAAGGATTCTGTGATTCCATGACTCCATCTGCTGCATTCAGCCAGGTCCATGTTAGCAGCATTCATTTGCTCACAAAGTCTCCTCAGGCCCAGCTCTTGAGGCCTGAGGCTTCAGCTCCTTCAGCTCCTGGTGCTCAGCTGCTCGTGCTGAACGGGACGACTCGGGGAGAAGAACACAGTCCATTCAATTCCTTCTGGGACACGGAGAGGGGAGGCTGTGGAAACAGGAGCAGTGTTTGTGGCCTCCTCTCTGCCCTGCACGCCTTTCAGCGCTTTGAACCAGCCAAGAGCTTTCTCCAAGAGTACAATGGAGCAGCTGCTCCTGCTGCCGGGTCTGGCTCTCTCCAGTCTCTGACCTTGCCTGCTTTTGTCCCTCTTGCTGTGCCCTCTGCTCCCCCAGGGCTCGGTGGCTGCTGCCCAGGACTGTGGGACTGGCGCAGATCCAGGGGTCGAGACCCTCCTTTCTCTGCCCTTGGAGCTGCCTGGGCACAGCAGCCTTTTCCATCTGGAAGCTCCCCATGGACAGGGAGTCCCCAGCTCCGTTCCTTGCACAAGCTCCAGGAGCCCAGGGCTGCCATCTCAAGTCCCTGCTGGCCCTGGGGGCTCCCAGGTGGGCACAAGTGGGGCAGCAGAGCCAGCAGGGAGCCTGCGAGTCTCTTCCAGCCCTGTCTGCTCAGAGTTTGGGCCTTGGAGCCTCAGGTGGCCAAAGGCAGCTGCTGCTGGTCCCTCTGTGTGCCCCCGTGTCCAGCAGTGCTGCTCCATCAGTCTGTGCCCAGCCATGGGGAAAAGCCTCAGCCCTGCAGGGCCAGGAGCTGCCGGGCTCTGCCTGAGCAGCTCAGCCAGAGGGAAGGGAGCTGCTCCCCACGGGAACCAGGAGCCAAGGGCTGGAGCACCTCGTTCTGGGGCAGAGCCCAAATTCTGTGAGGGAGTAACAGAGTTATTCACGTGCACTGGTGTGTCAGCTCTGCAGGTGCTGTGCCTGCAAACACATGGCTCGAGATGTGCAAAAGAATTCTGCAACTCTTGGCTGGATCAGGATGTCAGCAGTGCTGAACTCCAGCTTAGTCCAAAGCAAACACTTTACACCTCTGCTCATATCTGCTAGATTTTTTACATCAGGGTATCCAGAGAGAAGTAAACAGAGGAGTAAATATTTTCATTATTTATCAGAAATATATCTCATTTTGCTGAACACTTCTTTTTCAGAATGTGTTATCTTCTTAAAAAGAAAAAGAAAAAAGAAAAAAAAAAACGAGAAAAATATTAAAGCGAAGAAAAAGAAACAAATGTGTAGTGTAATCTTCTTGAACTTTGGATTAAGAGGTAACTGATCTTTTTAAAGGGAGAACTCATTTACTTTGTGCATGTTCTCATGCCTGGATCCATCTTACGGACTGACATCAGCATCCATTTTAAAGACTTTGGGTTTTGTTTCCAATATTAAGATTTTTTTTTTTTAATTGGAGTTGAAGCAATAGGAGGATGAGAGATGGATTGTGCACAACTGTGTCTTGAGGCCAAAAAAATTGCAGTTTGAAACTTGGACTTAAAGTATTGAAAATGAAACTTACAAATCCCAGTGCATTGTGTGACAGCAGCTTTTCCTATAGGATGTGCAGCATCACAAAGACTTCATCAGTGGGGTTGGGAGTGCTTGGAGCTTTGTCCTGTGCCACTCTGGGATGTCATGAACCAGGACTTCACCTGCCACCAGCCCAGGTCACCCTCTGCCACCACAGCTCCTTGGGCCTTGTGTCCCCAAAGCAGACACAAAGTGTTTCTGCTGCTCCCGCTTTGCACAAACCCACAGAGAGCTGGGATTTTTCCAAGGCTCATGTCTCCATTGGGCCATATTCCCAAAGAACCAGCAGCACATCCTGATGAATACGGCGAGTTACGTGGATGGTTGTCAGATCCACTTCCTGCCTAGAAATCCTGAAACTGCTTCTAAATGCTGCTCCTTCAGCTCCTGGACACCTTCTCACACAGAGCTGGGAAAAAAATCCCCTGGCCACTGGCTAAAAGGTGAGTTATGCCCAAGTTAGAGCTCTGTGGGAAATCTCTGTCCCTCCCTGACGTTTTAATGTATCTGTACATGGGGGTGTGCATGGATGCGTCTTGTATACAAAGGAAGGAGCGTGCAAGCAACGGGACTGACACTTTCAGTGTCCATGCTATTCCATACCCATGGGCACAGAGACATTATGGAAACCCTGGCACAGACAGGGCCTTCTGTCCATGGGTACAGAGACATCCAAGAGCCCCTGGCACACACAGAGCCTTCTGTCCATGGGTACAGAGACATCCAAGAGCCCCTGGCACACACAGAGCCTTCTGTCCATGGATACAGAGACATCCAAGAGCCCCTGGCACACACAGAGCCTTCTGTCCACGGGTACAGAGACATCCAAGAGCCCCTGGCACACACAGAGCCTTCTGTCCATGGGTACAGAGACATCCAAGAGCCCCTGGCACACACAGAGCCTTCTGTCCATGGGTACAGAGACATCCAAGAGCCCCTGGCACACACAGAGCCTTCTGTCCATGGATACAGAGACATCCAAGAGCCCCTGGCACACACAGAGCCTTCTGTCCATGGATACAGAGGCATCCAAGAGCACCTGGCACACACAGGCCTGGCACACACAGGCCTGGCAGAACAGGTGGCTTTCCCCACAGGCTGCAGGAGATGAGAACACAACATTTGCCAACACTGACTGCAAGCCACAGCTCCGGGTGCTCCCCATGAACCTCAGCTCTGGGACCACTGTCTGCCACAAGCTTCAGGGGCTGCAGTGGGAGCCTGGCTGGGCTCTGCCCTGGGGCCATCCTGCAGGGACAGCTGCAAACAGGGAGCATTCCCTTGCCACAAACAGCCAAGCCAGGGCTGCAGGGCAGCTGCTCCAGCCCGGAGTGCACTGCTGAGTGCTGTGCTCTGGGGCTGGGGCTCCCCGCACAGGGGACTGGACTGGTGTGCCACAGGAGACAGAGAAGCTGCAGCTTCAGCCTAACTGAGGTGGGTGCGTGGGCTTGGAAGAGTGGGGAGGCTCAAGGGGATTCACAGAGCTCCTCCTGCTACAAGGACGAGGACAAGGGAGTGGGAACTCAGCAGTGAGGAGAGCTGAGGGCTGGAGAGCAGCTCTGAATGACACTAAAATCCCACTGGACCTCTGAGACATTGCTGCTCCTCAGCCAGTGACAGGATGAGTCCCTAAGCCTGGGGCTCAGCCTTCCTCGTGGTGAGGGGCATCAAGGAAGGCAACAGTGTGATGGAGACTGCCATGGGCTGGGAACTCACTGGGGGAAAAGAGGGAGCAGTTGGGAAGTACAAGGCAGGTGGAGGAGAGAACTGTTCAGAGAAGGGCTGAGCTACAGTTTGAGCAAGCTGCAAAATGTCATTTGGGGTCATCCCAGATTGATTTCATTTCAGAAGCTATTGAACAAGTTTATTTTGGGGTGGTGTCATGTTTTCCCTTGGAGGCGTACACTCTGCAACCTTGAGCTGTGTTGCTGAAATGCTCCAGCAGGTCTGTGCTGCAGGTCACCCCATTTCTTCTTTGGCTGATTGCGGCCCGGTGCTGAGCTCCAGCAGAGCCCTGGCAGAGCCCAGAGCAGCCTCAGCACCCGCAGAGCCCGGCTGCAAGGAGAGAAACCAGAAAGCGCCCGTCAGCTGAAGGCTCCTGTCCCCTTGTCCCAGCCGCCCGCGGTGCCCAGGCCATGCTGGCCGTGCCCAGAGCTGTGCCCAGAGCTGCCCATCCCTGCTGCCTTTGGGAGCAGAGCAGGAGGGCAGGACATGTGCCCAGCCTGCAGCCGGCCACGGCACATCCAGCCCTCAGCAGCTGCCCAGAGCAGGATGCTCCCGTGCTCACTGCCATCTCCCCAAAGCTATGATCCCACCATGCCAAGCAGACGGGACCCACCTGACGCCATCCCCCGCTGGAAGAAAAGCTGGTCCCAAACGATGTCCTCAGCCTTCTCCAAGGGCACGGCCCATCCACACCACAGCTTCTCCCAAGCACTTCCCCATCCAGACTGGACCCCAGCTAGAACGCTTCCTCTAGAAAAACACACAACAAATTATTGAAAATAGATTACAGACTAAAAGGGGAACAAGAAAAAAGGTCAAAAATCATATTACTGTCAGGGACTTGAGGAAGGCCCAACCCCTGCATGCCAGGGAAAAACCCACCCACAGGTGAGGGAAGCCCAGGCTCTCTCCCTTCCCCCCTGCACTGCCCCCCAAAATAACGCTGATCCCAAAGCAAACAGGGGCAGTGGAGCAGCCCAAGCCCTTCCTTGCCTGCAAAGCAAAGCAGCCCCTGCACAAGTTCTGGAGTCCCACCTCTGCTCCCACCATGGGGGTTTGTTTGTGTCGGGCTGGCTGCCCCAGCCCCAGCCCGGGGCACGGCGGGTGCTGGGGGCTGTTGGCAGGGCCAGGAGCCCACTCCCATTTCATCACCACCCCAGCCCATCCCCCAGCCCTGCCAAAAGCAGCCTGGCAGCCGACTGAAGGATCAGCTGCATCCACCCCAGCAAAGGGGGAACCTTTGGTTCCTGGCCAGGCTGTGCAATGCCCAAATCTGGGAGCATCCCCCTGCCTGTGGACTCACCTGCTAATTCCCTGTGGAGCCTGGCTTTGGAGAAGGTGCCAGAATCGAAGTCCATCATCCTCAGCTGCCGGTGGCCAGGTGGAGGAAGAGGTTGTCATCCTTGATGTTGTCCTCGCTGTCCCCAGCAGCAGCAGTCCCACCTGGTACAGCTTCTCCAGGGGCTCCTTCTCCTTCCCTGGGGGTGAGCCCAGGCTGTCTGGGTTCTGCCCAGGGCCCAGAGCTGTCAGGGAACCAGGACAAGCAAAACCAGCTCAGATGGTGGCCACCAGTGCTGGGCAGAGCAGCTCAGCTCCAGCACAAGGGCTGCGTGTCCCCATCTGATGACCCCTGGGCAGTGACACAGGCAGGACAAAATGTCTGGGTTCCTTTGCTTCTGATTGCCAAGGCATGTGTGGAGCTGCAACTTACCAGGGCCTTGCATCAAAGTGTGCCTGTGGCTCTCTCCCTTCTTCTAGGGCCGATCAATATCCTGCAGCCAGGGATCACAGAACAGCTCTTCTAACGAGGGCCTGTCCGAGTGCAGCATGGATAAACACCGCCTGATCACATCTTGGCACTCTGGGCAGAGAAACCAGAACCCGCCGGTCAGCTGGAGAAGGCTCCTGTTGGCTTTGCCCCACTATTCCCGTGTCCAGGCCATGCTGGATGTGCTCAGAGCTGGGCCTAAACTTCCCCATCAATTCCCTGTTTTGGAGGAGAGCAGGAGAGCAGGACATGTGCCACCTCCTCAGCAGCTGCCAGAGCGGGATGCTCACGAGCTGCTGCTGTCTCCCAGCACTGGCATTGCCCCCATGGCCAGAGATGAGGATCCACCTTGAGAGAGCCGTTGTGGCAGCGAGAGCTGATGGTCCCAGCTGATGTTCTGGCTCCTCCTGAAAGGGTGCTGCCCACAGACCATCTGGTGCAGCAGGATTCCCAGGGACCAGATGGTAGCTGGCTTGCCATAGTAAAATCCAAAGTGGATCCATTCCGGGGGGCTGTATGACGGTGTTCCTGTGGAATACAGATGGGGTTCATCAGGGGGATGCTGCTGCTCCCAGAGCCTGGCCCCAGCATCCCTGGGCGTGTGGGGGCTGCCCCAGTGGCACACGGGGTGACCGCTGCCCTCTCGCCAGCACCTGGGACTTGTGTACAGACTCGGGGTTGGAAAAGAAGCCACTGGGGTTGGAAGAGGGCAGCAGAAGTCCTGGCAAGGCCCAACCATGAGGAGGAAAAACCCACCCAATGCTTGGGAAAACCATGCCTTCATCCTCCCTGCCTGCACTGCCCAAAAAACATCATGAATCCAAAACAAACCAGGTGAGTGGAGCAGTCCAAGCCCTTTCTCACCTGCACACCAAACCGGCTGGGACACAGCTTACGGCCCCCCTCTCTGCTACCCCCACCCACCCGTGTTTTTGTTGGGCTGGCTGCCCCAGCCCCTGCCTCAGTCCTGCCCAGAGTGGTGGGCAAAGGCTGCCAGCAGGGCTGGAAGCTGGCTCCCCACCCAGCCCTGCTCAAATGCAACTCAGCTGAAATCTCAGTGCCATGAAGGGCAGCAAAAGGGAGAATCCCCGCTGCCACAGCCAGCTTGGGCTGTGAGATGTTGGGCCATGAGATGCCAGGCCCGAGAGCACACCCCTGCGTGGGCTCACCTGCAAAGCGAGTGTAGGCTGTGTCTTGCAGGTAGGTGCCACAGCCAAAGTCGATCAATTTGGCCTGCCCGGTGGCCAGGTCCACCAGGATGTTCCCTGGTTTGATGTCCCTGTGCAGGACTCCACAGCTGGTGCAGTGCTGCACGGCCTCCAGCACCTGGCGGAACAGATCCCGCGCCACCTCCTCGGACAGGAACCCCCGTGCCCGAATGAAATTGTGCAGGTCCTGAGACCGCTTTGGGCGTTCCAGCACGATCAAGATGTATTTGGGGAGCTCAAGCCACTCCAGCAGCTGGACGACACCGGGGAATCCAGTGGACACCTTGTCCAGCAGCACGATCTCCAGGGGTGCGCTGGTGCCGTCGGGCTGCAGGAGGAGCACGATGCTGTCAGTGGGGCTGATGCCGTGCTGGGGGTCAGGAACTCCTCACCCAGCACAGGGTGCTCTGCGCCCTGCGCTGGCCCCATGCCCGCTCTCCCTCGAGGTGTCCTGGTGGCTCCCACCCTGCCGGGCCTCGGCTCATCCCCGCCCGGCACGGCCTGGCTTCTGCCGCTGGCCCCGCTCACTCACCAGCTTGCCCCAGTGCCGGACGCGGTTCCTTGGCACCCTTTTGATGGCCACCTGCAAGCCAAGAGCAGCAGCGGGCTGAGCTCGCCGCCCGCCATGCCCAGCCTCAGCCCCAGCCCCAGCTCCAGCCCCATCCTCCTCCTCCTCCTCCTCCTCCGCCCCCCTCTCCCCCTCTCCCTTCTCCTTTTCCTTCTATCCCACCTCCTCCCCCTCCTCTCCCTCCTCCTCCTCCTCCTCCTCCGCCCACCGCCGGCCCCGCCGCTCACCGGGGCGCCGTCCGAGAGCCGCGTGGCCGCGAAGACGCTGCCGAAGCCGCCGCTGCCCAGCAGCGAACCCAGCCGGTACCGCTCCTGCAGGCCCTGCTGCGCCTTCCCTGCGGGCGGGACGCGGCTGTCAGCGCTCGGCCCGGGGCCAGGAGCGGCCCCCGACCGCCCCCCGACCGCCCCGGGCCGGCCCTCCCCAGGCGTTCGCTCCCGGCAACGGGACAGCGGCGGCTCGGGGGCGGCGGCCGCGCTGCCGAGCGGCGGAGCTCGGGCCGGGGAAGCCGCAGCGGAGGCGGCGGCAGCGGCCGCGCCGCGTGTGTCCTCCGCGGGGCCCGGGAGGAGCCGGGGCCGGGGCCAGGCTCGGGCCAGGCGGAGCCAGAGCGAGGCGATGCCGCTCCAGCCCCAGGCACCGATGCCCGCCCAGAAGCGCCACCGCCAGCACGGCCAGAGCCGGGCGGAGGCGAGACCCCGGCGGGACGGCCGGGGGCGGGGATGGGGCAGCCCCGCCCGGAGCCGGGGGCGGGCCGGGGGCATGGCCCGGCCGGGAATGGGGAGAGAGAGAGACTGGGAGAGGAGGGGACAGCGGAAAAGGGAGAGCGGGAGACCGTGCGGGACAGCGGGAGAGGGAGAGGGAGAGGAGTAAGAAGCAGGAGTCGTAAAAATCACTGCTTTGGCTGCTGCTGCTGCTGCTGCCGCCGCTGCTGCTGCAACTGAAGCTCCGGGGCCGTTTGTCCCCGTGTCCATTTTTCCGTTGCCCGCTCACCCCCACGCCCAGCCCCCCGCTCCCCGGGGGCAGCCCCTGAGCCTGTCCAAACACGGGAACTTTGCCCTGTTCAGCCCAGACCCAGAGTCTGGACTCCTGCACGGGGGCAGAGGTATCTCCTCGGTCGCTGCTGTGCATTGTCCCCGCTGAGGATCAAACCCTGTCGGGGCACATTTCCTGGCTGAAGGATTCCCTGGTCCTGGCCCTGCACTTATGGCTCCAGCGTTGCTTTCCAGTGAATACTGGAAGGCAAACTGTGTGGCTCATGGTACTTTAGAGTGTCTAGAACTCGCTAAGTCACTGATCTTAGAGGTGAGATGCATTTGGAATTAATGGGATGGAGAAGTAGTGCAAGATGGAGAAAGGGAGCAGAGAAATAAATAGAGGAAAACATCTTGGACTGTTTCTTTCAATTTTCATTTCACTTCTGGAAAGCTGTTTCAGTTTTCCAGGAATCTTCTCCACAGTCCTGTTTGCTCTTTTCAAGAACCTTTCCTGGAGAACCAGGTTGAGCTCCTGTCACAAGATGTGCCACCACCTGCAGCTTCTCTTGGCTTTCCACACCATGTGTGCAGCAGGACTCTTGCAGCAGAGCAGGACAAAGGTTTGGAGAACTTGACAGCTTGTCCTTTCTCTTCCTGGAGAGCTGGGGAGTTGTGCCATTGGTGAGGTTTTCATTGTGACTGTTCCAGCCTTGGGAAACAGGAGGTGGAACCAGGACTTGTTAGGGAATACAAGCCTGACTGAATGCAGAGAAGGAATCTCCAGAGCCCGCAGCCAGAAATGGAGAGTTGTGTGATAATCATTCCCACATCTCCATGGACACCTGGAAAGTGATCTAGAACATGAAAATGGGACAGAGGGAGTTTGTTTCTGTGTTCAGGTTGGGTGATTCTACATCTCCAGTGCTGGTATAAATCAAGAGCACAGTCAGTTCATGATAAGCACCAGAACAGGCTGGACCTCTGAGAGTAGGTGATGGAAAGAATTTGAAAAGGAGAAATGCAGGGAATGACTTGGTGGACTTTGTCTGGAAGAAGGGTAATTTGTTCTAATTGTCTCTAGTCCATTGCTTCTGCTTTTGTCCTTCTTACAAGGCCATTTGCATCCCAGATTCCTCATGAAATGAGATCCCTGAGCTTCTGGAACTGCCTGAAAGATGCCCTGTTCTTGCAGGGACACTCAGGCTGAAACAGGAAGCAATTTTGAAGCAATTGTATTAAACAAAAACCAGTTCTTAAGCAGAGATTGATGTCACTGCCCCCGACCAACCACCATGGGCAAATCTCTGGCTCAGCCTGGAGCAGTGACCTTGAGGGGTGTCCCCACTGCAGGGAGGAATCTCCACAGCCCCCAAGAAGGGAAATGCCAGGAGACACTGCCATTTAGATTTGGGATGGGGCTTTTCTAGTCTGAAGTGCTGCCCTGTCAGTCAGATGTGCCCAGGCTGGGCCAGCTCAGCAGCTCTGCAGGAGCTCTCAGTGATGTCACTTGGTTGTTCCTTTCTCTGGGGATTTTTCCAGCCCTGCCACAGCTTCAGCTCCCTCTGAGGATGTGGAACTTTGGGATGGAGGAGTCAGGCTGGTTTCAGCATTATTCACCCCAACAGCAGTGTGACCCCCCTCCTTCATTTCCCACTGGGGCTTTGCAAACAGGGCCTTGCGGGAGTGGTTTGAGCCCATTGCAGGCAGAGCCTCCTGCTCCAGCAGGAACTGCCTTTCCTGTGCCAGGAGCAGGGCAGGTCCCGCTGCAGGAAAAGCCCCAGGCCAGCCCCAGCACAGGGAAGGCCTCGGGCGCAAGGGCAGAGTGCCATGCTGGGAGCTGTGCCAGGGAGAGCCTGAGGCACCAAAGGCGCCTTGGCAGCAGCAGCTGCTTGCAGGGCATGGCCAGAAGCCTCCCTTGGCAAGCCGGCCTGGTGGCCAGCACTGCAGAGCTGCTGCCTCAGGGCTCATTTCTGGCTGGGCTCTGCCCCAGCCCACAGAGTGTGACCTCAGCCCTGACTCTGCCACGGCCCTTGTGCCTGAGCCCTGCAAAGCCCAAAGGTCACCTGTGCCCCCAGGCTGTGCCAGCCCCTGGGGCAGGGGGAGGAAAGGCAGAGAAGGGGCTGGGTTTGGCTGTGGGGTGTGGGGTCCAGCAGAGACCATGAGGAGTCGAGGCAGTGGATGGAGTGCACTGAGCAGCCCCTTCTGCCCATGCAGTCCTGGAATGGTTTGGATGGGAAGAGCTCTGCAGTGCTCATCTCATCCAAACCCCGCCATGAGCAGGGACATCTTTCACCAGATCAGGTTGTTCAGAGCCCTGTCCCAGCTGGACTTGAATGTTTCCAGGGATGGGGCATTGACCACCTCCCTGGGAACCTGTCCTGGTGTATCACCACCCTCATCATCCAAAATTTCCTCCTTATCTGTTCTTATCTGAACCTCCCTTCCTTTAGTTTAAAACCACCCCCCTTTGTCCCGTTGTGCCAGGCCCTACTAAAACCTTTGTCCACCCTTGTATTCCCAATGAGCCGGGTTTCCATGGCAACTGCCAGGACAGGTGACCCAGGTGTCACCCCCAGTGAGGGCTGCCATGGAAACAGTGCCCAGCACTGCCCCTTTCTGTCTGGCTGACCTGGCCTTTGGCCCTGGCCCTGGCGTTTGCTGCTGGTTCCGCAGCGCCTGACCGGCCAGCGCGGCACAGGGCAGGTGGCCATGGCACAAGCCCCCAGCAAGGGATCCCCTCTGGCTCTGGGCAGTGACACCAGCCTGGAGCAAGGGGCCAGGGCAGGTTTCCATGGCAAGCAACCATCACAACGGCTCCAGGAGCAGAGTGACTCTTGCCAAGGAACTTTGCCTTGCTGTCACTTAATATTAAATCTGGTTTTTGCTGATCCCTTGCTGGGGATTTTTTCAGCGCTCTCAAGCCCTCGTTGGTAACAGGGTGAAGGAGCCCTGGACCAGGCTCTGGCCCTGGGAGACACGGGGACGCTGCCAGGGGGTCCCTGTCCCCCTGTCCCACCCCCCACAGCCCCGGCCCCCGTCCCCGTGTCAGGCTCTGGGGTCGATCTCGTGGAACATCCTCTGGGGGAGGCTGCGGCGTCGGGAGCGGGAGGACCTGGGGGGACAGGGGACCCCGCTGTGCACGAGCAGTGTTGGACTTCTCTAGGGGAACTGGGAGGGGGGGCTGGGGTGGAGTGACCTCCCCAGTGACCTCACACAGCCCCTGTGAGGTCACACAGCCCCTGTGATGTCACACAGCCCCTATGATGTCACACAGCCCACTCTGAGATGTAGCAGGCCACCTGTGATTTCATACAGGTGTCCTGTGATGTCACAGCCTGCTCTTTGAGGTCGCAGTCTGCTCTGTGATGTCACAAAATCTGCCCTGTGATGTCACTGCCCAGCCTGTGATGTCACAGACACCCTGTGATGTCACAGCCAGCTCTATGATGTCACAGCCACCTTTGTGATGTTATGCAGCCTCGCTGTGATGTCACAGCCTGCTCTGTGATTTCACAGTCAGCTCTGTGATGTCACAACCCACTCTGTATTGTCTCAGCCTTCTCTGTGACATCACACAGCTGCTCTGTGATGTCACAGAGCCCTTTTCTATGATGGCAGAGTCTTCTCTGTGGCCTCACAGCCCGTTCTGTGATGTCACACTGCCAGCCTGTAATGTCACAGCCGACTTTGTGACATCACAACCTCCTCTGTGATGTCACATCCTGCTATGTGATGTCACATAATAAACCAGTGATGTCACAGCCAACTGTATGATGTCACAACCTGGTCTGTGATGTCACACAATCACAGAATCACAGAATTGCTGGGTTGGAAGAGACCTTTAAGGTCATCAAGTCCAACCCATGCCCTAACACCACCTCAGCTAAACCATGGCACTGAGTGCCACATCCAGTCTTTTTTTAAACACATCCCAGGATGGTGACTCCACCACCTCCCTCGACAGACAATTTCAGTACTTTATCACCCTTTCCATAAATAACTTTTTTCCTAATATCCAACCTAAATTTCCCTTGGTGCAGCTTAAGACACTGTCCCCTGGTTCTGTCAGTTGCTGTGAGGAGAGAGACACGACCCCCACCTGACTGCAACCACCTTTCAGGGAGTGTGGAGAGTGATAAGGTCACCTCTGAGTCTTCTCCAGGATAAACAACTCCAGCTCCCTCAGGCATTCCTCACAGGACTTGTGTTCCAGACCCCTTGTAATAGATAAGAGAAGTCTCTTTGTTCATCATTAAACAGGAACTCAGGCAAAGGAAGAGGTTTTTTGTGAGTAACAGGAAACCCGAGGATATGCTGACTCCTTAGTTTGATGGTACAACTAGGGTCAGGAGGTGTGTAACCATCTATGGAAAGATTGTTACAGGGTCATAAACTCCCAGCGAGGAAGAGGAGGAGAGCCTTCATCCAGACGACCACCAGAGAGCAGGCGGCGACCCCCTAGCAACTGGAGGCGCACGCGCAGAGTACTCCCGGAAAAGCCACAAACGCGGAAGAAGGGGGAGAATAAAGGACCGTGGGAAAAGGGAAGCGGTGTGAGCCTTGGCGGAGCACTGACTCCCCGGCTGCACCCAGCGCTGTTTGCTTGTCATTGCTTGCTGTAATCAATAAAAATCCTTTTATCAGTCCCTAAAGGATCAGACAAATTATTTACTTTAACTTATAACACGTGTTCCCTGCTCCTGCTGCTTGCCCCATCTTCAAAGCCTCTCCCTCGGGCTCTTCCTCCCGTGCAGAGCAGCTCTCCTGGACAGGGACGGCAGATGGCACAGCTGGGAAGCAAAGGGAGCACTGAGTCAGTATGGGGACGTTTTCCTTGGCAGCAGCTGCACTTCCATCAGGGAAGGGAAGATCTCAGAGCCTCCCCAGGAGGGTTAGAAAGAAAAAGCAGCCGAGCGGGCCAGGCTGTGGTGAGCGCAGCCGCGGCGGGACTGTCCCGCAGCCCCGGCAGCCCGGCACAGCCGGCACAGCTCCCGGGCCCTGCCGGCACAGCTGCCTTGCCCAAGGACAGCCCCTGTGCCGGCCGGGGCAGCTGCGCTGAGCAGCCCCGGCACGGGCAGGGCCCGCTGCTGCCCCGCCGGGCAGTGCCCACGGCCACAGCCCACGCCACCCTCAGCCCCACCCTGCCTCCCCGGCCCTGTGGCCTCACCCGGGCTCTCTCCAGCGTGGCAGCAGCAGGTCCCCGTTCCCTGCTCTTGCTGCTGGCCTTCAGCTTCTCCCTGCTGGCTCCTGTCAGTCTCCGGCTGTCCTCAAGGTCTCCGCTGCAGCTGTGGCAAAAGCGGAGGCTCTGCAACTGGTTCCAAGGCCTGGCAGAGCTGCAGTCCCGGAGCCCTGTGTGCTCCCTGCCGGCCCCCTCCATCCCCTCAGCCCCGCCATGCTCTCGGCAAAGCCCCAGCCCCCTTCAGTTTCTTCAGCCCCTCACAGTCCTCTCAGCCCCTCAGTCCCGTCTGACCCATCCCGTCCCCCTAGACCCGCCACCCCTCGGCCTGTGCCACTTCCCTGTCACCTCAGTGCCACCATCGCCCTCGGCTGCCCCACAGCCCTCAGCCCCAGCAGCACCTCAGGGTCACCGTCCCTTCAGCGTCACCGCCCCCTCAGCCCCCTCAGTCTCACCGTCCTTCAGCAGCTCCTCAGGGGACACTGCCTGGGGCCACCGGCAGCTCCCACCGCTCCAGGGACACCCGGGGCTGGAACTGCTGCTCCGCCCGGCCCGGCCGCCAGCTCGGACCCAGCACAGGGAGAGGGGACACAGGGGGCACGGGGGAAAAGCAAGAGGTGAGGGAGGAAGCAGAGCAGGGGAAGATTTAAAAATGCAGCCTAGACCTACGCAGCTCCATCTATGCATCTAAACCTCCATGTAACTGTAACTAAATAGCAAAACATATTTACACATATATATAAATGTTACTCTATAAATATATAAATTTAAATCTCAAAATGTGTAAACATAACTACATATATGAAAATATAAATCTATCGCATCTATAATGATATATATAGGTTTAACTATATAAACACACCTCTATAAATCTATAAATGTATCTATATTGATATATAACTAGAACTGCAGAAATCTATAAATCTATGTATAAACAGAGGGATTCCACCTGCCCGATAGTCATAGGCTCTCCCTCTGATCCTCCTTCTTACGCAGGGCAGCCCTCCTGGCGAGGTAGATCAGGTGGATATCTGGGAAACAAAGGGAATGCTGGGTCAGTATTGGCCTCTGTGCATCTTTCCCTTTGGAAGTAACTGTCCTTCCACCAGGGACTGTCAGACATGGCCTGAAAGGCAGACTCTCACTTGGCAATTTGAAGCCTGCTCTTTAAAGAACAGGCATTCTTCCAAGTTTTTCAAAACTTATGAAGTATCCCAAAACTTTTAAGTATCCCAATAAACTCACAGCACTCACAGTGCAAATAGCACCCACGAGAGCTTGAAACACAGTCCCAGCTGCCACAGAGAAGCCCGGGATTGTTCTTTCTCTGAGGACAGACAGACCTCAGTCCTCATTGAAATGGCTGAAGCTGAGGGGTGCTGGGGGCTGAGTTATGAACAGGCACCATTCCCTGCCACCTACAAACTGCCCTCTGCAGTGAGCAACAGCTCCTCCAAAACAACCACCAGCTCTGGGATGAACAGCTGGGAGGGAAAGAGCTCCCTACCAGGCCTGCAGGCTGCACCAGCTTTGCACAAGAATGCAGATCCAAAGGGCTCTCTCTGTCCTTTAGTTCTCCCTAATTTGGGGTAATTTCAGTTTTTCCTTGAGCTACTGGATTTATGACTAATGATTTGTTTAGTCTCACAGCTTCTGCTGCTTGCATTTTTAATGTATCTCACAACAGCTACCAGCAGACTGGTACTACATTGATTTAATGCTTGGAGACAAAAAGCTCAGACTTCTACACTGGCTTTTTGCTGGGGTTTTCTTCTCTTGCTTCAAGAGTCACTCAGTGTTGCCTCCAGAGCACTGACACCCAGCAGCAAACTTATCCATGGACATCAGCACAAACCTGGGACACTGGAGCTGGTGACACAACTCCCACAAGGTCAGGTTTATTCCCTGCTCTCTTGCCACAGCAGAGGACTCGGTGTCAGAACCTCTGGAGAAGCATGGAGGGCAGAGCTCGGGCAGGTTGTGCATGTGCCTTTGAACTAAAGGCACCAGGAAGCACCAACCCTGCAGACAAGAACTCAACTCTTCTCGTCTCCCTTCCTGCCAGAGGCAGGCTCAGAGCAGCCGTCTCACACCTCTCTAAACCAATGGGGCTCTGTCCTTACCAAGCTCCTCGGGCTCCTGGGAATTGCTCCCACAGCTCTTGGTGCCAGGCAAAGCTCCCTCTGCTGCAGCTCTGTCCACAGGCTCCCCTTCTGAAGACTCAGGCACAACATTAATTTTGCCCTTGAAAGAGAAACAGAAAGAAAGAAACCCTTCTCACCAGTTACACAAAACATCTGGTCCAACAACTCTGTGGCTCACACTCTTAATCCCTTGCTCCTAACAAGAAGTCTGGGCCCCAAAGCCCTTCAAAAGTCAAAAAGATTTGACTTCTCAAACACCATCCAAAGGCTGTCAAAGGTGACAGTGTTGAACGTGGGGGTGACACTGAACACATGGAATGGCTGCTAAGGAAGGAGTCCTGCCAGCTCCTGGCACAGGGATGTGCTCCTCCCTGCACAGCCCTGAGCACAGCACTCTCATCCAGGCTGCAGCTTGGCAGGGACTGCGTGGGAACACACATCCCTTCCCGCAGAGACGCCCGAGAGCAAGGTGACTGAGCTCTGCAACGTGGACAGCAAGAGTGGCCAGTTTGCCCAGCTGAGGATTTCCCAGATGGAAACTGCACTGCAGGCCCCAGGTTACTGAGAGGACAAGAAAGCTGCAGCTGCAGCCCGGCCCCACCCACGGCTCTGGGAGCACCTACACGCATGGCAGGGTTCTCACAGCAGCAGCAGCTGCAGCCCAGCCCTGCTTTGCCTTGGCCTTGCCACCCAAAAGAGGCACAGCCCACATCTGCTGCTGGAACAGAGGCACCTCTCGCACACCCCTCCCTGCATGGGACACTCTGCCTTCAGTGGCAATTCTCCAAACACTCTTCTCTTCTTTCCCATCTAACAAAGCCTCTCAGAACCTACAAAGCTTCCACTTCCGCACCACAAATGCCCCTGCACGAGGAATTCTTCCCAGGAAAATGAGCACCCAAACTTGGCCAACACAGACTCACACCTTCTCATCCTTACTCAGGGGGGAGACTTTTTCATTCCCTCTTCTTTAGAAAATCTTGCTTTACCAAGAAAATCCTTCCCTGTCTGTTCACAGCTGAACTCAAGAAGCCTTTGCTTCTCAGCCCTGCAACAGCATTCAAAAGCTGTCAGTCCAGCCCCTTTCATCCCTGTCCAATGCAGTTACCTGAGCAGAGGGAGAAATCATCTCCTCCAGTGTCTCAAGCACCATGTCCAGATCCACTGGTGGCAATTCCTCTTCCCCAGGAGTATTCCACAGCCAGCCGGGGGCTGTCCATGCTGCATAACCAGCACTGCCAGCTGGACCACTGGGAGCTGAAGTGTCTGGGGTGGCTGCAAGAATCCAAACACATTGGTCAGGCTCCACAATGGGGCTTTGGGACGCAGAGCTCTAGTGCTGCCTTGGACCAAATATCACAGGAAGCACACAGCAACCTCAGTTCCAGAAATGTATTCAGACTTCCCAGGGGATTGCAAGAGCGAGTTCTTCCTCTCACAAAATACTTATCCTGATGGACATGTATATAGATGAAAGCATGGATTGTAAAATTGATAGAGACAGACACAGACACACACACACTTTATGATCACAGCCTTTTGCATCTTCCCAGCAGCTTTGGGATTTGGCTGCTTGAGTTTCTCATCACAAAAGACCACAGAATGTAGATTCACCCAGGAAGAGCCCAGATCCTCAGACACACTCACTGAAATTATACAGTGAGTTTATTCTGAAAACAGCCTTGTGGGCAAGGCCGCATTCTGCTGGTGCAGCGGTTCTGGAGCACACAGAGCTCATTTCAATGGCACGGCTTGATTTGCAGGGCAGACAGTCTCAAACATCTGCAATATTCTATCACCGTCCTAGTTTGGCTTCATTCAAAGGAAGAGGGGAGTGCACCTAACACTGACCACTTGTCAGGCAGTATTTTTTGCTTTGTGTTTGTACCCCTACAGAGAGGCTGTCTGGAAAATGCCCCCAACACCCTCCCAGTCTGCAGCAAGGACAGGAAAAGCAGGCAGAGTCTCTGTTTTCAAGGTCCTTCTTCCTAGGCGACTTGACACTTTCTACCTGATTCTCACTTGAGATCTACCCATGACAGAGCACTGCGGGAAAACACTTCAAAGGGTCATTAACCAGGACCTGTTTGAAGAGGAAGGCTAGAAACTCTTTCCCTGTCTGATGGGCTGCAGGCTGGCAAGTGCTGCTCTGAAGATGTGCAGCAGCTTCTCTGTGGAGAGGCCATGGAAGGGCTGTGATGGTCTACAGGAACCAGCGGAAGGATGAGCTCAGGTAGGCATTTAAGCTCCAGGGGAACCAGCTGAATGATAAGGTCACAGCTGAGATTAAATCTGCCCTTCCTGGTTGCTCTGATGAAACCCCAAGAAGTCCAGATGAGACAAAGACTTCCTTGGGGAGATGCTAGGAAAACCTCAGATTCCTGAGCACCTGTACTTTGCCTGGAAGCGCCTGGAGGCAGCTCTAAACCCTGAGGTGAGGAGCAGCGAGGTCCTGGTAGGAGAGCACTGTGTAGGAATGGGAAGAAGAAAGGAAGCAAAGGGAAAGCTGGTCTTTGGGCGTGTTTCCCTTGGCAGCAACTGTACATCTGTCAGGGAAAACAAAAGCCCCCATCCTCCCAAGCAGGGTGAGAAAAAAGAAAAAAGAAACAACCAACACGTTCAAGGGCTATTCAACTAGCAGCTGCTGGTCTAGTGAGCTCTCCCCTATTCGCTCAACTGTCTGGGAAAACTCTCCCGCGTTGCCCTTCCCTGGAAGGAGGCAACTGCCAGAAAGCCAACTGCCAGCTCTCTTCCCCACTGCCCCGGAGGGACGGGAGACTCCCTCCAGCTGGGCCGGAGCAGGACCGAGCCCTCGGCTCACACGCACTCACGGAGAGCTCCCCAAGCACCCCGGGGCCGCGCAAGGAGCAGCGGCAGCCAGGGCGCATGGCAGGGCCAGCTGCAGCCGAGCGGGCCAGGCTGTGGTGAGCGCAGCCGCGGCGGGACTGTCCCGCAGCCCCGGCAGCCCGGCACAGCCGGCACAGCTCCCGGGCCCTGCCGGCACAGCTGCCTTGCCCAAGGACAGCCCCTGTGCCGGCCGGGGCAGCTGCGCTGAGCAGCCCCAGCACGGGCAGGGCCCGCTGCTGCCCCGCCGGGCAGTGCCCACGGCCACAGCCCACGCCACCCTCCGCGCCCGGAGCTCCCACCCCGACTCACCGGCTCTGGGCGGCTGCCCGGCGGGGAAGGAGGGCACCTCCCGCTCCGTGCGCAGCTGCTGGAAGCGGCTGGGCTGGTGGCTGCGCACCTCCCGCCCCGCCGCCAGCCGCTGCCTGTTGGCCCTGGTCAGGCGCTTGATGCGGAGCAGGAGGTCGGGGCGGTCGCAGCGAAAGTTGGGGTTCCTGAAATGGAGCCAGCTGCCGGCATCGCCCGGCTCAGCTGAGCCAACCCGGCCCGGCACCTTGTGGAAGCCGTAGAGGTTGAGCTGCCGCACGAAGCTGCCGAACTGCGTGGCTTGGAAGGAGTCCGGGGCCGGCCCCGCCCCCTCCCTGCCCGCCCCGTGGGCGTCGCCCGGGCTGAGCAGCTCCCGCTCGAAGAGGGAGCGGTGGATGAGCAGCCCCCGGGCCCGGCTGTCCCAGCGCACGGAGCGGACGCGGGGGCTGTTCGCCAGGCGCCACAGCTTGGCGGGGAAGGCGCTGGCTCTGAGCCCGGCGGGCAGCGGCAGCTCCGCCATGGCGCCGCTCGCCGGCTGTCGCCACAACGGCCCCGGCGCAACGGCCGCGGCTGCGCCGGCGGCGCGCGGCCTGAGGGGGGCGCTGCGCTCGGGCCCGCGCGCGCCCAGCCGCACTGGGCGGGGCCGTGCCTGGGCTGTTCTTGTCAGGGGCAGTTCAAAGGCTGCAGGCGCATTGAGGAAGACATTCTACCTATTTGCACCTCCAACCTTTGAAAAGCCCTTGTGTATGAAAAGCTCTGCATCAGCACCAAAAGCTGGTCACAGTGAGACCCAGACGAATTAGCCTCAAGAGCTGGTCTTTGTTCCCTGCTCAGGGCTTGTTCTCTGATTTTGTGTGTCTGCTCCTTCCAGTGCAGGAACATGGGGAAGAGAAATTAGGATGTAAAACAAAGAAGTGGGATCCACAGGCCTGCACCTTGGCAGGTATAATAGATCTGGGATGTCCCCACATTCCTGACAAACTTGATGGGCAAGGCACTGAGGTCACTTTTGTTGCCTTCCCTTCCCCTGCTTCTCCCCTTCAGATAATCAGTTTTCTAGAAAGAGCTTTTTCTTTGTGTAGCATCTGGTACCTCACAACCTCCAACATGACTTGTTTGGAACACGTGAGTATTGCTCTTTTCATCAAAACACTAGGAAAGAAGTATTTCAGGCCAATTTTGTAAGTATTTTTATCAAGGCTTTTATGTTCTTATCTCTACACAGGAGCCCAGAAACATGTTATAAAAAAATTTTTAAAATGTTAGTCATATCTTAAACAAAAATGTTTTGCTTCAAAGCTCCAAACACCAAATCCTTCAACAAATCAGACCTCATCTAAAAGCAAAAATAGAAATGGAAAACTGTCAACCACCTAATAACTACTATTAAGCAAGTATTATTTCTGGTGGCTGTCAGAGGAGTTTCTCCCATGTCAAATGCAAAATACGGATTGCTGTGAATTAGTGCATCACCAACTGTGCCTTTTCCCAAAAGACTCAACTTACTGCTGCCCAACAAAGACATACTATTTTCTCCTTCAGCCACTGCTCCAGCCTGATCCCCTGGGGACAAGAGATTGCTGTGGGTTTCTGTGGGAAGGGGAGTGGCACAGGCACATCAGTGCCTGCAGACTGTGGCAGAGGGGAGGATCTGCTGTGACAGCAGGTGCACCGGAGACTGGAGATGAGGTTTTTTCTTTCTTGTCTAAGACACTGAATTTAGAGAATGTTTTCATAAAGAATACTGTCACCGCTTTACTTTTTTTACCCTAATACTTACTAGTCCTGATAAATGTTAATTATTTCCATACATTCTGTTTCTCGGTGGTTTAATTAAAAGCACAGAGAAATACAGTTATTTCAGAAATGAGCTTGAAATAAGCTGTTACTTTAGAACAAACCCAAAATTTTCATTGTTTCTAAGTGTTAAAATTATGTCCACCGAGAGAAACTCAGTCACTTCCAAAGTGAGCTTGAAATAAGCTTTTGTTTTAAAACAAAACCAAGACTTTTTTCTTGCTAAGGGAGAACAGGAGTTTCCCAAACTCCTCCGTGGAACTAATACAACTTGTCTGAAGTATCCATTTCCTGCCAGGAGCAGAGGGATGCCAACCTGGGCAGAGTTCACACAAAGCTCATTTCAGTAGAAAGGTGATACAAGAGTGACTGGGGACGGACAGAGGGGCTTTGCAGCTCTGCTGGGGCTGCAAAGTTCAGGCTGCTGTTCACAGCTGTAAAAGGAACTCCTGCTGCTGTAGCCAAGGTGTTTGAAGATGCAGACAGTTGTCAGGGTCTGTCTGAAAATCCCTCATGTTTGCCTCACGACTGTCTCCAAGGACTGAGACCCTAGACCCTGAAAGCAGCTCTAGCCTGGCTGAGGTGGAAAGTCTGACAAGCCTTAAGGACTGGTATGCAATGCCATGGGAACTCAGTGCAAGAACAATGGACTGGTCATGGTGGACTGAGTCCTAATCCGTTTGTCCTGTACCTTCGGTCCTGTACTCTTGGTCCCGCACCGACGCGACGGTTACAACTGGTTCCCAAAACAACGAGTCCACACCCACCGTGTAGCCAGGAGAGCTGCTGCTTTGGCCAGATGCCACCCGCTTTGAGGAACCCTATAAAAGACTGAAGGAGTTTTGAGGACTTTGTCCGGACCCCACCTGGAGAAGACAGCCTATGAGCATCTCGTCAAGCTCCGAGGGCCTCGTCTCTTCAGACTGGTAGCTATAATCCCCTTCCCCTCTTTCTCTATCTTTCACTCTATCTCTTTATTTCTCTCCCACTATCGCAGTTGTTGGCACCAAATAAAAGTGCATTTTTGTTTAAGCAAAGTGGTGTGTCCCCTGCTGTGTCTTTTGTGCTTTGAGATCTCCAAAAAGAACCTATCAGGGACCCTGCATGCACTTGCGGACCCTGACAGTATGGAATAACATGGACATAGAAAGTGTCAGTCCTGTTGCTTGCACGCTCCTTCCTTTCTATACAAGACACATCCATGCACACCCCCATGTACAGATACATTAAAACATCAGGGAGGGACAGAGATTTCCCACAGAGCTCTAACTTGGGCATAACTCACCTTGTAATCAGGCAGCCCGGGGATTTTTTTTCCCAGCTCTGTGTGAGAAGGTGTCCAGGAGCTGAAGGAGCGGCATTTAGAAGCAGTTTCAGGATTTCTAGGCAGGAAGTGGAGCTGACCACCATCCACGTAACTCGCTGTATTCATCAGGATGTGCTGCTGGTTCTTTGGGAATATGGCCCAATGGAGACACGAGCCTTGGAAAAATCCCAGCTCTCTGTGGGTTTGTGCAAAGGGGGAGCAGCAGAAACACTTTGTGTCTGCTTTGGGGACACAAGGCCCAAGGAGCTGCGGTGGCAGAGGGCGACCTGGGCTGGTGGCAGGAGAAGTCCTGGTTCATGACATCCCAGAGTGGCACAGGACAAAGCTCCAAGCACTCCCAACCCCACTGATGAAGGCTTTGTGATGCTGCACATCCTATAGGAAAAGCTGCTGTCACACAATGCACTGGGATTTGTAAGTTTCATTTTCAATACTTTAGGTCCAAGTTTCAAACTGCAATATTTTTGCACTCAAGACACAGTCGTGCACAATCCATCTCTCATCCTCCTATTGCTTCAACTCCAATTAAAAAAAAAATCCTAATATTCGAAACAAAACCCAAAGTCTTTAAAAAAAGGATGCTGAGGTCAGTCCGCAAGATGTATCCAGGCCATCAGAACATGCACAAAGTAAATGAGTTCTCCTTTTAAAAAGATCAGTTACCTCTTAATCTAAAGTTACAGAATATTTTAACTACACATTTGTTTCTTGTTTTTCATATTTTTCTCATTTTTCTTTTCCTTTCTTTTTTTAAGAAGATAACACATCCTGAAAAAGAAATGTACAGCAAAATGAGATACATTTCTGATAAACAATGGAAATATTTACTCCTCCGTTTACTTTTCTCTGGATACCCTGAGGTAAAAAATCTAGCAGATATGAGCAGAGGTGTCAAGTGTTTGCTTTGGACTAAGCTGGAGTTCAGCACTGCTGACATCCTGCTCCAGCCAAGAGTTGCAGAATTCTTTTGCACACCTCGAGCCATGTGTTTGCAGGCACAGCACCTGCAGTGCTGACACACCAGTGCACGTGAATAACTCTGTTACTCCCTCACAGAATTTGGGCTCTGCCCCAGAACGAGGTGCTCCAGCCCTTGGCTCCTGGTTCCCGTGGGGAGCAGCTCCCTTCCCTCTGGCTGAGCTGCTCAGGCAGAGCCTGGCAGCTCCGGGCCCTGCAGGGCTGAGGCTTTTCCCCGTGGCTGGGCACAGACGGATGGAGCTGCACTGCTGGACACGGGCACACAGAGGGACCAGCAGCAGCTGCCTTTGGCCACCTGAGGCTCCAAGGCCCAAACTCTGAGCAGACAGGGCTGGAAGAGACTCGCAGGCTCCCTGCTGGCTCTGCTGCCCCACTTGTGCCCACCTGGGAGCCCCCAGTGCCAGCAGGGACTTGAGATGGCAGCCCTGGGCTCCTGGAGGTTGTGCAAGGAACGGAGCTGGGGACTCCCTGTCCATGGGGAGCTTCCAGGTGGAAAAGGCTGCTGTGCCCAGGCAGCTCCAAGGGCAGAGAAAGGAGAGTCTCGTCCCCTGGATCCGTGCCAGTCCCACAGTCCTGGGCAGCAGCCACCGAGCCCTGGAGGAGCAGAGGGCACAGCAAGAGGAACAAAAGCAGGCAAGGTCAGAGACTGGAGAGAGCCAGACCCGGCAGCAGGAACAGCTGCTCCATTGCACTCTTGGAGAAAGCTCCTGGCTGGTTCAAAGCGCTGAAAGGCGTGCAGGGCAGAGAGGAGGCCACACCAAACACTGCTCCTGTTTCCACAGCCTCCCCTCTCCGTGTCCCAGAAGGAATTGGATGGACTGTGTTCTTCTCCCCGAGTCGTCCGGTTCAGCACGAGCAGCTGAGCACCAGGAGCTGAAGGAGCTGAAGTTATTATCTTCATAATAACTTTTATCTGTCATTCTTTCACATTTATCAATTCTTGTCCCCTAAGCGAGGTGCTGGCAGGCGGAAGAGGGAACTCAGTCCTGATACAGAGTCTCGTGCTCGCAACCTGAGCGTGTAAATAAATAATCCAAGCACTGATGGGATGGCAAAGGCTTGGCCTTGAGGGGGTGTTCAACCTGAGATCCTGCTCAGTGAATGTGGGAAATAGTAAAGGTAAGATGATTTTCAGAAAGCTTGGAAAGCAGGCCTTAGAAGCAGAAAGAGCAGAGAAACTTAGAGCTAGCTGCAGCTGCAAAGTCTGAAAGTAGAGAAAGTTACAATGGTATAGCAAGCAAGGACTTTAAACTGCTCCTCTGGCCCTTGTACCCCACTCTGCTGGGACAGCAACTCCAGGTCCTTCCTGAGGCTCTGGAAAGGAGCACAAAGGCACTGAACTCCAGAAACACAGAAACTTGGGAAGTGGAGAGGGACCCGGCACTGCGGGCAAGTGTCAGCGGGAGTGGATGGGGCTGGAGCAAAACATTCCTTCCTGCTTCTCCCTGAAGCAGGGACACAACCCTGTCCCACAGTGGGGGACACTCTCACCCCGGGCTGGCCACCAGCACCCAGGTTCTCCAAATCCCAGCAATGCCACAGAAAGGCAGTGACAGAAGGAGACATCATCCAGCCACAGGTCGTTCATGCTGGCAGCTCCCACCACTCCGCTCCTCACAGAAAACCTTGGAAAGGTGTCAGGAGCAGGGATGAGACACGGCCATGGACACATGACACAGGTGGCCAAGGCAGAGCAATATGGAAGTGCAGAAGTTTTCTTCTTTCTCCTATCAACATGCACTGGCGTGGACATGGCCTCCTGATGGAGGGTGACATCACCGAGCGCAGGATTGTGACATGTCCCCCCTCGCTGCTTAAATACAGATATGGGCAGAGCCGGTGCCAGTCTGGCTCTGGCCTGAACTCCTACCGAGCCTGACTGCAAGGTGTGGAGGGTCAAGCCAGGTTTCTCTGGTGCTGAGTGGTGCCCGTTCTTGGCAGGTCCCAGTGGCAGTCCCAGAGCAACCAGCAGGGTTTCCCCAGCCCTGCCTGGCTGGGGCAGAGCGTACTTGCAGCACTGACAGGAAACGTCCCCTGGTCAGACGTGGGCAGGTGACAGGGCTTTAGGGAGGTGGGAGGGTGTCCTTCTCCTTCCTCCCCTCTCCTGCAGGGTGTGACACCGGCAACAGAGAGCAGCCCCTGATCCTCAGCCCTCCCCAACATGCTGCAGCAGCCAAATATGGCCACAGAGACAGATGGCAACTGTGCCATCTGCCAGGACACCTGGGATGACGTGGCTTCTACTCTGCCCTGTGGCCACCAGTTCTGCCGGAGCTGCATCCTGCGGTGGGCACAGACAAATCCATCATGCCCACTGTGCAGAGGAGCAATAGAGACTGTCAGGTTTTCTGATGATGCCGGTGACTCTCTAGAGATTGTCATCACAGCCCCTGAGCAGCTGCCAGCAGCCACGAGCTCATCAGAGCGAGTTCCCGGCAGCCAGGACGAGAACAACCCCCATGGCCCTGTGCCGGCCCATCCCTCTTCTCCTCAGGAGACACCAGCCAGAGCTGTCGGCGGTGTCCTGCCCAAGGTCTGGGCAGGACTTTTCCGTCAACGACGGGAACTTCTGGACCCTGTGCGGACTTGGCTGAACCAGAGGATGGAGGCCATCCAAAGGGAGCAGTGGTGGATGGCAAGGAGCACAGAGTGCCATCCTGTATGTTCTCTGTGTGTGTGGACCAGACCAGGAGGACATGATCCAGAGTCTGCAGGGCTTCCTGGAGGAACACACAGTGCCACTGGTCCAGGGCACCATCGACATCACTGTGAGACACTGCAGCTCAGGGGCCCAGAGTCTGCTGCACTCCCACGCTGCCGCAGATGAGGATGACAGCCCAGCAGCCAGCAGCTGCTCCAGCAGCTCCAGTTCCATCTTCTCCAGCTCCCCCAGCCTCTCCAGACCCAACAGCCACAGTTCCCCCAGCTTCTCCAGCCCAAACAACCCCAACTCCTCCAGCCCTAACAGCCCCAGACCCAGCTCTTGGACTCTACCCAGCAGCCCTCAAGTCCCCACAGAGGAAGAAGAGGAAGCTGCCACAACGGAGGCCACCCCCAGCAGGGGTCAAAGCCATCCCCCAGTTGTGCCGGTGTCCCCAGAGCCTATTCCAAGTGAATACACTATATTTAAAAAGACAGTGAGAAAGGATTTTTTAGGTCCTGTTTTTTTTTTTTTTCTGTTAATACATTGATATGTACAATCTCCAATTGACACTGAATCCAAGTACCTCCTCTTGCAGTTGGAATAGATATGAAAATCAAGACCCTTCATGGCTGACAATCAATCAGACTCTGTCCCTACCCCACCCCACCATCTCCCCCATCCAAGCCCTGGCACTCAGAGCAGCCTTGTGCAAATCTGAGCTCCCTCCAGCCCAGGCTGCACCTGCAGGTTTCAGCTCCTTGGCTCCCATTCCCACCTACTTTCCTTGGACAAGGAGCTGCCCGAGACACAGAGGGATGTTCATTTCTTGTCATCCAGCAAAGCCAAGGGAAGGCACAGCTCCATCAAATGCAAAAGTCATTCCTCTGCTGGATATTAAATCCACTTTGCACAGCAGACAGTCTCAGAGCAATGGAAAACACCTTCTGTGCCCAGCACAGATCCCAAGGCCCCCCAAACCCTCCCTGCCCTGATTCTGCCCTGATTTGCTCTTTGCACACAGGAGTCACAGGCTGAAGTCAGGAGCTCCCTCCATGCCCAGAGGGAGGAAAAGAGGGAAAGTGGATGAAGAGCTCTCCTGTGCAGAGCCAAGGTCCAAGTGCCCCTGCAGTGGGAACCACAACTCATCAGGTTTGTGTCCTTTGGGCTCAGGGATGGTGACACTCAGAGGCACAGAAAGGTTTCTTGCCAACAAACACAAGTTGAACATTTGAACAGTTTAATAACCATCACAGCTCTTCCCTCAGCTCTCTGTGATGTCCCAGCAGCATCTGACATGTCCCCCATCCCCAAGGGATTTCTGTACAGGAACAGTTTTAGACAAAGACATAAGAAAAGCCAATTCTATTATAGATTTAAAAATAGTAAGATATAATTCATATTTATTTGAACTTCAGAAAGATTGGGCCACTCCCTGATGTGCAAAACAGTGAAACCAGTCTGTTGAGAGACATTTGAATGACCAGAAAGCATCTGGAGGGGGAAATCTGGGTGCAACGGGAAGTACAAAGATCCACCTGGTCTAGTGCAGAGATGTCCTTAGACATGGCCATTTCAACAGGAGAACTGGAAACACCTGAAGGAAGAGGGAGAGGAAAGAATAAACAGAATATTGGTGACTCAAGAAGATGGGAAGATCAGTATTTCTTCTCCTTCTGCCATCAGTACTTCAGAAAATTGGTGTTTCTTAAAAGTACTGAAGTGACGCAGATACTAAAAATGTGCTTGTATAATATGAAATGTACAAGTATTAAAACCTATACCCCCTTCGAGGAAGACATCAGCTGTGTGCCCTCGAACAGGCAGTGCCACTTGTGCCCTGAGGTACCGAGCTGGGATTGGATCTCTCAGAGAGGAGCTGAGGGGGAGCAGAGCACCTTGCAAGCTGCAGGTCCCTGCCAGCCCCGCAGGGCTCCTGTGCCATCAACATCTGCTCTGCTCCAGCCTGAAACAGGGCCCAGCATGGTGCTGGGACCATCAGAGAGCTGAGGTGTGTGCTGGAATTCAATGCCCTCCCCATGGCGCAGCAGCCCTGCATTTCCCTGCTCCAGCCTTGGTCTCCAGCACAGCCACGGAGGCTCTTTGGGCTCCTGAGTGTTCCTGCTGTGTCCATGCCCCCAAGGGCACAGAGCAGCCTCCTCTCTCGGGCACTTGCCTGTTTTCCATGCCTTGCACAGGCGCTGGCCCTGCCCCACAAGGCCTGGGCTGAGTCCTGCCCTGCACGCTCAGCCAGGCTGGGATGGACACTGATGGTTTCTGTGCCAGGCTCTCTGAGCCCAGCCCAGCTCCCTGCAAGCTCTGCCAGCTGCCCTGAGCTCTGTGCAGCACCAAGGGCCTCTCCCCAGCACAGCCCAGCCGGCTCTGGCCCCACAGCTCTGCTCAGCCCAGGCTGCTCTGGCCACTGGCCCCACGGCCTCAGCCCCTGGCCAGGGCACAGCAGCAGCTGCAGCTCAGCCAGGACTCAGCCCCAGCCATGGGGGAAGGGGCTTGGCCAAGGCCAAAGGAGGCTCCCTGGGTGCCCTGCTCCCCTCGGGCTGAGGTGCTGAGAGCTCTGCAGCCCCTGCTGCCATCCCATCTGCCCAGGCCAGCACAAGAGCCCGGCCTTGGGGCCCTCCAGAGCTGCTCCTGCTCCAGGCCCAGGGCCCATCCCAGAGCTGGGGCAGCCACAAAGCTGTCTTAGGGTGACGTTATGGTGCTTGTATCCCCAGTCATGTGTTCTGTTTATGCCTGATATTATGTTCTGCACCTTCAGGACTGACTCTGAAAATGAAGGATTGTTTTGTCTTTTTATCAGTCGGCTCAACTCCCCCCATGGTCTGTGTATAGGAGAGGCTTGGCTTGCTTGCTTGCTTGCTTTTCGCTTTTCTTTTGCTTTTGCTTATTAGTTAGTTTAGCTAGGCTAGGCAGTCCAATTTTTACCCTGGATTGTTTTTTTTCCTCCTTCCCTTTCCCCTTCCTGAATAGCATCTGAACCTGCTCCAGACCGGGACCTGGGAAACACCAAGAGACACCGAGAGCCTGCACTTTGTGACCTGCAGCAGCCATCCCCAGCACCGGAGACCAAAAACTGGGCAACCACCCCCAGGAGAGACTTTCTGAATTTGTCATCTCTTCAGAACAGTGAAAGAGTTTTGTCATCTGGTGTTGTTTTTGTACTGGGGAGTGTTTTGCTTGTTAAATAAACAGGTTTTTTTCCACTACTCTCCGAGGGAGTTCTTCCCGAACCAGGTGGGGAAGGGGCCGTGAAGATTTGCTTTCTGGGGGCTCCTTCCAGAGGTCTTCTCCCAAATTTGCCCTAATCTAGGACAAACTAATCTGTGCCCATTTCTGGTCATTGCTTCTCTGATGGGGATGGAGCCTCAGCCACTTGGAGGTTGCTAATGAATTTTACTACTCCAGAGGCCTATTCTTTCTTGAGCTCTTCAGTTCAGGAATTCAGTGAGAAAGGCTCATAAAGATTTGTTTAAAACTTCCAAACAAGAAAAGCCCATGGGAATAATTGACGTTTTCAATTCTTCTGTGATGAATTAGACAGATTTCAGTAGTGTATTTAAAGTGAATATACTGTTTTGAAAACTATGCAGAGAGAACTCTTTTGTCCTCTTTTCTTTTCCAGTTTATACTGTTTATAGATTAATATCAAATATGTCCAATTGATATTGACCCCCAGCACCTCCTAATACAGTCTGAATTAATGTGTAAATCAAGACCCTCCATGGCTGACAATCGATAACACTTTGTCCCCAACCCCTCCCCACCATTTCCCTCATCCAACCCCTGGCACTCAGAGCAGCTGAGGAATGGAGTCACACCCAGGGGTGTCCCCATGGCTCAGGACTGGGGCCAGGTCAGTGAAATCTCTTGATTGCTGATCTGGACGAGGCCATCGAGGGCACCCTCAGTCAGTTCCCAGGTGAGCCCAAGCTGGGTGGGAGTGTGGCTGTGCTGGAGGGCAGGAAGCTCTGCAGAGGGATCTGGACAGGCTGGAGCCATGGGCCCAGGACAATTGGATGAGGTTCACCAAGGCCAAGGGCCGGGTCCTGCCCTGGGCTCACAACCACCCCAAATCCCTGGCCGTGCCCTGCCCCTGATCCCCACAGCCTGTCCTGTTTCCTTCATCCCTGCATTGCCAGGGACTTTCTGGGACAAGGGAGCTCTGCTCTGGGGATGGAGGGAGGTCCAAGCGCCACCACTGGAGTGGGAACCACAACTCATCAGGTTTGTGTCCTTTGGGGGTCAGGAACTGGTGAGACTCAGAGGCACAGAAAGTTTCTCTTCATGACCAACAGACCACGGTTGAACAGGACACAATTTAATAACAATCACGCTCTTCCCTGAGCAATGTGCAACGTCCCAGCAGTGTCTGATGAGTCCACCATCCACAAGTGATTTCCATACTAGATTTGATTTTAGACAAACGTGGTTCTGTGGTAGAAACAAACACAATTAAGTTCTTGTATCAGGATGCTCGTCCTGGAGTGAGGGCAAAACAGCTCAAACAATTCCTGATTTGCAAAGGTGTCAGTGGTGGATGGAGAAGGGAGGTCAGGCAGATTTTGGTGTTGAGGAAATGCTGAAACCAGCCTGACTCATTTTAACTTCTCCTGCCCTGGCTGATCTCCCCTCTTTCCCCTTCCACCCATTGGCTTTTATCTCCCACCAGGCCCCCGGTGAAGAGCCTGGCTCTGTGTTCTCCATCCCCTCCTCGCTGGCACTGCCAGGCTGGGATGAGGAGCCCCTCAGCCTTCCTTGCTCCAGGCTGGACAAGCCCAGCTCCCTCAGCCTCTGCTCACAGCCCAAGGGCTCCAGCCCCACCTTGGAGGCCCTTCCCTAACCCTGCTCCAGCTGCCAGACATCTTTCCTGCCCTGGGGAACCCAACCCAGGCCACAGGGACCTGGATAATCCACGTCCTTGATGTCCTGGTCACACAGCCCTGGCCCCTTTTCCCCATGTCAGGCTCTGGGGTGGATCCTGTGGAACATCCTTTGGTGGAGGCTGTGGCTCCAGGTGGACCGGGGGACACCGGGGGACAGGGACCCCGCTGGGCATGAACAGCATTGGACTTGTTGGGAGAAACTGTGAATGGGAGCTGGGGCGGAGTGACCAACCCAGTGACCTCACACAGCCCTCCTGGGATGTCACACAGCTCCTCTGTGATTCCACAGCCTGCTCTGAGATATCATAGCCCATTCTCTAATGTCACACAGCTGGTCTCTGATGTCACAGCCAACTCTGTGATGTCATAATCTGCTCTGTGATTTCAGACCTCTGTCCCATGATGTCACAGCCGGCTCTGTGATGTCACAGAGGCAATCTATGATGCCATAGCTTCTCAATGACCTCACATAACCCACTCTGTGATGTCATAGCTCACCCTGTGACCTCATGTTACCAGATGATAAATTGTCTCCACCAGGTGAGCTGACACCTGGAGCTTGTTCTCCAAAACCCCAGGCCTATGGAAACCACACAATGGCCATTGTGTCAGAAGGGGAACTGGAAGTTCACCAGCCTCAGTGTCCTGACAGCTCAGCCAGGCCCATGGGAACATTGGGGTCCACGACCACCAGGGACCACCAGAGAGACCCCCAGGACAGAAGTACACATGGGAAAAGGGGAGGGAAAATATGTTAATGATTCTGGGGAAATGATTATCAGATGTGTGTTTAGTCCAGGTCAATCAATGAATATGTGTGCAAAATACAGAATATGAACAGAAACTTTCCTGTACTCAGCATGCTCGGCTTTGGGAGGAGCTATCCCCCGTGCATCCGGCTGAATAAAGAATGCTGCTTCTTAATGCTGCATTGGTGTGAAGGAGTTTTCTGTTTTGCCGAATTTTTGGTAACACTCCCACTCCCAAGGAAAGCTCTGTCTCCTGCTGCTCACAAACAGAGAAGGGCTGGTGGCAGATGTGGGGGTTGGAGGCTGCCTGGGGCACAGTGACCATAAAATAATCAAGTTTTCAATGATCTGTGAAAGAAGGAGGGGCAGCAACAAAACTGCCACACTGGAATTAGGAAGGGCAGACTTTGGCCTATTTAGGATGGAGATTTGGGGAGTACCAAATCAGGTACTGATTTTTTAATGGGAAACAGCCCTTAAAAACAAAGGGGTCCAGGGTGGATGGACACATTTCAAGAAAGTAATCTTAAGGGGGAAGGAGCAGCCTGTCCCAGTGTGGCCAAAGATGAGCTGGTGAGGAAAATGACTGCCCTGGCTGCCCGTGGAGCTTTTGTGGGAACTTAAGGGAAAAAAGAGTGTGCATTAACTTTGGACAAATGGTCAGGCAACTTAGCAAGTATTTGAGGATGTTGTCAGGTCATGCAGTAAAAAAAAAAAAGAAAGAGATGTAATCTGAATTAGAGATTAACCTGGCCACTTCTGTGAAAAATAATAAAAATGTGTCTATGAATAAATTAATGGCAAAATGTGGAATAAGGTGAACCCCTACTCTTTATTGGATGCAGTGGAGAATATAGGAACTAAAGATAAGGAAAAGTCCAAGCTACTTAACTCCTTGTTTGTATCAATTTTCAATATTAGGACAGGATGTCATCAGGACAAGAGTTCTCCTGAGCTGGCAGATGGGGTCAGAATGCAGAACAGGCCTCTGGAATCCAGGAGGAAGCAGCTGGGGACCTGTTGGGCCACTCAGATACTCACAGGTGTATGGGATCAGATGGGATCCATCCTAGGGGGATGAGGGAGCTGGTGGATGAGCTCCCCAAGCTGCTCTCCATCATTTACCATCAGTCCTGGCTCACAAGGGAGGTCCCAGAACACTGGAGGTGCCAGTGTGAGCCCATCCCCAAGAAGGGCTGGAAGGAGGATCTGGGGAACTCCACGCCTGTCAGCCTGACCTCGGTGCCCGGCAAGGTTCTGGAACAGATCACCCTGAGTGCCATCACAGGGCACCCACAGGATGGCCGAGGGGTCAGAGCCAGCCAGCGTGGATTTCAGTATCAGCATGGATGATCTGCATGAGGGGATTGAGTCCAGCATCAGCAAATTTGCAGATGACACCAAGGTGGGTGTGGGTGTGGATGTGCTGGAGGATAGGAGGGCTCTGCAGAGGGACCTGGACAGGCTGGATCCAGGGGCCAGATCCAACAAGGTGAGGTTTAACAAGTCCAAGTGCCAGGAACATCACTCTGGCTACAACAACCCCTGCAGAGCTACAGGCTGGGAACTCTCATCTGGCTACATCTGGCTGACTCTCCAGATCCAGGGGATCATAACGAATCTGAAGTGGCCCCTGGCTTGGGAGAAGGGGTTGGGAGGGATTTTTATTATTACCTCCTCGAGTAGGTACCCACTCCCACTCCCCTTCATCAGCCAGGTGTCCTTCTATAGCCTGACAGTGGGAGGAGTGGGAGACAGCAGGAACCAAGGAGAGCATTGCTGCACTGCCAGACCTCATGGAACCAAGGATCCATTGTGACACTGCAGGGCCCTGGGGCACCACGGTGCCATTGTGACACTGCAGGGCCCAAGGATCCAAGGGACTTTGTGACACCAGAGGGACATTGTGACACTGGGAGGCCTCATGGAATCATGGACACCATTGGGACACTCTGGGGATTCATGGAACCATGGTGACACCAAGTTGTCTGGGGGTGTTGATCTGCTGGAAGGCAGGAGGGCTCTGCAGAGGGACCTGGACAGGCTGGATCCAGGGGCCAGATCCAACAAGGTGAGGTTTAACAAGTCCAAGTGCCAGGTCCTGCACTTTGGCCACAACAACCCCTGCAGAGCTACAGGCTGGGGACAGAGTGGCTGGACAGCAGCCAGGCAGAAAGGGACCTGCAGGGACTGATGGACAGCAGGCTGGACATGAGCCAGCAGTGTGCCCAGGTGGCCAAGAAGGCCAATGGCTCCTGGCCTGGATCAGGAATGGAGTGGCCAGCAGGACCAGGGCTTCTGTGCCAGCCCTGATCTGCCCCCAGCTCTGCACACAGACATTGCTGCTGTACCTCCAGAGGAGGGAACAAAAGGAGGATCTCTGGTGAAAACTTTCCTGTGAGATCCTTTAGTTCATTTAAAGCCACTGAGAGCACAGCTCCTCATTGACACAGTCTGGGGCCACAGCAAAGGTAGAGAGAAACAAAATGAGAAATGGCACAAGGAATGGCCTTTGTGGACAATCTTAAAAAACTAAAACACAGGGGAAAAACCCCACAACCAAACCAACAGGAACAATCAAAGATGACTTTTCTTACAAATGATTTGCAGAAGCTGGCCAGCAATTTTGTCAATGCTACCCAGAGTGCTTTTGTCACAGGAAACTCAGACTTTTTGTCACAGGCATCATGATTGGCAGATCTTGAAATGCTCTCAAGTCCCTGAGCACTAAGTCACGGAGAATTAAAGCCACACAGGCCACATCTGCAGTGCTCAAACACAGCCCTGTTGATGCTGCTGCTGCTTCTGCTGAAATAGAATCAGCTGACAGAGGCCATCACAGAAATTGCCTCTGGAGTGTCAAATACAATGAAAAAATCCACCAGGAGAAAGAGAAACCAGAACTTCTCGACACACTTCATTGTTTCTTCCTAGCAGCAGCAGAAAATGGAGATGCCCAGAGATATTCCCAGCTGCTGCTGATCCCAGTGGAGCCCAGCCTGCTGCCCAGTCCCAGCGGGAACCTGAGCCCAGCCCAGGGAGCTCCCGCAGTGTCGGGAGCTCAGCGCACGCGGGGCCAGGCCCAGAGCCCCGGGCACAGCTGCCCATTGCGGGGCAGCGGCGCAGACGGAATTTCCTGCGGCCCAAACCTCCTGCTCCTGCCTCACAGCACCCAGCGTTCTCCCCCTCCTGCTCCTCTCCCAGCACAGCACACATTCCAGCTCGGAGGAGGCTTCCCCAGAGAGGGCTCCGGCTCCTGTTTCAGCCTCAGTGTCCCTGCAGAGAAGCAGGGCATCTTTCAGGCACTTCCACAAGCTCCGGGTTCCCATTTCATGGGGATTCTAGCATGAAAATAGCCTTGTTAGGAAGGACAAAAGCGGAAGGAGTGGTGTCGCTGTAGAGCAGGACGGGAACAAAAATGACTCAAAATCAAAGGCAAAGAGAGTGAACTCTGATTTATTTCAAATGCACCGCTCTGTTTATAGAGAACATCGTGCGGACTGATTTCGTTGGTCTTAGAGTAAAAACATCTCACACCATTGGTGTGCAGTGAATGACGCACAGTGGCAGAACCTATCTATAAACAATGTGAACAACAAGATAGATTAGAGAATTATTTACATTCTCTCCCAACTGTCTCCCAGGCTCTCGCCTGGTTAGAAAACCTTCTCTTTTTCTCTCTGACTGAACTGAGAATATCCACATTTGCCTTCCTGATGAACTTTTTCCAGGAAGTTGGCACTATGTGCTGGGACCCATGGTGGGCTGGGTGGGAAAAACACTTTGGCACTTTTGCACAGAGCTTCCTTGGGGATGTTGAGGGGAGGAACAAAGGTGGGACAAGAGAGAGCTGCAGATCATTGAGAGAGGAACAAGGGTAGGCAAAGTCAAGGGGCAAAGGCATTAAGAAGGCCTTTGTGTCCAGGGACATCTGCATGGAAACCACCAGGCCTCTGGCAGAAAGGCGGCCATGCCCACCAGGCCTTTGTGACCCGTGGTGACATCGTGCCCCGAGGCCATTGTGACACATGTGCATGTCATGACCCTGCTGCCCCACCACCCATGCCAACAGCAAGGCAGCCTGGTCAGGGAGAGCGGGCTGAGGAAGGATGACAGCATTGCCTTTTGGTCTGCACAGATGTTGACTTTAGGTGTGGGCTGCTTTCACAGCATCACAGAATGACTGGGTTGGAAGAGACCTTCAAGATCATCAAGTCTAACCCATGCCCTAAACACCTTAACTGACCCATGGCACCAAGTGCCATATCCAGTCTTTTTGTGAACATTCCCAGGGATGATGACTCCCCCACCTCCCCAGGCAGGCCATTCCAATATTTTATCAGTCTTTTTGTGAAAAACTTCCTCCTAGTATCCAACCTATATTTCCGCTGACACAGCTTGAGACTGTGTCCTCACGTTCTGACATTTGTTGCCTGGAGAAAGAGACCAACCCCACCTGACTGCAACCACCTTTCAGGAGGTTGTAGAGAGCGATAAGGTCACCTCTGAGTCTCCTTTTCTCCAGGCTAAGAAACCCCAGCTCCCTCAGTTGTTCCTCACAGGATTTGTGTTCCAAGCCCCTCACCAGCCTTGTTGCCCTTCTCTGGACACGCTCCAGCCCCTCCAGGTCCTTCCTAAATTGGAGGACCCTGACCTGGATACAGCACTGGAGGTTTTGCTCAACCACTGCTGGGCACAGGGGAAGAATCACTGCCCTGTTCCTGCTGGCCACACCATTCCTGATCCAGGCCAGGAGCCATTGGCCTTCTTGGCCACCTGGGCACACTGCTGGCTCATGTCCAGCCTGCTGTCCATCAGTCCCTGCAGGTCCCTTTCTGCCTGGCTGCTGTCCAGCCACTCTGTCCCCAGCCTGTAGCTCTGCAGGGGTTGTTGTGGCCAAAGTGCAGGACCTGGCACATGGACTTGTTAAACCTCACCTTGTTGGATTTGGCCCCTGGATCCAGCCTGTCCAGGGCCCTCTGCAGAGCCCTCCTGCTTTCCAGCAGATCAACACTCACACCCAGCTTGGTGTCATCTGCAAATTTGCTGATGTTGGACTCAATCCCCTCATGCAGATCATCAATGATCTGCATTGAAATCCACACTGGCTGGCTCTGATCCCTCGGCCATCCTGTGGGTGCCCTGTGATGGCACTCAGGGTGATCTGTTCCATAACCTTGCCAGGCACCGAGGTCAGGCTGACAGGCCTGGAGTTCCCCAGATCCTCCTCCCAGCCCTTCTTGGGGATGGGCTCACACTGGCACCTCCAGTGCTCTGGCACCTCCCTGGTGAGCCAGGACTGATGGTAAATGATGGAGAGCAGCTTGGGGAGCTCATCCACCAGCTCCCTCATGCCCCTCGGATGGATCCCTGTGCCCATCTACCAGCTCAGGTGAACACTTGTCCTGAGGACAACCTGTCCATATATTAAAAATTGAGACAAGGTGTTAAGTAGCTTAGACTTTTCCTTATCTTAAGTTACTATATGGTCCACGGCATCTCATAAAGAATAGGTGTTCTCCTTATCCCACCTTTTGCTCTTAATTTATTTATAGAAACATTTTCTAACTTTTTTTCACAGAAGTGGTCACGTTAAGCTCTAATTGAGATTTCACCTCTTTGCTTTTCTTTCTCCATGACCTAACAACATCCTTAAACACTTGCTAAGTTGCCTGACCTTCTGTCCAAAGTTAATACACCCTCTTTTTTCCCTTAAGTTCCCACAAAAGCTCCATGGGCAGTCAGGGCAGTCATTTTCCTCACCAGCTCATCGTTGGCCACACTGGGACAGGCTGCGCCTTCCCCCTTAAGATTACTTTCTTGAAATGTGTCCATCCTCCCTGGACCCCTTTGTTTTTAAGGGCTGTTTACCATTAAAAAATCAGTTCCATGATTTGATACTCCCCAAATCTCCATCCTAAATAGGCCAAAGTCTGCCCTTCCTAATTCCAGTGTGGCAGTTTTGTTGCTGCCCCTCCTTCTTTCACAGAACACTGAAAACTTGATTATTTCATGGTCACTATTCCCCAGGCAGCCTCTGACCCCCACATCTGCCACCAGCCCTTCTCTGTTTGTGAGCAGCAGGAGACAGAGCTTTCCTTGGGCGTGGAGTGTTACCAAAAATTCGGTAAAACAGAAAACTCCTTCACACCAATGCAGCATTAAGAAGCAGCATTCTTTATTCAGCCGGGTGCACGGGGGACAGCTCCTCCCAAAGCCGAGCATGCTGAGTACAGGAAAGTTTCTGTTCATATTCTGTATTTTGCACACATGTTCATTGATTATCCTGGACTAAACACACATCTGATAATCATTTCCCCAGAATCATTAACATATTTCCCCTCCCCTTTACCCATGTGTTCTTCTGTCCTGGGGGTCTCTCTGGTGGTCCCTGGTGGTCGTGGACCCCAATGTTCCCATGGGCCTGGCTGAGCTGTCAGGACACTGAGGCTGGTGAACTTCCAGTTCCCCTTCTGACACAATAGGCATTGTGTGGTTTCCATAAGCCTGGGGTTTTGGAGAACAAGCTCCAGGTGTCAGCTCACCTGGTGGAGACAATTTATCATCTGGTAACATGAGGTCACAGAGTAAGCTATGACATCACAGAGTGGGTTATGTGAGGTTATCGAGCAGCTATGACATAAACTGCCTCTGTGACCTCTCAGAGATTGCTGGTTTCAGCATTTCCTCAACACCAAAAGCAGCCTGACCTCCCTTCTCCATCCACCACTGACACCTTTGCAAATCAGGAATTGTTTGAGCTGTTTTGCCCCCACTCCAGGATGAGCATCCTGATACAGGAACTTAATTGTGTTTATTTCTATCACAGAACCATAGTTGTCTAACATCAATTCTAGTATGGAAATCACTTGTGGATGGTGGACTCATCAGACGCTGCTGGGCCATTGCACATAGCTCAGGGAAGAGTGTGATTGTTATTAAATTGTGTCCTGTTCAATCGTGGTCTGTTGGCCATGAAGAGAAACTTTTTGTGCCTCTGAGTCTCACCAGTTTCCAACCCCCAAAGGACAGAAACCTGATGAGTTGTGGTTCCCACTCCAGTGGTGGCGCTTGGACCTCCCTCCATCCCCAAAGCAGAGCTCCCTTGTCCCAGAAAGTCCCTGGCAATGCAGGGATGAAGGAAACAGGACAGGCTGTGGGGATCAGGGGCAGGGCACGGCCAGGGATTTGGGGTGGTTGTGAGCCCAGGGCAGGACCCGGCCCTTGGCCTTGGTGAACCTCATCCAATTGTCCTGGGCCCATGGCTCCAGCCTGTCCAGATCCCTCTGCAGAGCTTCCTGCCCTCCAGCACAGCCACACTCCCACCCAGCTTGGGCTCACCTGGGAACTGACTGAGGGTGCCCTCGATGGCCTCGTCCAGATCAGCAATCAAGAGATTTCACTGACCTGGCCCCAGTCCTGAGCCATGGGGACACCCCTGGGTGTGACTCCATTCCTCAGCTGCTCTGAGTGCCAGGGGTTGGATGAGGGAAATGGTGGGGAGGGGTTGGGGACAAAGTGTGATTGATTGTCAGCCATGAAGGGTCTTGATTTTCTCATCTATTCAGACTGCATTAGGAGGTGCTGGGGGTCAATATCAATTGGACATTTTTGATATTAATCTATAAACAGTATAAACTGGAAAAGAAAAGAGGACAAAAGAGTTCTCTCTGCATAGTTTTCAAAACAGTATATTCACTTTAAATACACTACTGAAATCTGTCCAATTAACCACAGAAGAATTGAAAACGTCAATTATTCCCATGGGCTGTTCTTGTTTGGAAGTTTTAAACAAATCTTTATGAGCCTTTCTCACTGAATTCCTAAAAGGAAGAGCTCAAGAAAGAATAGGCCTCTGGAGTAGTAAAATTCATCAGCAGCCTCCAAGGGGCTGAGGATCCATCCCCATCAGAGCAGCAATGACCAGCAATGGGCACAGCTTTGTGGCTGCCCCAGCTCTGGGATGGGCCCTGGGCCTGGAGCAGGAGCAGCTCTGGAGGGCCCCAAGGCCGGGCTCTTGTGCTGGCCTGGGCAGATGGGATGGCAGCAGGGGCTGCAGAGCTCTCAGCACCTCAGCCCGAGGGGAGCAGGGCACCCAGGGAGCCTCCTTTGGCCTTGGCCAAGCCCCTTCCCCCATGGCTGGGGCTGAGTCCTGGCTGAGCTGCAGCTGCTGCTGTGCCCTGGCCAGGGGCTGAGGCCGTGGGGCCAGTGGCCAGAGCAGCCTGGGCTGAGCAGAGCTGTGGGGCCAGAGCCGGCTGGGCTGTGCTGGGGAGAGGCCCTTGGTGCTGCACAGAGCTCAGGGCAGCTGGCAGAGCTTGCAGGGAGCTGGGCTGGGCTCAGAGAGCCTGGCACAGAAACCATCAGTGTCCATCCCAGCCTGGCTGAGCGTGCAGGGCAGGACTCAGCCCAGGCCTTGTGGGGCAGGGCCAGCGCCTGTGCAAGGCATGGAAAACAGGCAAGTGCCCGAGAGAGGAGGCTGCTCTGTGCCCTTGGGGGCATGGACACAGCAGGAACACTCAGGAGCACAAAGAGCCTCCATGGCTGTGCTGGAGACCAAGGCTGGAGCAGGGAAATGCAGGGCTGCTGCGCCATGGGGAGGGCATTGAATTCCAGCACACACCTCAGCTCTCTGATGGTCCCGGCACCATGCTGGGCCCTGTTTCAGGCTGGAGCAGAGCAGATGTTGATGGCACAGGAGCCCTGCGGGGCTGGCAGGGACCTGCAGCTTGCAAGGTGCTCTGCTCTCCCTCAGCTCCTCTCTGAGAGATCCAATCCCAGCTCGGCAGCTCAGGGCACAAGTGGCACTGCCTGTCCATGGGCACACAGATGATGTCTGCCTGGAAAGGGGCACAGGTGTTAATAATTGTTCATTTCATATTATACAAGGACATTTTTATTATCTGCGTCACTTCAGTACTTTTCTGTACTGTTTTCTGTACAGAAAACAGCAATTTTCTGAAGTACTAATGGCAGAAGGAAAAGAAATACTGATCTTCCCGTCTTCTTGAGTCACCAATATTCTGTTTATTCTTGCCTCTCCCTCTTCCTTCAGGTGTTTCCAGTTCTCCTGTTGAAATGGCCATGTCTAAGGACATCTCTGCACTAGACCAGGTGGATCTATGTACTTCCCGTTGCACCCAGATTTCCCCCTCCAGATGCTTTCTGGTCATTCAAATGTCTCTCAATGGACTGGTTTCATTCTTTGCACATCAGGGAGTGGCCCAATCTTTTTGAAGTTCAAATAAATATGAATTATATCTTACTATTTTTAAATCTATAATAGAATTGGCTTTTCTTATGTCTTTGTCTAAAACTGTTCCTGTACAGAAATCCCTTGGGGATGGGGGACATGTCAGATGCTGCTGGGACATCACAGAGAGCTGAGGGAAGAGCTGTGATGGTTATTAAACTGTTCAAATGTTCAACTTGTGTTTGTTGGCAGGAAACCTTTCTGTGCCTCTGAGTGTCACCATCCCTGAGCCCAAAGGACACAAACCTGATGAGTTGTGCTTCCCACTGCAGGGGCACTTGGACCTTGGCTCTGCACAGGAGAGCTCTTCATCCACTTTCTCTCTTTTCCTCCCTCTGGGCATGGAGGGAGCTCCTGACTTCAGCCTGTGACTCCTGTGTGCAAAGAGCAAATCTGGGCAGAATCAGGGCAGGGAGGGGTTGGGGGGCCTTGGGATCTGTGCTGGGCACAGAAGGTGTTTTCCATTGCTCTGAGACTGTCTGCTGTGCAAAGTGGATTTAATATCCAGCAGAGGAATGACTTTTGCATTTGATGGAGCTGTGCCTTCCCTTGGGTTTGCTGGCTGACAAGAAATGAACATCCCTCTGTGTCTCAGGCAGCTCCTTCTCCAAGGAAAGCAGGTGGGAGTGGGAGCCAAGCAGCTGAAACCTGCAGGTGCAGCCGGGCTGGAGGGAGCTCAGATTTGCACAAGGCTGCTCTGAGTGCCAGGGCTTGGATGGGGGAAATGCTGGGGTGGGGGTAGGGACAGAGTCTGACTGATTGTCAGCCATGAAGGGTCTTGATTTTCATATCTGTTCCAAGGGCATGAGCAGGAACTTGGATTCACTGTCAATTGGAGAGTGCACATATCAATGTATTAACAGGGAAAAAAAACCTGAACAGGACCAAAAAAATATTTTCTCACTGTATTTTAAAATGTAGTGTATTCACTTTGAAGAGGCTTCTGTAATTGGGCTAATTAACCACAAATTATTTGAACACTTACATTATTCCCAGAGGTTTGGCTTGTTAAGGTGTTCTGAATGTTAATGAGCTCTGGGACACTGAAATGCTGAACTGAAAAGCTGAAGGCTGAAGAAGCCTCTGGAGCAGTAAAATTCAGCAGCAGCCTCCAAGTTGCTGAGGATGTCAGCAGCCCCCACTGAGGCCATCCCTGCCCAGAGACCGTGGGGGAATGGGCAGACAAGGAGAGCGTCCCTGGGGCTGGGGCAGCAGAACTCAGAGGCACCAGCGGCTCCAGCTGGGAAATGGAGTGTGGAATGGGGCTGTGAAAGCCCTGCCTGGGCTGTGCCAAGCAGGACACACAAGCCCTGACTCCCATCCCCCAAACAACTCTCTCAAGGAGACATTTAAGAGGAATTACAATTGTTTGTGTCCTCTGAGTTGGATGCACTGGAGAAATACCAACAAGAGATTCTCATGAGCTCAAACCAACAAAACAGCCTTTATTGGGAACTTTAGAAGATCAGAGAAACTTTGGCAAAAGGTCTTATACAACATTTAATCAACAAAAACACTTCCCAAAGCATTAACTTGGCCCATTCAACTTCACAAGCTCCAATCCTGTTCAATTTTAAGTTAATCAAAATTCACAAGAAGACACAGAAATAGAGAAAAATAAGATTTAGAGAAGCACACACAGAGCTACCAACTCCTGGATTCCAGTGGTTCTCAAAAAAATAGAAATTCCAAGGGGAGGTAGGGTCAAGATATGTGCTTGCCTTGTGGTCAGCCTTAAATACCCCTTGGTGTTCCTGGGCCCTTCCCCAGGTGGGACTTGGGGTCATTTGGTCACTCAGGAGCTGGGCTGGGGGCTCCAGAGGTGGCTGTGGAGCATTGCCTGTGCTGTGCCAGGGACTGGCAGACACTGCTGGGCTGGGGTAGAGGCTCTGGGGGGATTGGGGTTCCAGGGCAGGGCAGGGCTGGGGTTCCAGGGCAGGGCACGGCTGGACCTGCCCCTTCCTCCCCACACATGAAATGTTTCCAGCCAACAATCTCCTCCAGTCTGTCACAACAGGCAGTGTTGGAGGTGAAATCCCAATTCTGGCCATGGGCACCTGGATGAGAAGGACAGTTCTTTTCCATAGGAATGAAAGCCCCAGGTCTTGGCTCATTTCTGGTTTGATTGCCTGGATTCTGTTTGGTTTTGTTGTTGCTTTGTTTCCTTTTCTGTACCTGCAGTGTCCAGTCAGGAGCAGAGTGACTCTTGCCAAGGAACTTTGTGGTGCTGTCGCTTAATATTAAATCTGGTTTTTGCTGATCCCTTGCTGGGGATTTTTTCAGCGCTCTCAAGCCCTCGTTGGTAACAGGGTGAAGGAGCCCTGGACCAGGCTCTGGCCCTGGGGGACAAGGGGACGCTGCCGGTAGGTTCCTGTCCCCCTGTCCCACCCCCTAAAGTCCCAGCCCCCGTCCCCGTGTCAGGCTCTGGGGTCGATCTCGTGGAACATCCTCTGGGGGAGGCTGCGGCGCCGGGGGCGGGGGGACCCGAGGGGACAGGGGACCCCGCAGTGCACGAGCAGCGTTGGACTTCTCTGGGGGAACTGGGAGGGGGGGCTGGGGTGGAGTGACCTCACACAGCCCCTGTGGTGTCACACACCCCTGTGATGTCACACAGCTGCCCGGTGATGTCACAACCCACTCTCTGTTGTCACAGAGCCACCCTCTATGATGGCAGGATCTGCTCTATTACCTTATACCCTTCTCTATGATGTCACAGCCTGCCCTGTGATGTCACAACCCCCTCAGTGATGTCACAAAACCCTCCCTGTGATGTCATGCTGCCACTCTGTAATGTCACAGCACACACTTTGACCTCACTGCCTGCTCTATGATGTCATACAGCCATGCCATGATGTCACAGCCTGCTCTGTGATGTCACACAGTCCCCTCTATCATGCCATAGCTGCTTGATGACCTCACACTCTGTGATGTCATAGCCCAATCTGTGACCTCACACAACCCACTCTGTGCTGTCACACAGCCCCTCTCTGACATCACAGCTGCTCTGTGCCTCCGTGACACAGCCACAGAGGTGCTGCTGTGACACAGCCCCCTCTGGGACACCCCACAGCCCCTGCCAGTGCTGAGCCCCTGTGAGCTCTGTCTGTGCCCTGCTCGTGTCCCTGGGATGCCCTGGCAGTGCCCCAGCCCTGCTGGGCTGTGCACAGGAGCTGCTCCTGGCCAGAGCTGTCTCTCTGCAGTGCTGCCCTTGCCAGGAGCTGCCTCTGGGCCAGGAGCCCAGCCCAGCTCAGCAGCACAGACACAGCACCAGGACTTTAATGACCTCTGGGGCTTTGGTGCTGTTTGCATCAGACCCAGTCCCTTGAAGTGTGCTCAAAGAGCTTCTCAAGAACTCAAAAAGTCAGATTCAAAGTCCAAACTTTCTTTAACTGTTAATGGGTTCCACTCAAGGACACAATTCATATCAAAGTGTCCCCAGGCCCCAGGCAGAGCAGAGAACTGGAGGCACTGATGACAGGTGGGGACAAACAAGGCAAAGGTGTCTCTGGTGCTGAGCAAACCTGGATGTGTCTCAGGAATGCAAAGGGCCAAGGCTGAGCCCCAGCCCCTGGCAAGGCAGATCCTGTCCCTGCCTCCTTGCTCAGGGCTCTTCCCGGGATGGGCACTGCCATGTGGGGATGTGCCATGCCAAGGGCAGGACCATGGGGCGGCCCCTGCCAGGCTGCTGAGCAGGGACAAGGAGGCCATGAGGCCCCAGGGCTGCAAGGGTCACTTGTCCCCTCGTGGCCTCAGGCCCAGGGCCAGCAGCCATGGCCAAAGGGCTGCACAGGTTGGCTCTGTCAGGGCCTTGCAGCTGCTGCACATCCCTGTGCCCTCTGCAGCCCAGGCTGTCCTGCGGTGTCCCTGCCCTGGCCTCTGTCCCTGCAGGCTGTCGTCATCCCCCGGCTGCCCCACCTCGCTGGCCCCTTCCTTTGCTGACAGCTCTGCCTCCTGCCTGCCCCTGCCTGGCCACACAAAGCCTTGGCCTTGAGACCCAAAGGGTTCATTCCATTTTTACCATGCCTGTGAACTTCCAGCACAGGAACAAGGCATGCAGGGGCTGCTTTCCCAGCAAGGATGGCTGGAAGAGAAGAAGAACACATCTGGCTCAAGGGTGCAGTGATAGAGAAAACAAGGACTGAATCTGGGAACTCGGGGTGGGATTTATGGAAATGGGTAAATTGTAATTGGCATTTAGCGACTGTATATGAGCAACACACTGGTAGAATTACATGTCCACGTCAGGTTAGGATTTATCCCTCACTGGGCCTCAGGCCTCAATAAATGATCCCCTCTTAAATAGCAAATTAGTGTTAAGGAACCTCATTCTGACATTTCGTGTTTCAGAAACACGTGGCTTTTGCTCCTCTCTTCTACATGAGAGCTTCCTGGGCAGGGGCAATTCTTCCAATTGCATCGGCGAGGCTATGGCTGGAAAGGGCAGGGAGCAGATGGATTCAGCTTCTCCTGGCAGCCCCTGAGATGCCAGTTGTCATTTGTGTGCGCCGAGGATTCCGCTTCAGACTCGGAACTTGCGCAGCTGCTCCTCGGGTGCTGCTCGCACGCAGGCGCAGCGGTGCTGCAGCAGCTGTCCCGCACACAGGGAGGGCTCTGGAGCCTCCCCAGGGCCACCAAGGAGCGGAGGAGGGAATGTGCCCGGCATCTGCTGCAGGACCGTGGGGCTGCGGGGCATCCTTGGGTCTCTTGGATGGGGGAGGGAGCGGGGCAAAGGGAATCCAGATGAGACAGGGATCATATTGGGGTTCCCAATATTCCGACAGAGACCTGCCCGGGCTTGCCTTGCTGCTGAGTCCAATGGCGGCAGCTGGGATGTTTCCTCCCCAGTGACACCCTTGGGTTACTCAGAGGCTGCGAGCGATATTCCTCAGTGGAGAGGCTTCAGGCGATGGTGAAGAAAGGAGGCACTTCTGCTAGAGCTTGATCCAGAGTCTTTATTTCAGCTACAGAGTTGTGGACCTGGTGGCAGCTCCAACAGAAGGGCGGCCACGTGGCTGGATTGTCCTTTTAACCCGGGGGTAAGGGGAGGGGCAGGGACAGGTAGCCACCAACCAGGTGAGGGGGAGGGGTGCCAGGGGAGAAGGGGCACTTAGGTCTACCAATAGCCACAGGGGGCAGGGGGTATCTTTCAAATCTGCCAATCACTCGACCCCCTGGACCCCCTGTCTCACAGCCAGGGCTCATGGGGGTTGGGGCGGGGGGAGAGGGTTACCTTTGGGAGGGAGGAGACACACCGCAACAGGATCAGACAGCCCCACGCCAGGCAGCGTTTTCTCCTCTGAGAGCTCCTCCGAGCTGAGCGAGCTGGTGAAGCCTGCAGAGCAAATGAGACCCGGGAGTGAGGGAAAGGCTGGCTGGGAAGGAGTCAGATAAACCCGTGTGGGCATTTCCCTTTCCAAGGGGCACCTGGGCAGACAAAGGGGACAAGAAGGAGGCCCCACCTCACGACATTCCCTTTTTTCCTTCAGGAGCTCTATTGCAGTCACTGCATACAAGAGTTGACTTGATCCCCTTGATGCCAGGGAGCACCAAGAGCTTGAACCTCGCTGGAGTCCAGCCCTGCCTGCCTATCACTGAGCAGAGGGAAAAGATGAAGAACCTGGGCAGGGCTTGAGCCAAATTGGCATTTTGCCACTTGTTATTTCCTCCCAGCTTTTGCAGCAGGGCGACAACCCCATGGCTGCAAACCACTCCCTTTTGCAAGGCAGACGTGGACCTCGCTGGTAGCTCAGGGCTCTTGAAGGGGCTGCTGCAGTTGGCAACAGGAGCTGTTGTTGAACTTTTCACATTGCTTAACCCCCCCTGCCAAATGCCATCAAGTGGCTGAGGAAGGACACAAAAAGATTAGCCTGGAGGAAGGGAGGCCAAAACCTTGGAAAAGGATGAAAGAAATGCTGTGATCGTGATGACGACAAAAAAAAAAAACCAATTTATGTTTGACAGCAAACGAGCACCCGCCGCCCTCCAGCCCTCCCAGACTGGCAGGCCGAGCGCAGCCGTTTCCATGGCATGAGGTGCTGGCAGCCTGCGGAGAGAAACCAGAGAGCCACGGTCAGTCACAGAAGGCTCCTGTCCCCCTGTCCCACCATGGCCTGGGCCTGGGCCAGGCTCCTGGCTGTGCTCAGAGCCCAAACCTCCCAAGCCATTCTCTGTTTCGAGAGAAGGGCAGCGTGGCAGGCCACGTTCCACCTCCTCTGCTTAAGCACAGCACAGCAGCCTCCTCAGCAGCTGCAAGGGAGGGATGCCCGTGTGCCTGCTGCCCTCTGCCCGAAGCCCTTCTGCCAGCCCAGCTGTGGAGCCGGGTGCCCACCTCTGGAGACCTGCTGCCAGGAGAGGAGCTGATCCCGCACGAGGTCCTCATCCTTCTTGAAGGGGATGTCCCCGCAGACCATGGCCCCTGGGGTAGCGCTGGCACTGGATGTGCTCCACGGACGGTGCAGGCGCTTCCCCGTCCGGTCTGGGCACCAGGTGTAATCTTCCTGGGAAAACAAAGAACAATTTCATGAAATCAATTCTAAACAAGACCTGGAAACAAGAAGAAGCTACAAAGCCTGTCACCGTTTCACGGGCCTGAGGAGGGTCTGAGCACTCCATGCGAGAATTAAACCTGTCCATGGGTGGGAAAAAACCCCACCTTTCCCGCCCGTAAACGCACCCCTTCCTCAAGGGCCTGCAAAGCAGATCAGCTGGGGCACGGCTTCAGAACCCGTCCCCCTCTGCTGCCCCCATCCACATGGATGGATGCTTTGTCAGGCTGGCTGCCCCCGCCCCAGCCCGTGCCAGGCTGGCTGGCAGAAGCTGTCAGCAAGGCCAGGAGCCGGCTCCCCTTCCACAACACCCGTCCCCTCTCCCACCAAAAAGCAGCTTGGCGGCCGGGGGAAAAATTAATATTCCCCAGGGCCGCCAAGCGGGGAACCTGCGGCGCGTGGCCAGCCCGAGCCCTGCCATGCCTGGAAGCACGAGCATCCCCCTGCCCCTGCGCCAGCTGGGGACTCATCTTGATTTCATCGGGGCGCAGAGCGTGTCCTCCAGGAAGGGGCCGCAGCCAAAGCCACTCGGCTTTGCCCCGCCAGCGGCCAGCTCGAGGATGGTGTTCCCAGCTCCATGTGGTGCTCCAGAAGAACACGCCAGCTGTGCCTTGGCTTGCGGGCTCATCTCAATGCCATTGAGCTGCAGGGGGATGTTTCCCCTGTTCCAGTCCGTGGCACCTTCACCGCACTGCCACCCCTTCTCCAATGGGACGGGGAGCACTGAGACGCTCCCTCCACAACTCGCTGGGGACCAGCGGAAGCATCTCCTTGGCTGCGCTCTCTCCTCCGGGCCGCGTCCACAGGGAAACGCTCCGGGGTTTTCTTGGAGTGCCACGAGACGTGTGCAGCGGGTACTTGCTGGGCTCCTGGATCCTACTGAGCAGAGGGATGGATCTCTGCTGTCTCCTGGGCCAGGCAGGGCTCCTGCAGCCAAGAATGCTCAAAAAGGTCTTCCAGTGATGGTCTGTCTGCGGGTTCCATGGATAAACACCACCTGATGAGGTGCTGGCACTCTGCAGAGAAACCAGAAACCGCCACTCAGCAGGACAAGGCTCCTGTCCATGCTCTCCCACATTCCACGGTGCCCAGGCCACACTAGGAGTGCTCGGAGCTGCAGCCAAAAGCTTCCCATCGATCCTCCCTTCCGGAGGAGAGCAGCCCAGAGGCACACGTGCCACCTCCTCCAGCTAACCCAGGAGATCAACCTCCTCACTAGCTGCTGGAGCGGGACGCTTCTGTGCCAGCTGCCCCCTCCCAACCCCGCTCTTCCTCCCGAGCCTTGAAGGCGCATCCCCACCTTGAGACACCCGGGGTGGGAAGAAGAGCTGGCCCTGGACGATGTCCCTGTTTGTATGGAAAGGAAGGTCCCCGCAGACCAGGTCATAAAGCAGGATGCCCAGGGACCAGATGGTGGCTGGCTGGCCATGGTAGCAGCCAAAGAGGATCCACTCCGGTGGGCAGTACTCCGGCGTTCCTATGGGACACGGGCACAGCTCATCAGGCCGATGCTGCTCCCTCCCTCCCTCCCTCCCAGCCAGCTCCTGTCCCACAACAGCCAGCCCCTGCCCCGCCGAAAAGCAACTTGGCTGCAGCCAGCTGAAGAAGGATTCCCCCTCCTGCCCTTTCTCCCTGCCTCCCTCTTCCCCCTCTGCCAGCAAAGGGGGGAACCTCCGCTGCCCGGCTGGGCCCCGGCTTTGGGCTCACCTGACATCCGGGTGTAGAACGTGTCCTGGAGGATCGTGCCGCAGCCGAAGTCGATGAGCTTGGCCTCGCCCGTGGCAAGGTCGACGAGGACGTTCTCGGCCTTGATGTCGCGGTGCAGGACGCCGCGGCTGGTGCAGTGCCGCACGGCCTCCAGCACCTGGCGGAACAGCCCCCGCGCCACGGGCTCCGTCAGGAACCCCCGCTCGGCCAGGAAGTCCCAGAGGTCCTGACAGCGCTGCGTACGCTCCATGACCAGCGCGAAGCCGTCGGGCAGCTCGAACCAGTCCAGGAGCCGCACGATGCCGCGGAAGCCAGGGCACGACACCATCCACAGCAGCGCCAGCTCCATGGGCACAAGGGCGCCGTTGTGCTGCGGGGGGACCGCGATGCCCTCAGCGGGGCCGATGCTGCGCCGCGCCTTGGGCATCCCCTGCCCGGCCCCAGCGCCGCTGGCCATTGCCCGGCCCGGGACGCTGCGCTGCTCCCGCTCACTCCCCGCACGCTGCCCTCGCAGCGTTCCGGCTGCCACCCTGCCGGGCCTCGCCTCAGCCCCGCCCGGCATGCCCCGCCGGCTTCTCCCGCTGGCCCCGCTCACTCACCAGCCGCGCCCACTCCGAGATGCGATCGCGGCGCACTCGCTTGATGGCCACCTGCAAGCCAAGGCGAGCGCCGGGCTGAGCTCCCCGCCCGCCGCTCGCCGCCCGCCGCCCCCTCCGCTCCGGCCCCGTCTCTTACCGGGGCGCCGTCGGCGAGCCGGGTCCCGGAGTAAACGCTGCCGCAGCCGCCGCTCCCCAGCAGCGGCCCTCCCGGTAGAGCTGCTCCAGGGGAGGCTTCTCCGCCCGTGCGGGCGGCACCGCGCTCCCGCTCTTCTGCCCCGGGAACCCGACCGCCCGGCGCGCTGCTGCTTGCCGAGCCGCCCCGGGCAGCGGCGGCTCGGGGCCGGCGGCCGAGCTGAGCAGCGGCGGAGCTCGGAGCGGGGAAGCTGCCTGCGATGCTGTCGGGGCCGGGGCGGGCGCGGGGCGGCAGCGGGGCGGCTGCGGGCGGAACCGCGGGAGGGGCTTGGTTCAGGGCCGGGGCCTCGGCCGGGGCCGGCCCAAAACCCACGCCAAGCGGAGCCAAAAGACCGCGCTGCTCCGCCAGCACCAGAGCAAGAGGCACTTCCAGCAGCGCCACAGCCAGTTCGGAGAGAGCCCGGCCGAGGCGGCTCCGCGTCGGGACGGGCAGGGCCGGGCACGGGGCGGCCCCGCCGAGCGGCGCCTTGCGGGACGCGGCATGAGCCGGGCTGGGAGAGGCAGAACACGGACGGGACGGGATGGGAATTGAGTGAGTGTGAGAGGGAGAAGGGGATGGGGAGCGAGTGGAAAGTCGAGCGGAAAATTGATCGAGAGAAGCGCTGCTGCTGCTGCTGCTGCTGCTGCTGCTGCTGCGGAACCGCCGGAGCTCGCGAACATTCCTCCGTTGCCTCCGCGAACCCAACGGAGGAGCCGCCGCGCGCCCCGAGGAACGAAAGAGAGAAACTAACAAATAAAACCCCAAAGTAATTCCTATTAGAGAAGTAACCAAATCAAACAATGTAGCAATAAAGAAGCGTGTTGGCTTGTGGCTTCTTTCTTCTTTGGCTGAGACGAAGCATTTCATGGGGAAGAATTGCCTCTTCAGACACTTTTGCAAGAGTGGACAGGAGTGGAGCATTTAATTTTCGAGTAGAAAAGGGAAATCGTATCAGTAATGTCATCTCTTTTCATCCTCTGTTGAGACAGTTGCAGGCTGCCAAAAGACATGGTCTGCAATGTGGAACTTGGGGCCAAGATCCTTTTTCTGCCAGAGGATGAGGAGGGGAAGTATCCCAGAATCGTGGAGTCGTGGCATGGTTTGGTTTGGAAAGGATCTGAAAAATCACACGGCTGCAACCCCCCTGCTGTGGCTGGGGACCCCTTGCACTAGCCCGGCTTGTCTAGAGCTCCATGCAGCCTGGCCTTGAACACTTTCAGGGACGGGACAGCCACACCTTCTCTGGTCAACCTGTTCCAGGAGAGACTTTTTTCTGAATTCCTTACCTAAACCGACTCTCTTTCCACCTGGATCCATTCTCTCTTGTCCTGTCCTTGCCTGCCCTTGTACAAAGTCCCTGTCCATCTTTCCTGTAGCTTGCCCTCAGGTACTGGAAGGCCACAGTTGGGTCAAGTCTAAGTCTCTTGCCCAGGCTGAAGAAGCCAAGCTGTGTCAGCCCTTACTTGCAGGAGAGAAGTGTTCTAGATATATATTATAATATTGGCTTTTCGCAAATATTAAAATGGATTTTATATATGTGATGTTAAAGTAACTTTGTTCCAAATATATAGTTTTAAATTTTGTTGTTAATTAGGCTTAGACACAGTAGTGCAATAGCTGATGGAAGTATGCTTGTGTTAAAATGCCTGCTTGGATGGGATAACATCCAATGAACACAGGATGAGCACACCTGTACAGATCTGCCAAACCATCAGCACTCACCGTCTGAAGGCAGTGCGGACCAAGGCCCGAACTGGAAGGGATAAAGAGAAGGAGCCAAACCCCAGCCAAGGAACACGCATGCTCTGAAAAGGCAGACCCAAAGAGGGGCCATGTAAAATAGCTCCTGGAAAATGTAAACTCGTTTATGGATATGCATAAGCGGCTGTGAATATGCAACAGGCTGATGTAAGGGAAAAGGTATTTAAGGGGGATCCCTGAAGGTAACAGGGTGGTCTTGGCTGAGTGCCAAGATGCACCCAGCCATAAATAACCTTTGCTCCATGGTCCTTGTCTCCTATTGTCCTTTATTAAACTTTTTACATTTTCACAGGAGAGTGAACGTGTTTTTTACATGGACTACATATGCTTATACAAATTCTAGGAAGACTAATAATTTTTTCTACAATATTTGGGTTAATCATCACAAACGAACATCCATTTTGCAGCATCTCTAGCTAATAGAAGTTGATTCAATCTTCTTTCTTGATTCAGTCTTCTTGCAGTCTTCAAAGCTCTGTTTGTTCTTGCCAAGGCATTCTGATTATCAAATTTTTTATGCTAATCAGGTCTGAAGTACATCAACTCACTTCTGTCCTGGCAGCATGGGTGTGTCAACTCAAGGAGGGAAACACTAACTGAGAGGATTGCAGTAAGGTGAAGGTAGACTCAGCCTCCGGTGACCGAGCTGCCGGGTATGATCTGTCAGATCCCCTTGAAGGAGCCTCTAGTATGAATGCCCAGGAAAGAAAGGATAACCAGGGCTAGAGGGGCCCTGCCTCGAGCCAGGGAGAGGCATGGGAAAACCGGATCTTTGGTCAGTGTAGATCCGATGGCCGGGCACATCAGAACCACAAAAATGCGACACCTTAGTTGATACTGGAGCGCAGTGTCCCCTGATACCATCGGGACATGTGGGGGCAGAACCTGTTTCCATTGCTGGGGTGACGGGGGGATCACAGCAATTGACCCTGTTGGGAGCCGAGGTGAGCCTGACTGGGAAGGAGTGGCAGAAACATCCTATTGTGACCAGCCCAGAGGCCCTGGGTATTCTGGGCATAGACTTCCTCCAGAACATTCCCGAGTACAGCCAGATTGTGAGCCCTCCCTACCTGGTCACCTACAAGAAGAACGATTTCCTCTGGGGCCCTGAACACCAACAAGCTTTTGCCCCGATCAAGCAGGAGATTGCTCAGGCAGTTGCCCTTGGCCCACTCAGGATGGGACCAGAGGTGAAGAACATGCTCTACTCTGCAGCTGGGAACAACGGCTTGTCCTGGAGCCTTTGGCAGAAGGTGCCTGGGGAGACTCGAGGCCGACCACTGGGATTCTGCAGCTGAAATTACAGAGGGTCTGAAGCCAAATGCACTCCCACAGAGAAGGAAATCTTGGCTGCCTATGAAGGAGTTCAATCTGCCTCCGAGGTGATTGCCACAGAAGCACCACTCCTCCTGGCACCCTGACTGACGGCACTGGGGTGGATGTTTAAAGGAAAGGTTCCCACTACCCTCCAGGACACTGCTGCCACATGGAGAAAATGGATTACTCTCATCATGCAGCACACCCGGATTGGAAACCTGAATCGCCCTGGGATTTTGGAGATAATTACAAACTGGCTGCTGGTGAGAACTTTGGTCTCACTGACGGAGAGCAGCAGGAACAAGTGACAAGTGCTAAAGTAGGTGCACCATGCAACCAACTACCAGATGAGGAAACTCAATACGCTGTTTTCACTGACGGTTCCTGTGGCATCGTAGGGATGAACTGGAAGTGGAAAGCAGCCGTATGGAGCCCCACACAACACATAGCACAAGCTACTGAAGGAGAAGGTGGATCAAGTCAACTTGCTGAAGTCAAGGCCGTTCAGCTGGCCCTGGACATTGCTGAGAGAGAGAAGTGACCAAAGCTAGACCTTTATAGGATTCTTGGATGGTAGCCAATGCTCTGTGGGGCTGGCTGGAAAGGTGGAAAAAGGCCAACTGGCAGCGTAGAGGAAAACCAATCTGGGCTACTGATGTGTGGAAAGACATTGCCTCTTGGGTAGAAAAAGTGTCTGTGAAAGTCTGTCATGTAGATGCCCATGTCCCCAAGAGTCGGGCAAATGAGGAACACTGAAACAAGGAGCAGGTAGATCAGGCTGCAAAGATAGAGGTGTCAAAGATAGACTTGGATTGGCAACACAAGGGGGAGTTGTTCCTAGCTCGATGGACCCATGATGCCTCAGGCCATCAGGGTAGAAATGCCACCTACAAGTGGGCACGAGACCGAGGGGTGGATTTAACCATGGACAGTGTTTCTCAGGTTATCCATGACTGTGAGATGTGTGCTGAGATCAAGCAGGCCAAGTGAGTGAAGCCCCTGTGGTATGGTGGGCAGTGGTCCAAGTACAGGTATGGGGGGGCCTGGCAGATTGACTACCTCACACTGCCCCGGACACGCCAAGGCAAGCGCTACATGCTCACAATGGTAGAAGCCACCACGGGATGGTTGGAGACCTCCCCTGTGCCTCACGCCACTGCCCGGAGCACCATCCTGGGCCTTGGAAAGCAGGTCCTTTGGAGGCATGGTACCCCTGAGAGGATTGAGTCTGACAAAGAGACTAATTTCAAGAGCAGCCTTATCAACACCTGGGCTAGGGAACATGGCATGGAGTGGGTGCACCATATCCCCTACCATGCACCAGCTGCAGGCAAAGTGGAGAGGTACAATGGACTGTTAAAAACCACCTTGAAAGCATTGGGTGGGGGATCTTTCAAGAACTGGGAGCAGCATTTAGCAAAGGCCACCTGGTTAGTTAACACCCGAGGTTCCACCAATGGAGCAGGTCCTGCCCAGTCTGAGTCCCTGAATATAGCAGACGGAGATAAAGTCCCAGTGGCACATATCAGAGGTTTGTTAGGGAAGACAGTGTGGATCAATTCTGCCCCGAGTACAGACAAACCCATTGGTGGGATTGTCTTTGCTCAGGGACCAGGTTGTACACGGTGAATAATGCAGAAATATGGAAGAACACGATGTGTACCTCAGGGAGACCTGATTGTGGGGTGTCTCATATGCAAATATCACTGTTTGCTGGATGTTACTGCCACTGTCTTTACATTAAACCACACAGACATGAGACAGAAGAAAATGTGTAAGTGTTAAAGGTTTGAGCAAGAGAGATAGAAGGAAATGTCTAAGTGTCGAAGGTTTGAGCAAGTGAGATGGAAGGATGAGTAAGTGAAAGATGGAAGATTTAACTTGATGAAGTTTTTTACATGATGTTTGGTAGTTACGTTGACAATTTGGAGATATGGGGTGGAATGTCCTAGCATGACATTATGGTGCTTGCATCCCCAATCGTGTGTTCTGTTTAGGCTTGATGTTATGTTCTGTGCCTTCAGGACTGACTCTGAAAGTGAAGGTTTGTTTTGTCTTGTTATCAGCCAGCTCACCTCCCCCATGGTCTGTGTCTAGGAGAGGCTAGGTTTCCTTGCTTGCTTGCTGGCTTGCTTGCTTTCGCTTTGCCCTTGCTTTTGCTTTTGCTTATTAGTTAGTTGGTTTTTTGTATTGGGGAGTGTTTTGCTTGTTGAATAACAGGGTTTTTTTCCACTTCTCTCCAAGGAAATTCTTCCTGAACCAGGTAGGGGAGGGGCCGTGGGGGGGTTCGCTTTCTGGGGGCTCCTCCTGGAAGATTTCTCCCAAATTTGCCCTAAACTAGGACACCTTGGCATGTCAAGGGCTGCTTCTCACCTGCCCTGAAGCACTGGGGCTCGTGGCTTTCCTTCCTATGGGAGAGAACTGTCCTTCTCCTCCAGTGACCTAGGGCCAAAACCAGGATTCCTTCTCCAAATTTCTTTATATGCAAAGATTGTTCCCAGATGAAATCTGCCAGGAGAGACAGGTCTCGCTGCCTTGGCCACCCAGGGGCCACCTCTCATCTGCCTTTGAGACACTGGGACCATGTACTTTTCTTTCTTATGGGAAAAAAACATCCATCTCAACTAGGCATCCATGGCCAAAATTGGGGATCGGCCTCCAGAATTCCCTATATCCAAGGATAGCTCCCAGAAAAAAGCTGCCAGGGGAGACAAGTCTGGCTGGCCTTGGCTTCCTGAGGGCTGGCACTCATGTGCCTCTGAAACACTGGGGCTCTGTGCTTTCCTTCCTAATAAAAAGGACTCTTCTTCCTGTCCAGGCGCCCACGGCCAAAACTGAGATTTGACCTCCAAAATGCCCTGTGTCCAAGGATAGCCCCTAGAGGAAAGGTGCCAGGAGAGACAGATCTGGCTAGCTTGGCCTAAGGGTGGCCACCTTTCATATTCTTCCAGAACACTTGGATTTTGTGCTTTTCTTTCCTATAGGAAAAAACCATCCATCCTGACCAGGCACCCATGGCCAAAACTGGGATTCCACCTCCAAAACTCCGTACATCCAAGGATTGCTCCCCAGTGAAAGGAGCCAGGACTTAAAGGTTTGGCTGCCTTTGGCCTCTTGGGAACTGCCTCTCACCTGCCACAAAACACTGGGGCTCGATGCTTTCCTTCCTATGGAAAAGAGCCGTCCTTCTTCTCAAGGTGTCCAAGGTCAAAATTGAGATTCCTCCTCCCAAATTCCATGTATCCAAGGTTCCCTTCATGACAAAAGATGCCAGGACAAACAGGTCTGGCTGGCTTGGCCTCCCAGGAGCCACCTCTCTCCTCTTCTGCCTTTGAAACACTTGGGCTCTGTGCTTTCCTTCCTGTGGAAAAGAACTGTCCTTCTTATCTATGCAGAAATGGCCAAAATTGGGGCTCCACCTCCCAAATTCCCTATATCCAAGGGTTGCTCCCAGGCAAAATCTGCCAGTACCATCCATTCTGGCTGGCCTTGGCCTCTGGTGGCTGCCCCTGCCACACTGGGGCTCGGTTCTTTCCTTCCCATGGAGATCACTGTGACACGGTGGGGACCTCATGGAAGCAAGGGGATCATTGTGGCACCACTGGAGCCCATGGAACCAAGGGGCCATGGTGACACAGCGGGGCTTCATGGACCCAGAGACCATTATGACTCTGTGGGGCCTGATGGAACCATGGAGACCATTCTGACCCTTCAGGGCCTCGTGTCACCAAGGGGGCATTGTGACACCTCAGGGCCTCATGGAAGCAAGGGAACTTTGGGACACTGTGGGGCCCCATGGAACCGAGGGAACATGGAACAGGTCTGGCTGGCTTGGCCTCCCAGGGGCCACCTGACAGGTCTGGCTCATGTTGGAATGCCAAGGGCTGCCTCTCATCAGCTCCTGGAGCACTGGGGCTCCGTGCTTTCCTTCCTAAGGGAAAGAACTGTCCCTCTTTTCAGCTGCCCATTGCCCAAATTGGTAAGCTCCCTAAAAAATTTCCTCCATGCAAAGGTATCTCTCAGAAAAAAACCTGCCAGCTCTGGCTGGCCTTGAAGTGGTCACCTCTCATCTGCCCCTGAAACAGAGGGCTCTGCTCCTTCCTTCCTATGGATAAAAAACAGCCTTCTTGCCAAAGACCATGGCAAAAATTAGACTTTGGCCTCCCAAATTCCATATATCCAAGGATTGCGCCAAGACAAAAGTAGCCAGGAAAGACAGGTCGGGCTGGCCCTATGCTCTGGTGATTTTCTTAGGCTATGAGCTGAATATTTTCATTTGAAAACCCCCTGGAGAGTGCCCAGAGATCTCCCAAGTTGGGATTTTGAGGCCTTGGGCACATGACCACTACATATGGACAAAGGAGCTCTGTGCTCTGTGCTGTTGTGGTGGTTTTGCATCATGGAAGTGATGTCCTGAGAGAAGCTGCTAGCAGTTTCTATGGTGTCTGACAAAAAAACAATCAGTAATTAGCTTTGAGAGCTGACAATCTGTTAAACCACTAAGGAAACTGCACACACTTCTGTGAAGACACAAGTTAAAGATGGAGAAGCCTGGCTGGGTCTGTTTCCCTTCTGGCCAGCAAAGAGGTGACCAGGCCGGCCCAGCCCCCGTCTCAGCCAGGCCAGGCCGGGCGGCTCCTGCCGTGGGGCCGGGCCCCTTCCCAGGGAGCCGCCAGGCCCCATCGGCTGCCGGGCAGGGCAGGGGAGGCCGCGGGGCCGAGGCCGGGCCGGGCCGTGGCTGCGGTTGCTGACATCTGGCCGCTACCGAGCCCTGCCCTGCCGCCAGCCCGGGCCCAGCCAGGATCCGCCGGGCCCCAGGAGCAGCCCCGGGCCGGGCCGGCTCGGCCAAGGTTCTGCCGCCCTTGGGGTTCGCCCGCAACCAGCGGGCAGGGGAGGAGAAGCCATGGGCCCCGGCCGTGCTGCTGCTGTGCTCTGGCTTGGCTGCTGAGATCCTGGCCCTGCCCCAGCGCAGCCCAGCCTGACACAGCCCCAGCGCAGCCGCTGCAGAAACCTCCATGGTAAAACAGCTCCGGCCGCAAGTACCGAGCCCGGCCGGGGTCACGGAACCATCTGCAGGCCCCGGCTGAGATATTGACTCTTCCAGTGCTTCCATCCTCCCTCGAGTGAGAGAAAAGGACAAAGTGCAGGCACACACAGGAGCAACATGAAGACACCGAGGTCAGTGAAGAGGAAGTTGAGTCCCAGGTGGGAGGGATGAGGAGATGCCTTGATCTTGGGGCTGAAATCCTCTGGTAAAGCTATGGAGAAGGATGTAATTGATACATCAGACTCTCTTTTTCCCTATAACACATTGAAAAGAATTGGGAGATGCCTTGTTCAGCAAAGGCCTCCATGCTAATGTAAGGAAATGCTGAAGTAGCTGTGATCCCATGAGAAGTTTGAACAATGAAAGACAGCAGAGTGATGAGACCCTATGCTCCCAGGGAGAGAAGAAGAAGACCTCTGTTTCCAGAGATGAAGATGATTTCAGAAATAGATGAAGAGAACCTTTGCTCTTAAACAGCTCATCTGTAAACTAATACCCCATAAGTTGACATGGCCCATAAACACAGCTGTGGGAAAAGCTTTGAAAAAATGGGAGGGACTTCAGGATTCCAGGTTTTTCCAGGCAGCTGCTATTCATGGAAATGAAAAGCCATGAGACAACTGTTTTCTAGTTGAGAAGTCCCCATAACATTTACAAGAGGAACTTCTCTCCCTAAGTGAACTGAAGAAAGACTATTCTAGAGGTGGAAAACTGGCTGAAAATTTTAGGTTTTGTCTCTTTACATTGTCAGGTTGTATGGAGAGGGGAAGTGTTCTGAAGTTTTGTTCTGATTCTTATTACTCTTTCTTTTAGTTAATGTTAATAAAGTTTTCTTTATACACTTTAAAAGTTTTGAGCCCACTTTGCCTTTCTCCTAATCCTATCTCAGATCAAGAAATTAGTAAGTATATTCTAGTGAGAGCACTGGTGATTACCCAACACTGAACCCACCACACTAATTAACACATTGGCCGAGAAATCTCAAATTGGCGAAGCAAAGCCAATACAAATTCTTCCTGATGAACTGCCTTAGACAAGAGGGAAATCAAGGCACAGCCATGGTTTCTCAGGATTTGTTTGTTCCTCATGAGCCCCGTGGTGCATTTGGAGCTGAGCCCTGGAACCTCAGGGCCCGAGAGGAGATTGCACAAACCTTTGCAGGAGTCAAAGTCAGAAGAAAACCCCAAAGTGTGTCAAAGCATAAATGGGACCAACTGAGGTCCATCCCCAACACAGGCTCCTCATGGACTCCTTGGAGGAGAGAACTGGAGGCCAGGATGGCACAAAAACCTCTCAGAGACTCTAAATATTACAAAAACCTTTCAGTGTGGAAGGGAAAATCCAAAGTACCTTACAAAAGTTGAGTATCTCAAAGCATCAATGAGCCCCACTGAGTGTCAGTACAAAGCTCTCAAGGGACTCGTTAAAGCAGATAATTGGGGTCATGATTGCACAAACCTCTCACAGAGTCTGGATCAAACGGGAAACACCAAGTACCTTAAAAGAACTGAAGTACCCTGAAGCATTAATGAGCCCCACTGAGTGTTGTTCCTGACAAAGCCTCTCCAGGGACTAATTACAGCAGATAATTGGAGGCCATGATTGCACAAAGCTCTCAGAGACTCCAAGGCAAAAGCCAAAGCCAAAGTGCTTTGAAAAACCTGCAGTCCCTGGGAGCATGAAGGAGCCCCCAGGGCCATTCCTGAGCAAGGCTCCCCAGGGACTCCTTCCAGCAGATCCTTGAGGCCACTGGGATGTGGGCTAGGGGGGGATGCTGAGGGCAGGACAAGGCAGTGACAGTGCCCAGCCTGGCTGGGGCTGTGCCAGGAGGCCCCAGTGCCTCAGGACAAGGTGTCTCCTGACAGCCCTTGGTGGCACAGACCCTGCTGTGCCCCAGGGCACCAGGACTTGGCTTCTCTTTGTCCCCACCTGTCATCAGTGCCTCCAGTTCTCTGCTCTGCCTGGGGCCTGGGGACACTTTCTCAGTCGTGTCCCTCAGTGGGACCCATTAAAAGTCAAAGAAACTTTGGAGCTGGATTCTGACTTGGAGCTCTGGAGAGGTTTCTGCAGCTCCCTCTCAGGGCCTGATGTTCAGGGCCTGAGCACAAAGCCCCAGAGGGTCATTAAAGTCCTTGTGTTGTGTCTGTGCTGCTGAGCTGGGCCGGGCTCCTGGCACAGAGGGTGATCCTGGCAACCAAGGAGAGCTTCAAAAGCACATTTCTCTGGATGAGCAGCTCTTCTCCCAGCCCAGCAGGGCTGGGGCACTGCCTGCAGCCAGCCCGGGCACAGCACAGAGGCACAGAGAGCTTCCATCAGTCAGGGCTGGGAAGGTGCTGAGAAGTGCCTGGGGCAGAATCACTGGCAGCCCTTGGCACAGGAACCTCTGGCTGCAGGACAATGCAGCTGCAGCTCCTGGAGTGATCTCCTACAGCTGGAACATCCCAATGCCCACAGACCCTGTGAGTACATTCTCTGATCATCTCTTGTGCAGAGCAGCCAGGGGTGCCCAGGGCTGTCCTGCAGAGCAGGGTCCTGCAGCCCAGGGCGCTGTGCTGGGCTAGGGACTCTGCTGCCTGCCAGGGACAGCTCTCAGCCGGCCCGGGGACCTGCTCCCAGCGCTGGAGAGAAGCTGTGGGGGGAAGGAGCCACCCTGAGCAGGGCAGGTGCTGCTGCTGAGAGCTGCTGGCTGAGGCAGGGCTGCTCCCAGCTCCAGACCAGCCTGGGCACAGCTCCGGAGGACACTTCCCAAAGAAGGTAAACCTGGGATTGCTGTAAAGCTCAGGAGCTTTTCTGAGAGTGTCTTCCATTTCCTGCTTGGAGCAGGGTGGGAAAGTTGGGGTGATGACAAAAAGATTTTTGCTTTTCATATATTTTTCTTATATTCGTAGTTCTGTAAATTAGTATAACATAAGTATAAATCTAAAATCCTTATCTAACTCTATTAAATTCTTAATTAACTCTGTTTAACAACTATTTTATACTTCATATATTTACAATCCTTAATTATCTCTAGTATGTTTCCTTACCTTTCTCTTAGATTTTAGAACAATAAGCTGACTGTCTAAATACATTCCTGAAATACTGCATAGTCTTATTATCAGGAAGAGCACGTACAAGAACATTTTGGTTTTTGAATGTGCGCAGTGATAACAAAAACTGGGGCAAAGAAATCCTTGGAACTAATCCAATGGGTTGAGCCAGGGGTGTGTAACTGGGGCAACTGAATCTCCTATTGGATGTTCCTGTTAAATATCCTAATTAATCAACCTTAATAAATTGTTGAAATCAGGGGTGGGGTTGCCCCATCCCCACTGGGACACCTGGAAGCTTCCAATAAAGGTCTGGTTTTTCCTTTACTGTTCTAACTTTGTTGCAAGGGTTTGTTTTTCTCTTTTGATTATAGACAACAGGGGGATGAGAGAAGCAGAACAGGAATTGTGATCCCAGAATCACAGAACATTCTGAGTTGAAAGGGACACTCAGGATCATCAAAGGAATGTGTGAACATTTACAGAGACTCCAGAACTGTGACTTTGGGTGGTCAGTCTCTCTGCTGGCAGCCTCCCAAAGGGCCTTCAGCCACTCCTCAGCCCTGGACAGCAGCAGCATCACCTTTGCAGGGCCCAGCAGGGCTCTCCTGAGCTGCCCTCGCCCAGCTGCACACAGACCCTGCCCCAGCCAGGGCCCTGCACACAGGCAGGTTTCTGTAGGGCCGGGCCGAGGGCACCCAGGGTGGGATGGGGTCTGTGAGCGCTGGCAGGGACAAGGCACCTCTCAGGAGGGAATGTCCAGGCCAGGGAGATGCTCAGGGAAGCAGAGGGGGCTGAACAGAGCAGTGCTGGGGCAGGAGGGCACTGTTGGTGTGTGGGAGGTGCCGGGCACAGCTGGGCAGGAGAACACTGTCCTGAGTGCCAGGCTGTCTCTGCCCTGCCCTCTCAGGCACAGCACCACAACATCTTCTCCTGTTTCTGCACTCCCCTGATATTGTCACTCTTATCTGGTGCTCTCAGGGAGGCTCTGGCATTTGCAGCAGCTGAGTCAGGCACTGCCCTTGGCATTCCTGCCAGGCAGGGCTGTCCATGGGAATGGGGTGTCCAAGCTTCCCTGGGACCTGTGGCGCTGTGGGCAAAGCAGTCCATGGGAAAGGGGAATGGGCTGAGCCCCTCCCTGAGATCCCATCATGGGCACACCCGGGGATCTCCTTGCTGTGCCCTTCCCAGCTCTGAGCTCCCCTCCTGGGTGCAGAGCTGTGCCAGAGCCTCTGGGAGTTCCCTGAATGTCCCACGGGGAAGTGCAGAGATGCCACAGCTGAGGAAATGCTGCTGGGCTGGCCAAGGGAGCCGTGAGTGTCCTTGGCACAAGGGGGTGCTGAGGGCTTGCCCAGAGACCTTTGGAGACGGTGAGACATTCAGGGATCCCTCTGCTCTGGGCAGGGTCTGGATTATCCCAGGGTGACCCAGGAGTGTTATTGTGCTCTGATTGTAGCCAAAAGTTTTCCCAGAGCAGGAAGAAGGACGGGTAAGTCCCAGCGGGACATTGTTCAGGGAATGGCCCAGGTTTGCCTCCAAGCAGCCTCTCCTGACTTGTCACTGTCCTTTCTGCCTGAACAGGTCCCCATGTGCAGCCACAGCCAATGTCCAACAGCAGCTCCATCAGCCACTTCCTCCTGCTGGCACTGGCAGACACGCGGCAGCTGCAGCTCCTGCACTTCTGCCTCTTCCTGGGCATCTCCCTGGCTGCCCTCCTGGGCAACGGCCTCATCATCAGCGCCGTAGCCTGCGGCCACCACCTGCACACGCCCATGTTCTTCTTCCTGCTCAACCTGGCCCTCAGCGACCTGGGCTCCATCTGCACCACTGTCCCCAAAGCCATGCACAATTCCCTCTGGGACACCAGCACCATCTCCTACCCAGGATGTGCTGCTCAGCTCTTTTTCTTTGTGTTCTTCATGTCAGCAGAGTATTTCCTCCTGACCATCATGTGCTACGACCGCTACGTGTCCATCTGCAAACCCCTGCACTACGGGACCCTCCTGGGCAGCAGAGCTTGTGCCCACATGGCAGCAGCTGCCTGGGCCAGTGCCTTTCTCAATGCTCTGCTGCACACGGCCAATACATTTTCCCTGCCCCTGTGCCATGGCAATGCCCTGGGCCAGTTCTTCTGTGAAATCCCTCAGATCCTCAGGCTCACCTGCTCCAAATCCTACCTCAGGGAACTTGGGCTCATTGCTGTTAGTGCCTGTTTGTTTTTCGGCTGTTTTGTGTTCATGGTTTTCTCCTATGTGCAGATCTTCAGGGCCGTGCTGAGGATCCCCTCTGAGCAGGGACGGCACAAAGCCTTTTCCACCTGCCTCGCTCACCTGGCCGTGGTCTCTCTGTTTGTCAGCACTGCAGCATTTGCTCACCTGAAGCCCCCCTCCATGTCCTCCTCATCCCTGGATCTGGCCCTGTCAGTTTTGTACTCGGTGGTGCCTCCAGCCCTGAACCCCCTCATCTACAGCCTGAGGAACCAGGAGCTCAAGGCTGCAGTGAGGAGACTGATCACTAGGCAATTGCAGAAACATTAAACTGCTGGTCAATTTCTGCAAGTCACTTGAAATAAAAGTCATCCTTGATACTTTTTATTGGTTTCATTTTGAAAATTCTTCTTCTTTGTTTTCCTTTCTTAATTTGTCCACAAGGAAATGACATTATTTGTGCCGTTTCTCATTTTATTTCTCTCCACCTTACCTGTGGCTGTGTCAATGAGGGGCTGTGCGCTTGGTGCCTTTAAAGGAACTAAAGGATCAGCCAGCAAAGTTTTCTGCAGAGATGCCCTTTTGTTGCCTTCTCTGGAGCTGCAGCAGCAATGTCTGTGTGCAGAGCTGGGGCAGATCAGTGCTGGCACAGCAGCTGTGCCCAGCAGCAGCAGCACTTGGTGTAGCCAGTGCTGCTCCCGTGGCTCTGCCCCGCTGCCCTGGTGGCCCTGGTGTTGCTGCAGGGCCTGAGTGCTCTCGGGGCCGGGCACAGTCCTGGGGGTGGCAGTGCCGGGGCTGCAGCAGGGACAGCCCATGGGCACTGCTGGGGCAGCGCTGACGCCTCAGGCCAGGGCCTGGGGGCTCCAGGCTCCTTGCCCAGGCTCTCTCAAGGACACGGCCAGGCCAATGCTCAGCACAGAAAACCCCCGTGAGCAGCCCCAGGCTGGCCGTGGGCAGGCTGGGGGCAGACAGCATGGCTGGTGCTCTGCAAGGGCCCTGGGGGAGATGGGAAGGAGCAGCAGAGCAGGGGCTGATCCATCCCCAGTGCGCTGGACAGCCCAGGGCAGCGTCGCAGAGCGTCCTGATCGAGCTGCCAACAACATCCCCCCTCTGCAGCCCTGGCCTCTCCCCCAGCTCACACAGGTGCCGCATCCTTGCAGGCACAGCCACGGCAGCGCTGGCTCAGGAGCCCCTGTTTGCATTGTACACAGCAGGCGGGAGCACCCCCATGCTGCTGCTGGGGGGACATGAACCTGAGGGAGCACAAATGCCATCAGCCCCTGGGGCCAGGAAGGGCTGGGGGACGCCAGGGAAATCACTCAGCTTTGTCCTGGCCTCCGCAGTCAGCCACAAACTTTGTTCCCATCAGCTGGGAGTTTCCTGTCCCACTGCAGACGCTGTTGCTCAGAGCCAGGGCTGCCTGGCAGCCACCCCCAAACTGCCCTGAGCATTTCCTTGGCTTCACCTTTGCTTTGTTTTCTCTTTCCTAGTTGAAATTTCTTCCCATTGCCCACCCCTGTTCCCTCCCCTGCAAACAGCCCATCCCTGTTTGCCCTTTCCTCTCTGGCCCCACTCCCCCATTCCAGTTCCTGACTTGGCACCATGGGAATGGCCCTTGGGGAGCAGGATCATCCCACAAGTGCTGCAGGAATTATCTGCAGTCTCCTGCAGTGCCTCGTGCTGGTCCTTTGCCAGAGGCACCCCAGGCCAGGGGGGCACAACTGGGCTGCTGTGTCTGGCTGCGGCAGTGAGGAGGGGAAACCTTGCTGGGCAGCAAGGTTGGAAAAGACCTTGGATATCATCAAGTCCAACCTGTGCCCAGACACCACCTTGTCTCCCTGAGCCTCCCCTTCTCCAGGATAAACAACCCCAGCTCCCTCAACTGCTACTCACAGGACTTGTGCTCCAGAACCCTCACCAGCCTTGTTGCCCTCCTCTGGACACGCTCCAGCCCCTCCATGTCCTTCCTAAATTGGGGGGCCCAGAACTGGACACAGCACTTGAGGCGCTGCCCAACCAGTGCCCAGCACAGGGGAAGAATCACTGCCCTGCTCCTGCTGGCCACACCATTCCTGATCCAGGCCAGGAGCCATTGGCCTTCTTGGCCACCTGGGCACACTGCTGGCTCATGTCCAGCCTGCTGTCCATCAGTCCCTGCAGGTCCCTTTCTGCCTGGCTGCGGTCCAGCCACTCTGTCCCCAGTCTGTAGCGATGCAGGGGTTGTTGTGGCCAAAGTGCAGGACCTGGCACTTGGACTTGTTAAACCTCACCTTGTTGGATTTGGTTCCTGGATCCAGCCTGTCCAGGTCCCTCTGCAGAGCCCTCCTGCCTTCCAGCAGATCAACACCCCCAGACAACTTGGTGTCACCATGGTTCCATGAGGTCCCAGAGTGTCCCAATGGTCTCCATGATTCCATGAGGGCTCCCAATGTCTCAATGTCTCTTTGGTTCCATGGGACCCCTTGGTGTCACAAAGTCCCTTGGATCCTTGGGCCCTGCAGTGTCACAATGGCACCGTGGTGCCCCAGGGCCCTGCAGTGTCCCAATGGATCCTTGGTTCCATGAGGTCTGGCAGGGCAGCAATGCTCTCCTTGGTTCCTGCTGTCTCCCACTCCTCCCACTGTCAGGCTATAGAAGGACACCCTGCCGATGAAGGGGAGTGGGAGTGGGTACCTACTCGAGGAGGTAATAATAAAAATCCCTCCTAACCCCCTCTCCCAAGCCAGGTGCCACTTCAGATTCTGTATGATCCCCCAGATCTGGAGAGTCAGCCAGATGGTTTAGAAGAAAATTATCTGCACAGTGAACCTCCCAATTGTGATTCATCTGTGAGACAGATCAGCACCTCTAACATCAAAAAGGAAAGAAGGGTAATCGTGGTGGGTGACTCCCTCCTGAGGGGAACAGAGGGCCCCATATGTCGACCAGACCCACCCCACAGGGAGGTCTGCTGCCTCCCTGGGGCCCGGGTACGGGATATCACTGACACACTGCCTGGGCTGATTCAGCCCTCTGATTATTGCCCACTGCTGATACCCCAGGCTGGCAGGGATGAGATTGAGAAGAGGAGTGTCAGGGCAATTAAAAGGGACTTTAGGGCATTGGGTCAGGTGGTTAATAGGACAGGGGCACAGACAGTCTTTTCCTCAGTCCCTTTGGAGTCTGAGAAAAATACTGAAAGCAATAGGAGAGCTCACATTATCAACGAGTGGCTCAAGGGTTGGTGTCATCGACAAAATTTTGGATTCTTTAATCATGGGGCAACTTTTACAGCACCTGGCCTGCTTGGACCAGATGGGCTCCATCTTTCTGTGAAGGGCAGAAGAATTTTAGCTCATGAACTGTCAGAACTTGTTGAGAGGGCTTTAAACTAGGTCTGAAGGGGAAGGGAGATGCAGCTGGTTTGTCTGGAAGCAGGCTCGTGGGTGGTAAGCCTGAGCTAGGGGTGAAATCAGCAGCCTAGCTGAGGTGCATGTACACCAATGCACACAGCATGGGTAACAAACAAGAAGAGCTGGAGGCCATGGTGCAGCAGCAGAGCTGTGATGTAATTGCCATCACAGAAACAGGGTGGGACGACTCACATGGCTGGAGCGCTGCACTGGATGGCTGCAAGCTCTTCAGGAGAGACAGGAAAGGGAGAAGAGGTGGAGGGGTGGCCCCTTTACATTAGGGAGGCTTTTGACACCATAAGTATTGAAACTTAGGAAGATGGAATTGAATGTCTATGGGTGAGACTTAGGGGGAAGGCCAACAAGGCTGACATCCTCCTGGGAGTCTGTTATCAGCTACCCAACCAGGAAGAAGAGGTGGAAAACTTATTCTATAAGCAGCTACAGAATGTTTCAGGATCATCAGCCCTTGTTCTTGTAGGTGATTTCAACCTGCTGGACATCTGCTGGGAACTCAATACAGCTGAAGAGAGGCAGTCCAGGAAATTTTTAGAGTGCACGGAGGACAATTTTTTGTCGCAGCTGGTGAGTGAGCCCACCAGGGGAGGGACTATGTTAGATCTGTTGTTTGTAAATAGAGATGAGCTGGTGGGAGATGTGGTGGTTGGAGGTCACTTGGGGCACAGTGATCATGAAATTATAGAATTCTCAATATTTGGTGAAGTCACGAGGAACACTAATGAGACTTTTACATTGGACTTCAGAGGGCAGACTTTGGCCTACTTAGGAGGCTTATTCAGAGAGTTCCTTGGGAAGCAGCCCTTGAAAACAAAGGAGTTCAGGAAAAGGGGTGTGCTTCAGAGATCTTGAGGGCACAGGATCAAACTGTCCCTGTGTGCCCAAGGATGAGTCGACGAGGCAAATGCCCAGCCTGGATTGGCAAGGAGGTTTTGAAGGAACCTAGGAATAAAAAGAGGATGTATCGTCTTTGGAAAGAGGGTCAGGTCTCTCAGGAAGTATTTAAGAGGGTTGCTAGGGCATGTAGGAAAGAAATTAGGGAAGCCAAAGATCAGTTTAACTTCAAATGGCAACTTCTTTAAAGGAAAATAAAAAATGTTTTTACAAATATATCAATGGTAAAAGGAAGGGTAAGACCAATCTTTGTTCTTGATTAGATGTGGAAGGGAATTTAATAACTGCAGATGAGGAGAAGGCAGAGGTGCTTCATGCCTTTTTTTGTCTCAGTTTTTAGTGAGAAGACAATTTGCCTTCAGGACAACTGTCCTCCTGGGCTGGTTGATGGTGCCAGGGAGAACAATGGTGCACCCATTATCCAAGAGGAGGCAGTCAGAGAACTGCTGAGCTGCTTGGATGTTCATAAATCCATGGGACCAGGTGGGATCCACCCCAGGGTGACAGGGAGCTGGTAGATGAGCTTGTGAAGCACCTCTCCACCATTTACCAGCAGTCCTGGCTCACTGGTGAGGTTCCAGATGACTGGAAGCTGCCCAATGTGATGCCCACTCGCAGCAAGGGTGGCAAGGAGGATCCTGGTAATTACAGCCCAGTCAGCCTGACCTCAGTACCTGGTATGGTCATGGAACAGTTTACACTGAGTGCCATCACACAGCACTTCCAGGATGGCCAGGGTGTCAGACCCAGCCAGCAGGGGCTTAGGAGGGCTAGGTCGTGTTTAACCAACCTGGTCTCCTTCTATGACCAGGTGACCCTCCTGGTGGATGCGGGACAGGCTGTGGATGTGTCTGTTTGGACTCCAGCAAGGCCTTTGACACTGTCTCCCACAGCACACTCCTGGAAAAGCTCTGTGCACTCTGTGCTGGGTTCAGAACTGGCTGGATGGCCGGCCCAGAGAGTGGTGGTGAGCGGTGCTGCATCCAGCTGGGGACAGTCACCAGTGCTGTCCCTCAGGGCTCTGTGCTGGGCCAGCTCTGTTCAATGTTTTTATTGACCACATGGATGAGGGAGGATTGAGGGTTTCATGAGTAAATCTGCAGATGACACTGAGCTGGGAGCGTGTGTCCATCTGTTGGAAGGTAGGAGGGCTCTGCAGGGACACCTGGAACAGCTGGATAGATGGCAGAGTTCAATAAGTTTAAATTTAATAAATCCACGTGCCCAGTCCTGCATTTTGGCCACAATAACCCCCTGCACTGCTCTAGGCTGGGGATGGCGTGGCTGGACAGTGCCCAGGCAGGAAGGGACCTGGGGGCACTGGTCTACAGTCGGCTGAACATGAGCCAGCAGTGTGCCCAGGTGGCCAACAAGTCCAATGGCTCCTGGCTTGGATGAGGAATGGTGCGACCAGCAGGAGCAGGGCAGTGATTCTTCCCCTGTACTCGGCACTGGTGTACTTGGCATTCCTCCCCTGTAGTGGCACCATTCCTTGAGTGCTCTGTCCAGTTCTGGCCCCTCTGTTTGGGAAGGATGTTGAGATGCTCGAGAAGAGCGACAAGGCTGGTGAGGGGCTTGGAACACAAATCCTGTGAGGAACAACTGAGGGATCTGGGATTGCTTAGCCTGGAGAAAAGGAGACTCAGAGGTGACCTTATCGCTCTCTACAACTTCTTGAAAGGTGTTTGTAGTCAGGTGGGGGTTGGTCTCTTTCTCCAGGCAACAAATGTCAGAACGTGAGGACACAGTCTCAAGCTGTGTCAGGGGAAATATAGGTTGGATACTAGGAGGAAGTTTTTCACAGAAAGAGTGATAAAATATTGGAATGGCCTGCCTGGGGAGGTGGGGGAGTCACCATCCCTGGGAATGTTCACAAAAAGACTGGATATGGCACTTGGTGCCATGGATCCGTTAAGGTGTTTAGGGCATGGGTTAGACTTGATGATCTTGCAGGTCTCTTCCAACCCAGTCATTCTGTGATTCTGTGAAAGCAGCCCACACCTAAAGTCAACATCTGTGCAGGCCAAAACGCAACGCTGTCATCCTTCCTCAGCCCGCTCTCCCTGACCAGGCTGCCTTGCTGTTGGCATGGGTGGTGGGGCAGCAGGGTCATGACATGCGCATGGGTCACAATGGCCTCGGGGCACGATGTCACCGTGGGTCACAAAGGCCTGGTGGGCATGGCAGCCTTTCTGCCAGAGGCCTGGTGGTTTCCATGCAGATGCCCCTGGACACAAAGGCCTTCTTAATGCCTTTGCCCCTTGACTTTGCCTACTCTTGTTCCTCTCTCAATGATCTGCAGCTCTCTCTTGTCCCACCTGTGTTCTTCCCCTAAACATCCCCAAGGAAGCCCTGTGCAAAAGTGCCAAAGTGCTTTTCCCACCCAGCCCACCCTGGGTCCCAGCACTCGGCCCCAATTTCCTGGAGAAAGATCATCAGGAATGCAAAAGCTCCATTTGGACTAAATCTGGTGGCTACTGTGGAAGACTATAAAAAGTGTGTTTATTAAAAAGATAAATAACAAAGTAGGGCCAAGGAAAATGTCCATTCTTTTTTGCAGGGATTGGGGGCAGGGTGGAGAGGGAGGGATTCTGGTCAGGAATATGCCAGGGGCATCCTGGTTGTCTGTGCCAGCCACAGTGTGGGCAGCAGGACTGGGCTCTGATTGTCCCTCTCTGCTGGGCACTAGGGAGGCCACACCTCATATCCCGTGCACAGCTTTGAGTCCCTTTACCCTGTGGCTACATTTAATACAAATTACTGTCACCAGTGGACACAAGGAAAAATGATGCACCACAGCTTTGGTCACCATGAAGAGACGAATTTATTTTTTTCTGACTCCAATCATTTATAGTTCTCAAAAGGTGCCAGTGGATTGGAAGGTGAACGTGCCACCTCTCCAACGACACTGGACAAACTACCAGTCTATCAAATTTCTTGGCCTCTATGAAAGAATGCAAAACAATAGGTTGTTTACAGAAAGTTGTGTGAGAAAGTTCTCTACAAGAATGCAAATTCAGAAGGCTTTAGAAAATCCTAAGAAATCAGGGCGACATCTCACCCTTCTCAGTTTAAAAAAAAGAAAAAGGAAAAAGAAAAATGAACAGTGTTCAGTGTCCATTCCTGGAGGAATCATCAGAGTGATCACTCGCATTGTCTGCATCCGAGTCATCACTCAGCGATTCACCCACTTGATGCTTTTCAGGTTGGTCACGGTTTCCATGTTGCCCGTTGGCTGGATTCTGTCTCTGTGGTCGCAGGTCAGGGCGAACACACTTCGAAGGTACCCAGCGTGCCCCAGTATCTGTGGACACACAAGCATACCCGCGCCCCAAAGCGATAAGGTCATAAGGACCTTCCCACTGTTTGGTGACTAAATTCCGCACTTGAACCTTTGCTCGAGGCTGATGTGCCTCATCTGCAGCCTGCAACGAGAAATGATGGTTCAAAATGACAGGGTTATTTGAGTTCTGTTGCACCGTAAGATGATTGATGGTGTACAATGCTTTTTCCAACCGACTGTGCGGGGTTTCACCCTGCATTCCCCTTTTCTGTTTTTGAAGAACCCGCTTCAGGGTACCATGAGCGCGTTCTACAATAGCTTGACCAGTCAGAGAATGAGGGATACCAAACTTGTGTGACACACCCCACAACTGCAGGAACTGCCGCACCTTTTGCGATGCGCAAGCAGGACCATTGTTGGTTTTCACAGCAGAAGGTACCCCCAGAACGGCAAAAGCCTGCCGCCAGTGGGCAATGACATCGCGGGCCTTCTCTCCAGTGTGAGCAGAAGCCCACATTGCAGAAGAGAACGTGTCCACCGTGACATGCACATACTTAAGCCGGCCAAACTCGGCAATCTGGGTGACATCAGTCTGCCAAAGCTCCAAAGCCCTAAGGCCTCTGGGGTTTACCCCTGCTGGTAAAGGCGAAGCAAGCGCATGGCAGTCGTCACAGGACTCGACAATGTCCCGAGCCTCCGTTGGCGTCAGCTGAAACTGCTTCTGCAAGGTATGTGCATTCTGATGGAAAAACCCATGCGATGCCTTGGCCTGCGCGAGTGTATCAGGCTGAGGTGCTACCCATGCCGGGTTAGCCAACCTGTCAGCCCTCGCGTTACCTTCTGCCACAAATCCTGGCAAGTTGGTGTGACTCCTCACATGCAAAACATAAAATGGATGAACCCGGGCCTGAATGGCACACCACAATGTCTTCAGTAAATGAAACAAGGCAGGATTACTGACCTCCTTCAACACTGAATGACCCAATCGCTGTGCAATGTCAGCCACATAGGCGGAATCCGTGACCAAATTGAAAGGTTCCTGGGAAAATCTCTCAAATGCCATAACAGCAGCCCTTAATTCAACCAATTGGGCTGATCCATCCTGATGACCTTCCAGAACCTGCCATTCAGATCCATCCTGTCAGGTAGCAATGGCCTTTCCAGTCTTCCCCGAGCCATCAGTAAAGACGGTGGGCCCTTGCACGGGGTCCTGACTATTTTTGGGCCGCAAAGAAATTTGGGTGGATTTCGCCACCTGCAGTAGCTTGTGGCTGGGCAGATGATAATTGATCTGCCCTGAAAAGTTTTCCAGAGCACATTGCAGGGATACGCTATGTGCAAGGCTCCAGTCAAAATCCTCCCGGGATACCGGGAGTATGATCTTTGCGGGATCCGTGCCCATCAATTGCAAACACCGTTGCCAGCATTTGATTATTAAGCGAGCAAGCAACTCAGCCAATTCAGTTGCCGTCTTCTGCGGCCGATGGGGCAGGAAAACCCATTCCAAGATGTGCAAAGGATCAGACCATTTGTCACTCCACTGGCCAATGATACCTGTGGGATGCGAATCTGGAATGGTAACGAATACAGTGTCATCAACGGAGAAATCAATGCGATAAACTTGGCGGGCAGAAACAGCCTGCTGAACCTCCTCCAGCACCCGACGTGCCTCAGGGGTCAACGTGCGAGGCGACTTTAGATCAGAGTCTCCTTTCAACAAATCATACAGAGGAGACAGCTGTGCGTCGGTTAGTCCCAGGTACGGACGTAACCAAGTGATGACACCCATCAACTTCTGGGCATCATTCAGTGTCTTCACCGAATGCACAAATTGCACCTCCTGGTGTTGGATTGTCCGTTCCAGAATTTTGACCCCCAAATACTTCCAAGGAGGTTGTCGCTGAACCTTTTCTGGAGCCACCTGCAGTCCATGCTCATGCAAAGCATCGAGCAACCGAGGCTGAATCCTCACCAGCTCATCCTGGGTGGAAGCAGCCACCAAAATGTCATCCATATAATGATACAGACGTGCACCAGGAAACTGCTTGCGAACTCCAGACAAGGCACGAGCCACATACCATTGACATATGGCAGGGGAATTACGCATCCCCTGGGGCAACACTCTCCATTGATATCGCTGTGCGGGCTCAGCATTGTCGATTGCTGGCACCGAAAAGGCAAATTTTGGTCTGTCATCGGGATGCAAAGGAATTGTAAAGAAACAATCCTTCAAATCCACGATGAAGATTGGCCAATCATCAGGAAGCATGGTAGGCGACGGCATGCCTGCCTGCAAAGTTCCCATACTTTCCATCACGGCATTGACCTTTCAGAGGTCTTGTAACAACCTCCATTTCCCAGATTTCTTCTTGATGCAGAAAACAGGAGTGTTCCAGGGACTGGTAGAAGGCTCCAGATGACCCTGGTCCAACTGCTCCTGCACCAAATCCCGAAGGGCGCTCAATTTATCGTGATGGAGGGGCCAGTGGTTCTCCCAAACAGGTGTGTCCACCAGCCACCGTATAGGAGGTGTGGGACACTCTGCGCCCTTCATCGCAGTGGCCCCCATCAAAAACCCGTCCCGATGCGCACCCCCTATGCAGACAGAACATCCCTTCCCCAGAGGTTAGCAGGAGTAGAAGTAACGTGGCCTAACCCAGGCCGTCTGTCCCTCTGGGTTTGTGATCAGCACAGACCGCTGGCTCACATAACATCGTGCCGTCCCCCCCAGTCCTGCAACGGATGTCTCCACGGGACTCAGAGGCCAGTCCGGAGGCCAGGTGGCAAGGGAGAGAACTGTGATGTCAGCGCTGCTATCGAGAAGCCCGCGGAGGTGAATCTCTGATGGCATTGCACCGGGGATGGACAGAATACATGACATCTCGGGATGGTCTTTGGTCAGGACAGCGGTCCAGTGAATTTGAGGCGTCCCAGTGGACCCAAAACCGCCGACTCCACGTGACCGGCCAGCTGTCCTGTGAACAGAAGACTTAAAAGGTACAAGTTGAACAAGCTGTGTCCCTTTTGGGATCATGACTGGGGGGGTGGGTGTGGAAACCATTGCACAAATCTGCCCCGTGAAGTCTGCATCAATGAGACCCAGGTGCACAATGATGCCCTGAAGGGTGGCACTAGACCTTCCCATAAGGAAAGCACTCATGCTTTCACCCAAAGGACCCAAAGCATCCAGAGGAACCTTGTGTATTTGACTAGATTCTAACACAACTGTTGCTGCTGTGCAGACATCCACACCTGCTGATCCACGGGTGCTGGCTGCAAGCTGGCTGAGCAAACCTCCATGGGCTCCGGGGTCTGGAGAGGAACTTGTGTCTGGGCGCGCTTCCCCTTCGCGCTCCGCTTCCCGTTTCCCGGGCCCGGCAGCGCCTGGCCATTAACATGAACAGTTGCCTTACAGGCGTATGACATATGGTTGGGCCTTCCACACCGGCCACACAAAAACATGGGAAATTTTCCCTTCTGCACTTTCTTTCCCTGTTTGGTGCTGGCCTGAGCAGTCCCCCGCTGTTGTTGCCAACCCTGCGGCACCGCCCAGACCGGCTGCGCAACGGAAGTCCAGGCAGCCGTCCTTTGAACCGAGGGGCTGAGGTCTGCACAGGCCTCTACCATCTGTGAGACAGTAGCCGTACCAGGAAGAGCCCCTATGACTCTCCTACAGTCTGCGTTACAGTTGCTCCTGGCCAGGTTCGCAAGCACAATTCTCCTCGCCTCAGGATCTGCTAACTGCTCTCCACAGAGGCAGTCAGTCTCCCTGCAAATTTCATGAAAGGCTCATCTACCCCTTGGACAATGGTTGCAAACGGCTGCAGAGGAGCAGCCATTTCCAGGGTCTGAACCACTGCTGCCAAGCCTAGTGTCTGGCACTGGTCAAGCACAAGGGGATCATATCCAGCTTGCCCCTGAGGATCAACATAATTGCCTGTGCCCAGCAACATATCAGTGCCAACCGCACTCCTGGGATCCTGTGGCCCCCGCGTAGCATTCTTTTGCACTGCGCTGGCTACCAAACGAGCCCACTTGTCCTCAAAAACGTCAAACTGCACAGGGTCAAAAAGAGCATGTGCCACAGAACGGATGTCGGAAGGTGTCAGCATCTCAGCAACAAGCATGCAAAGCGTCTGCATAACTTCAGCAGAACCAACACCATGCTGGGCAACGGTATCACGGACTTCCTTCAGTGTCTTAAATGGTAAAGGTTGATGGGTGTTGTGAGTAACACCCCTAAGCACAGGGAAAGCCTGGGGACCCCTTGTCAAGGTCGCATCACCCGCCGCGTCCCGTCCCGTGGGCTCCACAGGGACAACGGCAGCCGCCTGACTGCGGGGCAGTGCAGCATCACTTGACACCACGCTCCCCGCAGCATCAGCAGAGCCAGAGGAGCCTCCCCCGCGATCCTGCAGGCGCTGCGAGGAGGCAGAGTCGCACATCTCCTCAGCCTTATCCAGGACCTCCTGCCAAAACCGCCCGTGGTCCCTCGGACGCACGGTCACCTGGCGGGGGGGGAAGGGTCCACAGGGCTGATGGAAAGGATCCACGGCCACGGGAACCCACCGGTCTCCCGCCGGCCGCGTCAGAAGTCGCGCTAAAGCTAAACACCTCAGAGTCCCGCTGTACCGCAACCTCAGCCCCGCGGCAGGCGGGGAAGGCGGAGCCGAACCAGCCGACAGCTCGGCGGTGCCGCCCGCCGCAGCGCTGGCAGAGGGCACCGCGGCGGACACAGGCTGCGGCGCGGAACGCAGACCCGGCGCGGCGCCCCCCGCCCCCGGCGCGGGGAGGGATGGGGCGCAGAGAGAGACGCGGCGCTCGGAGTCACGTTATCACGGGCCGACACAAGGCAGTCCGGCACGGCCCAAGGAGCGGCGGAGCCGTGCCGCGGAGCCGCGCAGCGGACACCGCCCCCGCCGGGCGGAGCGGGGCGGGCTGCCCGCCCGCTGGGCCGGGGCCCGAAGGAACAGCGGCCAGCGCCCCGGCTCCGGCGGCTCCCACTGCCGCCGCACGCCCAGCAGGCTGCGCGGGCTCGGGAACGGGAGACGACCTTCCCCCGGAAGACGAGCCCGAGATCGAAACGGGCGAACCCGCTCTCGCTGGCCCGAGGGGATATGTCGTAGAAACACCGCAATTTGGACAAAGTGTTGTCACCGAATCAGACGCAATCAGAGGCGAGGACTGATCCACAGGCCCCTCTCCGCCCCCGAGCGCCGGGAAGGCACAAAGAGAGGGCGATTTCTGCCCCGACTCACTACATCTGCGGCGCGGAGCACGGACCGCTCGCTTAAGGCCAGCGGGCTGGGAGCCCGATCCACCTCAGAGGAGGAACCACCTGCCAGCTCATCGTCTCGGGGAGAAGGGGAAGCACCCGCATCCTGCATAAACTCAAAGTCCCCGTCGTCCACGTCCGAGACAGACGGTTCCCCCAAAGAGCTTCGAGAGCTACCAAATTCAGATCTCGGCCAAGCCGCGTCCACTATTTTCCATTGCACCAGCAGTGGTCCAACGTCCACAGAGCAGTCATCAAACAGGGCGTCCATGAGACTGACCCCCAACTGAGACCACACTTCCCGGGACATCACCTCCCTAAAGTCAGAAGAGAACCCCTGCCGCCTTGCCCACAAAAACAGCCTTTCAAAATCACTCCAGGAGACGGAAACACGTTTCCTCTCCAGGACATCCCTCCAGAGATCCAACATCAGAGATTCCATCCCGAAACCGATAGAGGTTTCCATCACTAACACCGCAGGCAAAACGCCAAAGGGAGGGGGGGGTGAGCACACTCTGACCCGACCTAAGCTGTAGTACACGCCGGCGGCCACCAGATGTCACCAGAGGACACAAGGAAAAACGACACACCACAGCTTTGGTCACCATGAAGAGACGAATTTATTTCCTCTGACTCCAATCATTTATAGTTCTCAAAAGGTGCAAGTGGATTGGAAGGTGAACGTGCCACCTCTCCAACGACACTGGACAAATTACCAGTCTATCAAATTTCTCCACCTCTATGAAAGAATGCAAAACAATAGGTTGTTTACAGAAAGTTGCGTGAGAAAGTTCTCTACAAGAATGTAAATTCAGAAGGCTTTAGAAAATCGTAACAAATCAGGGCGACAGTTCCCACTGCAGGGGCACTTGAACCTTGGCTCTGCACAGGAGAGCTCTTCATCCACTTTCCCTCTTTTCCTCCCTCTGGGCATGGAGGGAGCTCCTGACTTCAGCCTGTGACTCGTGTGTGCAAAGAGCAAATCTGGGCAGAATCAGGGCAGGGAGGGGATGGGGGACCTTGGGATCTGTGCTGGGCACAGAAGGTGTTTTCCATTGCTCTGAGACTGTCTGCTGTGAAAAGTGGAGTTAATATCCACTTAATGATATGGAATGACTTTTGTATTTGATGGAGCTGTGCCTTCCCTTGGGTTTGTTGGCTGACAAGAAATGAACATCCCTCTGTGTCTCGGGCAGCTCCTTCTCCAGGGAAAGCAGGGAGGAGTTGGAGCCAAGGAGCTGAAACCTGCAGGTGCAGCCTGGGCTGGAGGGAGCTCAGATTTGCACAAGGCTGCTCTGAGTGCCAGGGCTTGGATGGGGGAGATGGTGGGCTGGGGGTAGGGACAGAGTCTGATTGATTGTCAGCCACGAAGGGTCTTGATTTTCATATCTGTTCAAACTGCATGAGGAGGTACTTGGATTCAGTGTCATTTGAGATTGCAGATTTCAATAAATTAACAGGGAAAAAACTAAACAGGACCTAAAAATGGTTTCTCACTGCCTGTGTAAATAAAATACATTCACTTCAACTACACTACTGGAATCTGCCTAATTAACCACTAAAGATTTGAAAACTTAAATCTAATTATTCCCAGATGCTTGGCTTGTTAATCTGTTCTGAATGTTAATGAGCTCTGGGACACTGAATTGCTGAACTGAAGAGCTGAAGGCTGAAGAAGCCTCTGGAGCAGTAAAATTCAGCAGCAGCCTCCAAGTTGCTGAGGATGTCAGCAGCCCCCACTGAGGCCATCCCTGCCCAGAGACCGTGGGGGAATGGGCAGACAAGGAGAGCGTCCCTGGGGCTGGGGCAGCAGAACTCAGAGTCACCAGCGGCTCCAGCTGGGAAATGGAGTGTGGAATGGGGCTGTGAAAGCCCTGCCTGGGCTGTGCCAAGCAGCACACACAAGCCCTGACCCCCATCCCCCAAACAACCCTCTCAAGGAGACATTTAAAAGGAATTACAATTGTTTGTGTCCTCTGAGTTGGATGCACTGGAGAAATACCAACAAGAGATTCTCATGAGCTCAAACCAACAAAACAGCCTTTATTGGGAACTTTAGAAGATCAGAGAAACTTTGGCAAAAGGTCTTATACAACATTTAATCAACAAAAACACTTCTCAAAGCATTAACTTGGCCCATTCAAGTTCACAAGCTCCAATCCTGTTCAATTTTAAGTTAATCAAAATTTGCAAGAAGACACAGAAATAGAGAAAAATAAGATTTAGAGAAGCACACACAGAGCTACCAACTCCTGGATTCCAGTGGTTCTCAAAAAAATAGAAATTCCAAGGGGAGGTAGGGTCAAATGTGTGCTTGCCTTGTGCTCAGCCTTAAATACCCCTTGGTGTTCCGGGGGCCCTTCCCCAGGTGGGACTTGGGGTCATTTGGTCACTCAGGAGCTGGGCTGGGGGCTCCAGAGGTGGCTGTGGAGCATTGCCTGTGCTGTGCCAGGGACTGGCAGACACTGCTGGGCTGGGATAGAGGCTCTGGGGGGATTGGGGTTCCAGGGCAGGGCAGGACTGGGGTTCCAGGGCAGGGCAAGGCTGGACCTGCCCCTTCCTCCCCACACATGAAATGTTTCCAGCCAACAATCTCCTCCAGTCTGTCACAACAGGCAGTGTTGGAGGTGAAATCCCAATTTTGGCCATGGGCACCTGGACAAGAAGGACGGTTCTTTTCCATAGGAAGGAAAGCCCCAGGTCTCAGCTCATTTCTGGTTTGATTGCCTGGATTCTGTTTGGTTTTGTTGTTGCTTTGTTTCCTTGGTGTGCCTGCAGTGTCCAGTCAGGAGCAGAGTGATGCTTGCCAAGGAACTTTGTGGTGCTGTCGCTTAATGTTAAATCTGGTTTTTGCTGATCCCTTGCTGGGGATTTTTTCAGCGCTCTCAAGCCCTCGTTGGTAGCAGGGTGAAGGAGCCCTGGCCCAGGCTCTGGCCCTGGGGGACAAGGGGACGCTGCCGGGGGGTCCCTGTCCCCCTGTCCCACACCCCCAAAGTCCCAGCCCCCGTCCCCGTGTCAGGCTCTGGGGTCGATCTCGTGGAACATCCTCTGGGGGAGGCTGCGGTGCTGGGGGCGGGGAGACCCGGGGGGACAGGGGACCCCGCTGTGCACGAGCAGCGTTGGACTTCTCTGGGGGAACTGGGAGGGGGGGCTGGGGTGGAGTGACCTCCCCAGTGACCTCACACAGCCCCTGTGAGGTCACACACCCCTGTGATGTCACACAGCCCCTGTGATGTCACACAGCCCACTCTGAGATGTAACAGGCCACCTGCGATTTCATACTGGTGCTCTGTGATGTCACAGCCTACTCTCTATTGCCTGAGATGTCACAGACATCCGGTGATGTCACAGCCAACTCTATGATGTCACAGCCACATCTATGGGAGGAAAAGCTCTGCTCCCATGAAGAAGATAAGCAGAAAAACCTGTGCAGCACATCCTGTGTAGGAGATGGTGCTGGTGTCCCAGAGGGAATTGTGCATGGCTTTGGGCACAGTGGTGCAGATGGAGCCCAGGTCGCTGAGGGCCAGGTTGAGCAGGAAGAAGAACATGGGCGTGTGCAGGTGGTGGCCGCAGGCTACGGCGCTGATGATGAGGCCGTTGCCCAGGAGGGCAGCCAGGGAGATGCCCAGGAAGAGGCAGAAGTGCAGGAGCTGCAGCTGCCGCGTGTCTGCCAGTGCCAGCAGGAGGAAGTGGCTGATGGAGCTGCTGTTGGACGTTTCTTCACTCTGGGAATCATGGACTATTGAAAGAAGATATTGACAAGACAGGAAAGATTTCAGTGTGTCATTCCTATGCTTTTTTATTAGGAATCCCCCCAAAATTACTTCTCCTTGTTGGCTAAACTTTGCTCAGCCTTTTTTCGCTGAGGTCAGGTTTGTGCTGCTGCCTCATCTTCGACACTGCTCTCAGCCTGAACACTGGGGAGCCCAGAGGGAAAACAGGGCTCGCTGTGCCCCAGTGCAGTCAGACCTGCGGGTCCCACACAGGAACCCTTTGCTCATTTCAGCTTTCTCTGTTTTAGGGTGATCCCGCTTCCAACGTGCTTGAACAATAAAAGTGGCCTTTTTGAAGACTTCAGTTTCATTGTCAGCATCTCTAAATTCTTCTACCTTTCCCTGTGCAGCTGGAAATGGAGGGATACTAAGCGTTGGTCTGGCTCTCTGCTTTTTTTGTCAGTGCTACCCAGAGTGCTTTTGTCACAGGAAACTCAGACTTTTTGTCACAGGCATCATGATTAGCAGATTTTGAAATGCTCTCAAGTCCCTGAGCACTAAGTCACGGGGAATTAAAGCCACACAGGCCACATCTGCAGTGCTCAAACACAGCCCTGTTGCTGCTGCTGCTGCTGCTGAAATAGAATCAACTGACAGAGGCCATCACAGAAATTGCCTCTGGAGTGTCAAATCAAATGAAAAATTCCACCAGGAGAAAGAGAAGCCAGAACTTCTCGACACACTTCATTGTTACTTCTGAGCAGCAGCAGAAAATGGAGATGCCCAGAGATATTTCCAGCTGCTGCTGATCCCAGTGGAGCCCAGCCTGCTGCCCAATCCCAGCTTTCCCACCCTCCAGCAGACGCCCTGGTTCCCTGCAGGTGCCGTGGGATGGCACTCAGGAGGATCTGCTCCAAGGCCTTCCCCTGGAGCACGCTCAGGCTGCCAGGCCTATGGATCCTGGATCATCCTTCCCACCGAGCCTTCATGTGCACGGCTGCTCCATTTGCACCTTTGCGCTCAGCTCGGACTTCTCCACTTCACCAGGAGTACTGGGAAAGAATGGAGAGCAGCCTGGCAAGCTCTTTCTGCAGCTCCCTCTTTACCCTTGGGGAGGGAGAACATTCCACAGGAAAGCAACTGGTGCCACAAGGAGCGGGTGGCCTCAGGCACCTTTGGGGATGGAACAAGGCCTTGGTTTGACATAAGTAAGCACAAGCAATTCAGATGAGTAAACAAGTAATTAGCACAGACATGCCTAAGTACTTAGCACCAGTTAGCATAACAAAAACCTGGCAGGCCTAACTTGACATGAGAGTGACCTGACAAAAAGCTTTAGACACAGTCTACCAGAAGAACTAAGGGCAAGTGTGGAATCAGCCCTGTGCAGGGAAGCCCTGAGGAAGACTTTGTGCTGCTTTGGGGCATCGAGACCGCTCCTGGCCAGGGCCTGGACATCAGCTTCAAGTATGGGAATCTGACACAATGTATTTCCAACCGCCTGCCTATGGAATCACCTCAGCAGTGTAAAGATGGATGGTGATTTTTGATACAACTCCCACATCAACCCACTGAAATTTATATGTGGCAGAGAAACACTTTAGTGGGGTGCAGACCCCTTCCCTCCTGCCAGGTCAATAAAAGGGCTTTTGGCTGACAATGCATTTGTCAGCCGATTTGTTTGAATGAGGGAGACCCCTCAGGACTGCTATATCCTGAGGGAACACCGTTGGCCTTGGCCTGTAGGCACCTGCACAAGCTTAAAATCAGCTGCCTCAGCTTCCAGGACCTCTCTTGGCCAGCATCCTGACGTGGATGCAGGAGTGCTGTGAGGCACTGCTGGGACCCAGCGGGACAGGACCGGCTGTCTCGTGTCCACGTAGCACCCCTCACACAGCCAGGGCCATCCCGAAACCAGACAAACACTCACGTGTCAGCACAGGGGAGCAAGGAGCACTGGGATCCTCTCAAGGTATCTCAAATTCAAGAATCCACCACAGCACTGGTAAATTTTTGGGTGGACCAAAGACTTTGAGTATCAAAAGGGAAACTTCAATTTGTAGGGATGGAACTAAAATGCCTAGGACATGTGATTTGTCAAGGGAGCTGGCAGCTGAACCCTGAGAGAATTGCAGGGATAGCCTCACTCCCATGACCAAAAACTAAGAGAGAAGTCAGAAGGTTTTTAGGCCTGTTGGGATATCACAGGCTATGGATTGAAGGATACACGCAGGCCATCAGGTTCTTTGAAAAGTTAGTAGAAGAAGAGATTAGGTGGGAAGAAGATGACAAGCAGATTTTGAAGCTTTAAAGCAAAAATTAGTCAGTGCAGCAGCACTGAGTCTTCCTGCCTTAGACAAACCCTTCTATCCGTTTGTGGATATAGAAAAAGGGGCAGCACATGGAGTGTTAGCCCAGGACCGGGGAGGATCCAGGAAACCAGTGGCCTATTTATCAAAACTGCAAGACCCTGTCAGCTGGGGGTGGCCAACCTGCATTCAGGCAGTGGCAGCGAGCGCCCTAGTCATAGAAGTCAGCAAAAAATTAACCTTTGGGGCAAAACTGAAAATATATACCCCACACTCAGTAAGGAGTATCCTCAGCTAAAAGGCTGAGAAATGGTTCACTGATTCCCGAGTGCTGAAGTATGAAGCCATCTTAATAGATAATGGTTTAGAGCTAGATGTGAGTAACCAACTCAACCCTGCCCAGTTTTAGATGGAAAACCAGGTGAGGGATTATTATATAATTGCCTAGAGGTTATAAACTATCAAACTAAAGTAAGAGAGAACCTAACAGATCAACCACTCCAAGGTGGAAAACGATTGTACATCGATGGATTTTCACGGGTAATCCAGGGCACAGGGTATTGGGGTAGGCTATAGCAGATGAAGAGTTAGTGGCCCTAGAAAAAGGAAAGTCACCTTCCAACTGGTCAGCCCAAGCATGTGAGTTGTATGCCCTAAAGTGAGCTCTGGAAATATTCACACAGAAAAGAGAAACAATATATACAGACTCAAAATATGCTTTTGGAGTAGTGCATTCCTTGGGAAAAATTTGGGAAGAGAGTGGGCTATTAAATTCAAGGGGAAAGGAACTAAAAACTTATTTTAGAAGTGGTAGAAACTTTACAATTACCAGAAGAAGTGGCAGCAGTATATGTTAAAGGACATAAAAAAGGAGTGACTCAAGAAGCACAAGGGAACCATTTAGCAGATTTAGATGCTAAGAATGCAGCCAAATCAGGGACAGGAAAACTAATGATAGCATTAACCCCCATGAGAGAAATGGAAGAAGTCCCTGTTTTCAGTGAGACAGAAGAGAAAGAATTCCTCAAAACAGGAGCCAAGAAAGAAAACAAAGGGAAGTGGAGATTAGCAGATGGGAGGCAAATGTTGAATAAACCCCTTGGCAGGAAAATGCTCGAAGGCATACATGGGACAACACACTGGGGTACACAAGCGCTAAGTGATCAATTTCTAAGGGACTGGGCCTGCATAGGAATTTTTGGGATAGCTAAGCAGGTAATTGACAGGTGTGTGATATCCCAAAAAGTAAATGAGAAGGTCATGAGGAAAACACCAGGGGAGGGTGAGAACTAGCCTTACAGCCCTTTCAAAACATCCAAGTAGACTTTACCGAGCTTCCCCAGGTACAACGGTGGAAGTTTTTACTAGTGATAGTAGGTGACCTGACTCATTGGGTAGAGGCGGTACCCACGATTAAAGCCAATGCCAATGTTGTGAGTAAAACACTTCTAGAATCAATCATTCCCCGATATGGGATGGTGAACAGGATTGATTCAGACCAAGTGTAAGAGGCCGTCTGAAGCCCCCACTTTTGCCTACCGATTGCCACGAGGAGAAACCCCCTTCCCCACTACAGTACCGGCTTGGAGAGAGCGGCAGTGCAGGTGCAGGTGCTGCACCGTTACGTTAGCTGTTCCGAACAAGGCCTGGCAAGGAATCGACAAGGAATCGGCAAGGACCCGGCATGAACCCAGCAAGGAACGGCCTGGTGTATCTTTGCCCACTCTCCTCCTGAAGCCGAATGAACTTTTGGGGTGACCCTAGTGGTCTCTCACTGAAGACCTCTCATCTGCCCCGTTACCACTGTGACAGACGGACAGAGATGGAAAACCCTCCTCCCAAGGACTGAGACTGAGACCCCTACCACAGGGAGTGGGGAAACCACTAATGACATGACCTGTTTCCCTTCAGTAATTCCAATGGACTTATTCTTCATTGTGTTCGTCCTGCTTCGGTGGTTTCAGTGGACTCACCTGTTCCCCTGCAGCAATTGCAACAGACTTTCATTGTCCTGCATGTTCCCCCCTTTTTTCCTCCGTGGAGTATAACTGAACCCCTGAGTTGACCAGAACTTCGAAGACTTCCCCGACACAACCAGACGGATCCCCATCGTCCGGACCAGTGAGGATCTCGCCTGTGTTGGTAGCTATTCCCATCCCCCTCTTTTCTCTCTCTCTCTCTATCCTTTTATCTCCTTTTTGATCCCCACTATCGCATTTACTGTTTTGGCCCCTAATAAAGGTGCATTTGTTGGGATTACCTAATAGTCCCTTGTTGTTTGCCTTTTTGCACGTTTGGGATTGGTGAAAAGAACCATCACAACACCCCACACAAGTGGATCATGACACCAAGGAACTCATTTCATCTCTAAAATATTGCAAAATGTTGTTCAAACCCTGGGAGTAAATGGGAATTACACACTCCATGGCATCCAGAGTTCTGGTCACACTGAGAGGATGAATCAAACTCTTGAAAGAGCTCTAGATAAGCTAATGATTGAAACCCAAATGTCATGGATGAAATGTCTCCCTTTGTCCTTATTAAGACTTAGAACTCAACCCCAGTCAGATCTGGGGGTCTCACCTATGAAATGACGTTTGAGTTACCCTTTTTGACCTCACCCCAGAGGGTTGCCACCTATGAGGAAGGGGAAGCCAATGCCAAGAAATATGTAATGTCTATAGCAGAAACCTTAGAAGGGCTAAGACATAAAGGGGCAATTCCTCAAACTACCACCCTGGATTTCAGAGTCCATAATATTAATTCTGAGGATTTGATCAAGTAATGATCAAGTCATGGAGAGATCAGCATTTAACTCCTCAGTGGGAAGGTCCCTTTTAGGAACTGATCACCACCAAATCAGCCGTGTGAACTGCAGAGTGGGGATGGACTCATGCCAACAGATGGACTCATGCCAACAGAGTTAAAGGCCCAGTAGGAAAAACACAATGAGTGGACTGCAACATCCAGGCCACGTGAAACGAGATTGACTCTCAGGCAGAGACTGAAAGACAACCAGAAAAACACCAAGACGCCCAAAGTCAAGCTTCCACCAGCCAGTTTGAGAACTGTCTTCCTGTTTTAATGGGTGAGAATTACCAGCACCTGTTGAGGGGAAGTACACAAGGGACCGTAAGAGGTAATGGGACAGCTTCTTTAAGAAAATAAGACAAAGGAAGGAGGGCAAGACCCCTTTGTTCGCTACCAAGAAGACTCCATAGCCCTGCTGTGGGTAGCAACCCCGTAGGCATGGTAAGGTAGTGACAAAAGGCCATATCGGACCACTGTCATTCCCCAGCTGTCTTTGAATACAACAGGGACTGGAGGGCGAGACTGAGCTGGCCTCTGGACCCCTAAGATACAATGACTGTGGGTAGCAACTACTAGGCATGATAGATGGGAGTCAAAGCCATCCTGGACCTCTGTTAGGCCCTTTTGTCCATTCCAAATAAGTGTGTCTAAGGAAAACCTGAGATTTTTCTCCTGTTCCCACTGTCCTTGCCCACATCAACAGATGCTAGTATGACTCTTTCAAGAAAGAGAAAATTTTTAATTAAATGTTCAAGCAAAATGACATATAGAAAAAGAAAAGGGGGGTTTGTTATAGATGAGTAATCCTATGGTTGACTCTCACAATTAAGGGGTGAATATTAAGTATATGTTAAGAGAAGTTGTGTAGGTGTATAGTTATCTTTCCCTTCCCCCTTGCATTGTTATCATGGGATGCCCTCAGTAGTCAGGGCATTTGGGAGGGTCGGCTTGTTGCTATGGCAGCGCCTGAGCTCCAATCAAGCTGTAAGAAAGTGATCTCCACCACTGGACAGCGAAGGAGGAGTGGATTGACAAGACTTTGGGAGGGGCTGGAGCTATAAAAGACAGAACGTCCATTTTGTACATGAGCACATGGTGACTGAATCCTTTGCTCCTGGTGCTGTATTCTTTGCTTTATTATCTCTTCTGTTGTATTTTGATAAGGTCTTAATAAAACCATTTAAATTATTGAAAGTGAAAATTGTTTGTCACATGGGGTTGGGGAATATGGGGCAAGGTTGTCCACACTGCGTCAGACTTCAAGGTAAAACTTCTCTGACCTGGCCAGACCTCCTTAGGAGGGGCCCTACATCAATATCAATCACAGAACGCTGCAATCAGCTCTTCTCAAAAGAGAACAGTAATAAAGACACTCTTTAAAATAGGAATACATATTTCTTAGAAGCTCTTTGAAATATTTCTCCGTAACTGTAAAAAGCAAGCTTCTTAATGAACTACATTAGAGCAGAGGGAAATCAAGGCAGAGCCATGGCTTCTCAGGATTTGCTTGATCCTAATGAGCCCCGTGGAGCATTTGGAGCTGAGCACTGGAACCTCAGGGCCTGAGAGAAGATTGCACAAACCTGTCCAGGAGTCAGAGGAAAAACCCAAAGTTTCTCAAGCCATTAATGGGTGCCACTGAGATCCATCCCCAACACAGGCTCCTCATTGACTCCTTGGAGGAGAGAACTGGAGGACAGGATGGCACAAAAATCTCTCAGAGACTCAGTGTGAAAAGGACAATCCAAAGTACCTTAAATTCCTTGAGTATCTCAAAGCATCAATGAGCCCCACTGAGTGTCAGCACCAAGCTCTCAAGGGACTCGTTAAAGCTGATAATTGGGGCCATGATTGCACAAACCTCTCACAGAAGTCTGGATCAAAAGGGAAACCCCAAGTACCTGAAAAGAACTGAAGTACCTTGAAGCATTAATGAGCCCCACTGAGTGTTGTTCCTGACAAAGCCTCTCCAGGGACTAATTACAGCAGATAATTGGAGGCCATGATTGCACAAGGCTCTCAGAGAGTCCAAGGCAAAAGCCAAAGCCAAAGTGCTTTGAAAAACCTGCAGTCCCTGGGAGCATGAAGGAGCCCCCAGGGCCATTCCTGAGCAAGGCTCCCCAGGGACTCCTTCCAGCAGATCCTTGAGGCCACTGGGATGTGGGCTAGGGGGGGATGTGAGGGCAGGACAAGGGGGTGACAGTGCCCAGCCTGGCTGGGGCTGTGCCAGGAGGCCCCAGTGCCTCAGGACAAGGTGTCTCCTGACAGCCCTTGGTGGCACAGACCCTGCTGTGCCCCAGGGCACCAGGACTTGGCTTCTCTTTGTCCCCACCTGTCATCAGTGCCTCCAGTTCTCTGCTCTGCCTGGGGCCTGGGGACACTTTCTCAGTCGTGTCCCTCAGTGGGACCCATTAAAAGTCAGAGAAACTTTGGAGTTGGATTCTGACTTGGAGCTCTGGAGAGGTTTCTGCAGCTCCCTCTCAGGGCCTGATGTTCAGGGCCTGAGCACAAAGCCCCAGAGGGTCATTAAAGTCCTTGTGCTGTGTCTGTGCTGCTGAGCTGGGCTGGGCTCCTGGCACAGAGGGTGATCCTGGTAACCAAGGAGAGCTTCAAAAGCACATTTCTCTGGATGAGCAGCTCTTCTCCCAGCCCAGCAGGGCTGGGGCACTGCCTGCAGCCAGCCCGGGCACAGCACAGAGGCACAGAGAGCTTCCATCAGTCAGGGCTGGGAAGGTGCTGAGAAGTGCCTGGGGCAGAATCACTGGCAGCCCTTGGCACAGGAACCTCTGGCTGCAGGACAATGCAGCTGCAGCTCCTGGAGTGATCTCCTACAGCTGGAACATCCCAATGCCCACAGACCCTGTGAGTACGACTCTGAGTATTTCTGGTGCAGGGGAGGTGAAATGCTTATGAAGCTCTGACATGCTGAGGAGTTCTGATCAGTCACAGAATTTTTCCAAGACAATGATTTTGGTAAAATTTAGGACATTTCCTATGAATTTATATCGAGTTTTCTACAACTGGAGAATGGCAGGGAGGGAGGGATAAATATTAAAGGTTGATTATGAATTTTGACAAGCACCTGAGACATCCAAACTATTACTTTTAGGGATCAATAGGTGCACAGGTGTTCGCTAATGTGCTTTCAGCCACACTGCCCATGGACAGCAGCAGCATCACCTGTGCTGGAGCCATCAGGCTCAGTCTGAGCTGTCCTTTCTCCAAGCTGCAAACAGAACCTGCCCCCAGCCAGTGCCCTGCAAACAGGCAGGGTCCTGTCAGGCCAAGGAGAGTACACAGAGATTTGGGGTCTGTGAGTGCTGGCAGGGAGAGCTCAGGCACAGAGAAACACCTGCAGGAGGAAAATCCCCAGGAAGCAGAGAGGAGATCAGGCAAGGAGAGAAAGCAAAACCCAGAAATGCTGTGGCAGGGAGAGTTTAGAGATGTCCAGAGGATCCCCTCCAGTGCAGCCCCTCCCTCTGAACAAGCCCCCTCCCTCCTGTCCCCCCAGCCAAGCCTCTGCCCTCAGGGCCGGGGCTCCAAGGCGTGCAGCCCCTCCTGTGCAGGCAGAGCTGCAGCAGAGCCGTGGGGCAGCTCTGCAGCCCCGGGCCCAGTTCCCTCTGCAGAGCACAGGGCTGGGAGCAGCTGCCCGGCACTGGGGGCTCTGGGAGGGGGCACAGCTGGCTCAGGGTGACACAGCTGTCCCCAGTGCCCGGCTCTGGGCAATGCTGTCAGTGCAGCCAGGGAAGGAGCTGCATCTCCCTTCATCCAGTGCCATCAGAAGGACACTTGGAATTCTCCCTGATATTTTGGTCCAAGCTGGGAGCTTCAATACAGGATTCAAACCTGTTCTAGAGCATCTCTGAGTTATAAGATTGATGGGGAAAGGCAGAGGTGTTCTGACACTGAAAATGCTGCTGGGTTGTTGAAATGAGCAACGCAAGTCCTTGGCAACAAATGTGCAGCTGGGCTGTGGTGGATCCAACTGCTCTCAGCAGTGCCTGGAGACATTTTAGGACAAGTGTGGCAAGGTGATCACCCTCTACCTGAGAAGGTTAAAGCCCGGAGAAACTCTGAAGAGGTCAGAATTGCGGACCATCTCCCCTCACTCTCCACTCCTCAATTTGCCTCACAGAACTTCCTCTGTTCTCCCTGAGTGCAGAGGAAATGCTGAGGGTTTTTGATATCCACGATTACCTGGAGAGACATGGGGGGAGCTTATGAAGAAAACCCCAGAACTCTTGAACACAAAAGACTGTCTATGTGCGTTCCAGGGAAGTGAGTATGGGAAATGGCTTTGATGTTGGTTTCAGGTATCTCCTCTAACTCATCACTGTCCTTTTCTCCATGAACAGGTCCCCATGTGCAGCCACAGCCGATGTCCAACAGCAGCTCCATCAGCCACTTCCTCCTGCTGGCACTGGCAGACACGCGGCAGCTGCAGCTCCTGCACTTCTGCCTCTTGCTGGGCATCTCCCTGGCTGCCCTCCTGGGCAACGGCCTCATCATCAGCGCCGTAGCCTGCGGCCACCACCTGCACACGCCCATGTTCTTCTTCCTGCTCAACCTGGCCCTCAGCGACCTGGGCTCCATCTGCACCACTGTCCCCAAAGCCATGCACAATTCCCTCTGGGACACCACCACCATCTCCTACACAGGATGTGCTGCTCAGCTCTTTTTCGTGCTGTTCTTCATCTCAGCAGAGTTTTATCTTCTTACCACCATGTGCTACGACCGCTGCGTGTCCATCTGCAAACCCCTGCACTACGGGACCCTCCTGGGCAGCAGAGCTTGCATCCACATGGCAGCAGCTGCCTGGGCCAGTGCCTTTCTCAATGCTCTGCTGCAAACAGCCAATACATTTTCCCTGCCCCTGTGCCATGGCAATGTCCTGGGCCAGTTCTTCTGTGAAATCCCCCAGATCCTCAAGCTCTCCTGCTCCAAATCCCACCTCAGGGAACATGGGCTTATTACAGTTAGTGCCTGTTTGGCATTTGGTTGTTTTGTGTTCATTGTTTTCTCCTATGTGCGGATCTTCAGGGCCGTGCTGAGGATCCCCTCTGAGCAGGGACGGCACAAAGCCTTTTCCACCTGCCTCCCTCACCTGGCCGTGGTCTCTCTGTTCCTCAGCACTATTATGTTTGCTCACCTGAAGCCCCCCTCCATCTCATCCCCATCCCTGGATCTGGCCCTGTCAGTTCTGTACTCGGTGGTACCTCCAACCCTGAACCCTCTCATCTACAGCCTGAGAAACCAGGAGCTCAAGGCTGCAGTGAGGAGACTGATGACTGGATGGTTTCAGGAACATTAAACTGCTGGCCATTTTCTGCAAATCACTTGTAATAAAAGTCATCTTTGATACTTCTTGTTGGTTTCATTTTGAAAGTCCATTACCTTTGTTTTCCTTTTTCAATATTCTCCACAAAAAAATGTCATTGTTTGTGCCATTTCTCATTTTGTTTCTCCCCACCTTCCCTGTGGACACAGACTGTGTCAATGAGGGGCTGTGCTTGGTGTTGCCAGTGCTGCTCCCGTGGCCCTGCCCCGCTGCCCTGGTGGCCCTGGTGTTGCTGCAGGGCCTGAGTGCTCTCGGGGCCGGGCACAGTCCTGGGGGTGGCAGTGCCGGGGCTGCAGCAGGGACAGCCCATGGGCACTGCTGGGGCAGCGCTGACGCCTCAGGCCAGGGCCTGGGGGCTCCAGGCTCCTTGCCCAGGCTCTCTCAAGAACACGGCCAGGCCAATGCTCAGCACAGAAAACCCCCGTGAGCAGCCCCAGGCTGGCCGTGGGCAGGCTGGGGGCAAACAGCATGGCTGGTGCTCTGCAAGGGCCCTGGGGGAGACGGGAAGGAGCAGCAGAGCAGGGGCTGATCCATCCCCAGTGCGCTGGACAGCCCAGGGCAGCGTCCCAGAGCGTCCTGATGGAGCTGCCAACAACATCCCCCCTCTGCAGCCCTGGCCTCTCCCCCAGCTCACACAGGTGCCCCATCCTTGCAGGCACAGCCACGGCAGCACTGGCTCAGGAGCCCCTGTTTGCATTGCACACAGCAGGCGGGAGCACCCCCATGCTGCTGCTGTGGGGACATGAACCTGAGCGAGCACAAATGCCATCAGCCCCTGGGGCCAGGAGGGGCTGGGGGACGCCAGGGAAACCACTCAGCTTTGTCCTGGCCTCTGCAGCCAGCCAGAAAGTTTGTTCCCATCAGCTGGAAGTTTCCTGTCCCACTGCAGACGCTGTTGCTCAGAGCCAGGGCTGCCTGGCAGCCACCCCCAAACTGCCCTGAGCACTTCCTTGGCTTCACCTTTGCTTTCTTTACTCTTCCTGATACAAATTTCTTCCCATTGCCCACCCCTGTTCCCTCCCCTGCAAACAGCCCATCCCTGTTTGCCCTTTCCTCTCTGGCCCCACTCCCCATCCCAGTTCCTGACTTGGCACCATGGGAACAGCCCGTGGGGAGCAGGATCATCCCACAAGTGCTGCAGGAATTGTCTGCAGGCTCCTGCAGTGCCTCGTGCTGCTCCCGTGCCAGAGGCAGCCCAGGCCAGGGGGGCACATCTGGGCTGCTGTGTCTGGCTGTGGGGCTGCCTGTTCTGGGCAGTGAGGAGGGGCTGCAGAGGCTCTGCAGGACTGACAGGATGGGCTTTGGGGCTGTGAGGAGAAGCTGAGGGACCTGGGCTGCTGGAGCTTCTGAAGAGGAGGCCCAGGGCTCCTCCTGCAACTGCTCCAAGGGTGGTTTCAGAGAATTCCAGAATCAGCAAGGCTGGAAAATACCCTGCAGATCATCAAGTCCAGCCATTGCCCTGACACTGCCTTGTCTCCCCTGAGCCTCCTCTTCTCCACGATCAACAACCCCAGCTCCCTCCACTGCTCCTCACAGGACTTGTGCTCCAGACCCCTCACCAGCCTTGTTGCCCTTCTCTGGACACGCTCCAGCCCCTCCAGGTCCTTCCTAAATTGGGGGACCCAGAACTGGACACAGCACTCGAGGTGCTGCCCAACCAGTGCCCAGCACAGGGGAAGAATCACTGCCCTGCTCCTGATGGCCACACCATTCCTGATCCAGGCCAGGAGCCATTGGCCTTCTTGGCCACCTGGGCACACGGCTGGCTCATGTCCAGCCTGCTGTCCATCAGTCCCTGCAGGTCCCTTTCTGCCTGGCTGCTGTCCAGCCACTCTGTCCCCAGCCTGTAGCGCTGCAGGGGTTGTTGTGGCCAAGGGGCAGGACCCGGCACTTGGACTTGTTAAACCTCACCTTGTTGGATTTGGGCCCTGGATCCAGCCTGTCCAGGGCCCTCTGCAGAGCCCTCCTGCCTTCCAGCAGATCAACACCCCCAGACAACTTGGTGTCACCACGGTTCCATGAGGCCCCAGAGTGTCCCAATGGTCTCCATGATTCCATGAGGCCTCCCAGTGTCACAATGTCCCTCTGGTGTCACAAAGTCCCTTGGATCCTTGGGCCCTGCAGTGTCACAATGGCACCGTGGTGCCCCAGGGCCCTGCAGTGTCACAATGGATCCTTGGTTCCATGAGGTCTGGCAGGGCAGCAATGCTCTCCTTGGTTCCCGCTGTCTCCCACACCTCCCACTGTCAGGCTATAGAAGGACACCTGGCTGATGAAGGGGAGTGGGAGTGGGTACCTACTCGAGGAGGTAATAATAAAAATCCCTCCCAACCCCCTCTCCCAAGCCAGGTGCCACTTCAGATTCGGTATGATCCCCTGGATCTGGAGAGTCAGCCAGATGGTTTAGAAGAAAATTATCTGTCCAGTGAACCTCCAAATTATGATTCATCTGTGAGACAGATCAGCACCTCTAACATCAACAAGGAAAGAAGGGTAATCGTGGTGGGTGACTCCCTCGTGAGGGGAACAGAGGGCCCCATATGTCGACCAGACCCACCCCACAGAGAGGTCTGCTGCCTCCCTGGGGCCCGGGTACGGGATGTCACTGACACACTGCCTGGGCTGATTCAGCCCTCTGATTATTACCCACTGCTGATACCCCAGGCTGGCAGTGATGAGATTGAAAAGAGGAGTGTCAGGGCAATTAAAAGGGACTTTAGGGCCTTGGGTCAGGTGGTTAATAGGACAGGGGCACAGACAGTCTTTTCCTCAGTTCCTTTGGAGTCTGAGAAAAACGGTGAAAGCAATAGGAGAGCTCACATTATCAACGAGTGGCTCAAGGGTTGGTGTCATTGGTAAAATTTGGGATTCTTTAATCATGGGGCAACTTTTACAGCACCTGGCCTGCTTGGACCAGACGGGCTCCAACTTTCTGTGAAGAGCAGAAGAATTTTAGCTCATGAACTGTCAGAACTTGTTGAGAGGGCTTTAAACTAGGTCTGAAGGGGGAGGGAGATGTAGCTGGTTTGTCTGGAAGCAGGCTCATGGGTGGTAAGCCTGAGTTAGGGGTGAAATCAGCAGCCCAGCTGAGGTGGGCTCAATAAAGGCCGCCCAGGAAATTTTTAGAGATTGTGGAGGACAATTTTTTGTTGCAGCTGATGAGTGAGCCCACCAGGGGAGGGACTATGTTGAATCTGTTGTTTGTTAATAGAGATGGGCTGGTGGGAGATGTGGTGGTTGGAGGTCACTTGGGGCACAGTGATCATGAAATTATAGAATTCTCGATATTTGTTGAAATGAGGAAGAACACAAATTAGACTTTTACGCTGGACTTCGGAGGGCAGACTTTGGCCTACTTAGGAGACTTATTCAGAGAGTTCCTTGGGAAGCAGCCCTTGAAAACAAAGGAGTTCAGGAATGGTGGGAAGCTTCAAAACAGAGATCTTGAGGGCACAGGAACAGACTGTCCCTGTGTGACCAAGGACGAGTCGATGAGGCAAACGTCCAGTGTGGATGGGAAAGGAGGTTTTGAAGGAACTTAGGAATAAAAAGAGGATGTATCATCGTTGGAAGGAGGGGCAGGTGTCTCCAGAAGTATTTAAGGTGCTTGCTGGGGCATGTAGGAAAGAAATTAGGGAAGCCAAAGATCAGTTTGAACTTAAAATGGCAGCTTCTGTAAAGGATAATAAAAATATTTTTATAAATATATCAATGTTAACAGGAAGGGTAAGAACAACCATTGTTCTTTATTAGATGTGGAAGGGCATTTAATAACTGCAGATGAGGAGAAGGCAGAGGTGCTTAACGCCATTTTTTGCCTCAGTTTTTAGTGAGAAGACGATTTGCCTTCAGGACAACTCTCCTCCTGGGCTGGTTGATGGTGCCAGGGAGCAGAATGGTGCACCCATTACCCAAGAGGAGGCAGTCAGAGAACTGCTGAGCTGCTTGGATGTTCATAAATCCATGGGACCAGGTGGGATCCACCCCAGGGTGATCAGGGAGCTGGCAGATGAGCTTGCCAAGCCGCTCTGCATCATTTACCAGCAGTCCTGGCTCACTGGTGAGGTTCCAGATGACTGGAAGCTGCCAAATGTGACGCCCATTCACAGCAAGGGTGGGAAGGAGGATCCTGGTAATTACAGGCCAGTCAGCCTGACCTGAGTACCCGGTAAGGTCATGGAACAGTTCATACTGAGATGGGCAACAAGGCTGATGAGGGGTCTGGAACACAAGACCTATGAGGAATGCCTGAGGAAGCGGGGTCGTTTATCCTGGAGAAGAGGAGACTCAGGAATTACCTTATCAGTCTCCACACTCCCTGAAAGGTGGTTGCAGTCCACTGGGGGTCGGTCTCTATCTCCTCACAGCAACTGACAGGACCAGAGGACAGTGTCTTAAGCTGCACTAAGGGAAATTTAGGTTGGATATTAGGAAAAAAGTTTTTTATGGAAAGGGTGATAAATTACTGGAATTGTCTGTCCAGGGAGGTGGTGGAATCACCATCATGGGATGTGTTTGAAGAAAGACTGGATGTGGCACTCAGTGTCATGGTTTAGCTGAGGTGGTGTTAGGGCATGGGTTGGACTTGATGATCTTAAAGGTCTCTTCCATCCCAGCAATTCTGTGATTCTGTGATTGTGTGACATCACAGAGCAGGTTGTGACATCACAGGATGCCTGTGTGACATCTCAGAGCAGAGCAAGCTGTGAGGACAAAGAATGTGCTGTGACATTATAGGGTGGCTGTGTTCCATCACTGAAGGTGTTGTGACATCACAGGGTGGGTCTGTGAGCCCACAGAGGTGCTGCGTGACATGTTAAGTGAGTTCTGCCATCACAGAGCAGGCTGTGACATGATAGAGGAGGTTGTGATGTCACAAAGTCAGCTGTGACATTTCAGTCTGTCTGTGTGACATCGCAGAACGGGCTGTGAGGCCACAGAGAAGACTCTGCCATCACAGAAAAGGGCTCTGTGACATCACAGAGCAGCTGTGTGATGTCACAGAGAAGGCTGAGACAATACAGAGTGGATTGTGACATCACAGAGCTGACTGTGAAATCACAGAGCAGGCTGTGACATGACAACGAGGCTGCCAAACATCACAAAGGTGGCTGTGACATCATAGAGCTGGCTGTGACTTCACAGGGTGTCTGTGACATCACAGGCTGGGCTGTGACATCACAGGGCAGATTTTGTGATATCACAGAGCAGACTGGGACCTCAAAGAGCAGGGTGTGAAATCACAGGGCACCTGTATGAAATCACAGGTGACCTGTTACATCTCAGAGTGGGCTGTATGACATTACAGGGGCTGTGTGACATCACAGGGGCTGTGTGAGGTCACTGGGGAGGTCACTCCACCCCGGCCCCCCCTCCCAGTTCCCCCAGAGAAGTCCAACGCTGCTCGTGCACAGAGGGGTCCCCTGTCCCCCTGGGTCCCCCCACTCCCGGCGCCGCAGCCTCCCCCAGAGGATGTTCCACAAGATCGACCCCAGAGCCTGACACGGGGACAGGGGCCGGGGCCATGGGGGTGGGACAGGGGGACAGGGACCACCCGGCAGCATCCCTGTGTCCCCCAGGACCAGAGCCTGGGCCAGGGCTCCTTCACCCTGTTACCAACGAGGCCTTGAGAGCGCTGAAAAAATCCCCAGCAAGGGATCAGCAAAAACCAGATTTAATATTAAGTGACAGCACCACAAAGTTCCTTGGCAAGAGTCACTCTGCTCCTGACTGGACACTGCGGGCACACCAAGGAAACAAAGCAACAACAAAACCAAACAAAATCCAGGCAATCAAATGAGAAATGAGCTGAGACCTGGGGCTTTCATTGCTATGGAAAAGAACTGTCCTTCTCGTCCAGGTGCCCATGGCATGAACTGGGATTTCACCTCCAACACTGCCTGTTGTGACAGACTGGAGGAGATTGTTGGCTGGATACATTTCATGTGTGGGGAGGAAGGGGCAGGTCCAGCCTTGCCCTGCCCTGGAACCCCAGCCCTGCCCTGCCCTGGAACCCCAATCCCCCCAGAGCCTCTATCCCAGCCCAGCAGTGTCTGCCAGTCCCTGGCACAGCACAGGCAATGCTCCACAGCCACCTCTGGAGCCCCCAGCCCAGCTCCTGAGTGACCAAATGACCCCAAGTCCCACCTGGGGGAAGGGCCCAGGAACACCAAGGGGTGTTTAAGGCTGAGCACAAGGCAAGCACACATCTTGACCCTACCTCCTCTTGGAATTTCTATCTGAACGCCACTGGAATCTAAGAGTTGGTAGCTCTGTGTGTGTTCTTCTCTAAATCTTATTTTTCTCTCTTTCTTTGTCTACTTCTATTTCTGTCCTCTTGCAAATACTGCTTAACTTAAAATTGAACAGGCTTAGAGTTTGTGAAGACGAATGGGCCAAGTTAATGCTTTGAGAAGTGTTTTGTGTGAATTGAATGTCATATTAAACCTTTTGCCAAAGTTTCTCTGATTTTCTAAAGTTCCCAGTAAAGGCTGTTTTGTTGTTTGGAGTTCCTGAGAATCTCTTGTTGGTATTTCTCCAGTGCATCCAACTCAGAGGACACAAACAATTGTAATTCCTCTTAAATGTCTCCTTGAGAGAGTTGTTTGGGGGATGGGAGTCAGGGCTTGTGTGTCCTGCTTGGCACAGCCCAGGCAGGGCTTTCACAGCCACATTCCACACTCCATTTCCCAGCTGGAGCTGCTGGTGCCTCTGAGTTCTGCTGCCCCAGCCCCAGGGACGCTCTCCTTGTCTGCCCATTCCCCCACGGTCTCTGGGCAGGGATGGCCTCAGTGGGGGCTGCTGACATCCTCAGCAACTTGGAGGCTGCTGCTGAATTTTACTGCTCCAGAGGCTTCTTCAGCCTTCAGCTCTTCAGTTCAGGAATTCAGTGTTCCAGAGCTCATTAACATTCAGAACAGATTAACAAGCCAAGCCTCTGGGAATAATGTAAGAATTAAAATCTTTTGTGGTTAATTAGACCAATTTCAGAAGCCTATTCCAAGTGAATACACTATATTTAAAAAGACTGTGAGAAAAGGTTTTCTAGGTCCTGTTTTTTTGGTTTTGGTTTTTTTTTGTGTGTTTTTTTTTTTTCTGTTAATTCATTGATAAGTGCAATCTCCAATTGACACTGAATCCAAGTACCTCCTCATGGAGTTTGGATAGATATGAAAATAAAGACCTGACAATCAGTCAGACTCGGTCCCTACCCCCACCCCACCATTTCCCCCATCCAAGCCCTGGCACTCAGAGCAGCCTTGTGCAAATCTGAGCTCCCTCCAGCCCAGGCTGCACAGCAGGTCTCAGCTCCTTGGCTCCAACTCCCACCTGCTTTCCTTGGAGAAGGAGCTGCCCGAGACACAGAGGGATGTTCATTTCTTGTCAGCCAACAAACCCAAGGGAAGGCACAGCTCCATCAGATGCAAAAGTCATTCTTCTCTCTGGCTCTGCCCTGCCCCTGATCCCCACAGCCTGTCCTGTTTCCTTCATCCCTGCATTGCCAGGGACTTTCTGGGACAAGGGAGCTCTGCTCTGGGGATGGAGGGAGGTCCAAGTGCCACCACTGGAGTGGGAACCACAACTCATCAGGTTTGTGAACTTTGGGGGTCAGGAACTGGTGAGACTCAGAGGCACAGAAAGTTTCTCTTCATGGCCAAGAGACCATGGTTGAACAGGACACAATTTAATAACAATCACACTCTTCCCTGAGCTTTGTGCAACGTCCCAGCAGTGTCTGATGAGTCCAGCATCCACAAGTGATTTCCATACTAAAACTAATTTTAGACAAATGTGGTTCCAAGATAGAAATAAACACAATTAAGATCTTGTATCAGGATGCTCGTCCTGGAGTGGAGGCAAAACAGCTCAAACAATTCCTGATTTCCAAAGCTGTCAGTGGTGGATGGAGAAGGGAGGTCAGGCTGCTTTTGGTGTTGAGGAAATGCTGAAACCAGCCTGACTCATTTCATCTCCTCCTGGCCTGGCTGATCTCCCCTCTTTCCCCTTCCACCCATTGGCTTCTGTCTCCCACCAGGCCCCCGGTGAAGAGCCTGGCTCTGTGTTCTCCATCCCCTCCTCGCTGGCACTGCCAGGCTGGGATGAGGAGCCCCTCAGCCTTCCCTGCTCTGGGCTGGACCAGCCCAGCTCCCTCAGCCTCTGCTCACAGCCCAAGGGCTCCAGCCCCACCTTGGAGGCCCTTCCCTAACCCTGCTCCAGCTGCCAGACATCTTTCCTGCCCTGGAAACACAACCCAGGCCACAGGGACCTGGATAATCCACGTCCTTGATGTCCTGGTCACACAGCCCTGGCCCCTTTTCCCCATGTCAGGCTCTGGGGTGGATCCTGTGGAACATCCTTTGGTGGGGGCTGTGGCTCCAGGTGGACCGGGGGGATACTGGGGGACAGGGACCCCGCTGGGCATGAACAGCATTGGACTTGTTGGGAGAAACTGTGAGGGGGAGCTGGGGCAGAGTGACCAACCCAGTGACCTCACACAGCCCTCCTGGGATGTCACACAGCCCCTCTGTGATGTCACAGCCTGCTCTGTGATGTCATAATCTGCTCTGTGATTTCAGACCGCTGTCCCATGATGTCACAGCTGGCTCTGTGATTTCACAGAGGCAATCTATGATGCCATAGCGTCTCAATGACCTCACATAACCCCCTCTGTGATGTCATAGCCCACTCTGTGACCTCATGTTACCAGATGATAAATTGGCTTTGGGAGGAGCTATCCCGCGTGCTCCCGGCTGAATAAAGAATGCTGCTTCTTAATGCTGCATTGGGGTTAAGGAGTACCTGGTACTCCCGTTTTGGGAAACCCTGGACTTCCCTTTCCTGGGCTCAAGGACCCCCTGGAACTCCCTTCTACCTCTCCACGTCCCTGCCCCCCATTTCTGTGACCCTGAGACCCCCCTGCACCCCCATTCCTGAGAACTGACACACCCTTTTACCCCTTTGCCCGGCACTCAGACTCCCCTGCACCCCCTTACCCGGCACAAACACAACCTGTTCCCGGCCCCCCGCCTCTCCCAGCCCCCAGCCCCACCCTTTACCCTGACCTGGGACCCCTTGGCCCCCATTCCTGCCTTTCCCAGCCCCCAGCCCCTCCTTTCCTCACACTCAGGAGCCCTGGCACCGCCTTTCCTGGACACAGGATTCCCTGGACACCCCATCCCAGCTCTCCTAGTCCCTGAACCCCCTTTCCTTGGCTCTGAGCCTCTGAACCTCCTTCCCAGCTCTGCCAGCCAGGACATTGGGATAGCCAGAGTTGGGCTATTGGGATAGCCAGAGCCGGGATATTGAGATAGCCAGAGCAGGGATATTGGGACAGCCAGAGTCAGGATATTGGGACAGCCAGAGCAGGGATATTGGGACAGCCAGAGTCAGGATATTGGGACAGCCAGAGCAGGGATATTGGGACAGCCAGAGGTGGGATATTGGGATAGCCAGAGCTGGGACTTTGGGATAGCCAGAGCCAGGATATTGGGACAGCCAGAGCTGGGACATTGGGATAGGCAGAGTTGGGATATTGGGATAGCCAGAGCTGGGATATGGGGATAGCCAGGTCCGGCTAAAAGACAGGAACCGGCCCGTGGCCGACAGTGACCTGGAGACGGGGCTGGTACAGCCAGAGCGGGGGGAGTGGGGGGAGCTGGGAGCTGGGCTGGGATCTGTGGGAATGGAGGACTCTGAGGGGCTGGGATGGGATCTCTGGGGATGGGGGGGATCTCTGGGGCTGGGCTGAGAATCCAGGGAGCTCCAAGGGGCTCCCTGTGGCTGGGACACGACTCCATGGGTCCGTTCTCTCCTTGTTCCCAGGTCTGCACAGGGTGCAGGTGGTTTCCAGCTGTGACCTCCTGTCCAACGGAGTGTTCATGGATCCCACTGGTATGGCTACGAGGGCTGGGATTTCATCTGCTTCCAGCTGGGATCTGGGAGCTTTGCAGTGTCCGACGGTGCCACCTGGATCACCCACAGGTGCTGGGAATCCAAAGGGATCATGGTGGAGCAGATGAAGCATTACCTGGGACACACCTGTGTGGAAGGGCCCCCAAAATACATCAGATATGGTCGGGAGGCTCTGGAGCACAAAGGTGGGTGTGGGAGGGGAAGGACAGCGCCAGGGGAGTGTCCTGTCCCTGCCCTGAGCCCAGCACGAGCCTTTCCTTGGGTGTTGTGTGCCCTGCCTGGGGCAGGAGGGCACTGCCGGAGCAGCTTTGGTGGCCCCGGGCACCCGGCCAGGCTGCAGCCACTGCAGGGCTCCTGGGGAATGTTCCAGAGCAGAGCTGAAAGCAAACAACAGTTTCTGGAGGGGATTCTGCCCCTGGGCCTGTGCTGGGAGCCCAAGGGCAACAGCCCAAAGTGCTGGAGCTCAGTGTCCCTCGCCAGGCTGTGTTCCCTGGCTGTTCCCTGCCCCTTGGCTGTGCCCTGTCCCTGTCCCCTGTCCCTTGGCTGTGCCCTATCCCTTGGCTGTCCCCTGTCCGTGACCCCTGTCCCTCAGCTCTGTGGGGTCGGGGGTGGCAGCAGGACCTGGGGCAGCCCTGGGGGAGAACAACCCTGAGCCCCAGCTGGGCCAGTTCCCCCCAGGACACTCCCAGCATGGGCCCTGTGGCTCCCAGTCACCACCAGTATGGTCCCAGTCACTTCCAGTTACACTCAGTGTGATCCCAGTATCATCCCAGTATGGTCCCAGCATGTTCCCAGGTGTGTTCCCATTCACCCCTATAATAGTTCCAGGCATTCCTAGTATGGTTCCAGTCCTTCCCAGTATGGTCCCAGTATGAACCCAGTCACTCTCATTATGCTACCATTTGCCTCCAGTATGGTCCCAGTCACTCCAAGTCACCCAGTATGATTCCAGTCACTCCCAGTATGATTCCAGTCACTCCCAGTATGATTCCAGTCACTCCCAGATACTCTCAGTATTATTCCAGTAACTTCCTTTATGATTCTTCTGTGATCCCAGTCACTCTTGGTCTCTCCCAGTAAATCCCAGTTGCCCCCAGTGTGCTTCCACTCACTCCATCCCACTGCCACCGGAGCTCTGGCATGTCTGGACTTGTCTCCATGCTCCCAGCTGCAACATCCAGCCAGGCAAAAGTGTCTCCGGGGTGAAACACCGCAGTGGCTGCTATTTGGTTCAGCAGCAGGGCCAGACAAGCCAAGGCACATCCTGTCCTCGATATCGGTAACACCAATATTTTGGCAACCTGACGTGGAGGCTGGCCCGACCCTGCCGCACCGATGGGACACTCCGGAGCTCTCGGAGCCTCACAAGACCACGGAGAGGCTTTAAGGCAGCTTGGCGTCCACTGGCAGATCTTTTAGGACATAGCTCTCCAGGAGAGACTTTGGGCTTTATCCACAGAATACTTGTGGATGTCCTGCACCTCTGGGAAGCGCACCTCCTTTTTGGTGAGCCAGACCTTCTCAGAGGAAGAATAGGGCAGCTCCTCCTGCCCCGAGGAGTCCTATTCAGGTGAAGAGAAGACTCCGCCGGACCAGGACACCGATTTGGGTGAGTATCCCCGCTCCATAGCGGGGTGGGGAGCTCAGAAACAGTTCCTGACGAGGGACTTGTTCTTTTTCGCTCCTATTTCGAGCACGGCAAGGCTGCGCAGCCCCGCGGGGTCGGGAGCGATAGCCCCGGACGGCGCGGCTCTGCCGTTTTTAAAACCCGCGTGGCAGCGGCAGCGCCGCTGGCTCAGGGGGAGCGGGGGGCTCTTCCCGCCCCCTCAGCGCAGTGCGGGGCGTTCGGATTCTCCCGCGGCGCAGCGGGCGGCGGCGGCGGCTCCCGGGAGCGGCGGGAGGGCGCGGGCAGCGGGGGCAGAACCATGGCTCAGGCTTTCTCGCTGGGCGTGGGCGGCGCTGAGCCGCGGCTCCTCCGCATGGCGCGGGGGATCCCTGCTGCTGCCGGCGGCAGTTTTAAAAGCCGCACAGGCTGCTGCGCTGGGCAGGGCTAAAAGCTGCGTGTTTTCTCTTCTTAACCGCGGTGTTTGGAAATCGGTACCGAATTCGGGTTTGTTTTTGGTCGGTGTGAGGTTGTGCAGTGCATTTTACGTCTACAATGGGGGCTAAGCTAAGCACAGCACAGAAAGGCGTATATTATCAGATTATAGGAATGCTAGTTAGTGGAAATGTATAGTTTTCTAAGGGAAAATTAAAACAGTTTATAAGGTGGCTTTTTCTACACTTCCCGCAAGTTTCTCCCGAACAAGTCCACAACAACCACTTTTGGGACACGGTGGGTCGGTCACAAATTGATAACCTTGGGAAAGTCTGGGGACACATCTTCAGCTGAATTTGTGTTTTGGAGTTTGCAAGTTCGATCAGCTTTACTCAAGCAAAGGGAAGTGAAGGAAAAGCCAAATAACAAGGAATGTACCTCTGCTCTTCCTATTTCTCCCCACCCCAGTTCTGAACCCTCTTCCCCAAAACTCGGTATTTTAAGGAGAGCAGACTCTGCTCATGCCCAGGGAAGCCGGCTCCCTGAGCATCTTAAAATGCCCGAGTCCCTCTGTCCACAAAGTCCTGGCCAGACCGCGTGGAATTCTCCCCACCCTGTCTGCCCAGCCCAGAAACCCCGAGCACGTGTTGGTTTTTTGGAGAGCAGTGACCACCCAAATGGCTCCCAGTCCCCAGAGAGCCAAGAAAATGGAGGATGCCACGTGGCACCGCGCCCAACCTGGTCTCCTTCTTCCCATGATTCCCCTCAGCATCCCAAAAATTCTTTCTTTCCCCTCACCCCCCCGATCCTCGTGACACCTTCCCTTCCCCCACCTTACCTGGCACTCCCTCAGCTCCGCCCCTCCCCCCAGGGGGCGTCTGCCGACGTGACGTCACCAGGCATCCCCGCCCCCTGTTCCCACGGTGGCCCCGCCCCCTGTTCCCACGGTGGCCCCGCCCCCTGCCCGGTTCCTGCTTGCCCACTGCTCGCCCCTGTAGCCACACCAGTGATCCCAATGCTTCCCGTTCAAGGGAAAAGCAGCAGGGAACTGCAGAGCCAATGCAGGGTCCCGATTTCTCACTCGCCCCTGTCTCATATCAGCATGCAGGGCAAGGGGGAGGAGCCACAGCTGCTAATTGGAAAGCTTTTGCACAGCAAATAATAAGAGAGATTTGCAAAACACACCAACAGTATGGCCCACAGAGCCCGTGCTTCCGTGACCTTTTAAAGGCCGAACCGGGTAGGACTGTGCTAGTCCCACATGATTTAAAACATCTTTTTTCGTGCCTCATGACCTCTACAGAATTCAAACTATGGGAAGTGGCATGGAAACAACTGCTGAAAGAGGCCCTCCCAGACTTGCATGCTGATCCAAACACAGCAAAGGATGCCAGTGGTGTGCCAATTACCATCGAGCATCTCTCCGGTGAAGGCCAGTGGTCTCTGGCCCCGGTCCAAGCTGCAGTAATCCCTGTGGTAGTCCTTGAGAGAGTCAGAGATGCAGCTGAAAAAGCCTTCTTTGCCCTTCAACCTGAAGGCCCTCTCGAGCCATATAGTAAGATCACACAGCTACCATCAGAGCCTTTTTTGAAATTTGTGGAAAGGTTAACAAGAGCTATTGAAATCCAAGTTAGGAAAGAAAATGCAAGGGAAGAAGTTTTAGAGGAAATGGCATTTGCAAATGCGAATGAACAGTGTCGAGCTGTGATTTTAAGCTTACCTTTAGAACCCCCCCACACTAAAAGATGTGCTTCTAGTTTGTAACAGGAAAGTGCCTCTGAGGAGTGTGGCTCAGGACACCAGACCAAAGCTGCTGCCAAGGCCACCACAGAGAGTCGCCGTTGCCAGCCCAGTGCCCGTTCCATCAGCACAGTGGCACACTGGGCAGCAGCGAGGACCAGCAATGGTTGACCCCACAAAGCCACGCCTGCTTTGTAAGAACCTTGGGCACTGGGTTAACCAGTGTCCCCTGAAAATGCAATTGGAGGAATTTAAAAATAGCAGGGGTGGAGAACTACAAGTGCTCCCAGGGAGTCAACAACAACAAAAAAAACCTAAAAGGGGTTCTGTGGTTCTGTGCAAGCACGGGGCTCTGGCACCTCTGGGACCTCAGAGCCTGCTGTGACCTCAGCCTGCTGTGACCCCAGAGCCTGCTGTGACCTCATGGCTTTAGCTGCACCCCCAGAGTGTACCCCCATCTGTACCAATTGACTGCCCTGACTGTAAATGTTTGGCTTGATCCAAGATCATTCCTCAGCAATTCCTTTCTTTTGCCTGCTGACTTTGACTGTGACCCTGTCGCCCTGATTTCTTAGGATTTTCTAAAGCCTTCTGAATTTACATTCTTGTAGAGAGCTTTCTCACGCAACTTTCTGTAAACAACCTATTGTTTTGCATTCTTTCATAGAGGCGGAGAAATTTGATAGACTGGTAGTTTGTCCAGTGTCGTTGGAGAGGTGGCACGTTCACCTTCCAATCCACTGGCACCTTTTGAGAACTATAAATGATTGGAGTCAGAAAAAATAAATTCGTCTCTTCATGGTGACCAAAGCTGTGGTGCGTCTTTTTTCCTTGTGTCCTCTGGTGACATCTGGTGGCCGCCGGCGCGTACTACAGCTTAGGTCGGGTGAGAGTGAGCTCACCCCCCCTCCTCTTTGGCGTTTTGCCTGCTGTGTTAGTTGTGAAAAATGCATATTTTATGATTGGCTTTTCGCAAATATTAAATTGAATACTATATGTATTATGTTATATTCATTAGAAGTGCTGTATTAACATTTTAATAGTATGGTATATGTAGTTTTGTAGTTAAAATAGAACCTATGTATGTGGGGTTTTTTTTTTACTAGCTCAAGCAAGAGATGAGATAATGAAGAAACTCTTCACACAGAGATGACAATGATGGGGGCCCATAAAGAATTACTGCCTCCTTATCGGAAAAGACAAACATTCTTCCACCTTCTCTCTGTCTGTATGGAACCACCAGGATTAAGGGGAAGAAGTTGACAAAAACCAGAAAAGTTCTTAATTTGCAAGGAATCTATGCATCATGTATGATATGTATGAATATGCAACAGGCTACTGCCTTTAAAGATTATTCCTTTGTTCACAAGGCATGCTTATTGGGCTTAAGTGCCCGAGAGCATCCGGACATCCGTAATTCTTTGCTTTTTATTGTCTTGTAATTGTCCTAACTCTAAATTTTCATTACTCTAATTGTATTACTATTTTTATAACCATTTTATTATTATGAAACTTTTAAAATTTTAAAAACCAAGTGATTGGCGTTTATAACAATCTACAATATGCTAAAAATTGTAAAACCTAAACTTCTCATCCATGTGACATACTAAACTACACTCTCCAATCCCTAAAATCCCTAAATGCCTGTTGCCCCCGGGGGATGCTATGTTGGTATTCTCCTTCCTGAGCCCCGGGGATGCTCCGCTGGTTGCCCTGGTCCTCCCAGTTCCATCGTCCTCGTTCCAGGGCGATGCCCCGCCGCTCTCGGTGCTCACTGTCCCATGGGATGCTCTGGCAGGGTCCTCCCCCCTCTCCCCAGGGCATTCCTCACCGCCGTCCGTTGCCAGAGGTGGCGCCGGGGCGCTCCCGGGGCTCTGACGTCTCCAACGCCGCCGCTCCCATCGCCGGGCCCGCACTGAGCCCTGTGTGCCAGCACACGCCTTTTATAGTCCGGGCAAGCCCCGCCCTCCCGCCGACAGCCAATGGGAGTGCAGTGATGTCATAGTGGTGAGGGGCTGAGTGTCAAGGCCGCTTGTGATGTCACAATGAAGGGGTGGGGCCAGAATGAGAGTGCGATCTGATTGGACGATGCGGAAGGCGTTCCTGCACTGATTGTTCCAGGCGCTGATTGGTTGGATTGACGCTGGGGGCGGGGCAAGGCAGGGAGTGGGCGTGGCTCACATGGGGGGAGTCCCAGCCCCATTCTGGGGATCCCAGGCCCATAGGGAGGGGTCTCTGGGGGTCCCTGTCCCATTTCTGGGGGTTGTAGGTTCATGGAGATGGGTCTGTGGTGGTTCCAGTCCCACGGGGATGGGTCTCTGGGGGTACCAGCACCATTTTGGGGGGTTTTAGGTTAATGGGGAGGTTTCTTTGGAGGTCCTAGCCCCATTTCTGGGGTGGCCAGTCCATAGAGAGGGGTCTTCTGGGGGTCCCTAGACTATGGGGAAGGGTCTGTGTGCTCCCAGTCCCACTTTTGAGGGGGAACTTTATGATTCGTGTGGGTGGCGAGCGACTCGTGGGGACAGCAAAGATCAGCCACAGAATTTAATAAGATTTTTTGCCAATTTTGCTTTGGAAAACACCTTACCTTTGGAGGATGCTCCGGTGGGGGTCCGTGCTCCTCCCGCCTGATCCCGGCACTGTCTTCGTCGTTGCCCCGGGGGGATGCTCTGCTGGTGTCCTCCCTCCTCACCCTGGGGCATTCCCCGCCGCTGGCCGCCGTCCATGGCTGGAGGTGGCTCCAGGGCGCTCCAAGTTGCTGAGGATGTCAGCAGCTCCCACTGAGGCCATCCCTGCCCAGAGACCGTGGGGGAATGGGCAGACAAGGAGAGCGTCCCTGGGGCTGGGGCAGCAGAACTCAGAGGCACCAGCGGCTCCGGCTGGGAAATGGAGTGTGGAATGGGGCTGTGAAAGCCCTGCCTGGGCTGTGCCAAGCAGGACACACAAGCCCTGACTCCCATCCCTCAAACAACTCTCTCAAGGAGACATTTAAGAGGAATTACAATTGTTTGTGTCCTCTGAGTTGGATGCACTGGAGAAATACCAACAAGAGATTCTCCGGAGCTCCAAACAACAAAACAGCCTTTTTTGGGAACTTTAGAAACCCAGAGAAACTTTGGTAAAAGGTTTAGCATGACATTCAATCAACAAAAACACTTCCCAAAGCATTACCTTGGCCCATTCAACTTCACAGACTATTAGCTCATTCAATTTTAAGTTAATCAACATTTGCACGAGGACCAAAATAGAAGAAATAGACACAGAAAGAGAGAAAGACAAAAAATATACAGAGAAGCACACACAGAGCTACCAACTCCTGGATTCCAGCAGTGTTCAGATAGAAATTCCAAGAGGAGGTAGGGTCAAGATGTGTGCTTGCCTTGTGCTCAGCCTTAAACACCCCTTGGTGTTCCGGGGCCCTTCCCCCAGGTGGGACTTGGGGTCATTTGGTCACTCAGGAGCTGGGCTGGGGGCTCCAGAGGTGGCTGTGGAGCATTGCCTGTGCTGTGCCAGGGACTGGCAGACACTGCTGGGCTGGGATAGAGGCTCTGGGGGGATTGGGGTTCCAGGGCAGGGCAGGGCTGGGGTTCCAGGGCAGGGCAAGGCTGGACCTGCCCCTTCCTCCCCACACATGAAATGTTTCCAGCCAACAATCTCCTCCAGTCTGTCACAACAGGCAGTGTTGGAGGTGAAATCCCAGTTCTGGCCATGGGCACCTGGACGAGAAGGACAGTTCTTTTCCATAGGAAGGAAAGCCCCAGGTCTTGGCTCATTTCTGGTTTGATTGCCTGGATTCTGTTTGGTATTGTTGTTGCTTTGTTTCCTTTTCTGTGCCTGAAGTGTCCAGTCAGGAGCAGAGTGACTCTTGCCACGGAACTTTGTGGTGCTCTCACTTAATATTAAATCTGGTTTTTGCTGATCCCTTGCTGGGGATTTTTTCAGCGCTCTCAAGCCCTCGTTGGTAACAGGGTGAAGGAGCCCTGGCCCAGGCTCTGGCCCTGGAGGACACGGGGATGCTGCCAGGGGGTCCCTGTCCCCCTGTCCCACCCCCCACAGCCCCAGCCCCTGTCCCAGTGTCAGGCTCTGGGGTCGATCTCGTGGAACATCCTCTGGGGGAGGCTGCGGCACCGGGGGCGGGGGGACCCGGGGGGACAGGGGACCCCGCTGTGCACGAGCAGCGTTGGACTTCTCTGGGGGAACTGGGAGGGGGGGCTGGGGTGGAGTGACCTCCCCAGTGACCTCACACGGCCCCTGTGATGTCACACAGCCCCTGTGATGTCACAGAGCCAACTCTGTGATGTCACCCTGTGATGTCATACAGCTGCTCTCTGATGTCACAGAAGACTGTGAGATGTCACAATGTCACCCTGCAATGTCACTATTTGTTCTTTGGTGTCACGGCCTGCTCTATGACATTACACAGCCACCCAGTGATGTCACAACCCACTCTCTGTCGTCACAGAGCCACCCTCTATGATGGCAGGATCTGCTCTATTACCTTATACCCTTCTCTATGATGTCACAGCCTGCCCTGGGATGTCACAACCCCCTCAGTGATGCCACAAAACCCTCCCTGTGATGTCATGCTGCCACTCTGTAATGTCACAGCACACACTTTGACCTCACTGCCTGCTCTATGATGTCATACAGCCATGCCATGATGTCACAGCCTGCTCTGTGATGTCACACAGTCCCCTCTATCATGCCATAGCTGCTTGATGACCTCACACAACACACTCTGTGATGTCATAGCCCAGTCTGTGACCTCACACAACCCACCCTGTGCAGTCACACAGCCCCTCTCTGACATCACAGCTGCTCTGTGCCTCCGTGACAGAGCCACGGAGGTGCTGCTGTGACACAGCCCCCACTGGGACACCCCACAGCCCCTGCCAGTGCTGAGCCCCTGTGAGCTCTGTCTGTGCCCTGCTCGTGTCCCTGGGGTGCCCTGGCAGTGCCCCAGCCCTGCTGGGCTGTGCACAGGCGCTGCTCCTGGCCAGAGCTGTCTCTCTGCAGCGCTGCCCTTGCCAGGAGCTGCCTCGGGGCCAGGAGCCCAGCCCAGCTCAGCAGCACAGACACAGCACCAGGACTTTAATGACCTCTGGGGCTTTGGTGCTGTTTGCATCAGACCCAGTCCCTCAGAGTGTACTCAAAGAGCTTCTCAAGAACTCAAAAAGTCGGATTCAAATTCCAAATTTCTTTAACTGTTAATGGGTTCCACTCAAGGACACAATTCATATCAAAGTGTCCCCAGGCCCCAGGCAGAGCAGAGAACTGGAGGCACTGATGACAGGTGGGGACAAGCAAGGCAAAGGTGTCTCTGGCGCTGAGCAAACCTGGATGTGTTTCAGGAATGCAAAGGGCCAAGGCTGAGCCCCAGCCCCTGGCAAGGCAGATCCTGTCCCTCCCTCCTTGCTCAGGGCTCTTCCCGGGATGGGCACTGGCATGTGGGGATGTGCCATGCCAAAGGCAGGACCATGGGGCGGCCCCTGCCAGGCTGCTGAGCAGGGACAAGGAGGCCATGAGGCCCCAGGGCTGCAAGGGTCACTTGTCCCCTCGTGGCCTCAGGCCCAGGGCCAGCAGCCATGGCCAAAGGGCTGCACAGGTTGGCTCTGTCAGGGCCTTGCAGCTGCTGCACATCCCTGTGCCCTCTGCAGCCCAGGCTGTCCTGCGGTGTCCCTGCCCTGGCCTCTGTCCCTGCAGGCTGTCGTCATCCCCCAGCTGCCCCACCTCGCTGGCCCCTTCCTTTGCTGGCAGCTCTGCCTCCTGCCTGCCCCTGCCTGGCCACACAAAGCCTTGGGCTGCTCCAGGCTCCTTCTGGGGACGTGTTGCACCACAGCCCTGACCTGGGAGGGAAATTCCTCTCCTCTTGTGTCCAGTCTAGGTGGGATGGCCCTGGCAGAAAGGTCTCCTTGGATTCCAGCAGATCCAGGCTCTGACCGTGCCTCTGTTCCTCTCTCTTCCAGCCCTTCAAGCCCTGAGTGAAAACAACAGCCCCTCCTGCAGAAGCATATTTGTTCAGGTGATGTTGGAGGGAAGAGCTGCAGAACTACTTTCATCTGCTGGCTCAGAACAACCAGTGTCTCTTTAAGACCTGCAGATCCCTTGGAAGGTGAGACCACCTGGAGACCAGAGGAGACCAGCTGGAGCTCCAGGCACAGCTGATGACTGGCACAGCTGAGCCTGTGGGAAGCTCCCATAGCTCCTGCCTTCTCCCTCCCTGTTGACAGCTCCCTCCCTGCAGCCCTCAGACCCTGCCCATCCCCTTTCTTCCCTCCCAGCTCATCCCTTTGCTTCGCCTTCCATTAATGAACACTTTGGCTTCTTCGCTTTACCTGCATCTCTGTGGAGCTGAAGCGATGCAAATCAGGGGCCCTGGGACACACAGGCCCCTGCTGCCGTTCTCTTCCACGCCGTGTTTTGTGCACACACTCAGAGGAACGAGGGCAGATCAGGCTGGGAAGGACCCTGTGCTGAAGGTCCAGTTCCACAACACTGTGGAGTTACAGATCTTGCTGAGCACCCTGGAGCCCCTGGATTTTGGAAGAGCCAAGCTGAGGATTCTCTGAACCCAGCTGTGAGGGATTCCATGGCAAGCATCCACGGAGGGCAAAGGAGCTTGGAATGCTGCAAGTTTTCAAGAATACCTTCCTGAAAGCACAGCAGTGCTCCATCCCTGCACAGGATCAGGAAGAGGGCAGAACCAGAGACCATCTGGGCTTAACAGAGAGCTTTGGTGTGCCTAAGAGCAGCTGAAGCAGCAGCATGGTGCCCGAGACTCAGACATGTGACTGTGCCAGTGCCCGGAGCGCTGTCAGACAGTGCTGGGATCCTGGGTGTGGTTCTGGTCCCCACAACCGAGGAATGGCAGCCCCAGCCTCAGACCCAGTCAAGAAAGCCAACCAAGGGAGACCAGAGGGAGGGCACCCTTCCAGTTTCTCTTGGGCATGGCCACAAAACAACCCCTGCTGCTTCTTCCTCCCCCCGTGTTTGGGCTGTGCTGGTGGCAGAGCCAGCCAGGTTGTGCTCTGCGTTCCAAAGCCTGTTGAGAGCAGGCATGAAAAGTGCTGCATGCACAGTGGAGAGTCCTGGAAGGTGCTGGCAAGAGCGTCCTGCGGGAACAGGGCTCTGGGCTCTGGGCTCTGGCTGGAACAGCCTGGTTTTGCTGCAGTGACCACAGGCAGGAGTTGAGGCAGGTGAAGAGGCAGCGGGCAGCTTGTGTTTGTAGAGGGCCTGGGGCTGCCCCTCTGAACCTCCACCTGGAAACACACTTGGGGGAATACGAGCTACAGCCGGAGTGCCTGTCCTGAAAGGACCTGAAGTCATTCAGCCTTGCCAGCTTTTCTTAAGAGTGTGTTGATGTTCCCCATAACAGCTACACATATGGGGAAATGCCTTTGGAGGAAAGGGGCTTGCTTCTCAAGGAAAGTGCTTCCCAGGGAGCTCCCAGTAATGTAGGTGCAAGGGTCCCCCTTTGGCTCTCTGTGGTCCTTTCACTGCCTGAGGCCCATTGCACTTGGCAGAGGGGCAGGGCAAGGGAGAAGGCTGTGAAGAGCAGGTTTGGCATCCGCCTGGACCTGTGGAGACCAACCCAAGCACCTGCAGCAGGGTGTGTTCCCCCCTTTGGACAGAGGCGTGAGCAGGAGCATCTCTGTCCAGCCATGAGCCCCAGAGCTCTCTCTGAGAGCTGTGAATTAAAAGGCCTTTACACACACACTTTTCACCTCTTCCCTGTCTGCCGTGTTTCAACTCTTGGCAATGTGCATGTGGCTCTTGCTTGGTGGAAGCTGCTGTGGCCCAGGGCCAGCACAGAGCTGGGCTGGGTGGGCCAGGCAGCGTGGAGAGTCTTGGCTGATCTTGGTGTGTCCCTGGCCTCAGAAAAGGCTGGGAAGGTTTGCCTCCCAAGGCGTCCTGCTCATTGGCTCTCCCTGTGCACCCTGGAGAGAACAAGGTAGGCATTTCTGGCAGCTGAGCATCAGCAGGCCTGAAAGTGGGGGTGTGTTGTGGAGCGAGCCCAGCTGAGATACCCTGAGAGGAGCCCAGTGCTCCTTGCTCCCCTGTGCTGACACGTGAGTGTTTGTCTGGTTTTGGGATGGCCCTGGCTGTGTGAGGGGTGCTACGTGGACACGAGACAGCCGGTCCTGTCCCGCTGGGTCCCAGCAGTGCCTCACAGCAGTCCTGAATCCACGTCAGGATGCCGGCCAAGAGAGGTCCTGGAAGCTGAGGCAGCTGATTTTAAGCTTGTGCAGGTGCCTACAGGCCAAGGCCAATGGTGTTCCCTCAGGATACAGCAGTCCTGAGGGGTCTCCCTCATTCAAACAAATCAGCAGACAAATACGTTGTCAGCCAAAAGCCCTTTGATCGACCTGGCAGGACGGCTGGGATCTGCACCCCACTAAAGTGTTTCTCTGCCACATATAAATTTCAGTGGGTTGATGTAGGAGTTGTATCAAAAACACCACCCATCTTTACACTGCTGAGGTGATTCCACAGGCAGGCGGTTAGAAGGTTAGAAATGCATTGTGTCAGATTCCCATACTTGAAGCTGATGTCCAGGCCCTGGCCAGGAGCGGTCTCGATGCCCCAAAGCAGCACAAAGTCTTCCTCAGGGCTTCCCTGCACAGGGCTGATTCCACACTTGCCCTTAGTTCTTCTGGTAGACTGTGTCTAAAGCTTTTTGTCAGGTCACTCTCATGTCAAGTTAGGCCAGACAGGTTTTTGTTATGCTAACTGCTGCTAAGTACTTAGGTATGTCTGTGCTAATTACTTGTTTACTCATGTGAATTGCTTGTGCTTACTCATGTCAAACCAAGGCCTTGTTCCATCCCCAAAGGTGCCTGAGGCCACCCGCTCCTTGTGGCACCAGTTGCTTTCCTGTGGAATGTTCTCCCTCCCCAAGTGTAAAGAGGGAGCTGCAGAAAGAGCTTGCCAGGCTGCTCTCCATCCTTTCCCAGCACTCCTGGTGAAGTGGAGAAGTCTGAGCTGAGCGCAAAGGTGCAAATGGAGCAGCCGTGCACAGGAAGGCTCGGTGGGAAGGATGATCCAGGATCCATAGGCCTGGCAGCCTGAGCATGCTCCAGGGGAAGGCCTTGGAGCAGATCCTCCTGAGTGCCATCCCACGGCACCTGCAGGGAACCAGGGCGTCTGCTGGAGGGTGGGAAAGCTGGGACTGGGCAGCAGGCTGGGCTCCACTGGGATCAGCAGCAGCTGGAAATATCTCTGGGCATCTCCATTTTCTGCTGCTGCTCAGAAGAAACAATGAAGTGTGTCGAGAAGTTCTGGCTTCTCTTTCTCCTGGTGGAATTTTTCATTTGATTTGACACTCCAGAGGCAATTTCTGTGATGGCCTCTGTCAGTTGATTCTAGTTCAGCAGCAGCAGCAGCAGCAACAGGGCTGTGTTTGAGCACTGCAGATGTGGCCTGTGTGGCTTTAATTCTCCGTGACTTAGTGCTCAGGGACTTGGGAGCATTTCAAGATCTGCTAATCATGATGCCTGTGACAAAAAGTCTGAGTTTCCTGTGACAAAAGCACTCTGGGTAGCACTGACAGAAAAAGCAGAGAGCCAGACCAACGCTTAGTATCCCTCCATTTCCAGCTGCACAGGGAAAGGTAGAAGAATTTAGAGATGCTGACAATGAAAATGAAGTCTTCAAAAAGGCCACTGTATTGTTCAAGCACGTTGGAAGTGGGATCACCCTGAAACAGAGGAAACTGAAATGAGCAAAGGGCTCCTGTGTGGGACCAGCAGGTCTGACTGCACTGGGGCACAGGGAGCCCTGTTTTCCCTATGGGCTCCCCAGTGTTCAGGCTGAGAGCAGTGTCGAAGATGAGGCAGCAGCACAAACCTGACCTCAGCGAAAAAAGGCTGAGTAAAGTCCAGCCAACAAGGAGAAGTATTTTTGGGGGGATTCCTAATAAAAAAACATAGGAATGACACACTGAAATCTTTCCCGTCTTGTCAATATCTTCTTTCAATAGTCCATGATTCCCAGAGTGAAGAAACGTCCAACAGCAGCTCCATCAGCCACTTCCTCCTGCTGGCACTGGCAGACACGCGGCAGCTGCAGCTCCTGCACTTCTGCCTCTTCCTGGGCATCTCCCTGGCTGCCCTCCTGGGCAACGGCCTCATCATCAGCGCCGTAGCCTGCGGCCACCACCTGCACACGCCCATGTTCTTCTTCCTGCTCAACCTGGCCCTCAGCGACCTGGGCTCCATCTGCACCACTGTCCCCAAAGCCATGCACAATTCCCTCTGGGACACCAGCACCATCTCCTACTCAGGATGTGCTGCACAGCTCTTTTTCTTTCTGTTCTTCATCTCAGCAGAGCTTTCCCTCCTGACCATCATGTGCTACGACCGCTACATGTCCATCTGCAAACCCCTGCACTACGGGACCCTCCTGGGCAGCAGAGCTTGTGCCCACATGGCAGCAGCTGCCTGGGCCAGTGCCTTTCTCTATTCACTGCTGCACACGGCCAATACATTTTCCCTGCCCCTGTGCCATGGCAATGCCCTGGGCCAGTTCTTCTGTGAAATCCCCCAGATCCTCAAGATCACACTGCAAACTCAGGGAAGCTGGGTTTATTGTACTAAGTGCTCTTCTATATTTAGGCTGTTTTGTGTTCATGGTTTTCTCCTATGTGCAGATCTTCAGGGCCGTGCTGAGGATCCCCTCTGAGCAGGGACGGCACAAAGCCTTTTCCACCTGCCTCCCTCACCTGGCCGTGGTCTCCCTGTTTCTCAGCACTGGCACTCTTGCCTACCTTAAGCCCCCTCCATGTCCTCCCCATCCCTGGATCTGGCCCTGTCAGTTCTGTACTCAGTGGTGCCTCCTGAACCCCCTCATCTACAGCCTGAGGAACCAGGAGCTCAAGGCTGCAGTGTGGACACTGATGACTGGATGGTTTCGGGAACATTAAACTGCTGGCCAATTTCTGCAAAACACTTCTAGTAAATGTCGTCTTTGATACTTCTTGTTGTTTTCCTTTTGGAGGTTCTTTTTCTTTGTTTTACATATTAATGTTGTCCACAAAGAAACGTCAAGAGCCCCTGTTTGCATTGCACACCGCAGGCGGGAGCACCCCCATGCTGCTGCTGTGGGGACATGAACCTGAGCGAGCACAAATGCCATCAGCCCCTGGGGCCAGGAAGGGCTGGGGGATGCCAGGGAAACCACTCAGCTTTGTCCTGGCCTCTGCAGTCAGCCAAAAAGTTTGTTCCCATCAGCTGGGAGTTTCCTGTCCCACTGCAGATGTTGTTTCTCAGAGCCAGGGCTGCCTGGCAGCCACCCCCAAACTGCCCTGAGCATTTCCTTGCCTTCACCTTTGCTTTCTTTACTCTTCCTCCTACAAATTTATTTCTCTTCCTCACCCCTCTTCCCTCCCCTGCACACAGCCCATCCCTGTTTGCCCTTTCCTGTCTGGCCCCACTCCGCATTCCAGTTACTGACTTGGCACCATGGGAACGTCCTCTTGGGGAGCAGGATCATCCCACAAGTGCTGCAGGAATTGTCTGCAGGCTCCTGCAGTGCCTCGTGCTGCTCCCTTGCCAGAGGCACCCCAGGCCAGGGGGGCACATCTGGGCTGCTGTGTCTGGCTGTGGGGCTCCCTGTTCTGGGCAGTGAGGAGGGGCTGCAGAGGCTCTGCAGGACTGACAGGATGGGCTTTGGGGCTGTGAGGAGAAGCTGAGGGACCTGGGCTGCTGGAGCTTCTGAAGAGGAGGCCCAGGGCTCCTCCTCCAATTGCTCCATGTGTGGTTTCAGAGAATCACAGAATCAGCAAGGCTGGAAAAGACCTTGGAGATCATCAAGTCCAACCTGTGCCCTGACACCGCCTTGTCTCCCTTGAGCCTCCTCTTCTCCAGGATAAACAACCCCATCTCCCTCAGTCACTCCTCACAGGACTTGTGCTCCAGACCCCTCACCAGCCTTGTTGCCCTTCCCTGGACACGCTCCAGCCCCTCCATGTCCTTCCTAAATTGGGGGACCCAGAATTGGACACAGCACTCGAGATGCTGCCCAACTAATGCTGAGCACAGGGGAAGAATCACTGCCCTGCTCCTGCTGGCCACACCATTCCTGATCCAGGCCAGGAGCCATTGGCCTTCTTGGCCACCTGGGCACACTGCTGGCTCATGTCCAGCCTGCTGTCCATCAGTCCCTGCAGGTCCCTTTCTGCCTGGCTGCTGTCCAGCCACTCCTTCCCCAGTCTGTAGCGCTGCAGGGGTTGTTGTCTCCAAAGTGCAGGACCTGGCACATGGACTTGTTAAACCTCACCTTGTTGGATTTGGGCCCTGGATCCAGCCTGTCCAGGGCCCTGTGCAGAGCCCTCCTGCCTTCCAGCAGATCAACACTCCCAGACAACTTGGTGTCACCACGGTTCCATGAGGCCCCAGAGTGTCCCAATTGTCTCCATGATTCCATGAGGCCTCCCAGTGTCACAATGTCCCTCTGGTGTCACAAAGTCCCTTGGATCCTTGGGCCCAGCAGTGTCACAATGGCACTGTGGTGCCCAGGCCCCTGCAGTGTCACAATGGATCCTTGATTCCATGAGGTCTGGCAGGGCAGCAATGCTCTCCTTGGTTCCCGCTGTCTCCCACACCTCCCACTGTCAGGCTATAGAAGGACACCCAGCCGATGAAGGGGAGTGGGAGTGGGTACCTACTCGAGGAGGTAATAATAAAAATCCCTCCCAACCCCCTCTCCCAAGCCAGGTGCCACTTCAGATTCGGTATGATCCCCTGGATCTGGAGAGTCAGCCAGATGGTTTAGAAGAAAATTATCTGTCCAGTGAACCTCCCAATTATGATTCATCTGTGAGACAGATCAGCACCTCTAACATCAAAAAGGAAAGAAGGGTAATCGTGGTGGGTGACTCCCTCCTGAGGGGAACAGAGGGCCCCATATATCGACCAGACCCACTCCACAGAGAGGTCTGCTGCCTCCCTGGGGCCCGGGTACGGGATATCACTGACACACTGCCTGGGCTGATTCAGCCCTCTGATTATTGCCCACTGCTGGTACCCCAGGCTGGCAGTGATGAGATTGAAAACAGGAGTGTCAGGGCAATTAAAAGGGACTTTAGGGCATTGGGTCAGGTGGTTAATAGGACAGGGGCACAGACAGTCTTTTCCTCAGTCCCTTCCTGAACAAAGGAGTTCAGAAAAGGAGGGAAGCTTCAAAACAGAGATCTCGAAGGCACAGGAAGAGACTGTCCCTGTGTGCCAAAAGACGAGTCGACGAGACAAACCTCCAGTCTGGATGGGCAAGGAGGTTTTGAAGGAACTTAGGAATAAAAGGAGGATGTATCATCTTTGGAAGGAGGGCCAGGTCTCTCAGGAAGTATTTAAGGGGCTTGCTAGGGCATGAAGGGAAGAAATTAGGGAAGCCAAAGCTCAGTTTGAACTTAAAATGGCAGCTTTTCTAAAGGATAAAAAAAAAAATGTTTTTACAAATATATCAATGGTAAAAGGAAGGGTAAGACCAACCTTTGTTCTTTATTAGATGTGGAAGGGAATTTAATACCTGCAGATCAGGAGAAGGCAGAGGTGCTTAACGCCATTTTTTGCCTCAGTTTTTAGTGAGAAGACGATTTGCCTTCAGGACAACTGTCCTCCTGGGCTGGTTGATGGTGTCAGGGAGCAGAGTGGACCACTGTTATCCAAGAGGAGGCAGTCAGAGACCTGCTGAGCTGCTTGGATGTTCATAAATCTTTGGGACCAGATGGGATCCACCCCAGGGTGATGAGGGAGCTGGCAGATGAGCTTGCGAAGCCGCTCTCCACCATTTACCAGCAGTCCTGGCTCACTGGTGAGGTCCCAGATGACTGGAAGCTGCCCAATGTGATGCCCATTCACAGCAAGGGTGGGAAGGAGGATCCTGGTAATTCCAGCCCAGTCAGCCTGACCTCAGTACCCGGTAAGGTCATGGAACAGTTCACACTGAGTGCCATCACACAGCACTTCCAGGATGGCCAGGGTGTCAGACCCAGCCAGCAGGGGTTTAGGAGGACTAGGTCCTGTTTGAGCAAACTGGTCTCCTTCTATGACCAGGTGACCCTCCTGGTGGATGCAGGACAGGCTGTGGATGTGTCTATTTGGACTCCAGCAAGGCCTTTGACACTGTCTCCCACAGCACACTCCTGGAAAAGCTGCAGCCCACGGCTGGGACAGGAGCACTCTGTGCTGGGTTCAGAACTGGCTGGATGGCCGGCCCCGAGAGTGGTGGTGAGCGGTGCTGCATCCAGCTGGGGACAGTCACCAGTGCTGTCCCTCAGGGCTCTGTGCTGGGCCAGCTCTGTTCAATATTTGTATTGACCACATGGATGAGGGGATTGAGGCTTTCATTAGTAAATCTGCAGATGACACTAAGGTAGAATCGTGTGTCCATCTGTTGGAAGGTAGGAGGGCTCTGCAGGGACACCTGGAATTGCTGGATGGATGGGCAGAGTCCAGGAAGATGAAGTTCAATAGGTCCAAGTGCCCAGTCCTGCATTTTGGCCACAATAACCCCCTGCACAGCTCTAGCCTGGGGACGGTGTGGCTGGACAGTGCCCAGGCAGAAAGGGACCTGGGGGCACTGGTCGACAGCAGGCTGTACATGAGCCAGCAGTGTGCCCAGGTGGCCAAGAAGGCCAATGGCTGCTGGCCTGGATCAGGAATGGTGTGGCCAGCAGGAGCAGGGAGGTCATTCTTCCCCTGTAGTTGGCTCTAGTGTGCTTGGCATTCTTCCCCTGTAGTGAAACCGTACCTCTAATGCTGTGTCCAGTTCTGGGCTTCCCAATTTAGGAGGGACATGGAGGGGCTGGAGTGTGTCCAGAGAAGGGCAACAAGGCTGGTGAGGGGCTTGGAACAGAAGTCCTGTGAGGAATAGCTGAGGGAGATGGGGTTGTTTCGCTTGGAGAAGACTCAGAGGTGACCTTATCACTCTCCACAGCTTCCTGAAAGGTGGTTGCAGTCAGGTGGGGGTCGGTCTCTCTCCTCACAGCAACTGACAGGACCAGGGGACAGTGTCTTAAGCTGCACCAAGGGAAATTTAGGTTGGATATTAAGAAGAAAGATTTAATGGAAAGGGTGATAAAGTACTGGAATTGTCTGTCCAGGGAGGTGGTGGAGTCACCATCATGGGATGTGTTTAAAAAAAGACTGGATGTGGCACTCAGTGCCATGGTTTAGCTGAGGTGGGGTTAGGGCATGGGTTGGACTTGATGATCTTAAAGGTCTCTTCCAACCCAGCAATTCTGTGATTCTGTGACATCACAGACCAGGTTGTGACATCATATAGTTGGCTGTGACATCCCTGGTTTATTATGTGACATCACAGAGCAGGCTGTGACATCAGAGCATGCCTGTATGACATCCCAGAGCAGAGCAAGCTGTGAGGTCAAAGAGTGTGCTGTGACATTATAGGGTGGCTGTGTTCCATCACTGAAGGTGTTGTGACATCACAGGGTGGGTCTGTGAGCCCACAGAGGTGCTGTGTGACATGTTAAGTGAGTTCTGCCACCACAGAGCAGGCTGTGACATCACAGAGTAGGCTGTGACGTCATCGAGGAGGTTGTGATGTAACAAAGTTGGCTGTGACATTACAGGCTGGCAGTGTGACATCACAGAACGGGCTGTGAGGCCACAGAGAAGACTCTGCCGTCATAGAAAAGGGCTCTGTGACATCACAGAGCAGCTGTGTGATGCCACAGAGAAGGCTGAGACAATACAGAGTGGGTTGTGACATCACAGAGCTGACTGTGAAATCACAGAGCAGGCTGTGACATCACAGCATGGCTGCATAACATCACAAAGGTGGCTGTGACATCATAGAGCTGGCTCTGACATCACAGGCTGGGCTGTGACATCACAGGGCAGATTTTGTGATATCACAGAGCAGACTGGTACCTCAAAGAGCAGGCTGTGACCTCACAGGACACCTGTATGAAATCACAGGTGGCCTGATACATCTCAGAGTGGGCTGTGTGACATCACAGGGGCTGTGTGACATCACAGGGGTTCTGTGACATCACAGGGGTGTGTGTGACATCACAGGGGCTGTGTGAAGTCACTGGGGAGGTCACTCCACCCCGGCCCCAGCTCCCAGTTCCCCCAGAGAAGTCCAACACTGCTCGTGCACAGCGGGCTCCCCTGTCCCTCCGCGTCCCCCCACCCCCAGCGCCGCAGCCTCCCCCAGAGGATGTTCCACGAGATCGACCCCAGAGCCTGACACGGGGATGGGAGCTGGGGCTGTGGGGGTTGGGACAGGGGGACAGGGACCCCCCGGCAGCGTCCCCGTGTCCCCCAGGGCCAGAGCCTGGGCCAGGGCTCCTTCACCCTGTTACCAACGAGGGCTTGAGAGCACTGAAAAAATCCCCAGCAAGGGATCAGCAAAAACCAGATTTAATATTAAGTGACAGCACCACAAAGTTCCTTGGCAAGAGTCACTCTGCTCCTGGAGCCGTTGTGATGGTTGGTGCCATGGAAACCTGCCCTGGTCCCTTGCTCAGGGCTGGTGTCACTGCCCAGAGCCAGAGGGGATCCCTTGCTGGGGGCTTGTGCCATGGCCACCTGCTCTGTGCCGCGCTGGCCGGTCAGGCGCCACGGAACCAGCAGCAAACGCCAGGGCCAGGGCCAAAGGCCAGGTCAGCCAGACAGAAAGGGGCAGTGCTGGGCACTGTTTCCATGGCAGCCCTCACTGGGGGTGACACCTGGGTCACCTGTCCTGGCAGTTGCCATGGAAACCCGGCTCATTGGAAATACAAGGGTGGACAAAGCTTTTAGTAGGGCCTGGCACAATGGGACAAAGGGGGGCGGTTTTAAACTAAAGGAAGGGAGGTTCAGATAAGAACAGATAAGGAGGAAATGTTTGATGATGAGGGTGGTGATACACCAGGACAGGTTCCCAGGGAGGTGGTCAGTGCCCCGTCCCTGGAAACATTCAAGTCCAGCTGGGACAGGGCTCTGAACAACCTGATCTGGTGAAAGATGTCCCTGCTCATGGCAGGGTTTGGATGAGATGAGCACTGCAGAGCTCTTCCCACCCAAACCATTCCAGGACTGCAGGGGCAGAAGGGGCTGCTCAGTGCACTCCATCCACTGCCTTGACTCCTCATGGTCTCTGCTGGACCCCACATCCCACAGCCAAACCCAGCCCCTTCTCTGCCTTTCCTCCCCCTGCCCCAGGGGCTGGCACAGCCAGGGGGGCACAGGTGACCTTTGGGCTTTGCAGGGCTCAGGCACAAGGGCCGTGGCAGAGTCAGGGCTGAGGTCACACTCTGTGGGCTGGGGCAGAGCCCAGCCAGAAATGAGCCCTGAGGCAGCAGCTCTGCAGTGCTGGCCACCAGGCCGGCTTGCCAAGGGAGGCTTCTGGCCATGCCCTGCAAGCAGCTGCTGCTGCCAAGGCGCCTTTGGTGCCTCAGGCTCTCCCTGGCACAGCTCCCAGCACGGCACTCTGCCCTTGTGCCCGAGGCCTTCCCTGTGCTGGGGCTGGCCTGGGGCTTTTCCTGCAGCGGGACCTGCCCTGCTCCTGGCACAGTCCACCAAGTCATTCCCTGCATTTCTCCTTTTCAAATTCCTTCCATCACCTACTCTCAGAGGTCCAGCCTGTTCTGGTGCTTATCATGAACTGACTGTGCTCTTGATTTATACCAGCACAGGAGATGTAGAATCACCCAAACTGAACACAGAAACAAACTCCCTCTGTCCCATTTTCATGTTCTAGATCACTTTCCAGGTGTCCATGGAGATGTGGGAATGATTATCACACAGCTCTCCATTTCTGGCTGCGGGCTCTGGAGATTCCTTCTCTGCATTCAGTCAGGCTTGTATTCCCTAACAAGTCCTGGTTCCACCTCCTGTTTCCCAAGGCTGGAACAGTCACAATGAAAACCTCACCAATGGCACAACTCCCCAGCTCACCAGGAAAAGAAAGGACAAGCTGTCAAGTTCTCCAAACCTTTGTCCTGCTCTGCTGCAAGAATCCTGCTGCACACCCGCTGGGGAAAGCCAAGAGAAGCTGCAGGTGGTGGCACATCTTGTGACAGGAGCTCAACCTGGCTCTCCAGGAAAGGTTCTTGAGAAGAGCAAACAGGACTGTGGAAAAGATTCCTGGAAAACTGAAACAGCTTTCCAGAAGTGAAATGAAAATTGAAAGAAACAGTCCAAGATGTTTTCCTCTATTTATTTCTCTGCTCCCTTTCTCCATCTTGCACTACTTCTCCATCCCATTAATTCCAATCTCACCTCTAAGATCAATGACTTAGCAAGTTCTAGACACTCTAAAGTACCATGACCTACACAGTTTGCCTTCCAGTTTTTGCTGGAAAGCAACGCTGGAGCCATAAGTGCAGGGCCAGGACCAGGGAATCCTTCAGCCAAGGAATGTGCCCCGATAGGGTTTGATCCTCAGCTTGGACAATGCACGGCAGCGACCGAGGAGATACCTCTGCCCCCGTGCAGGAGTCCAGACTCTGGGTCTGGGCTGAACAGGGCAAAGTTCCCGTGTTTGGACAGGCTCAGGGGCTGCCCCCGGGGAGCGGGGGGCTGGGCGTGGGGGTGAGCGGGCAACGGAAAAACGGACACGGGGACAAACGGCCCCGGAGCTTCAGTTGCAGCAGCAGCAGCAGCGGCGGCAGCAGCAGCAGCAGCGGCAGCTAAAGCAGAGACTCCCTCTTGATTCTCCTCTCCCTCTCCCGCTGTCCCGCACCGTCTCCCGCTCTCCCTTTCCCGCTGTTCCCTCCTCTCCCAGTCTCTCTCTCTCCCCATTCCCGGCCGGGCCATGCCCCCGGCCCGCCCCCGGCTCCGGGCGGGGCTGCCCCATCCCCGCCCCCGGCCGTCCCGCCGGGGTCTCGCCTCCGCCCGGCTCTGGCCGTGCTGGCGGTGGCGCTTCTGGGCGGGCATCGGTGCCTGGGGCTGGGGCGGCATCGCCTCCCTCTGGCTCCGCCTGGCCCGAGCCTGGCCCCGGCCCCGGCTCCTCCCGGGCCCCGCGGAGGACACACGCGGCGCGGCCGCTGCCGCTGCCTCCGCTGCGGCTTCCCCGGCCCGAGCTCCGCCGCTCGGCAGCGCGGCCGCCGCCCCCGAGCCGCCGCTGTCCCGTTGCCGGGAGCGAACGCCTGGGGAGGGCCGGCCCGGGGCGGTCGGGGGGCGCTCGGGGGCCGCTCCTGGCCCCAGGCCGAGCGCTGACAGCCGCGTCCCGCCCGCAGGGAAGGCGCAGCAGGGCCTGCAGGAGCGGTACCGGCTGGGATCGCTGCTGGGCAGCGGCGGCTTCGGCAGCGTCTTCGCGGCCACGCGGCTCTCGGACCGCGCCCCGGTGAGCGGCGGGGCCGGCGGCGGGGCAGAAGGAGGAAGAAGGGGAGGAGGAGGAGGAGGAGGGGGAGGAGGAGGAGGAGGGATAGGAGAAGGAGGGGGAGGAGGAGGAGGAGGGATGGAAGGAAAAGGAGGGGGGGGGGAAGGGGAAGGGGGGGGAGAAGGAGGAGGAGGAGGATGGGGCTGGAGCTGGGGCTGGGGCTGAGGCTGGGCATGGCGGGCGGCGAGCTCAGCCCGCTGCTGCTCTTGGCTTGCAGGTGGCCATCAAAAGGGTGCCAAGGAACCGCGTCCGGCACTGGGGTGAGCTGGTGAGTGAGCGGGGCCAGCGGCAGAAGCCGGGCCGTGCCGGTGGGGATGAGCCGAGGCCCGGCAGGGTGGGAGCCACCAGGACGCCTCGAGGGAGAGCGGGCGTGGGGCCAGCGCAGGGCACAGAGCATCCCGTGCTGGGTGAGGGGTTCCCGACCCCCGGCACGGCATCAGCCCCACTGACGGAATTGCGTTCCTCCCGCAGCCCGACGGCACCAGCGCACCCCTGGAGATCGTGCTGCTGGACAAGGTGTCCACTGGCTTCCCCGGTGTCGTCCATCTGCTGGAGTGGCTTGAACTCCCCAAATACATCTTGATCGTGCTGGAACGCCCAAAGCGGTCTCAGGACCTGCATCATTTCATTCGGGCACAGGGGTTCCTGTCTGAGGAGGTGGCGCGGGATCTGTTCCGCCAGGTGCTGGAGGCCGTGCAGCACTGCACCAGCTGTGGGGTCCTGCACAGGGACATCAAACCACAGAACATCCTGGTTGACCTGGCCACTGGGCAGGCCAAATTGATCGACTTTGGCTGTGGCACCTACCTGCAAGACACAGCCTACACTCGCTTTGCAGGTGAGCCCACGCAGGGGTGTGCTCTCGGGCCTGGCATCTCATGGCCCAACATCTCACAGCCCAAGCTGGGTGTGGCAGCGGGGATTCTCCCTTTTGCTGTCCTTCATGGCACTGAGATTTCAGCTGAGTTGCGATTGAGCAGGGCTGGGTGGGGAGCCAGCTTCAAGCCCTGCTGGAAGCCTTTGCCTACCACTCTGGGCAGGACTGAGGCTGGGGCTGGGGCAGCCAGCCCAACAAAAACACGGGTGGGTGGGGGTAGCAGAGAGGGGGGCCGTAACCTGTGTCCCAGCCGGTTTGGTGTGCAGGTGACAAAGGGCTTGGACTGCTCCACTCACCTGGTTTGTTTTGGATTCATGATGTTTTTTGGGCAGTGCAGGCAGGGAGGATGAAGGCATGGTTTTCCCAAGACTGGGTGGGTTTTGCCTCCTCATGGTCGGGCCTTGCCAGGACTTCTGCTGCCCTCTTCCAACCCCAGTGGCTTCTTTTCCAACCCCGACTCTGTACACAAGTCCCAGGTGCTGGCGAGAGGGCAGCGGTCACCCCGTGTGCCACTGGGGCAGCCCCCACACGCCCAGGGATGCTGGGGCCAGGCTCTGGGAGCAGCAGCATCCCCCTGATGAACCCCATCTGTATTCCACAGGAACACCGTCATACAGCCCCCCGGAATGGATCCACTTTGGATTTTACTACGGCAAGCCAGCTACCATCTGGTCCCTGGGCATCCTGCTGCACCAGATGGTCTGCGGGGAGCACCCTTTCAGGAGGGGCTGAAACATCAGCTGGGACCATCAGCTCTCGCTGCCACAACGGCTCTCTCAAGGTGGATCCTCATCTCTGGCCACGGGGGCAATGCCAGTGCTGGGAGACAGCAGCAGCTCGTGAGCATCCCGCCCTGGCAGCTGCTGAGGAGGTGGCACATGTCCTGCTCTCCTGCTCTCCTCCAAAACAGGGAATTGATGGGGAAGTTTAGGCCCAGCTCTGAGCACATCCAGCATGGCCTGGGCACGGGAATAGTGGGGCAAAGCCAACAGGAGCCTTCTCCAGCTGACCGGCGGGTTCTGGTTTCTCTGCCCAGAGTGCCAAGATGTGATCAGGCGGTGTTTATCCATGCTGCACTCGGACAGGCCCTCGTTAGAAGAGCTGTTCTGTGATCCCTGGCTGCAGGATATTGATCGGCCCTAGAAGAAGGGAGAGAGCCACAGGCACACTTTGATGCAAGGCCCTGGTAAGTTGCAGCTCCACACATGCCTTGGCAATCAGAAGCAAAGGAACCCAGACATTTTGTCCTGCCTGTGTCACTGCCCAGGGGTCATCAGATGGGGACACGCAGCCCTTGTGCTGGAGCTGAGCTGCTCTGTCCAGCACTGGTGGCTGCCATCTGAGCTGGTTTTGCTTGTCCTGGTTCCCTGACAGCTCTGGGCCCTGGGCAGAACCCTGACAGCCTGGGCTCACCTCCGGGAAGGAGAAGGAGCCCCTGGAGGAGCTGTACCAGGTGGGGCTGCTGCTGCTGGGGACAGCGAGGATGACATCAAGGATGACAACCTCTTCCTCCACCTGGTCACCGGCAGCTGAGGATGATGGACTTCGATTCTGGCACCTTCTCCAAAGCCAGGCTCCACAGGAAATTTGCAGGTGAGTCCACACGCAGGGGGATGCTCCCAGATTTGGGCATTGCACAGCCTGGCCAGGAACCAAAGGTTCCCCCTTTGCTGGGGTGGATGCAGCTGATCCTTCAGTCGGCTGCCAGGCTGCTTTTGTCAGGGCTGGGGGATGGGCTGGGGTGGTGATGAAATGGGAGTGGGCTCCTGGCCCTGCCAACAGCCCCCAGCACCCACCGTGCCCCGGGCTGGGGCTGGGGCAGCCAGCCCGACACAAACAAACCCCCATGGTGGGAGCAGAGGTGGGACTCCAGAACCTGTGCAGGGGCTGCTTTGCTTTACAGACAAGGAAGGGCTTGGGCTGCTCCACTGCCCCTGTTTGCTTTGGGATCACCGTTATTTTGGGGGGCAGTGCAGGGGGGAAGGGAGAAAGCATGGGCTTCCCTCACCTGTGGGTGGGTTTTTCCCTAGCATGCAGGGGTTGGGCCTTCCTCAAGTCCCTGAGAATAATATGATTTTTGACCTTTTTTCTTGTTCCCCTTTTTGTCTGTAATCCATTTTTAAAATTTTGTTGTGTGTTTTTCTAGAGGAAGCATTCTAGCTGGGGTCCAGTCTGGATGGGGAAGTGCTTGGGAGCAGCTGTGGCGTGGATGGGCCGTGCCCTTGGAGAAGGCTGAGGACATGGTTTGGGACCAGCTTTTCTTCCAGCGGGGGATGGCGTCAGGTGGGTCCCGTCTGCTTGGCATGGTGGGATCAGAGCTTTGGGGAGATGGCAGCGAGCACAGGAGCATCCTGCTCTGGGCAGCTGCTGAGGGCTGGATGTGCGGTGGCTGGCTGCAGGCTGGGCACATGTCCTGCCCTCCTGCTCTGCTCCCAAAGGCAGCAGGGATGGGCAGCTCTGGGCACAGCTCTTGGAACGGCCAGCATGGCCTGGGCACCGCGGGCGGCTGGGACAAGGGGACAGGAGCCTTCAGCTGACGGGCGCTTTCTGGTTTCTCTCCTTGCAGCCGGGCTCTGCGGGTGCTGAGGCTGCTCTGGGCTCTGCCAGGGCTCTGCTGGAGCTCAGCACCGGGCCGCAATCAGCCAAAGAAGAAATGGGGTGACCTGCAGCACAGACCTGCTGGAGCATTTCAGCAACACAGCTCAAGGTTGCAGAGTGTATGCCTCCCAGGGAAAACATGACACCACCCCAAAATAAACTTTTTCAATAGCTTCTGAAATGAAATCAATCTGGGATGACCCCAAATGACATTTTGCAGCTTGCTCAAGCTGTATCTCAGCCCTTCTCTGAACTGTTCTCTCCCCCACCTGCCTTTTACTTCCCAACTGCTCCCTCTTTTCCCCCAGTGCGTTCCCAGCCCATGGCAGTCTCCATCACACTGTTGCCTTCCTTGATGCCCCTCACCACGAGGAAGGCTGACCCCCAGGCTTAGGGACTCATCCTGTCACGGGCTGAGGAGCAGCAATGTCTCAGAGGTCCAGTGGGATTTTAGTGTCATTCAGAGCTGCTCTCCAGCCCTCAGCTCTCCTCACTGCTGCGTTCCCACTCCCTTGTCCTCGTCCTTGCAGCAGGATGAGCTCTGTGAATCCCCTTGAGCCTCCCCACTCTTCCCAGCCCACGCACCCACCTCAGTTAGGCTGAAGCTGCAGCTTCTCTGTCTCCTGTGGCACACCAGTCCAGTCCCCTGTGCCGGGAGCCCCAGCCCCAGAGCACAGCACTCAGCAGTGCACTCCAGGCTGGAGCAGCTGCCCTGCAGCCCTGGCTTGGCTGTTTGTGGCAAGGGAATGCTCCCTGTTTGCAGCTGTCCCTGCAGGATGGCCCCAGGGCAGAGCCCAGCCAGGCCCCCACTGCAGCCCCTGAAGCTTGGGGCAGACAGTGGTTCCAGAGCTGAGGTTCACGGGGAGCACCCAGAGCTGTGGCTTGCAGTCAGTGTTGGCAAATGTTGTGTTCTCATCTCCTGCAGCCTGTGGGGAAAGCCACCTGTGCTGCCAGGCCTGTGTGTGCCAGGCCTGTGTGTGCCAGGGGCTCTTGGATGTCTCTGTACCCATGGACAGAAGGCTCTGTGTGTGCCAGGGGCTCTTGGATGTCTCTGTATCCATGGACAGAAGGCCCTGTGTGTGTCAGGGGCTCTTGGATGTCTCTGTACCCATGGACAGAAGGCTCTGTCTGTGCCAGGGGCTCTTGGATGTCCCTGTACCCATGGACAGAAGGCTCTGTGTGTGCCAGGGGCTCTTGGATGTCTCTGTACCCATGGACAGAAGGCTCTGTGTGTGCCAGGGGCTCTTGGATGTCTCTGTACCCATGGACAGAAGGCTCTGTGTGTGCCAGGGGCTCTTGGATGTCTCTGTACCCATGGACAGAAGGCTCTGTGTGTACCAGGGTCTCTTGGATGTCTCTGTACCCATGGACAGAAGGCCCTGTCTGTGCCAGGGTTTCCATAATGTCTCTGTGTCCATGGGTATGGAATAGCATGGACACTGAAAGTGTCAGTCCCGTTGCTTGCACACTCCTTCCTTTGTATACAAGACGCATCCATGCACACCCCCATGTACAGATACATTAAAACGTCAGGGAGGGACAGAGATTTCCCACAGAGCTCTAACTTGGGCATAACTCACCTTTTAGCCAGTGGCCAGGGGATTTTTTTCCCAGCTTTGTGTGAGAAGGTGTCCAGGAGCTGAAGGAGCAGCATTTAGAAGCAGTTTCAGGATTTCTAGGCAGGAAGTGGATCTGACAACCATCCACGTAACTCGCCGTATTCATCAGGATGTGCTGCTGGTTCTTTGAGAATATGGCCCAATGGAGACATGAGCCTTGGAAAAATCCCAGCTCTCTGTGGGTTTGTGCAAAGGGGGAGCAGCAGAAACACTTTGTGTCTGCTCTGGGGACACAAGGCCCAAGGAGCTGCGTGGCAGAGGGTGACCTGGGCTGGTGGCAGGTGAAGTCCTGGTTCATGACATCCCAGAGTGGCACAGGACAAAGCTCCAAGCCCTCCCAACCCCACTGGTGAAGTCTTTGTGATGCTGCGCATCCTATAGGAAAAGCTGCTGTCACACAATACACTGGGATTTGTAAGTTTCATTTTCAATACTTTAGGTCCAAGTTTCAAACTGCAATATTTTTGTACTCAAGACACAGTCGTGCACAATTCATCTCTCATCCTCTTATTGCTTCAACTCCAATTAAAAAAAAAAATCTTAATATTGGAAACAAAACCCAAAGTCTTTAAAATGGATGCTGATGTCAGTCCGTAAGATGGATCCAGGCATGAGAACATGCACAAAGTATATGAGTTCTCCCTTTAAAAAGATCAGTTACCTCTTAATCCAAAGTTTAAGAAGATTTCACTACACATTTGTTTCTTTTTTTTCTCTTTAATATTTTTCTCGTTTTTTTTTCTTTTTTCTTTTTCTTTTTAAGAAGATAACACATTCTGAAAAAGAAATGTTCAGCAAAATGAGATATATTTCTGATAAATAATGAAAATATTTACTCCTCTGTTTGCTTTTCTCTGGATATCCCGATGTAAAAAATCTAGCAGATATGAGCAGAGGTGTAAAGTGTTTGCTTTGGACTAAGCTGGAGTTCAGCACTGCTGACATCCTGCTCCAGCCAAGAGTTGCAGAATTCTTTTGCACATCTCGAGCCATGTGTTTGCAGGCACAGCACCTGCAGTGCTGACACACCAGTGCACGTGAATAACTCTGTTACTCCCTCACAGAATTTGGGCTCTGTCCCAGAACGAGGTGCTCCAGCCCTTGGCTCCTGGTTCCCGTGGGGAGCAGCTCCCTTCCCTCTGGCTGAGCTGCTCAGGCAGAGCCCGGCAGCTCCTGGCCCTGCAGGGCTGAGGCTTTTCCCCGTGGCTGGGCACAGACGGATGGAGCAGCACTGCTGGACACGGGGGCACACAGAGGGACCAGCAGCAGCTGCCTTTGGCCACCTGAGGCTCCAAGGCCCAAACTCTGAGCAGACAGGGCTGGAAGAGACTCGCAGGCTCCCTGCTGGCTCTGCTGCCCCACTTGTGCCCACCTGGGAGCCCCCAGGGCCAGCAGGGACTTGAGATGGCAGCCCTGGGCTCCTGGAGCTTGTGCAAGGAACGGAGCTGGGGACTCCCTGTCCATGGGGAGCTTCCAGATGGAAAAGGCTGCTGTGCCCAGGCAGCTCCAAGGGCAGAGAAAGGAGGGTCTCGACCCCTGGATCTGTGCCAGTCCCACAGTCCTGGGCAGCAGCCACCGAGCCCTGGGGGAGCAGAGGGCACAGCAAGAGGGACAAAAGCAGGCAAGGTCAGAGACTGGAGAGAGCCAGACCCGGCAGCAGGAACAGCTGCTCCATTGCACTCTTGGAGAAAGCTCCTGGCTGGTTCAAAGCGCTGAAAGGCGTGCAGGGCAGAGAGGAGGCCACAGCAAACACTGCTCCTGTTTCCACAGCCTCCCCTCTCCGTGACCCAGAAGGAATTGGATGGACTGTGTTCTTCTCCCCGAGTCATCCTGTTCAGCACGAGCAGCTGAGCACCAGGAGCTGAAGGAGCTAAAGCCTCAGGCCACAAGAGCTGGGCCTGAGGAGACTTTGTGAGCAAATGAATGCTGCTAACATGGACCTGGCTGAATGCAGCAGATGGAATCTTGGAATTGTTATGTGTATTTTAGATAATTCGTGCTTGTGAGAAATAGATGTATGAAAAATGTTATATTGATAAGAAATATTCTGTAAGTTTTTTTAAGCACCCCACCAAGGCCGGGAAGGTTGCTTCACAGTATTTCAAACCCGCAGCTGGCAGCAGGGAGAAAAGGACCTAATTTGCAAACGAATGGACGTGGCCGGCTCGGAGATGGGTGCTTTTCAGCACTGGTGGGTTCCTTTGTCTCCCTGGTGCTACACTGCAGCTCCTGGCATGTAGATGTTAGCAAAAAGGATTCTCTTTGAGGAAAGATCTAATACTCAGATCCTTTGGCATTCATCATTTTTCAAGTGTCTTATGTTACATTTTACATATTTGTCGTGGTTTGACATGGAAATGAATTTTTTCAGGAAGTTGGGTCAAACCAATCAGTGGTCAGGTTTGGATATTGGCACACTATTTTGAATTCTTCTGATGAAAAGCACCTACTTGGCTGCAGGCTCTTTACTGCCAAGCTCTCAGCAGGGTGGCTGGCTGGAGGTTTGCTATGTCCCTCATCAGCTTCAAGGAGAAACCATCTCACCACCACAGTGACTGCTCAATGTCCCAGTGCAGAATTTTTAAAACACCGGGCTTCTGTTCCCCTCCTATTCTCCAGCATTAGCCAAGGTATTTCAGAATGTTTGTACTGATTTGCTGAATCCCTCTGGACATTTAGAAAGTAAAACATTACTGAAATGCTTTGCTGGCTGCTTTTGTTTTATTGGTAGCTGCACATTTGAGCTGGTAAAACGGTTTGCTGTTGCTATTCCAAAATTTGTTCACTAACCTACCATGCTATTCTATATGCTAATCTTTTTGTTTCTCTCTTCATTCTCTTTCCCTCACGCATCTCCATTCTCGTCTTTTTCTCATTTTATGAGCTAATTCCCTTTCTCTAATTCCCTTTTTCTGCGTCAAATCCCATATATAACAAAGTGTCCGAGATTTTACTCTGCAAGTTGTTGTATGTAATAAACTTCTGTATATCTTATCCAGCTGAACACAATGGCACCACTTACACGCCCTAAGTGACATGTACATGTTTGGAACGCCCAACGAGAAACACGCTGTAAGTAGTTGAGAGTGAGATAACCAGAACCATCAGGGAGATACATCTGAATACCGAACTCCAGGAGCACGATCGATCGGACGGGTTCTGTTCAACTTGCCACAGTGAAGGAACTCCACATGAATAGGTGCAGCCCAGAAAAGAAGAAAGAGACTTTGCCTCAGGCAAGAAAAACCATATATAAATCACTTGGACAGAACAGTCGGGGTGAACATAGGGGACCCTATGCTGCAGTGGTCAAACCTGTGTCTCACCCAGCGCCAATCCTGGGCTCGGCATTGACCTTTTTTGATAGTAGCTTTTCGTTGTTATTCTCTAAATTTATATTAGGACAATTTAATAATTTTTCTTTAATTAATAAATTGGATCATTCATTTATGACACCCCTGAATCCCCCATTTCCGGACATCAGGGCCCCCTGCTCCCCTTTTCCCGGCCATCCCATGGCTCCCAGCCTCCAGACTTCCCCTGGGCTTGACCCTGGGACACCCTGGAACGCCTTGGACCCCAATTGCTGCCTTTGCCAGCCCCCAGCCCGACCTTTGTGCAAAACCAGAGACCCCCTGAACTACCCCTTCCCGGACACCCCAGGTGTCCCTTTCCTGGTTCCCCCTTTTTGGGAAACTCTGGACTCCCCTTTCCTGGGCTCAAGGAACCCCTGGAATTCCCTTCTACCTCTCCTTGTCCCTGCCCCCCATTTCCGTGACCCTGAGACCCCCCTGCACCCCCATTCCTGAGAGCCGAGATGCCATTTTACCCCTGTTCCCGGCACTGAGACCCCCCTGCACCCCCTTATCCGGCACCAACACAACCTGTTCCTGGCCCCCTGCCTCTCCCAGCCCCCAGCCCCATCTTTTACCCTGACCTGGGACACCAGGGCCCCAATTCCTGCCTTTCCCAGCCCCCAGCCCCTCCTTTCCTCACACTCAGGAGCCCTGGCACCCCCTTTCCTGGGCACAGGATTCCCTGGACACCCCATCCCAGCTCTCCCAGTCCCTGCATCCCCTTTCCTTGTCTCTGAGCCTCGAACCTCCTTCCCAGCTCTGCCAGCTCTTCATGTCCCTGAAACATGGGGTTAGAACTAGAAGATATTAATCATAGAAATTAGAAGATATTGAATAGTAATAGGCATATAAAATAATGGATATTGCTTAGGGCCACATCCTTATGTTACGTGAGAATATACCGTATCCTGGCCTATGGGAAAGGAAGAGACTACGTGCAGAGCAGCAAGGAGAGACCTGATAAGGAGAAGGAATGTATATGGAAAAAAGGATACAGGGTGTAAAGACAACTGAAAATGGGGCCCCTTATGTTCTGGAAACAGATGGATCCTGACCCCGGGCTTGGACCGTGGCCAAGGAATCAATGGGCATGTGCAAAGCAGTGGGGTCGAAAAGTCAGCCTGAGGAAGACCATTCTTACTTCATCCCTTTTACGACCCCCGAAGCCTGGGACGACCACAAGAGACAGCTGCGCAGGCGCAGAGGACCGACAAGCTGATTAGCATAGAGAGTGGACAGGGAGGGGAGCCAGGAAATGACCCACGGGGAAACTTAATGCATATGTAACACTCCAGGGGATAAAAGAACACGTGTGTAAGCAAGGGGCATGCATGTATTTGGGAAATGTCCCACATGCGTCCGGCCAAATAAACATACCTACTTTAAAACTTACTCTGTCTCTGAGTTTTAGAGTCTAGCTCCGCGTGTCAATACTGCAATCAAATCTTGTGTAATAATAAAAGTAGTAAAATACTCCCTTTAAAATAGGAATACATATTTCCTATAAACTCTTTGAAATATTTCTTTATAACTGCAGTAGGAAACCTTCCTAATGAACTGCACTAGAGCAGAGGGAAATAAAGGCAGAGCCATGGTTTGTCAAGACTTGCTTGATCCTCATGAGCCCCGTGGTGCATCTGGAGATGAGCCCTGGAACCTCCGTCCCTGAGAGGAGATTGCACAAACCTTTCCAGGAGTCAAAGGCAGAAGAAAACGCTGAAGTGGTTGGAGTCTCAAAACATAAATGAGACCCACAATGGTCCATCCCCAACACAGGCTCCTCAGGCACTCCTTGGAGGAGAAATTTGGAGGCCAGGATTGCACAAAAACCTCTCAGTGTGGAAAGGACAATCCAAAGTACCTTAAACTCTTTGAGTATCTCAAAGCATTATTGAGCCCCACTGAGTGTCGGTACAAAGCTCTCAAGGGACTCGTTAAAGCTGATAATTGGGGCCATGATTGCACAAACCTCTCACAGAGTCTGGATCAAAAGGGAAACACCAAGTACCTTAAAAGAACTGAAGTACCTTGAAGCATTAATGAGCCCCACTGAGTGTTGTTCCTGACAAAGCCTCTCCAGGGACTAATTACAGCAGATAATTGGAGGCCATGACTGCACAAAGCTCTCAGAGACTCCAAGGCAAAAGCCAAAGCCAAAGTGCTTTGAAAAACCTGCAGTCCCTGGGAGCATGAAGGAGCCCCCAGGGCCATTCCTGAGCAAGGCTCCCCAGGGACTCCTTCCAGCAGATCCTTGAGGCCACTGGGATGTGGGCTAGGGGGGGATGCTGAGGGCAGGACAAGGGGCTGAGAGTGCCCAGCCTGGCTGGGGCTGTGCCAGGAGGCCCCAGTGCCTCAGGACAAGGTGTCTCCTGACAGCCCTTGGTGGCACAGACCCTGCTGTGCCCCAGGGCACCAGGACTTGGCTTCTCTTTGTCCCCACCTGTCATCAGTGCCTCAAGTTCTCTGCTCTGCCTGGGGCCTGGGGACACTTTCTCAGTCGTGTCCCTCAGTGGGACCCATTAAAAGTCAAAGAAACTTTGGAGTTGGATTCTGACTTGGAGTTCTGGAGAAGTTTCTGCAGCTCCCTCTCAGGGCCTGATGTTCAGGGCCTGAGCACAAAGCCCCAGAGGGTCATTAAAGTCCTTGTGCTGTGTCTGTGCTGCTGAGCTGGGCCGCGCTCCTGGCACAGAGGGTGATCCTGGTAACCAAGGAGAGCTTCAAAAGCACATTTCTCTGGATGAGCAGCTCTTCTCCCAGCCCAGCAGGGCTGGGGCACTGCCTGCAGCCAGCCCGGGCACAGCACAGAGGCACAGAGAGCTTCCATCAGTCAGGGCTGGGAAGGTGCTGAGAAGTGCCTGGGGCAGAATCCCTGGCAGCCCTTGGCACAGGAACCTCTGGCTGCAGGACAATGCAGCTGCAGCTCCTGGAGTGATCTCCTACAGCTGGAACATCCCAATGCCCACAGACCCTGTGAGTACAACTCTGAGTATTTCTGGTGCAGGGGAGGTAAAATGCTCATGATGCTCTGACATGCTGAGGGGTTCTGATCAGTCATAGAATGTTTCCAAGACAAGCATTTTGATAAAAATGAGGAAATTACCAAAGGCTTTTAATTCTGTTTCCTACTATTGGAGAATGGCAGGGATGGAGGGATAAATATTAAAGGATTGTTATGAAGTATTGATGATGAATTCTGACAAGTGCCTGAGACATCCAAACTGTTATTTTTAGTAATCAATAGGTTCACAGAAGATCCCTAATGTGCTTGCAGCCACTCTGCCCATGGACAGCAGCAGCATCACCTCTGCTGGAGGCATCAGGCTCAGTCTGAGCTGTCCTTTCTCCAAGCTGCAAACAGAACCTGCCCCCAGCCAGTGCCCTGCAAACAGGCAGGGTTCTGTCAGGCCAAGGAGAGTGCACAGAGATTTGGGGTCTGTGAGTGCTGGCAGGGAGAGCTCAGGCACAGGGAAACACCTGCAGGAGGAAAATCCCCAGGAAGCAGAGAGAAGATCAGGGAAGGAGAAAAAGCAAAACCCAGAAATGCTGTGGCAGGGAGAGTTTAGAGATGTCCAGAGGATCCCCTCCAGTGCAGCCCCTCCCTCTGAACAAGCCCCCTCCCTCCTGTCCCCCCAGCCAAGCCTCTGCCCTCAGGGCTGGGGCTCCAAGGCGTGCAGCCCCTCCTGTGCAGGCAGAGCTGCAGCAGAGCCGTGGGGCAGCTCTGCAGCCCCGGGCCCAGTTCCCTCTGCAGAGCACAGGGCTGGGAGCAGCTGCCCGGCACTGGGGGCTCTGGGAGGGGGCACAGCTGGCTCAGGGTGACACAGCTGTCCCCAGTGCCCGGCTCTGGGCAATGCTGTCAGTGCAGCCAGGGAAGGAGCTGCATCTCCCTGCATCCAGTGCCATCAGAAGGACACTTGGAAGTCTCCCTGAGATTTCAGTCCAAGCTGGGGGATCAGTTCCAGGGTGCAAACCTGTCCTAGATCATCTATGAGTTATAAGATTCATGGGGAAAGGCAGAGGTGTTGTGACACTGAAAATGCTATTGGGTTGGTGAAATGAGCAACATAAGTCCTTAGCTACAAATGTGGAGACGGGCTGGGGTGGATCCATCTGCTGTCAGCAGTGCTTGGTGACATTTTAGGGGAAGCGTGGGAAGGTGATCACCCTCCACCTGAGAAAGGTTAAAGCCCAGAGAAACTCTGTACAGGTCAGAATGACAGATCATATCCCCTCACTCTCCTCTCATCACAGATCTTGCTCTGTTCTTCCTGGGGGCAGCAGAAATTCTGAGGGTTTCTGATATCCAAGAACACCAGCATTGATATGGGGGTTCTTAAAAAGAAAACCTCAGAACTCTTGAACACAAAATGGTGTGTGTCTGTGGCACAGAGGAGGGTGTATGGGAAATGGCTTTGGTTTTGGTTACAGGTATCTCCTCTAACTCTTCTCTGTCCTTTCTCCACGAACAGGTCCCCATGTGCAGCCACAGCCAATGTCCAACAGCAGCTCCATCAGCCACTTCCTCCTGCTGGCACTGGCAGACACGCGGCAGCTGCAGCTCCTGCACTTCTGCCTCTTCCTGGGCATCTCCCTGGCTGCCCTCCTGGGCAACGGCCTCATCATCAGCGCCGTAGCCTGCGGCCACCACCTGCACACACCCATGTTCTTCTTCCTGCTCAACCTGGCCCTCAGCGACCTGGGCTCCATCTGCACCACTGTCCCCAAAGCCATGCACAATTCCCTCTGGGACACCAACACCATCTCCTACACAGGATGTGCTGCACAGGTATTTCTGGTTTTCTTCTTCCTTGGAGCAGAGTATTTCCTCCTGACCGTCATGTGCTACGACCGCTACGTGTCCATCTGCAAACCCCTGCACTACGGGACCCTCCTGGGCAGCAGAGCTTGTGCCCACATGGCAGCAGCTGCCTGGGCCAGTGCCTTTCTCAATGCTCTGCTGCACACGGCCAATACATTTTCCCTGCCCCTGTGCCATGGCAATGCCCTGGGCCAGTTCTTCTGTGAAATCCCCCAGATCCTCAAGCTCTCCTGCTCCAAATCCTACCTCAGGGAACTTGGGCTCATTGCTGTTAGTGCCTGTTTGGTATTTGGTTGTTTTGTGTTAATTGTTTTCTCCTATGGGCAGATCTTCAGGGCCGTGCTGAGGATCCCCTCTGAGCAGGGACGGCACAAAGCCTTTTCCATCTGCCTCCCTCACCTGGCCGTGGTCTCCCTGTTCCTCAGCACTATTATGTTTGCTCACCTGAAGCCCCTCTCCCTCTCCTCCCCATCCCTGGATCTGTCAGTGTCAGTTCTGTACTCAGTGGTGCCTCCAGCCCTGAACCCCCTCATCTATAGCCTGAGGAACCAGGAGCTCAAGGCTGCAGTGTGGAGACTGATGACTGGATGCTTTCAGGGACATTAAACTGCTGGCAAATTTCTGCAAATCACTTGTAATGAAAGTCATCTTTGCTACCTCTTGTTGGTTTCATTTTGGATGTTCATTTTTTTTTTTACTTTTTTCATACTGTCCACAAATAAAAAATACACTCTTTGACATTTCTCATTTTGTTTCTCTCCACCTTCCCTGTGGCCACAGACTGTGTCAATGAGGGGCTGTGCCCTTGGTGACGATAAAAAAAACTCCAGGATCTCCCAGCAGAGTTTTCTGCAGAGATGCCCTTTTGTTGCCTTCTCTGGAGCTGCAGCAGCAATGTCTGTGTGCAGAGCTGGGGCAGATCAGTGCTGGCACAGCAGCTGTGCCCAGCAGCAGCAGCACTTGGTGTTGCCAGTGCTGCTCCCGTGGCCCTGCCCCGCTGCCCTGGTGGCCCTGGTGTTGCTGCAGGGCCTGAGTGCTCTCGGGGCCGGGCACAGTCCTGGGGGTGGCAGTGCCGGGGCTGCAGCAGGGACAGCCCATGGGCACTGCTGGGGCAGCGCTGACGCCTCAGGCCAGGGCCTGGGGGCTCCAGGCTCCTTGCCCAGGCTCTCTCAAGTACACGGCCAGGCCAATGCTCAGCACAGAAAACCCCCGTGAGCAGCCCCAGGCTGGCCGTGGGCAGGCTGGGGGCAAAGAGCATGGCTGGTGCTCTGCAAGGGCCCTGGGGGAGACGGGAAGGAGCAGCAGAGCAGGGGCTGATCCATCCCCAGTGCGCTGGACAGCCCAGGGCAGCGTCCCAGAGCGTCCTCATGGAGCTGCCAACAACATCCCCCCTCTGCAGCCCTGGCCTCTCCCCCAGCTCACACAGGTGCCGCATCCTTGCAGGCACAGCCACGGCAGCGCTGGCTCAGGAGCCCCTGTTTGCATTGCACACAGCAGGCGGGAGCACCCCCATGCTGCTGCTGTGGGGACATGAACCTGAGGGAGCACAAATGCCATCAGCCCCTGGGGCCAGGAAGGGCTGGGGGACGCCAGGGAAACCACTCAGCTTTGTCCTGGCCTCTGCAGTCAGCCAGAAAGTTTGTTCCCATCAGCTGGGAGTTTCCTGTCCCACTGCAGACGCTGTTGCTCAGAGCCAGGGCTGCCTGGCAGCCACCCCAGACTGCCCTGAGCATTTCCTTGGCTTCTCCTTTGCTTTCTTTACTCTTCCCTGGTCCAGATTTCTTCCACTTGCCTGTTTGCCCTTTCCTCTCTGGCCCCACTCCCCATTCCAGTTCCTGACTTGGCACCATGGGAGCGGCCCTTGGGGAGCAGGATCATCCCACAAGTGCTGCAGGAATTGTCTGCAGGCTCCTGCAGTGCCTCGTGCTGCTCCCTTGCCAGAGGCAGCCCAGGCCAGGGGGGCACATCTGGGCTGCTGTGTCTGGCTGTGGGGCTCCCTGTTCTGGGCAGTGAGGAGGGGCTGCAGAGGCTCTGCAGGACTGACAGGATGGGCTTTGGGGCTGTGAGGAGAAGCTGAGGGACCTGGGCTGCTGGAGCTTCTGAAGAGGAGGCCCAGGGCTCCTCCTGCAACTGCTCCAAGGGTGGTTTCAGAGAATCCCAGAATCAGCAAGGCTGGAAAAGACCTTGGAGATCATCAAGTCCAACCTGCGCCCTGACACCACCTTGTCTCCCTGAGCCTCCTCTTCTCCAGGATAAACAACCCCAGCTCCCTCCACTGCTCCTCAGAGGAGTTGTGCTCCTGACCCCTCACCAGCCCTGTTGCCCTTCTCTGGACACGCTCCAGCCCCTCCATGTCCTCCCTAAATTGGTTGGCCCAGAACTGGACACAGCACTCGAGGTGCTGCCCAACGAGTGCTGAGCACAGGGGAAGAATCACTGCCCTGCTCCTGCTGGCCACACCATTCCTGATCCAGGCCAGGAGCCATTGGCCTTCTTGGAAACCTGGGCACACGGCTGGCTCATGTCCAGCCTGCTGTCCATCAGTCCCTGCAGGTCTCTTTCTGCCTGGCTGCTGTCCAGCCACTCTGTCCCCAGCCTGTAGCGCTGCAGGGGTTGTTGTGGCCAAAGTGCAGGACCTGGCACTTGGACTTGTTAAACCTCACCTTGTTGGATCTGGCCCCTGGATCCAGCCTGTCCAGGTCCCTGTGCAGAGCCCTCCTGCCTTCCAGCAGATCCACACTCCCAGACAACTTGGTGTCACCACGGTTCCATGAGGCCCCAGAGTGTCCCAATGGTCTCCATGATTCCATGGGGCCTCCCAGTGTCACAATGTCCCTCTGGTGTCACAAAGTCCCTTGGATCCTTGGGCCCCGCAGTGTCACAATGGCACCGTGGTGCCCCAGGGCCCTGCAGTGTCACAATGGATCCTTGGTTCCATGAGGTCTGGCAGTGCAGCAATGCTCTCCTTGGTTCCTGCTGTCTCCCACTCCTCCCACTGTCAGGCTATAGAAGGACACCTGGCTGATGAAGGGGAGTGGGAGTGGGTACCTACTCGAGGAGGTAATAATAAAAATCCCTCCCAACCCCCTCTCCCAAGCCAGGTGCCACTTCAGATTCGGTATGATGCCCTGGATCTGGAGAGTCAGCCAGATGGTTTAGAAGAAAATTATCTGCCCAGTGAGCCTCCCAGTTATGATTCAGCTGTGAGACAGATCAGCACCTCTAACATCAAAAAGGAAAGAAGGGTAATCGTGGTGGGTGACTCCCTCCTGAGGGGAACAGAGGGCCCCATATGTCGACCAGACCCAACCCACAGGGAGGTCTGCTGCCTCCCTGGGGCCTGGGTACGGGATATCACTGACACACTGCCTGGGCTGATTCAGCCCTCTGATTATTGCCCTCTGCTGGTACCCCAGGCTGGCAGAGATGAGATTGAAAACAGGAGTGTCAGGGCAATGAAAAGGGACTTTAGGGCATTGGGTCAGGTGGTTAATAGGACAGGGGCACAGACAGTCTTTTCCTCAGTCCCTTTGGAGTCGGAGAAAAACGCTGAAAGCAATAGGAGAGCTCACATTATCAATGAGTGGCTCAAGGGTTGGTGTCATCAACAAAATTTCAGATTCTTTAATCATGGGGCAACTTTTATAGCACCTGGCCTGCATGGACCAGATGGGCTCCATCTTTCTGTGAAGGGCAGAAGAATTTTAGCTCATGAACTGGCAGAACTTGTTGAGAGGGCTTTAAACTAGGTCTGAAGGGGAAGGGGATGCAGCTGGGTTGTCTGGAAGCAGGCTTGTGGGTGGTAAGCCTGAGTTAGGGGTGAAATCAGCAGCCCAGCTGAGGTGCATGTACACCAATGCACACAGCATGGGTAACAAACAAGAAGAGCTGGAGGCCATGGTGCAGCAGCAGAGCTGTGATGTAATTGCCATCACAGAAACAGGGTGGGACAACTCACATGGCCGGGGCGCTGCACTGGATGGCTGCAAGCTCTTCAGGAGAGACAGGAAAGGGAGAAGAGCTGGAGGGGTGGCCCTTTACATTGGGGAAGGGTTTTGCTGCTGTGGGTGTTGAAACTAATGATGATGGAGTTGAATGTCTATAGGTGAGACTTAGGGGGAAGGCCAACAAGGCTGACATCCTACTGGGAGTCTGTTATCAGCAACCCAGCCAGGAAGAAGTGCTGGACAGGTTATTTTTCAAGCAGGTCGAGAATGTTTCTAGATCATCAGCCCTTGTTCTTGTAGGTGACTTCAACCTGCTGGACATCTACTGGGAACTCAATACAGCTGAAATGAGGCAGTCTAGGAAATACTTAGAGTTTTTGGAGGACAATTTTTTGTCGTAGCTGGTGAGTGAGCCCACCAGGAGAGGGACTATGTTAGATCTGTTGTTTGTAAATAGAGATGGGCTGGTGGGAGATGTGGTGGTTGGAGGTCATTTGGGGCACAGTGATCATGAAATTATAGAATTCTCATGGTGAAGTCAGGAGGAACACTAATGAGACTTTTACATTGGACTTTGGAGGGCAGACTTTGGCCTACTTAGGAGACTTATTCAGAGAGTTCCTGGGGAAGCAGCCCTTGAAAACAAAGGAGTTCAGGAAAGGTGGGAAGCTTCAAAACAGAGATCTCGAGGGCATAGGAACACACTGTCCCTGTATGCCGAACGATGAGTCGACGAGACAAACATCTACCGTGGATGGGCAAGGAGGTTTTGAAGGAACCTAGGAATAAAAAGCGGATGTATCATGTTTGGAAGGAGGTTCAGGTCTCTCAGGAAGTATTTAAGGGGCTTGCTGGGGCATGAAGGGAAGAAATTAGGGAAGCCAAAGCTCAGTTTGAACTTAAAATGGCAGCTTCTGTAAAGGATAATAAAAATGTTTTTACAAATATATCAGTGGTAAAAGGAAGGGTAAGACCAACCATTGTTCTTGATTAGATGTGGAAGGGAATTTAATAACTGCAGATGAGATAAAGGCAGAGGTGCTTAACGCCATTTTTTGCCTCAGTTTTTAGTGAGAAGATGATTTGCCTTCAGGACAACTGTCCTCCTGAGCTGGTTGATGGTGCCAGGGAGCTGAGTGGACCACTGTTATCTAGGAGGAGGCAGTCAGAGACCTGCTGAGCTGCTTGGATGTTCATAAATCCATGGGACCAGATGGGATCCACCCCAGGGGGATAGGGAGCTGGCAGATGAGCTTGCCAAGCCACTCTCCATCATTTACCAGCAGTCCTGGCTCACTGGTGAGGTTCCAGATGACTGGAAGCTGCCCTATGTGACGCCCATTCACAGCAAGGGTGGGAAGGAGGATCCTGGTAATCACAGGCCAGTCAGCCTGACCTCAGTACCCGGTAAGGTCATGGAACAGTTCACACTGAGTGCCATCACACAGCACTTCCAGGATGGCCAGGGTGTCAGACCCAGCCAGCAGGGGTTTAGGAGGGCTAGGTCATGTTTGACCAACCTGGTCTCCTTTCATGACCAGGTGACCCTCCTGGTGGATGCAGGACAGGCTGTGGATGTGTCTATTTGGACTCCAGCAAGGCCTTTGGCACTGTCTCCCACAGCACACTCCTGGAAAAGCTGCAGCCCACGGCTGGGACAGGAGCACTCTGTGCTGGGTTCAGAACTGGCTGGATGGCCGGCCCAGAGAGTGGTGGTGAGCGGTGCTGCATCCAGCTGGGGACAGTCACCAGTGCTGTCCCTCAGGGCTCTCTGCTGGGCCAGCTCTGTTCAATGTTTTTATTGACCACATGGATGAGGGGATTGAGGCTTTCATTAGTAAATCTGCAGATGACACTAAGCTGGGAGCGTGTGTCCATCTGTTGGAAGGTAGGAGGGCTCTGCAGGGACACCTGGAACAGCTGGATAGATGGCAGAGTTCAATAAGTTTAAATTTAATAAATCCAAGTGCCCAGTCCTGCATTTTGGCCACAATAACCCCCTGCAGTGCTCTACGCTGGGGACGGCGTGGCTGGACAGTGCCCAGGCAGGAAGGGACCTGGGGGCACTGGTCTACAGTCGGCTGAACATGGGCCAGCAGTGTGCCCAGGTGGCCAAGAAGGCCAATGGCTCCTGGCTTGGATGAGGAATGGTGCGACCAGCAGGAGCAGGGCAGTGATTCTTCCCCTGTACTCGGCACTGGTGTACTTGGCATTCTTCCCCTGTAGTGGCACCATTCCTTGAGTGCTCTGTCCAGTTCTGGCCCCTCTGTTTGGGAAGGACGTTGAGATGCTCGAGAAGAGCGACAAGGCTGGTGAGGGGCTTGGAACACAAATCCTGTGAGGAACAACTGAGGGATCTGGGGTTGCTTAGCCTGGAGAAAAGGAGACTCAGAGGTGACCTTATCGCTCTCTACAACTTCCTGAAAGGTGGTTGCAGTCAGGTGTGGGTTGGTCTCTTTCTCCAGGCAACAAATGTCAGAACGTGAGGACACAGTCTCAGGCTGTGTCAGGGGAAATATAGGTTGGATACTAGGAGGAAGTTTTTCACAAAAAGAGTGATAAAATATTGGAATGGCCTGCCTGGGGAGGTGGGGGAGTCACCATCCCTGGGAATGTTCACAAAAAGACTGGATATGGCACCTTGTGCCATGGGTCAGTTAAGGTGTTTAGGGCATGGGTTAGACTTGATGGTCTTGAAGGTCTCTTCCACCCCAGTCATTCTGTGATTCTGTGAAAGCAGCCCACACCTAAAGTCAACATCTGTGCAGGCCAAAAGGCAACGCTGTCATCCTTCCTCAGCCCGCTCTCCCTGACCAGGCTGCCTTGCTGTTGGCATGGGTGGTGGGGCAGCAGGGTCATGACATGCGCATGCGTCACAATGGCCTCTGGGCACGATGTCACCGCAGGTCACAAAGGCCTGGTGGGCATGGCCGCCTTTCTGCCAGAGGCCTGGTGGTTTCCATGCAGATGCCCCTGGACACAAAGGCCTTCTTAATGCCTTTGCCTCTTGACTTTGCCTACCCTTGTTCCTCTCTCAATGATCTGCAACTCTCTCTTGTCCCACCTTTGTTCTTCCCCTAAACATCCCCAAGGAAGCCCTGTGCAAAAGTGCCAAAGTGCTTTTCCCACCCAGCCCACCCTGGGTCCCAGCACTCGGCCCCAATTTCCTGGAGAAAGATCATCAGGAATGCAAAAGCTCCATTTGGACTAAATCTGATGGCTACTGTGGAAGACTATAAAAAGTGTGTTTATTAAAAAGATAAATAACAAAGTAGGGCCAAGGAAAATGTCCATTCTTTTTTGCAGGGATTGGGGGCAGGGTGGAGAGGGAGGGATTCTGGTCAGGAATATGCCAGGAGCATCCTGGTTGTCTGTGCCAGCCACAGTGTGGGCAGCAGGACCGGGCTCTGATTGTCCCTCTCTGCTGGGCACTGGGGAGGCCACACCTCATATCCCGTGCACAGCTTTGAGTGCCTTTACCCTGTGGCTACATTTAATACAAATTACTGTCACCAGAGGACACAAGGAAAAATGACGCACCACAGCTTTGGTCACCATGAAGAGACGAATTTATTTTTTTCTGACTCCAATCATTTATAGTTCTCAAAAGGTGCCAGTGGATTGGAAGGTGAACGTGCCACCTCTCCAACGACACTGGACAAACTACCAGTCTATCAAATTTCTTGGCCTCTATGAAAGAATGCAAAACAATAGGTTGTTTACAGAAAGTTGCGTGAGAAAGTTCTCTACAAGAATGCAAATTCAGAAGGCTTTAGAAAATCCTAAGAAATCAGGGCGACATCTCACCCTTCTCAGTTTAAAAAAAAGAAAAAGGAAAAAGAAAAATGAACAGTGTTCAGTGTCCATTCCTGGAGGAATCATCAGAGTGATCACTCGCATTGTCTGCATCCGAGTCATCACTCAGCGATTCACCCAATTGATGCCTTTCAGGTTGGTCACGGTTTCCATGTTGCCCGTTGGCCGGATTCTGTCTCTGTGGTCGCAGGTCAGGGCGAACACACTTCGAAGGTACCCAGCGTGCCCCAGTATCTGTGGACACACAAGCATACCCGCGCCCCAAAGCGATAAGGTCATAAGGACCTTCCCACTGTTTGGTGACTAAATTCCGCACTCTAACCTTTGCTCGAGGCTGATGTGCCTCGTCCGCAGCCTGCAACGAGAAATGATGGTTCAAAATGACAGGGTTATTTGAGTTCTGTTGCACCGTAAGATGATTGATGGTGTACAATGCTTTTTCCAACTGACTGTGCGGGGTTTCACCCTGCATTCCCCTTTTCTGTTTTTGAAGAACCCGCTTCAGGGTACCATGAGCGCGTTCTACAGTAGCTTGACCAGTCGGAGAATGAGGGATACCAAACTTGTGTGACACACCCCACAACTGCAGGAACTGCCGCACCTTTTGCGATGCGCAAGCAGGACCATTGTTGGTTTTCACAGCAGAAGGTACCCCCAGAACGGCAAAAGCCTGCCGCCAGTGGGCAATGACATCATGGGCCTTCTCTCCAGTGTGAGCAGAAGCCCACATTGCAGAAGAGAACGTGTCCACCGTGACACGCACATACTTAAGCCGGCCAAACTCGGCAATCTGGGTGACATCAGTCTGCCAAAGCTCCAAAGCCCTAAGGCCTCTGGGGTTTACCCCTGCTGGTAAAGGTGGAACAAGCGCATGGCAGTCGTCACAGGACTCGACAATGTCCCGAGCCTCCGTTGGCGTCAGCTGAAACTGCTTCTGCAAGGTATGTGCGTTCTGATGGAAAAACCCATGTGATGCCTTGGCCTGCGCGAATGTATCAGGCTGAGGTGCTACCCACGCTGGGTTAGCCAACCTGTCAGCCCTCACGTTACCTTCTGCCACAAATCCTGGCAAGTTGGTGTGACTCCTCACATGCAAAACATAAAATGGATGAACCCGGGCCTGAATGGCACACCACAATGTCTTCAGTAAATGAAACAAGGCAGGATTACTGACCTCCTTCAACACTGAATGACCCAATCGCTGTGCAATGTCAGCCACATAGGCGGAATCCGTGACCAAATTGAAAGGTTCCTGGGAAAATCTCTCAAATGCCATAACAGCAGCCCTTAATTCAACCAATTGGGCCGATCCATCCTGATGACCTTCCAGAACCTGCCATTCAGATCCATCCTGTCAGGTAGCAATGGCCTTTCCAGTCTTCCCCGAGCCATCAGTAAAGACGGTGGGCCCTTGCACGGGGTCCTGACTATTTTTGGGCCGCAAAGAAATTTGGGTGGATTTCGCCACCTGCAGTAGGTTGTGGCTGGGCAGATGATAATTGATCTGCCCTGAAAAGTTTTCCAGAGCACATTGCAGGGATATGCTATGTGCAAGGCTCCAGTCAAAATCCTCCCGGGATACCGGGAGTATGATCTTTGCGGGATCCGTGCCCATCAATTGCAAACACCGTTGCCAGCATTTGATTATTAAGCGAGCAAGCAACTCAGCCAATTCAGTTGCCGTCTTCTGCGGCCGATGGGGCAGGAAAACCCATTCCAAGATGTGCAAAGGATCAGACCATTTGTCACTCCACTGGCCAATGATACCTGTGGGATGCGAATCTGGAATGGTAACGAATACAGTGTCATCAACGGAGAAATCAATGCGATAAACTTGGCGGGCAGAAACAGCCTGCTGAACCTCCTCCAGCACCTGATGTGCCTCAGGGGTCAACGTGCGAGGCGACTTTAGATCAGAGTCTCCTTTCAACAAATCATACAGAGGAGACAGCTGTGCGTCGGTTAGTCCCAGGTACGGACGTAACCAAGTGATGACACCCATCAACTTCTGGGCATCATTCAGTGTCTTCACCGAATGCACAAATTGCACCTCCTGGTGTTGGATTGTCCGTTCCAGAATTTTGACCCCCAAATACTTCCAAGGAGGTTGTCGCTGAACCTTTTCTGGAGCCACCTGCAGTCCATGCTCATGCAAAGCATCGAGCAACCGAGGCTGAATCCTCACCAGCTCATCCTGGGTGGAAGCAGCCACCAAAATGTCGTCCATATAATGATACAGACGTGCACCAGGAAACTGCTTGCGAACTCCAGACAAGGCACGAGCCACATACCATTGACATATGGCAGGGGAATTACGCATCCCCTGGGGCAACACTCTCCATTGATATCGCTGTGCGGGCTCAGCATTGTCGATTGCTGGCACCGAAAAGGCAAATTTTGGTCTGTCATCGGGATGCAAAGGAATTGTAAAGAAACAATCCTTCAAATCCACGATGAAGATTGGCCAATCTGCAGGAAGCATGGTAGGCGATGGCATGCTTGCCTGCAAGGTTCCCATACTTTCCATCACGGCATTGACCTTTCGGAGGTCTTGTAACAACCTCCATTTCCCAGATTTCTTCTTGATGCAGAAAACAGGAGTGTTTTCCACACTCCTGGTGGACCCTGGTCCAACTGCTCCTGCACCAAATCCCGAAGGGCGCTCAATTTATCATGAGGGAGGGGCCACTGGTTCTCCCAAACAGGTGTGTCCACCAGCCACCGTATAGGAGGCGTGGGACACTCTGCGCCCTTCGTCGCAGTGGCCCCCATCAAAAACCCGTCCCGATGCGCACCCCCCATGCAGACAGAACATCCCTTCCCCAGAGGTTAGCAGGAGTAGAAGTAACATGTGGCATAACCCAGGCCGTCTGTCCCTCTGGGTTTGTGATCAGCACAGACCGCTGGCTCACGTAACATCGTGCCGTCCCCCCCAGTCCTGCAACGGATGTCTCCACGGGACTCAGAGGCCAGTCCGGAGGCCAGGTGGCAAGGGAGAGAACCGTGATGTCAGCGCCGCTATCGAGAAGCCTGCGGAGGTGAATCTCCGATGGCGTCGCACCGGGGATGGACAGAGTACATGACATCTCGGGATGGTCTTTGGTCAGGACAGCGGTCCAGTGAATTTGAGGCGGCCCAGTGGACCCAAAACCGCCGACTCCACGCGGCCGGCCAGCTGTCCTGCAAACAGAAGACTTAAAAGGTACAAGTTGAACAAGCCGTGTCCCTTTTGGGATCGTGACGGGGGGGGGGGCGTGTGGAAACCATTGCACAAATCTGCCCCGTGAAGTCTGCATCAATGAGACCCAGGTGCACAATGATGCCCTGAAGGGTGGCACTAGACCTTCCCATAAGGAAAGCACTCATGCCTTCACCCAAAGGACCAAAAGCATCCAGAGGAACCTTGTGTATTTGACTAGATTCTAACACAACTGTTGCTGCTGTGCAGACATCCACACCTGCTGATCCGCGGGTGCTGGCTGCAAGCTGGCTGAGCAAACCTCCATGGGCTCCGGGGTCTGGAGAGGAACTTGTGTCTGGGCGCGCTTCCCCTTCGCGCTCCGCTTCCCGTTTCCTGGGCCCGGCAGCGCCTGGCCATTAACATGAACAGTTGCCTTACAGGCGTATGACATATGGTCGGGCCTTCCACACCGGCCACACAAGAACATGGGAAATTTTCCCTTCTGCACTTTCTTTCCCTGTTTGGTGCTGGCCCGAGCAGTCCCCCGCTGTTGTTGCCAGCCCTGCGGCACCGCCCAGACCAGATGCGCAACGGTAGTCCAGGCAGCCGTCCTTTGAACCGAGGGGCTGAGGTCTGCACAGGCCTCTACCATCTGCGAGACAGTAGCCGTACCAGGAAGAGCCCCTATGACTCTCCTACAGTCTGCGTTACAGTTGCTCCTGGCCAGGTTTGCAAGCACAATTCTCCTCGCCTCAGGATCTGCTAACTGCCTCTCCACAGAGGCAGTCAGTCTCCCTGCAAATTTCATGAAAGGCTCATCTACCCCTTGGACAATGGTTGCAAACGGCTGCAGAGGAGCAGCCATTTCCAGGGTCTGAACCAGTGCTGCCAAGCCTAGCGTCTGGCACTGGTCAAGCACAAGGGGATCATATCCAGCTTGCCCCTGAGGATCAACATAATTGCCTGTGCCCAGCAACATATCAGTGCCAACCGCACTCCTGGGATCCTGTGGCCCCCGCGTTGCATTCTTTTGCACTGCGCTGGCTACCAAACGAGTCCACTTGTCCTCAAAAACGTCAAACTGCACAGGGTCAAAAAGAGCATGTGCCACAGAACGGATGTCGGAAGGTGTCAGCATCTCAGCAACAAGAATGCGAAGCGTCTGCATAACTTCAGCAGAACCAACACCATGCTGGGCAACGGTATCACGGACTTCCTTCAGTGTCTTAAACGGTAAAGGTTGATGTGTGTTGTGAGTAACACCCCTAAGCACAGGGAAAGCCTGGGGACCCCTTGTCAAGGTCGCATCACCCGCCGTGTCCCGTCCCGTGGGCTCCACAGGGACAACGGCAGCCGCCTGACTGCGGGGCAGTGCAACATCACTTGACACCACGCTCCCCGCAGCATCAGCAGAGCCAGAGGAGCCTCCCCCGCGATCCTGCAGGCGCTGCGAGGAGGCAGAGTCGCACATCTCCTCAGCCTTATCTAGGACTTCCTGCCAAAACCGCCCGTGGTCCCTCGGACGCACGGTCACCTGGCGGGGGGGGAAGGGTCCACAGGGCTGATGGAAAGGATCCACGGCCACGGGAACCCACCGGTCTCCCGCCGGCCGTGTCAGCAGCCGCGCTAAAGGTAAACCTCTCAGCGCCCCGCTGTACCGCAGCCTCAGCCCCCGCGGCAGGCGGGGAAGGCGGAGCCGAAGCAGCCGGCAGCTCGGCGGTGCCGCCCGCCGCAGCGCTGGCAGAGGGCACCGCGGCGGACACAGGCTGCGGCGCAGAACGCAGACCCGGCGCGGCGCCCCCCGCCCCCGGCGCGGGGGAAGGATGGGGCGCAGAGAGAGACGCGGTGTGCGGAGCCACGTTATCACGGGCCGACACGAGGGAGTCCGGCACGGCCCAAGGAGCGGCGGAGCCGTGCCGCGGAGCCGCGCAGCGGGCACCGCCCCCGCCGGGCGGAGCGGGGCGGGCTGCCCGCCTGCTGGGCCGGGGCCCGACGGAACAGCGGCCAGCGCCCCGGCTCCGGCGGCTCCCACTGCCGCCGCACGCCTAGCAGGCTGCGCGGGCTCAGGCACGGGAGACGACCTTCCCCCAGAAGACGAGCCCGAGATGGAAACGGGCGAACCCGCTCTCGCTGCCCCCAGGGGATATGTCGTAGAAACACCGCAATTTGGACAAAGTGTTGTCACCGAATCAGACGCAATCAGAGGCGAGGACTGATCCACGGGCCCCTCTCCGCCCCCGAGCGCCGGGAAGGCACAAAGAGAGGGCGATTTCTGCCCCGACTCACTACATCTGCGGCGCGGAGCGGGGCGAGGCGGCCCGGCCGGCCCCGCCGGCTCACTGCGCCTGCAACGCGGAGCGGGGCGAGGCGGCCGAGCCGGCTCCACCGACCGCTCGCTTAAGGCCAGCGGGCTGGGAGCCCGATCCACCTCAGAGGAACCACCTTCCAGCTCATCGTCTCGGGGAGAAGGGGAAGCACCTGCATTCTGCATAAACTCAGAGTCCCCGTCGTCCACGTCCGAGACAGACGGTTCCCCCAAAGAGCTCCGAGAGCTACCAAATTCAGATCCCGGCCAAGCCGCGTCCACTATTTTCCATTGCACCAGCAGTGGTCCAACGTCCACAGAGCAGTCATCAAACAGGGCGTCCATGAGACTGACCCCCAACTGAGACCACACTTCCCGGGACATCACCTCCCTAAAGTCAGAAAAGAACCCCTGCTGCCTTGCCCACAAAAACAGCCTTTCAAAATCACTCCAGGAGACTGAAACACGATTCCTCTCCAGGACATTCCTCCAGAGATCCAACATCAGAGATTCCATCCCGAAACCGATAGAGGTTTCCATCACTAACACAGCAGGCAAAACGCCAAAGAGGAGGGGGGGTGAGCTCACTCCCACCCGACCTAAGCTGTAGTACACGCCGGCGGCTCCCAGATGTCACCAGAGGACACAAGGAAAAACGACGCACCACAGCTTTGGTCACCATGAAGAGACTAATTTATTTTTTCTGACTCCAATCATTTATAGTTCTCAAAAGGTGCCAGTGGATTGGAAGGTGAATGTGCCACCTCTCCAATGACACTGGACAAACTACCAGTCTATCAAATTTCTCCGCCTCTATGAAAGAATGCAAAACAATAGGTTGTTTACAGAAAGTTGCGTGAGAAAGTTCTCTACAAGAATGTAAATTCAGAAGGCTTTAGAAAATCCTAAGAAATCAGGGCGACACTGTGACATCACAGAGCAGGCTGTGACATCACAGAGGAGGTTGTGATGTCACAAAGTCAGCTGTGACATTACAGGCTGGCAGTGTGACATCACAGAGCAGGCTGTGACATCACAGAGAAGACTCTGCCATTGTAGAAAAGGGCTCTGTGACATCACAGAGCAGCTGTGTGATGTCACAGAGAAGGCTGAGACAATACAGAGTGGGTTGTGACATCACAGAGCTGACTGTGAAATCACAGAGCAGGCTGTGACATCACAGGGTGTCTGCATAACATCACAAAGGTGGCTGTGACATCATAGAGCTGGCTGTGACATCACAGGGTGTCTGTGACATCACAGGCTGGGCTGTGACATCACAGGGCAGATTTTGTGACATCACAGAGCAGACTGGGACCTCAAAGAGCAGGCTGTGACATCACAGGACACCTGTATGAAATCACAGGTGGCCTGTTACATCTCAGAGTGGGCTGTGTGACATTACAGGGCAGCTTTGTGACATCACAGGGGCTGTGTGTGACATCACAGGGGTTGTGTGACCTCACCGGGGCTGTGTGAGGTCACTGGGGAGGTCACTCCACCCCTGCCCCCCCTCCCAGTTCCCCCAGAGAAGTCCAACGCTGCTCGTGCACAGAGGGGTCCCCTGTCCCCCCGGGTCCCCCCGCCCCTGGTGCCGCAGCCTCCCCCAGAGGATGTTCCACGAGATCGACCCCAGAGCCTGACACAGGGACGGGGGCTGGGGCTGTGGGGGGTGGGACAGGGGGACAGGGACCCCCCAGCAGTGTCCCCGTGTCCCCCAGGGCCAGAGCCTGTGCCAGGGCTCCTTCACCCTGTTACCAATGAGGGCTTGAGAGCGCTGAAAAAATCCCCAGCAAGGGATCAGCAAAAACCAGATTTAATATTAAGCGACAGCACGGCAAAGTTCCTTGGCAAGAGTCACTCTGCTCCTGGAGCCGTTGTGATGGTTGGTGCCATGGAAACCTGCCCTGGCCCCTTGCTCAGGGCTGCTGTCACTGCCCAGAGCCAGAGGGGATCCCTTGCTGGGGGCTTGTGCCATGGCCACCTGCCCTGTGCCGCGCTGGCCGGTCAGGCGCCGCGGAACCAGCAGCAAACGCCAGGGCCAGGGCCAAAGGCCAGGTCAGCCAGACAGAAAGGGGCAGTGCTGGGCACTGTTTCCATGGCAGCCCTCACTGGGGGTGACACCTGGGTCACCTGTCCTGGCAGTTGCCATGGAAACCCGGCTCATTGGGAATACAAGGGTGGACAAAGGTTTTAGTAGGGCCTGTCACAACGGGACAAAGGGGGGTGGTTTTAAACTAAAGGAAGGGAGGTTCAGATAAGAACAGATAAGGAGGAAATGTTTGATGATGAGGGTGGTGATACACCAGGACAGGTTCCCAGGGAGGTGGTCAGTGCCCCATCCCTGGAAACATTCAAGTCCAGCTGGGACAAGGCTCTGAACAACCTGATCTGGTGAAAGATGTCCCTGCTCATGGCGGGGTTTGGATGAGATGAGCACTGCAGAGCTCTTCCCATCCAAACCATTCCAGGACTGCATGGGCAGAAGGGGCTGCTGAGTGCACTCCATCCACTGCCTCGACTCCTCATGGTCTCTGCTGGACCCCACATCCCACAGCCAAACCCAGCCCCTTCTCTGCCTTTCCTCCCCCTGCCCCAGGGGCTGGCACAGCCAGGGGGGCACAGGTGACCTTTGGGCTTTGCAGGGCTCAGGCACAAGGGTCGTGGCAGGGTCAGGGCTGAGGTCACACTCTGTGGGCTGGGGCCGAGCCCAGCCAGAAATGAGCCCTGAGGCAGCAGCTCTGCAGTGCTGGCCACCAGGCCGGCTTGCCAAGAGAGGCTTCTGGCCATGCCCTGCAAGCAGCTGCTGCTGCCAAGGCGCCTTTGGTGCCTCAGGCTCTCCCTGGCACAGCTCCCAGCACGGCACTCTGCCCTTGCGCCCGAGGCCTTCCCTGTGCTGGGGCTGGCCTGGGGCTTTTCCTGCAGCAGGACCTGCCCTGCTCCTGGCACAGGAAAGGCAGTTCCTGCTGGAGCAGGAGGCTCTGCCTGCAATGGGCTCAAACCACTCCCGCAAGGCCCTGTTTGCAAAGCCCCAGTGGGAAATGAAGGAGGGGGGTCATGCTGCTGTTGGGGTGAATAATGCTGAAACCAGCCTGACTCCTCCATCCCAAAGTTCCACATCCTCAGAGGGAGCTGAAGCTGTGGCAGGGCTGGAAAAATCCCCAGAGAAAGGAACAACCAAGTGACACCACTGAGAGCTCCTGCAGAGCTGCTGAGCTGGCCCAGCCTGGGCACATCTGACTGACAGGGCAGCACTTCAGACTAGAAAAGCCCCATCCCAAATTTTAATGGCAGTGACTTCTGACATTTCCCTTCTTGGGGGCTGTGGAGATTCCTCCCTGCAGTGGGGACACCCCTCAAGGTCACTGCTCCAGGCTGAGCCAGAGATTTGCCCATGGTGGTTGGTCGGGGGCAGTGACATCAATCTCTGCTTAAGGACTGGTTTTTGTTTAATACAATTGCTTCAAAATTGCTTCCTGTTTCAGCCTGAGTGTCCCTGCAAGAACAGGGCATCTTTCAGGCAGTTCCAGAAGCTCAGGGATCTCATTTCATGAGGAATCTGGGATGCAAATGGCCTTGTAAGAAGGACAAAAGCAGAAGCAATGGACTAGAAATAATTAGAAAAAAATACCCTTCTTCCAGACAAAGTCCACCAAGTCATTCCCTGCATTTCTCCTTTTCAAATTCCTTCCATCACCTACTCTCAGAGGTCCAGCCTGTTCTGGTGCTTTTCATGAACTGACTGTGCTCTTGATTTATACCAGCACTGGAGATGTAGAATCACCCAAACTGAACACAGAAACAAACTCCCTCTGTCCAATTTTCATGTTCTAGATCACTTTCCAGGTGTCCATGGAGATGTGGGAATGATTATCACACAACTCTCCATTTCTGGCTGCGGGCTCTGGAGATTCCTTCTCTGCATTCAGTCAGGCTTGTATTCCCTAACAAGTCCTGGTTCCACCTCCTGTTTCCCAAGGCTGGAACAGTCACAATGAAAACCTCACCAATGGCACAACTCCCCAGCTCACCAGGAAAAGAAAGGACAAGCTGTCAAGTTCTCCAAACCTTTGTCCTGCTTGGCTGCAAGACTCCTGCTGCACACCCGCTGTGGAAAGCCAAGAGAAGCTGCAGGTGGTGGCACATCTTGTGACAGGAGCTCAACCTGGCTCTCCAGGAAAGGTTCTTGAAAAGAGCAAACAGGACTGTGGAGAAGATTCCTGGAAAACTGAAACAGCTTTCCAGAAGTGAAATGAAAATTGAAAGAAACAGTCCAAGATGTTTTCCTCTATTTATTTCTCTGCTGCCTTTTTCCATCTTGCACTACTTCTCCATCCCATTAATTCCAAATGCATCTCACCTCTAAGATCAGTGACTTAGCGAGTTCTAGACACTAAAGTACCATGACCTAAACAGTTTGCCTTCCAGTATTCACTGGAAAGCAACGCTGGAGCCATAAGTGCAGGGCCAGGACCAGGGAATCCTTCAGACAGGAAATGTGCCCCGACAGGGTTTGATCCTCAGCGGGGACAATGCACGGCAGCGACCGAGGAGATACCTCTGCCCCCGTGCAGGAGTCCAGACTCTGGGTCTGGGCTGAACAGGGCAAAGTTCCCGTGTTTGGACAGGCTCAGGGGCTGCCCCCGGGGAGCGGGGGGCTGGGCGTGGGGGTGAGCGGGCAACGGAAAAACGGACACGGGGACAAACGGCCCCGGAGCTTCAGTTGCAGCAGCAGCAGCAGCGGCGGCAGCAGCAGCAGCAGCGGCAGCAGTGATTTTGTCGACTTCCGATTCTTACTCCTCTCCCTCTCCCTCTCCCGCTGTCCCGCACCGTCTCCCGCTCTCCCTTTCCCGCTGTCCCCTCCTCTCCCAGTCTCTCTCCCTCCCCATTCCCGGCCGGGCCATGCCCCCGGCCCGCCCCCGGCTCCGGGCGGGGCTGCCCCATCCCCGCCCCCGGCCGCCCCGCCGGGATCTCGCCTCCGCCCGGCTCTGGCCGTGCTGGCGGTGGCGCTTCTGGGCGGGCATCGGTGCCTGGGGCTGGGGCGGCATCGCCTCGCTCTGGCTCCGCCTGGCCCGAGCCTGGCCCCGGCCCCGGCTCCTCCCGGGCCCCGCGGAGGACACACGCGGCGCGGCCGCTGCCGCCGCCTCCGCTGCGGCTTTTCCGGCCCGAGCTCCGCCGCTCGGCAGCGCGGGCCGCCGCCCCCGAGCCGCCGCTGTCCCGTTGCCGGGAGCGAACGCCTGGGGAGGGCCGGCCCGGGGCGGTCGGGGGGCGCTCGGGGGCCGCTCCTGGCCCCGGGCCGAGCGCTGACAGCCGCGTCCCGCCCGCAGGGAAGGCGCAGCAGGGCCTGAAGGAGCGGTACCGGCTGGGTTCGCTGCTGGCCAGCGGCGGCTTCGGCAGCGTCTTCGCGGCCACGCGGCGCTCGGACGGCGCCCCGGTGAGCGGCGGGGCCGGCGGCGGGCGGAGGAGGAGGAGGAGGAGGAGGAGGGGAAGGAGGGGGTGGAGGAGGAGGAGGGATAGAAGGAAAAGGAGAAGGGGGAGGAGGAGGGGGGGGGAGGAGGAGGAGGAGGAGGAGGAGGAGGAGGAGGATGGGGCTGGGGCAGGGCAGGGCAGGGCAGGTGAGGTGGCATGCTCAGCCCGCTGCTGCTCTTGGCTTGCAGGTGGCCATCAAAAGGGTGCCAAGGAACCGTGTCCGGCACTGGGGCGAGCTGGTGAGTGAGCGGGGCCAGCGGCAGAAGCCGGGCCGTGCCGGGCGGGGATGAGCCGAGGCCCGGCAGGGTGGGAGCCACCAGGACACTTCGAGGGAGAGCGGGCGTGGGGCCAGCGCAGGGCGCAGAGCACCCCGTGCTGGGTGAGGAGTTCCTGACCCCCGGCATGGCATCAGCCCCACTGATGGCATCGTGCTCCTCCCGCAGCCCGACGGCACCAGCGCACCCCTGGAGATCGTGCTGCTGGACAAGGTGTTCACTGGATTTCCCGGAGTCGTCCAGCCGCTGGAGTGGCTTGAGCTCCCCAAATACATCTTGATGGTGCTGGAACGCCCGAAGCTGTCTCAGGACCTGCATCATTTCATTCGGGCACGGGGGTTCCTGTCCGAGGAGGTGGCGCGGGATCTGTTCCGCCAGGTGCTGGAGGCCGTGCAGCACTGCACCAGCTGTGGGGTCCTGCACAGGGACATCAAACCAGGGAACATCCTGGTGGACCTGGCCACCGGGCAGGCCAAATTGATCGACTTTGGCTGTGGCACCTGCCTGCAAGACACAGCCTACACTCGCTTTGCAGGTGAGCCCACGCAGGGGTGTGCTCTCGGTCCTGGCATCTCATGGCCCAACATCTCACAGCCCAAGCTGGGTGTGGCAGCGGGGATTCTCCCTTTTGCTGCCCTTCATGGCACTGAGATTTCAGCTGAGTTGCGTTTGAGCCGGGCTGGGTGGGGAGCAAGCTTCCAGCCCTGCTGGCAGCCTTTGCCCACCACTCTGGGCAGGACTGGGGCTGGGGCTGGGGCAGTCAGCCCAACAAAAACACGGGTGGGTGGGGGTAGCAGAGAGGGGGGCCGTAAGCTGTGTCCCAGCCAGTTTGGTGTGCAGGTGAGAAAGGGCTTGGACTGCTCCACTCACCTGGTTTGTTTTGGATTCATGATGTTTTTTGGGCAGTGCAGGCAGGGAGGATGAAGGCATGGTTTTCCCAAGCACTGGGTGGGTTTTTCCTCCTCATGGTCGGGCCTTGCCAGGACTTCTGCTGCCCTCTTCCAACCCCAGTGGCTTCTTTTCCAACCCCGAGTCTATACACAAGTCCCAGGTGCTGGCGAGAGGGCAGCGGTCACCCCGTGTGCCACTGGGGCAGCCCCCACACGCCCAGGGATGCTGGGGCCAGGCTCTGGGAGCAGCAGCATCCCCCTGATGAACCCCATCTGTATTCCACAGGAACACCGTCATACAGCCCCCCGGAATGGATCCACTTTGGATTTTACTATGGCAAGCCAGCTACCATCTGGTCCCTGGGCATCCTGCTGCACCAGATGGTCTGCGGGGAGCACCCTTTCAGGAGGGGCTGAAACATCAGCTGGGACCATCAGCTCTCACTGCCACGACGGCTCTCTCAAGGTGGATCCTCATCTCTGGCCACGGGGGCAATGCCAGTGCTGGGAGACAGCAGCAGCTCGTGAGCATCCCGCTCTGGCAGCTGCTGAGGAGGTGGCACATGTCCTGCTCTCCTGCTCTCCTCCAAAACAGGGAATTGATGGGGAAGTTTAGGCCCAGCTCTGAGCACATCCAGCATGGCCTGGACACGGGAATAGTGGGGCAAAGCCAACAGGAGCCTTCTCCAGCTGACCGGCGGGTTCTGGTTTCTCTGCCCAGAGTGCCAAGATGTGATCAGGCGGTGTTTATCCATGCTGCACTCGGACAGGCCCTCGTTAGAAGAGCTGTTCTGTGATCCCTGGCTGCAGGATATTCATCGGCCCTAGAAGAAGGGAGAGAGCCACAGGCACACTTTGATGCAAGGCCCTGGTAAGTTACAGCTCCACACATGCCTTGGCAATGAGAAGCAAAGGAACCCAGACATTTTGTCCTGCCTGTGTCACTGCCCAGGGGTCATCAGATGGGAACACGCAGCCCTTGTGCTGGAGCTGAGCTGCTCTGCCCAGCACTGGTGGCCACCATCTGAGCTGGTTTTGCTTGTCCTGGTTCCCTGACAGCTCTGGGCCCTGGGCAGAACCAAGACAGCCTAGGCTCACCCCCAGGGAAGGAGAAGGAGCCCCTGGAGGAGCTGTACCAGGTGGGGCTGCTGCTGCTGGGGACAGCGAGGACGACATCAAGGATGACAACCTCTTCCTCCACCTGGCCACCAGCAGCTGAGGATGATGGACTTTGATTCTGGCACCTTCTCCAAAGCCAGGCTCCACAGGAAATTTGCAGGTGAGTCCACACGCAGGGGGATGCTCCCAGATTTGGGCATTGCACAGCCTGGCCAGGAACCAAAGGTTCCCCTTTTGCTGGGGCGGATGCAGCTGATCCTTCAGTCGGCTGCCAGGCTGCTTTTGGCAGGGCTGGGGGATGGGCTGGGGTGGTGATGAAATGGGAGTGGGCTCCTGGCCCTGCCAACAGCCCCCAGCACCCACCGTGCCCCGGGCTGGGGCTGGGGCTGGGGCAGCCAGCCCGAAACAAACAAACCCCCATGGTGGGAGCAGAGGTGGGATTCCAGAACCTGTGCAGGGGCTGCTTTGCTTTGCAGGCAAGGAAGGGCTTGGGCTGCTCCACTGCCCCTGTTTGCTTTGGGGTCACCGTTATTTTGGGGGGCAGTGCAGGGGGGAAGGGAGAAAGCATGGGCTTCCCTCACCTGTGGGTGGGTTTTTCCCTGGCATGCAGGGGTTGGGCCTTCCTCAAGTCCCTGACAGTAATATGATTTTTGACCTTTTTTCTTGTTCCCCTTTTTGTCTGTAATCTATTTTCAATAATTTGTTGTGTGTTTTTCTAGAGGAAGTATTCTAGCTGGGGTCCAGTCTGGATGGGGAAGTGCTTGGGAGCAGCTGTGGCGTGGATGGGCCGTGCCCTTGGAGAAGGCTGAGGACATGGTTTGGGACCAGCTTTTCTTCCAGCGGGGGATGGCGTCAGGTGGGTCCCGTCTGCTTGGCATGGTGGGATCAGAGCTTTGGGGAGATGGCAGCAAGCACAGGAGAATCCTGCTCTTGGCAGCTGCTGAGGGCTGGATGTGCCGTGGCCGGCTGCAGGCTGGGCACATGTCCTGCCCTCCTGCTCTGCTCCCAAAGGCAGCAGGGATGGGCAGCTCTGGGCACAGCTCTGGGCACGGCCAGCATGGCCTGGGCACCGCGGGCGGCTGGGACAAGGGGACAGGAGCCTTCAGCTGACGGGCGCTTTCTGGTTTCTCTCCTTGCAGCCGGGCTCTGCGGGTGCTGAGGCTGCTCTGGGCTCTGCCAGGGCTCTGCTGGAGCTCAGCACCGGGCTGCAATCAGCCAAAGAAGAAATGGGGTGACCTGCAGCACAGACCTGCTGGAGCATTTCAGCAACACAGCTCAAGTGTGCAGAGTGTACACCTCCCAGGGAAAACATGACACCACCCCAAAATAAACTTGTTCAATAGCTTCTGAAATGAAATCAATCTGGGATGATCCCAAATGACATTTTGCAGCTTGCTCAAGCTGTAGCTCAGTCTTTCTCTGAACTGTTCTCTCCTCCACCTGCCTTGTACTTCCCAACTGCTCCCTCTTTTCCCCCAGTGAGTTCCCAGCCCATGGCAGTCTCCATCACACTGTTGCCTTCCTTGGTGCCCCTCACCACGAGGAAGGCCGAGCCCCAGGCTTAGGGACTCATCCTGTCACGGGCTGAGGAGCAGCAATGTCTCAGAGGTCCAGTGGGATTTTAGTGTCATTCAGAGCTGCTCTCCAGCCCTCAGCTCTCCTCACTGCTCAGTTCCCACTCCCTTTTCCTCGTCCTTGCAGCAGGATGAGCTCTGTGAATCCCCTTGAGCCTCCCCACTCTTCCCAGCCCACGCACCCTCCTCAGTTAGGCTGAAGCTGCAGCTTCTCTGTCTCCTGTGGCACACCAGTCCAGTCCAGTGTGCGGGGAGCCCCAGCCCCAGAGCACAGCACTCAGCAGTGCAGTCCGGGCTGGAGCAGCTGCCCTGCAGCCCTGGCTTGACTGTTTGTGGCAAGGGAATGCTCCCTGTTTGCAGCTGTCCCTGCAGGATGGCCCCAGGGCAGAGCCCAGCCAGGCTCCCACTGCAGTCCATGAAGCTTGGGGCAGACAGTGGTTCCAGAGCTGAGGTTCACGGGGAGCACCCAGAGCTGTGGCTTGCAGTCAGTGTTGGCAAATGTTGTGTTCTCATCTCCTGCAGCCTGTGGGGAAATCAACCTGTGCTGCCAGGCCTGTGTGTGCCAGGCCTGTGTGTGCCAGGGGCTCTTGGATGTCTCTGTACCCATGGACAGAAGGCTCTGTGTGTGCCAGGTGCTCTTGGATGTCTCTGTACCCATGGACAGAAGGCTCTGTGTGTGCCAGGGGCTCTTGGATGTCTCTGTACCCATGGACAGAAGGCTCTGAGTGTGCCAGGGTTTCCATAATGTCTCTGTGCCCATGGGTATGGAATAGCATGGGCCCTGAAAGTGTCAGTCCCGTTGCTTGCACGCTCCTTCCTTTGTATACAAAACGCATCCATGCACACCCCCATGTACAGATACATTAAAACGTCAGGGAGGGACAGAGATTTCCCCCAGGGCTCTAACTTTGGCATAACTCACCTTTTAGCTGGTGGCCAGGGGATTTTTTTCCCATCTCTGTGTGAGAATGTGTCCAGGAGCTGAAGGAGCGGCATTTAGAAGCAGTTTCAGGATTTCTAGGCAGGAAGTGGAGCTGACAACCATCCACGTAACTCGCCGTATTCATCAGGATGTGCTGCTGGTTCTTTGGGAATATGGCCCAATGGAGACACGAGCCTCGGAAAAATCCCAGCGCTCTGTGGGTTTGTGCAAAGGGGGAGCAGCAGAAACACTTTGTGTCTGCTTTGGGGACACAAGGCCCAAGGAGCTGCGGTGGCAGAGGGTGACCTGGGCTGGTGGCAGGTGAAGTCCTGGTTCATGACATCCCAGAGTGGCACAGGACAAAGCTCCAAGCCCTCCCAACCCCACTGATGAAGTCTTTGTGATGCTGCACATCCTATAGGAAAAGCTGCTGTCACACAATGCACTGGGATTTGTAAGTTTCATTTTCAATACTTTAGGTCCAAGTTTCAAACTGCAATATTTTTGGCCTCAAGACACAGTCGTGCACAATCCATCTCTCATCCTCCTATTGCTTCAACTCCAATTAAAAAAAAAAATCTTAATATTGGAAACAAAACCCAAAGTCTTTAAAATGGATGCTGATGTCAGTCCGTAAGATGGATCCAGGCATGAGAACATGCACAAAGTATATGAGTTCTCCCTTTAAAAAGATCAGTTACCTCTTAATCCAAAGTTTAAGAAGATTTCACTACACATTTGTTTCTTTTTTTCTCTTTAATATTTTTCTCATTTTTTTTTCTTTTTTCTTTTTCTTTTTAAGAAGATAACACATTCTGAAAAAGAAATGTTCAGCAAAATGAGATATATTTCTGATAAATAATGAAAATATTTACTCCTCTGTTTACTTTTCTCTGGATATCCCGATGTAAAAAATCTAGCAGATATGAGCAGAGGTGTCAAGTGTTTGCTTTGGACTAAGCTGGAGTTCAGCACTGCTGACATCCTGCTCCAGCCAAGAGTTGCAGAATTCTTTTGCACATCTCAAGCCATGTGTTTGCAAGCACAGCACCTGCAGTGCTGACACACCAGTGCACGTGAATAACTCTGTTACTCCCTCACAGAATTTGGGCTCTGCCCCAGAACGAGGTGCTCCAGCCCTTGGCTCCTGGTTCCCGTGGGGAGCAGCTCCCTTCCCTCTGGCTGAGCTGCTCAGGCAGAGCCCGGCAGCTCCTGGCCCTGCAGGGCTGAGGCTTTTCCCCGTGGCTGGGCACAGACTGATGGAGCAGCACTGCTAAACACGGGGGCACACAGAGGGACCAGCAGCAGCTGCCTTTGGCCACCTGAGGCTCCAAGGCCCAAACTCAGAGCAGACAGGGCTGGAAGAGACTCGCAGGCTCCCTGCTGGCTCTGCTGCCCCACTTGTGCCCACCTGGGAGCCCCCAGGGCCAGCAGGGATTTGAGATGGCAGCCCTGGGCTCCTGGAGGTTGTGCAAGGAACAGAGCTGGGGACTCCCTGTCCATGGGGAGCTTCCAGATGGAAAAGGCTGCTGTGCCCAGGCAGCTCCAAGGGCAGAGAAAGGAGGGTCTCGACCCCTGGATCTGTGCCAGTCCCACAGTCCTGGGCAGCAGCCACCGAGCCCTGGGGGAGCAGAGGGCACAGCAAGAGGGACAAAAGCAGGCAAGGTCAGAGACTGGAGAGAGCCAGACCCGGCAGCAGGAGCAGCTGCTCCATTGCACTCTTGGAGAAAGCTCCTGGCTGGTTCCAAGCGCTGAAAGGCGTGCAGGGCAGAGAGGAGGCCACACCAAACACTGCTCCTGTTTCCACAGCCTCCCCTCTCCGTGTCCCAGAAGGAATTGGATGGACTGTGTTCTTCTCCCCGAGTCATCCGGTTCAGCACGAGCAGCTGAGCACCAGGAGCTGAAGGAGCTGAAGCCTCAGGCCACAAGAGCTGGGCCTGAGGAGACTTTGTGAGCAAATGAATGCTGCTAACATGGACCTGGCTGAATGCAGCAGATGGAATCATGGAATTGTTATGTGTATTTTAGATAATTCGTGCTTGTGAGAAATAGATGTATGAAATATGTTATATTGGTAAGAAATATTCTGTATGTTTTTTTAAGCACCCCACCAAGGACGGGTAGGTTGCTTCACAGTATTTCAGACCCGCAGCTGGCAGCAGGGAGAAAAGGACCTAATTTGCAAACGAATGGACGTGGCCGGCTCGGAGATGGGTGCTTTTCTGCACTGGTGGGTTCCTTTGTCTCCCTGGTGCTACACTGCAGCTCCTGGCATGTAGATGTTAGCAAAAAGGATTCTCTTTGAGGAAAGATCTAATACTCAGATCCTTTGGCATTCATCATTTTTCAAGTATCTTATGTTACATTTTACATATTTGTCGTGGTTTGACATGGAAATGAATTTTTTGAGGAAGTTGGGTCAAACCAATCAGTGGTCAGGTTTGGATATTGGCACACTATTTTGAATTCTTCTGATGAAAAGCACCCACTTGGCTGCAGGCTCTTTACTGCCAAGCTCTCAGCAGGGTGGCTGGCTGGAGGTTTGCTTTGTCCCTCATCAGCTTCAAGGAGAAACCATCTCACCACCACAGTGACTGCTCAATGTCCCAGTGCAGAATTTTTAAAACACGGGGCTTCTGTTCCCCTCCTATTCTCCAGCATTAGCCAAGGTATTTCAGAATGTTTGTACTGATTTGCTGAATCCCTCTGGACATTTAGAAAGTAAAACATTACTGAACTGCTTTGCTGGCTGCTTTTGTTTTATTGGTAGCTGCACATTTGAGCTGGTAAAACGGTTTGCTGTTGCTATTCCAAAATTTGATCACTAACCTACCACGCTATTCTATATGCTAATCTTTTTGTTTCTCTCTTCATTCTCTTTGCCTCACGCATCTCCATTCTCGTCTTTTTCTCATTTTATGTGCTAATTCCCTTTCTCTAATTCCCTTTTTCTGTGTCAAATCCCATATATAACAAAGTGTCCGAGATTTTACTCTGCAAGTTGTTGTATGTAATAAACTTCTGTATATCTTATCCAGCTGAACACAATGGCACCACTTACACGCCCTAAGTGACATGTACAGGTTTGGAACGCCCAACGAGAAACACGCTGTAAGTAGTTGAGAGTGAGATAACCAGAACCATCAGGGAGATACATCTGAATACCGAACTCCAGGAGCACGATCGATCGGACGGGTTCTGTTCAACTTGCCACAGTGAAGGAACTCCACATGAATAGGTGCAGCCCAGAAAAGAAGAAAGAGACTTTGCCTCAGGCAAGAAAAACCATATATAAATCACTTGGACAGAACAGTCGGGGTGAACATAGGGGACCCTATGCTGTAGTGGTCAAACCTGTGTCTCACCCAGCGCCGATCCCGGGCTCGGCACTGACCTTTTTTTGATAGTGGCTTTTCGTTGTTATTCTCTAAATTTATATTTGGACAATTTAATAAATTTTCTTTAATTAATAAATTGGAGCATTCATTTATAACAATCTTGAATCCATCTATAACATACTAAAAATCCTAAAGCTTAAATTTCTTACCCATGTGACATACTAAACTCCTCTCTACAATCTCTACAATCTATTTCACACTTTTGTGGCTTCTAGTTTACCTTGAGGCTTTGGAAGTTTTCTCCATGAATGAGGGTCAAAGTCAGTGCTCCCCTGGGGGTCAGGACACCCCAGAGCAGACAGAGAAATACTCCCGGTGTCCTGGGTTTCTACATCATCCCTTCCTCCTTTATTCATTATACACAATTCACAAAGTTCTATTGTGACATTTGGGTCTTGGCCAGTCCTTTTCTGTAGGGTATTCAGTGTCACAGTGAGCAGCCAAAGGTGACATATTAGCATTGTCAGCCTTATTTCACATTATCAATTTTTAATTCTATCTGAAAAAAATGTATAATCATGTTCTATTTTTATATAACTGTTATTAATGATGATAATAATAATATTATATTTCACTTGCACAAATGAACCTGAGCTCAAGTTTTAACCTTCGTCTGTCCCTCCATGTGGGAGCATTCCAAAAGCAATTTTTCCTTCTGTTGGTGCTGTTTCCAATGTGCCATTTACAAACTTCACCCACATATTCCCAAACCCACAATTCTTTTCCTTCTTCCACATGCAATTTTTGGATGCATTTGAAGACATCCAGGGGTTCAGCCTCTTTTAACAGAGTGCCCCACTGCTGACACCAGTGCTCTGACCTCAGCCCACTCCAGAGCCAGGGAACTCCAGGGAAGGGCTTCCCATCTGGGAATTTCTGATGGGACTGATTCCTCACATTTACATTTAAAAAGTGACATTTTGTTGTGATCTGGCCAGACTGTGCCAGTTTTGTTTCCCCAGTGGGCAGGGTCAGCACCAAAGACACAGACACCAACTGAAGGACTCAGTGTCATTGACTGTAGCTCAAAGCAGCAAAGAATCACAAAAGGAGCAGCTCAGCAATGCACCCAGCCATCAGCACCAAAGATTGCAGCAGTGATTCAGAAAGATCCAGCAGCAGTTACCCTCAGGCTTTACCATGCCCCAGATCCACACAGCAGCTGGGGAAGCTGTCACAGCCAAGGGCTGCAGAGCCACTCCTGGACACTGGGAATTCCTGCAGGTGCCTCCAGCCACAGGTGAGGCTCCAGCCTCGCTGGGAGAGGGCCCAGCTCTGACAGCGCTGAATGAACAAACTGACAGCGCTGCTGGTGCGGGAACATCTGGTTTCATCCTCCTCCTGGGTTCCTCCCAAAGCCTGGCCAGGGCCCAAGAGGAACCAAGGGAGGTGACTTTGACCATTCAGCCCCAGACAAGGCCAGATGTCAGATTTCATGGCCTTGTCTGGCTTCTAAACACAGAAAGGTCAATCCATGTTTCACTAATGAGTGGATACATCTATCACAGCGCTAATGACCATGCATATTTCATTAGTGAGCAGATACAAAGATAAGCTTTGGTTGGAAGGTTCATCCAGAGGCCACCTTTGGCTCAGGGCCTCACTCAGGGCTGTTGTCCAGGCCTTGGCACTTCAGGGACGTGGTTTAGTGCTGGGCTCGACACTGCTGGGTGACCGGCTGGACTGGATGAGCTCAGAGGTCTTTTCCAACAGAAAGGATTCTGTGATTCCATGATTCCATCTGCTGCATTCAGCCAGGTCCATGTTAGCAGCATTCATTTGCTCACAAAGTCTCCTCAGGCCCAGCTCTTGAGGCCTGAGGCTTCAGCTCCTTCAGCTCCTGGTGCTCAGCTGCTCGTGCTGAACCAGACGACTCGGGGAGAAGAACACAGTCCATCCAATTCCTGCTGGGACACGGAGAGGGGAGGCTGTGGAAACAGGAGCAGCGTTTGGTGTGGCCTCCTCTCTGCCCTGCACACCTTTCAGCGCTTTGAACCAGCCAAGAGCTTTCTCCAAGAGTGCAATGGAGCAGCTGTTCCTGCTGCTGGGTCTGGCTCTCTCCAGTCTCTGACCTTGCCTGCTTTTGTCCCTCTTGCTGTGCCCTCTGCTCCCCCAGGGCTCGGTGGCTGCTACCCAGGACTGTGGGACTGGCGCAGATCCAGGGGTCGAGACCCTCCTTTCTCTGCCCTTGGAGCTGCCTGGGCGCAGCAGCCTTTTCCATCTGGAAGCTCCCCATGGACAGGGAGTCCCCAGCTCCGTTCCTTGCACAACCTCCAGGAGCCTAGGGCTGCCATCTCAAGTCCCTGCTGGCCCTGGGGGCTCCCAGGTGCCTCAGGCTGCTGTGACACCACTGCACACGGGAGGGAAGAGTGGCAGGGGTTGTGCTGAAAGTCAGCTCCACGTGCTGCTGCTGCTGGGGGTCATTTGTCCAGGCCTGCCCCAGAGTCAGGGATCAGATCCAGGTCCTGCTGGTGCTCCCTCGGGATCAGCCCCAGTTTGGGTGTTGCTGTCTGGGCCAGCAGAAGCGGTGGCTGCAGCAGCGGGTGCTGACAGTGCCTCAAGCCCCGGGGCTGGAGGGGTCCCTAGGCTGGGGCTGGGAGGGAGCTGCTGCAGCCCGGAGTGCACTGCTGAGTGCTGTGCTCTGGGGCTGGGGCTCCCCGCACAGGGGACTGGACTGGTGTGCCACAGGAGACAGAGAAGCTGCAGCTTCAGCCTAACTGAGGTGGGTGCGTGGGCTGGGAAGAGTGGGGAGGCTCAAGGGGATTCACAGAGCTCATCCTGCTGCAAGGACGAGGACAAGGGAGTGGGAACTCAGCAGTGAGGAGAGCTGAGGGCTGGAGAGCAGCTCTGAATGACACTAAAATCCCACTGGACCTCTGAGACATTGCTGCTCCTCAGCCAGTGACAGGATGAGTCCCTAAGCCTGGGGCTCAGCCTTCCTCGTGGTGAGGGGCACCAAGGAAGGCAACAGTGTGATGGAGACTTCCATGGGCTGGGAACTCACTGGGGGAAAAGAGGGAGCAGTTGGGAAGTACAAGGCAGGTGGAGGAGAGAACTGTTCAGAGAAAGACTGAGCTACAGCTTGAGCAAGCTGCAAAATGTCATTTGGGGTCATCCCAGATTGATTTCATTTCAGAAGCTATTGAACAAGTTTATTCTGGGGTGGTGTCATGTTTTCCCTGGGAGGCGTACACTCTGCACACTTGAGCTGTGTTGCTGAAATGCTCCAGCAGGTCTGTGCTGCAGGTCACCCCATTTCTTCTTTGGCTGATTGCGGCCCGCTGCTGAGCTCCAGCAGAGCCCTGGCAGAGCCCAGAGCAGCCTCAGCACCCGCAGAGCCCGGCTGCAAGGAAAGAAACCAGAAAGCGCCCGTCAGCTGAAGGCTCCTGTCCCCTTGTCCCAGCCGCCCGCGGTGCCCAGGCCATGCTGGCTGTGCCCAGAGCTGTGCCCAGAGCTGCCCATCCCTGCTGCCTTTGGGAGCAGAGCAGGAGGGCAGGACATGTGCCCAGCCTGCAGCCGGCCACGGCACATCCAGCCCTCAGCAGCTGCCCAGAGCAGGATGCTCCTGTGCTCGCTGCCATCTCCCCAAAGCTCTGATCCCACCATGCCAAGCAGACGGGACCCACCTGACGCCATCCCCCGCTGGAAGAAAAGCTTGTCCCAAACGATGTCCTCAGCCTTCTCCAAGGGCACGGCCCATCCACGCCACAGCTGCTCCCAAGCACTTCCCGATCCAGACTGGACCCCAGCTAGAACACTTCCTCTAGAAAAACACACAACAAATTATTGAAAATAGATTACAGACAAAAAGGGGAATAAGAAAAAAGGTCAAAAATCATATTACTGTCAGGGACTTGAGGAAGGCCCAACCCCTGCATGCCAGGTAAAAACCCACCCACAGGTGAGGGAAGCCCAGGCTCTCTCCCTTCCCCCCTGCACTGCCCCCCAAAATAATGGTGACCCCAAAGCAAACAGGGGCAGTGGAGCAGCCCAAGCCCTTCCTTGCCTGCAAAGCAAAGCAGCCCCTGCACAGGTTCTGGAGTCCCACCTCTGCTCCCACCATGGGGGTTTGTTTGTGTCGGGCTGGCTGCCCCAGCCCCAGCCCGGGGCACGGTGGGTGCTGGGGCTGTTGGCAGGGCCAGGAGCCCACTCCCATTTCATCACCACCCCAGCCCATCCCCCAGCCCTGCCAAAAGCAGCCTGGCAGCCGACTGAAGGATCAGCTGCATCCACCCCAGCAAAGGGGGAACCTTTGGTTCCTGGCCAGGCTGTGCAATGCCCAAATCTGGGAGCATCCCCCTGCGTGTGGACTCACCTGCAAATTTCCTGTGGAGCCTGGCTTTGGAGAAGGTGCCAGAATCAAAGTCCATCATCCTCAGCTGCCGGTGGCCAGGTGGAGGAAGAGGTTGTCATCCTTGATGTCATCCTTGCTGTCCCCAGCAGCAGCAGCCCCACCTGGTACAGCTCCTCCAGGGGCTCCTTCTCCTTCCCTGGGGGTGAGCCCAGGCTGTCTGGGTTCTGCCCAGGGCCCAGAGCTGTCAGGGAACCAGGACAAGCAAAATCAGCTCAGATGGCGGCCACCAGTGCTGGGCAGAGCAGCTCAGCTCCAGCACAAGGGCTGCATGTTCCCATCTGATGACCCCTGGGCAGTGACACAGGCAGGACAAAATGTCTGGGTTCCTTTGCTTCTGATTGCCAAGGCATGTGTGGAGCTGCAACTTACCAGGGCCTTGCATCAAAGTGTGCCTGTGGCTCTCTCCCTTCTTCTAGGGCCGATCAATATCCTGCAGCCAGGGATCACATAACAGCTCTTCTAACGAGGGCCTGTCCGAGTGCAGCATGGATAAACACCGCCTGATCAGGTCTTGGCACTCTGGGCAGAGAAACCAGAACCCGCCGGTCAGCTGAAGAAGGCTCCTGTTGGCTTTGCCCCACTATTCCCGTGCCAAGGCCATGCTGGATGTGTTCAGAGCTGGGCCTAAACTTCCCCATCAATTCCCTGTTTTGGAGGAGAGCAGGAGAGCGGGACATGTGCCACCTCCTCAGCAGCTGCCAGAGCGGGATGCTCACGAGCTGCTGCTGTCTCCCAGCACTGGCATTGCCCCCGTGGCCAGAGATGAGGATCCACCTTGAGAGAGCCATTGTGGCAGCGAGAGCTGATGGTCCCAGCTGATGTTCTGGCTCCTCCTGAAAGGGTGCTCCCCGCAGACCATCTGGTGCAGCAGGATGCCCAGGGACCAGATGGTAGCTGGCTTGCCGTAGTAAAATCCAAAGTGGATCCATTCCGGGGGGCTGTATGACGGTGTTCCTGTGGAATACAGATGGGGTTCATCAGGGGGATGCTGCTGCTCCCAGAGCCTGGCCCCAGCATCCCTGGGCGTGTGGGGGCTGCCCCAGTGGCACACGGGGTGACCCGCTGCCCTCTCGCCAGCACCTGGGACTTGTGTACAGACTCGGGGTTGGAAAAGAAGCCACTGGGGTTGGAAGAGGGCAGCAGAAATCCTGGCAAGGCCCAACCATGAGGAGGAAAAACCCACCCAGTGCTTGGGAAAACCATGCCTTCATCCTCCCTGCCTGCACTGCCCAAAAAACATCATGAATCCAAAAGAAACCAGGTGAGTGGAGCAGTCCAAGCCCTTTCTCACCTGCACACCAAACCGGCTGGGACACAGCTTACGGCCCCCCTCTCTGCTACCCCCACCCACGGGTGTTTTTGTCAGGCTGGCTGCCCCAGCCCCAGCCTCAGTCCTGCCCAGAGTGGTGGGCAAAGGCTGCCAGCAGGGCTGGAAGCTGGCTCCCCACCCAGCCCTGCTCAAATGCAACTCAGCTGAAATCTCAGTGCCATGAAGGGCAGCAAAAGGGAGAATCCCCGCTGCCACACCCAGCTTGGGCTGTGAGATGTTGGACCATGAGATGCCAGGACTGAGAGCACACCCCTGCATGGGCTCACCTGCAAAGCGAGTGTAGGCTGTGTCTTGCAGGTAGGTGCCACAGCCAAAGTTGATCAATTTGGCCTGCCCAGTGGCCAGGTCAACCAGGATGTTCCCTGGTTTGATGTCCCTGTGCAGGACCCCGCAGCTGGTGCAGTGCTGCACGGCCTCCAGCACCTGGCGGAACAGATCCCGTGCCACCTCCTCGGACAGGAACCCCCGTGCCCGAATGAAATGGTGCAGGTCCTGAGAGCACTCTGGGCGTTCCAGCACGATCAAGATGTCGTTGGGGAGCTCAAGCCACTCCAGCAGCTGGACGACACCGGGGAAGCCAGTGGAGACCTTGTCCAGCAGCACGATCTCCAGGGGTGCGCTGGTGCCGTTGGGCTGCGGGAGGAGCACGATGCCATCAGTGGGGCTGATGCCATGCCGGGGGTCAGGAACTCCTCACCCAGCCCGGGATGCTCTTCGCCCTGCGCTGGCCCCACGCCCGCTCTCCCTCGAGGTGTCCTGGTGGCTCCCACCCTGCCGGGCCTCGGCTCATCCCCGCCCGGCACGGCCCGGCTTCTGCCGCTGGCCCCGCTCACTCACCAGCTCGCCCCAGTGCCGGACGCGGTTCCTTGGCACCCTTTTGATGGCCACCTGCAAGCCAAGAGCAGCAGCGGGCTGAGCTCACCACCCACCCTGCGCAGCCCCAGCTCCATCGCCATCCTCCTCCCCCTTCTCCTCCTCCCCCTCCTCCTCCTCCTCCTCCTCCACCCTCCGCCGGCCCCGCCGCTCACCGGGGCGCCGTCCGAGAGCCGCGTGGCCGCGAAGACGCTGCCGAAGCCGCCGCTGCCCAGCAGCGAACCCAGCCGGTACCGCTCCTGCAGGGCCTCCTGCGCCTTCCCTGCGGGCGGGACGCGGCTGTCAGCGCTCGGCCCGGGGCCAGGAGCGGCCCCCGACCGCCCCCCGACCGCCCCGGGCCGGCCCTCCCCAGGCGTTCGCTCCCGGCAACGGGACAGCGGCGGCTCAGGACCGGCGGCCGCGCTGCCGAGCGGCGGAGCTCGGGCCGGGGAAGCCGCAGCGGAGGCGGCGGCAGCGGCCGCGCCGCGTGTGTCCTCCGCGGGGCCCGGGAGGAGCCGGGGCCGGGGCCAGGCTCGGGCCAGGCGGAGCCAGAGCGAGGCGATGCCGCCCCAGCCCCAGGCACCGATGCCCGCCCAGAAGCGCCACCGCCAGCACGGCCAGAGCCGGGCGGAGGCGAGACCCCGGCGGGACGGCCGGGGGCGGGGATGGGGCAGCCCCGCCCGGAGCCGGGGGCGGGCCGGGGGCATGGCCCGGCCGGGAATGGGGAGAGAGAGAGACTGGGAGAGGAGGGAACAGCGGGAAAGGGAGAGCGGGAGACGGTGCAGGACGGCGGGACAGGGAGAGGAGTAACAAGAGGGAATCAACAAAATCGCTGCTTTCGCTGCTTTGGCTGCTGCCGCCGCTGCTGCTGCTGCTGCTGCTGCTGCTGCTGCTGCTGCTGCTGCTGCAACTGAAGCTTCGGGGCCGTTTGTCCCCGTGTCTTTTTGTCCGTTGCCCGCTCGCCCCTGCGCCCAGCCCCCCGCTCCCCGGGGGCAGCCCCTGAGCCTGAACACGGGAACTTTGCCCTGTTCAGCCCAGACCCAGAGTCTGGACTCCTGCACAGCGGCACAGAAATCCTCTTGGTCGCTGCTGTGCATTGTCCCTGCTGAGGGTCAAACACTATTGGAGCACATTCCCTCAATGTAGAATTTGTGCCTGACCCAAGCACTGCACTTAGTCTCCAGCACTGCTTTCCAAATAAACCACGGGAAGGCAAACTGTGTGTAGCTTATGGTATTTTACAGTGTCTCAAACTTGCCATGTCATGGATCTTAGAGGTGAGATCCAGTTGGATTAATGGGATGGAGAAGCAGTGCAAGATGGAAAAGGGGAGCATAAAAATAAACAGAGGAAAACATCTTGGATTGTTTCTTTCTATTTTCATTTCATTTCCTAAAAGCTCATTCAGTTTTCCCAGAATCTTCTCCACAGTCCTGTTTGCTCTTTCCAAGAACCTTTCCTGGAGAACGAGGTGCAGCTCCTGTCACAAGATGTGCCACCAGCTGCAGCTTCTCTTGGCTTTCCAAACCGTGAGTGCAGCACGACTCTTACAGCAAAGCAGGACTAATATTAGAAAAACTTGACAGCTTGTTCTTTCTTTTCCTTGTGGGCTGGGCAGTTGTGCCATTGGTAAGGTTTTCATTGTTACTGTGATACCGTAAGAATCCATGACGGGCTACCTGCAATTATTAGGGAATGCAAGCCTGACTGAATGCAGAGAAAGAATCTGCAGAGCCTGCAGCCAGAAATGGAGAGCTGTGGGATAATCATTGCAACATCCCCATGGGCATCTTGAAAGTGATGTCGAAGATGAAAATGGGCTGACAGGGGAGTTCGTTTCTGTGTTCACTTTAGATGCTTCTACATCTCATGCACTGATATAATTCAAGAGTTCAATCAATCAGTGACAAGCACCAGACCAAGCTGGACCTCTCAGGAGATGACTGAAAGAATCTGAAAAGGAGAAATGCAGGCAATGACGTGGTGATCTTTGTCTGTAAGAATGGTCATTTTTTCCTAATAATTTTCAGTCCACTCCCTCCGCTTTTGTCCTTCCTAACAAGGCCATTTTCATCCTAGATTCCCCATGAAATGGGAACCCGGAGCTTGTGGAAGTGCCTGAAAGATACCCTGCTTCTCTGCAGGGACACTGAGGGTGAAACAGGAGCCGGAGCCCTCTCTGGGGAAGCCTTCTCCGAGCTGGAATGTGTGCCGTCCTGGGAGAGGAGCAGGAGGGGGAGAACGCTGGGCGCTGTGAGGCAGGAGCAGGAGGTTTGGGCCGCAGGACATTCCGTCTGCGCCGCTGCCCCGCAATGGGCGGCCGTGCCCGGGGCTCTGGGCCGGGCCCCGCGTGCGCTGAGCTCCCGACACTGCGGGAGCTCCCCGGGCTGGGCTCAGGTTCCCACTGGGACTGGGCAGCAGGCTGGACTCCACTGGGATCAGCAGCGGCTGGAAATATCTCTGGGCATCTCCATTTTCTGCTGCTGCTCGGAAGAAACAATGAAGTGTGTCGAGAAGTTCTGGTTTCTCTTTCTCCTGGTGGAATTTTTCATTGTATTTGACACTCCAGAGGCAATTTCTGTGATGGCCTCTGTCAGTTGATTCTATTTCAGCAGCAGCAGCAGCAGCAACAGGGCTGTGTTTGAGCACTGCAAATGTGGCCTGTGTGGCTTTAATTCTCCGTGACTTAGTGCTCAGGGACATGAGAGCATTTCAAGATCTGCTAATCATGATGCCTGTGACAAAAAGTCTGAGTTTCCTGTGACAAAAGCACTCTGGGTAGCATTGACAAAATTGCTGGCCAGCTTCTGCAAATCATTTGTAAGAAAAGTCATCTTTGATTGTTCCTGTTGGTTTGGTTGTGGGGTTTTTCCCCTGTGTTTTAGTTTTTTAAGACTGTCCACAAAGGCCATTCCTTGTGCCATTTCTCATTTTGTTTCTCTCTACCTTTGCTGTGGCCCCAGACGGTGTCAATGAGGAGCTGTGCTCTCAGTGGCTTTAAATGAACTAAAGGATCTCCCAGGAAAGTTTTCACCAGAAATCCTCCTTTTGTTCCCTCCTCTGGAGCTGCAGCAGCAATGTCTGTGTGCAGAGCTGGGGGCAGATCAGGGCTGGCACAGAAGCCCTGCTCCTGCTGGCCACACCATTCCTGATCCAGGCCAGGAGCCATTGGCCTTCTTGGCCACCTGGGCACACTGCTGGCTCATGTCCAGCCTGCTGTCCATCAGTCCCTGCAGGTCCCTTTCTGCCTGGCTGCTGTCCAGCCACTCTGTCCCCAGCCTGTAGTGCTGCAGGGGTTGTTGTGGCCAGAGTGCTGGACCCAGCACTTGGACTTGTTAAACCTCACCTTGTTGGATTTGGTTCCTGGATCCAGCCTGTCCAGGTCCCTGTGCAGAGCCCTCCTGCCCTCCAGCAGATCCACACCCACACCCACCTTGGTTTCATCTGCAAATTTGCTGATGCTGGACTCAGACCCCTCATCCAGACCATCAGTGCAGACATTGAAATCCACGCTGGCTGGCTCTGACGCCTCAGCCATGCTGTGGGTGCCCTGTGATGGCACTCAGGGTGATCTGTTCCAGAACCTTGCCGGGCACTGAGGTCAGGCTGACAGGCCTGGATTTCCCAAGATCCTTCTCCCAGCCCTTTTTGAGGATGGGCTCACACTGGCACCTCCAGTGCTCTGGGACCTCCCTGGTGAGCCAGGACTGATGGTAAATGATGGAGAGCAGCTTGGGGAGCTCATCCACCAGCTCCCTCATCCCCCTAGGATGGATCCCATCTGATCCCATACACCTGTGAGTATCTGAGTGGCCCAACAGGTCCCCAGCTGCTTCCTCCTGGATTCCAGAGGCCTGTTCTGCATTCTGACCCCATCTGCCAGCTCAGGAGAACTCTTGTCCTGATGACAACCTGCCCTAATATTGAAAATTGATACAAACAAGGTGTTAAGTAGCTTGGACTTTTCCTTATCTTTAGTTCCTATATTCTCCAATGCATCCAATAAAGAGTAGGGGTTCACCTTATTCCACATTTTGCCATTAATTTATTCATAGACACATTTTTATTATTTTTCACAGAAGTGGCCAGGTTAATCTCTAATTGAGATCACACCTCTTTCTTTTTTTTTTTTTTACTGCATGACCTGACAACATCCTTAAACACTTGCTAAGTTGCCTGACCATTTGTCCAAAGTTAATGCACACTCTTTTTTCCCACAAAAGCTCCACGGGCAGCCAGGGCAGTCATTTTCCTCACCAGCTCATCTTTGGCCACACTGGGACAGGCTACTCCTTCCCCCTTAAGATTACTTTCTTGAAATGTGTCCATCCTTCCTGGACCCCTTTGTTTTTAAGGGCTGTTTCCCATTAAAAAACAGTACCTGATTCAGTACTCCCCAAATCTGCATCCTAAATAGGCCAAAGTCTGCCCTTCCTAATTCCAGTGTGGAAGTTTTGTTGCTGCCCCTCCTTCTTTCACAGATCATTGAAAACTTGATTATTTTATGGTCACTGTGCCCCAGGCAGCCTCCGACCCCCACATCTGCCACCAGCCCTTCTCTGTTTGTGAGCAGCAGGAGACAGAGCTTTCCTTGGGAGTGGAGTGTTACCAAAAATTCGGCAAAACAGAAAACTCCTTCACACCAATGCAGCATTAAGAAGCAGCATTCTTTATTCAGCCGGGTGCATGGGGGATAGCTCCTCCCAAAGCCGAGCATGCTGAGTGCAGGAAAGTTTCTGTTCATATTCTGTATTTTGCACACATATTCATTGATTGTCCTGGACTAAACACACATCTGATAATCTATTCCCCCAAATCATTACCATATTTTCCCTCCCCTTTTCCCATGTGTTCTTTTGTCCTGGGGGTCTCTCTGGTGGTCCCTGGTGGTCGTGGACCCCAATGTTCCAGTGGGCCTGGCTGAGCTGGCAGGACACTGAGGCTGGTGAACTTCCAGTTCCCCTTCTGACACAATGGGCATTGTGTGGTTTCCATAGGCCTGGGGTTTTGGAGAACAAGCTCCAGGTGTCAGCTCACCTGGTGGAGGCAATTGATCATCCAGTAACATGAGGTCACAGAGTGATCTATGACATCACATGAGTGATCTATGATGGAATGGTCCATGACATCATTGAGTGGTTTATATGAGGTCATCAAGAAGCTATGACATCATAGGTCATCTCTGTGACATCACAGAGCAGGCTTTGGCATCACAGGACAGATGTCTGACATCACAGAGCAGATTATGACATTGCAGAGCAGGCTGTGACATCACAGAGGGGCTGTGTGACATCCCAGGAGGGCTGTGTGAGGTCACTGGGTTGGTCACTCCGCCCCAGCTCCCCCTCACAGTTTCTCCCAACAAGTCCAATGCTGTTCATGCCCAGTGGGGTCCTTGTCACCCGGTATCCCCCCGGTCCACCTGGAGCCACAGCCCCCACCAAAGGATGTTCCACAGGATCCACCCCAGAGCCTGACATGGGGAAAAGGGGCCAGGGCTGTGTGACCAGGACATCAAGGACGTGGATTATCCAGGTCCCTGTGGCCTGGGTTGGGTTCCCCAGGGCAGGAGAGATGTATGGCAGCTGGAGCAGGGTTAGGGAAGGGCCTCCAAGGTGGGGCTGGAGCCCTTGGGCTGTGAGCAGAGGCTGAGGGAGCTGGGCTTGTCCAGGCCAGAGCAGGGAAGGCTGAGGGGCTCCTCATCCCAGCCTGGCAGTGCCAGCGAGGAGGGGATAGAGAACATAGAGCCATGCTCTTCGCCAGGTGCCTGGTGGGAGACAAAAGCCAGTGGGTGGAAATGGAAAGAAGGGAGATCAGCCAGGCCAGGAGGAGATGAAATGAGTCAGCCTGGTTTCAGCATTTCCTCAACACCAAAAGCAGCCTGACCTCCCTTCTCCATCCTCCACTGACAGCTTTACAAATCAGGAATTGTTTGAGCTGTTTTTCCCTCACTCCAGGACAATCATCCTGATACAAGAACTTAATTGTGTTTATTTCTACCACAGAACCACGTTTGTCTAAAATCAATTCTAGTATGGAAATCACTTGTGGATGGTGGACTCATCAGACACTGCTGGGACGTTGCACATAGCTCAGGGAAGAGCGTGATTGTTATTAAATTGTGTCCTGTTCAACCATGGTCTGTTGGCCATGAAGAGAAACTTTCTGTGCCTCTGAGTCTCACCAGGTCCTGACCCCCAAAGGACACAAACCTGATGAGTTGTGGTTCCCACTCCAGTGGTGGCGCTTGGACCTCCCTCCATCCCCAGAGCAGAGCTCCCTTGTCCCAGAAAGTCCCTGGCAATGCAGGGATGAAGGAAACAGGACAGGCTGTGGGGATCAGGAGCAGGGCACAGCCAGGGATTTGGGGTGGTTGTGAGCCCAGGGCAGGACCCGGCCCTTGGCCTTGGTGAACCTCATCCAATTGTCCTGGGCCCATGGCTCCAGCCTGTCCAGATCCCTCTGCAGAGCTTCTGCCCTCCAGCACAGCCACACTCCCACCCAGCTTGGGCTCACCTGGGAACTGACTGAGGGTCCCTCGATGGCCTCGTCCAGATCAGCAATCAAGAGATTTCACTGACCTGTCCCCAGTCCTGAGCCCTGGGGACACCCCTGGGTGTGACTCCATTCCTCAGCTGCTCTGAGTTCCAGGGGTTGGATGAGGGAAATGGTGGGGAGGGGATGGGGACAAAGCGTTATTGATTGTCAGCCATGGAGGGTCTTGATTTACACATTAATTCAGACTGCATTAGGAGGTGCTGGGGGTCAATATCAATTGGACATTGCTGATATCAAACTCCAAACAGGAAAAACAGGACAAAACAGTTATCTCTGCATAGTTTGCAAAACAGTATATTCACTTTAAATACACTTCTGAAATCTGTCAAAAAAAACACAGAAGGATTGAAAACTTCAATTATTCCCAGCAGCATTTCTTGTTTGGGAGTTTTAAATAAATAGTTATGAGCCTTTTTCACTGAGTTCCTGAACTGAAGAGCTCAAGAAAGAAGAGGCCTGTGGAGTAGGAAAATTCATCAGCAGCCTCCAAGTGGCTGAGGATCCATCCCCATCAGAGCAGCGATGACCAGAAATGGGCACAGCTTTGTGGCTGCCCCAGCTCTGGGATGGGCCCTGGGCCTGGAGCAGGAGCAGCTCTGGAGGGCCCCAAGGCCGGGCTCTTGTGCTGGCCTGGGCAGATGGGATGGCAGCAGGGGCTGCAGAGCTCTCAGCACCTCAGCCCGAGGGGAGCAGGGCAGCCAGGGAGCCTCCTTTGGCCTTGGCCAAGCCCCTTCCCCCATGGCTGGGGCTGAGTCCTGGCTGAGCTGCAGCTGCTGCTGTGCCCTGGCCAGGGGCTGAGGCCGTGGGGCCAGTGGCCAGAGCAGCCTGGGCTGAGCAGAGCTGTGGGGCCAGAGCCGGCTGGGCTGTGCTGGGGAGAGGCCCTTGGTGCTGCACAGAGCTCAGGGCAGCTGGCAGAGCTTGCAGGGAGCTGGGCTGGGCTCAGAGAGCCTGGCACAGAAACCATCAGTGTCCATCCCAGCCTGGCTGAGCGTGCAGGGCAGGACTCAGCCCAGGCCTTGTGGGGCAGGGCCAGCGCCTGTGCAAGGCATGGAAAACAGGCAAGTGCCCGAGAGAGGAGGCTGCTCTGTGCCCTTGGGGACATGGACACAGCAGGAACACTCAGGAGCCCAAAGAGCCTCCATGGCTGTGCTGGAGACCAAGGCTGGAGCAGGGAAATGCAGGGCTGCTGCGCCATGGGGAGGGCATTGAATTCCAGCACACACCTCAGCTCTCTGATGGTCCCGGCACCATGCTGGGCCCTGTTTCAGGCTGGAGCAGAGCAGATGTTGATGGCACAGGAGCCCTGCGGGGCTGGCAGGGACCTGCAGCTTGCAAGGTGCTCTGCTCTCCCTCAGCTCCTCTCTGAGAGATCCAGTCCCAGCTCGGCACCTCAGGGCACAAGTGGCACTGCCTGGTCATGGGCACACAGCTGATGTCTGCCTGGAAAGGGGCACAGGTTTTAGTACTTGTACATTTCATATTATACAAGCACATTTTTAGTATCTGTGTCACTTCAGTACATTTAAGAAACAGCAATTTTCTGATGTACTGATGGCAGAAGGAGAAGAAATACTGATCTTCCCATCTCCTTGAGTCACCAATATTCTGTTTATTCTTACTTCACGCTCTTCCTTCAGGTGTTTCCAGTTCTCCTGTTGAAATGGCCATGTCTAAGGACATCTCTACACTAGACCAGGTGGATCTATGTACTTCCCGTTGCACCCAGATTTCCCCCTCCAGATGCTTTCTGGTCATTCAAATGTCTCTCAATGGACTGGTTCCACACTTTGCACATCAGGGAGTGGCCCAATCTTTCTGAAGTTCAAATAAATATTAATTACATCTTACTATTTTTAAATCTATAATAGAATTGCCTTTTCTTATGTCTTTGTGTAAAACTGTTCCTGTACAGAAATCCCTTGGGGATGGGGGACATGTCAGATGCTGCTGGGACATCACAGAGAGCTGAGGGAAGAGCTGTGATGGTTATTAAACTGTTCAAATGTTCAACTTGTGTTTGTTGGACAGAAACCTTTCTGTGCCTCTGAGTGTCACCATCCCTGAACCCAAAGGACACAAACCTGATGAGCTGTGGTTCCCACTGCAGGGGCACTTGGACCTTGGCTCTGCACAGGAGAGCTCTTCATCCACTTTCCTTCTTTTCCTCCCTCTGGGCATGGAGGGAGCTCCTGACTTCAGCCTGTGACTCGTGTGTGCAAAGAGCAAATCTGGGCAGAACCGGGGCAGGGAGGGTTTGGGGGGACCTTGGGATCTGTGCTGGGCACAGAAGGTGTTTTCCATTGCTCTGAGACTGTCTGCTGTGCAAAGTGGAGTTAATATCCAGCAGAGGAATGACTTTTGCATTTGATGGAGCTGTGCCTTCCCTTGGCTTTGTTGGCTGACAAGAAATGAACATCCCTCTGTGTCTCAGGCAGCTCCTTCTCCAAGGAAAGCAGGTGGGAGTTGGAGCCAAGCAGCTGAAACCTGCAGGTGCAGCCTGGACTGGAGGGAGCTCAGATTTACACAAGGCTGCTCTGAGTGCCAGGGCTTGGATGGGGGAAATGGTGGGGTGGGGGTAGGGACAGAGTCTGATTGATTGTCAGCCATGAAGGGTCTTGATTTTCATATCTATTCCAACTGCATGAGGAGGTACTTGGATTCAGTGTCAATTGGAGAGTGCACTTACCAATGTATTAACAGGGGGAAAAAAAAAACTAAACAGGACCAAAAAAATATTTTCTCAATGTCTTTTTAAATGTAGTGTATTCACTTTGAAGAGGCTTCTGTAATTGGGCTAATTAACCACAAAAGATTTGAACACTTACATTATTCCCAGAGGTTTGGCTTGTTAAGATGTTTTGAATGTTAATGAGCCCTGGGACACTGAATTGCTGAACTGAAGAGCTGAAGGCTGAAGAAGCCTCTGGAGCAGTAAAATTCAGCAGCAGCCTCCAAGTTGCTGAGGATGTCAGCAGCTCCCACTGAGGCCATCCCTGCCCAGAGACTGTGGGGGAATGGGCAGACAAGGAGAGCGTCCCTGGGGCTGGGGCAGCAGAACTCAGAGGCACCAGTGGCTCCATCTGGGAAATGGAGTGTGGAATGTGGCTGTGAAAGCCCTGCCTGGGCTGTGCCAAGCAGGACACACAAGCCATGACCCCCATCCCCCAAACAACTCTCTCAAGGAGACATTTAGGAGGAATTACAATTGTTTCTGTATTCCGTGTTGGATACACTGGAGAAATACCAGCAAGAGATTCTCAGGAGCAGAAACTAACAAAACAGACTTTACTGGCAACTTTAGTAAATCAGAATAACTTTGGGAAAAGGTTTAATTTGATAATCAATCAACAAAAAACATTTCTCAAAGCGTTAACTTGGCCCATTCACTTCACAAATTCTAATCCTATTCAAATTTAAGGTAATCCAAATTTGGAAGAAGAAATAAATAGAAGAAGAAACAGAAAGAAAGACAAATATGATTTAGAGAAGCATACACAGAGCTACCAGCTCATGGATTGCAGCAGTGTTCTGATGGAAATTCCAAGAGGAGGTAGGGTCAAGACGTGTGCTTGCCTTGTGGTCAGCCATAAATACCCGTTGGTGTTCCTGGGCCCTTCCCCCAGGTGGGACTTGGGGTCATTTGGTCGCTCAGGAGCTGGGCTGGGGGCTCCAGAGGTGGCTGTGGAGCATTGCCTGTGCTGTGCCAGGGACTGGCAGACACTGCTGGGCTGGGATAGAGGCTCTGGGGGGATTTGGGTTCCAGGGCAGGGCAGGGCTGGGGTTCCAGGGCAGGGCAAGGCTGGACCTGCCCCTTCCTCCCCACACATGAAATGTTTCCAGCCAACAATCTCCTCCAGTCTGTCACAACAGGCAGTGTTGGAGGTGAAATCCCAATTGTGGCCATTGGCACCTGGACGAGAAGGACAGTTCTTTTCCATAGGAAGGAAATCCCCAATTCTTAGCTCATTTCTGGTTTGATTGCCTGGATTTTGTTTGGTTTTGTTGTTGCTTTGTTTCCTTGGTGCGCCTGCAGTGTCCAGTCAGGAGCAGAGTGACTCTTGCAAGGAACTTTGTGGTGCTGTCGCTTAATATTAAATCTGGTTTTTGCTGATCCCTTGCTGGGAATTTTTTCAGTGCTCTCAAGGCCTCGTTGGTAACAGGGTGAAGGAGCCCTGGCCCAGGCTCTGGCCCTGGGGGACACGGGGACGCTGCCGGGGGGTCCCTGTCCCCCTGTCCCACCCCCACAGCCCCAGCCCCCGTCCCCGTGTTAGGCTCTGGGGTCGATCTCGTGGAACATCCTCTGGGGGAGGCTGCGGCGCCAGGGGCGGGGGGACCCGGGGGGACAGGGGACCCTGCTGTGCACGAGCAGCGTTGGACTTCTCTGGGGGAACTGGGAGGGGGGGCTGGGGTGGAGTGACCTCCCCAGTGACCTCACACAGCCCCTGTGATGTCACACAGCCCCTGTGGTGTCACACAGCCCACTCTGAGATGTAACAGGCTACCTGAGATTTCATACAGGTGCCCTGTGATGTCACAGCCTGCTCTTTGAGGTCCCAATCTGCTCTGTGATGTCACAAAATCTTCCCTGTGAGGTCACAGCCCAGCCTGTGATGTCACAGACACCCTGTGATGTCACAGCCAGCTCTATGATGGCACAGCTGCCTTTGTGATGTTATGCAGCCTCGCTGTGATGTCACAGCCTGCTCTGTGATTTCACAGTCAGCTCTGTGATGGCAGAACCCACTCTGTATTGTCTCAGCCTTCTCTGTGCCATCACACAGCTGCTCTGTGATGTCACAGAGCCCTTTCCTATTATGGCAGAGTCTTCTCGGTGGCCTCACAGCCCGTTCTGTGATGTCACAGTGCCAGCCTGTAATGTCACCGCCAACTTTGGGACATCACAACCTCCTCTGTGATGTCACAGCCTGCTCTGTGATGGCAGAACTCACTGAACATGTCACACAGCACCTCTGTGGGCTCACAGACCCACCCTGTGATGTCACAACACCTTCAGTGATGGAACACAGCCACCCTATAATGTCACAGCACACTCTTTGTCCTCACAGCTTGCTCTGCTCTGTGATGTCATACAGGCATCCTCTGATGTCACAGCCTGCTCTGTGATGTCACATAATAAACCAGGGCTGTCACAGCCAACTATATGATGTCACAACCTGGTCTGTGATGTCACACAATCACAGAATTGCTGGGTTGGAAGAGACCTTTAAGGTCATCAAGTCCAACCCATGCCCTAACACCACCTCAGCTAAACCATGGCACTGAGTGCCACATCCAGTCTTTTTTTAAACACATCCCAGGATGGTGACTCCACCACCTCCCTGGACAGACAGTTCCAGTGCTTTATCACCCTTTCCATTAAAAACTTTTTTCCTAATATAAAACCTAAATTTCCCTTGGTGCAGCTTAAGACACTGTCCTCTGGTCCTGTCAGTTGTTGTGAGGAGAGAGACCGACCCCCACCTGACTGCAACCACCTTTCAGGGAGTGTGGAGAGTGATAAGGTCACCTCTGAGTCTTCTCCAGGATAAACAACTCCAGCTCCCTCAGTCATTCCTCACAGGACTTGTGTTCCAGACCCCTTGTAACAGATAAGAGAAGTCTCTTTGTTCATCATTAAACAGGAACTCGGGCAAAGGAAGAGGTTTTTTGTGAATAACAGGATACCCGAGGATATGCTGACTTCTTAAGTTGATGGTACAGCTAGGGTTGGGAGGTGTGTAACCATCTATGGAAAGATGGTTACAGGGTCATAAACCCCCAGCGAGGAAGAGGAGGAGAGCCTTCATCCAGACGACCACCAGAGAGCAGGCGGCGACCCCCTAGCAACTGGAGGCGCACGCGCAGAGTACTCCCGGAAAAGCCACAAACGCGGAAGAAGGGGGAGAATAAAGGACCGTGGGAAAAGGGAAGCGGTGTGAGCCTTGGCGGAGCACTGACTCCCCGGCTGCACCCAGCGCTGTTTGCTTGTCATTGCTTGCTGTAATCAATAAAATTCTTTTTATCAATCCCTAAAGGATCAGACAAATTATTTACTTTAACTTATAACACCCGTTCCCTGCTCTTGCTGCTGCCCCATCTTCAAAGCCTCTCCCTCGGGCTCTTCCTCCCGTGCAGAGCAGCTCTCCTGGACAGGGACGGCAGATGGCACAGCTGGGAAGCAAAGGGAGCACTGAGTCAGTATGGAGACGTTTTCTTTGGCAGCAGCTGCACTTCCATCAGGGAAGGGAAGATCTCAGAGCCTCCCCAGGAGGGTTAGAAAGAAAAAGCAGCCGAGCGGGCCAGGCTGTGGTGAGCGCAGCCGCGGCGGGACTGTCCCGCAGCCCCGGCAGCCCGGCACAGCCGGCACAGCTCCCGGGCCCTGCCGGCACAGCTGCCTTGCCCAAGGACAGCCCCTGTGCCAGCCGGGGCAGCTGCGCTGAGCAGCCCCAGCACGGGCAGGGCCTGCTGCTGCCCCGCCGGGCAGTGCCCACGGCCACAGCCCACGCCACCCTCAGCCCCACCCTGCCTCCCCGGCCCTGGGGCCTCACCCGGGCTCTCTCCAGCGTGGCAGCAGCAGGTCCCCGTTCCCTGCTCTTGCTGCTGGCCTTCACCTTCTCCCTGCTGGCTCCCGTCCGTCTCCGGCTGTCCTCAAGGTCTCCACTGCAGCTGTGGCAAAAGCGGAGGCTCTGCAATTGGTTCCAAGGCCTGGCAGAGCTGCAGTCCCGGAGCCCTCTGTGCTCCCTGCCGGCCCCCTCCATCCCCTCAGCCCCGCCATGCTCTCGGCAAAGCCCCAGCCCCCTTCAGTTTCTTCAGCCCCTCACAGTCCTCTCAGCCCCTCAGTCCCTTCTGACCCATCCCGTCCCCCTAGACCCGCCACCCCTCGGCCTGTGCCACTTCCCTGTCACCTCAGTGCCACCATCGCCCTCGGCTGCCCCACAGCCCTCAGCCCCAGCAGCACCTCAGGGTCACCGTCCCTTCAGCGTCACCGCCCCCTCAGCCCCCTCAGTCTCACCGTCCTTCAGCAGCTCCTCAGGGGACAGTGCCTGGGGCCACCGGCAGCTCCCACCGCTCCAGGGACACCCGGGGCTGGAACTGCTGCTCCGCCCGGCCCGGCCGCCAGCTCGGACCCAGCACAGGGAGAGGGGACACAGGGGGCACGGGGGAAAAGCAAGAGGTGAGGGAGGAAGCAGAGCAGGGGAAGAGGTTAAAAAGAGGCCTACACCTATACAGATATCAATCTATGTAACTAAACCCCCATATATCAATATAAATACGCCTATCTACAAATATAACTATATATATGTAAATGTAACTATACACATGTATAAAGGCAACTATGGACATCTACAACTATAACTGCACATCTAAAAATAGAAATATATACACCTAAAACTAAAAATAAATTAACTAGACAAATCTCTTTCTATGTAGATGGATAAATATAACTACATAAATCTATAAAGACAACTACATATAGCAATAAACATAACTATACACATCTATAAATATAACTAGAGACAGAGGAATTCTACCTGCCCAATGGTCACAGGCTCTCCCTCTGTCTCTTCCTGGCACACAGGGCAGCCCTCCTGGACACGTTGATCACACGGGATCTGGGAAGCAAAGGGAACACTGAGACAATACTGGCCCTTGTGCAAGCGCCCCTTGAGCACCAATTGTCCTTCTATCAGGGACATTAAAAGATGGCCTGAAAGGCAGACTCTCACTTGGCAATTTGAAGCCTGCTCTATAAAGAACAGGGATCCTTCCAAGTTTTCAAAACGGAACTGTGTAAAATATTTCAGTATTCTAATAAAGTCTCAGCACCCACAGTGCAAATGGCACCCACGAGAGCTTGAAACACAGACAGTCCCAGTGACAGAGAGACCACAGTCCTCACTGAAATGGCTGAAGGCTGCTGGAGGCTGAGGTATGAACCAGACTGGGACACCCAGCTTGGTGGCACAACTCCCACAAGGTCAGGTTTATTCCCTGCACTCTTGCCACAGCAGAGGACTCAGTGCCCAAGCCTCTGGCGAAGCGTGGAGGGCAGGGCTCGGGCAGGTTGTGCATGTGCCTTTGAACTAAAGGCACCAGGAAGCACCAACCCTGCAGACAAGAGCTCAACTCTTCTCGTCTCCCTTCCTGCCAGAGGCAGGCTCAGAGCAGCCGTCTCACACCTCTCTAAACCAACGGGGGCTCTGTCCTTACCAGGCTCCTCGGGCTCTGGGGAACTGTTCTCGCAGCTCTCGGTGCCAGATGAAGTTTCCTCTGCTGCAGCCCCGTTCACAGGCTCCCCTCCTGAAGACTCAGGGGCAACATTCATATTGCCCTTGAAAGAACAATAGAAAAAAAGAAAACTAAAGATCATTCAGTATTTTGCTGGAATCACATCAAGGATACGGTTACTCTCCTTCTCCATCTAACAGCGTTCAAAAGCTCTCAGCCCAGCCTCTTCCATTCCCCTCCAATGGGTTACCTGAGCAGAGGGAGACCTTTCAGGCAGGGATCTCCTGATCTCCCGGATCATTTGCTCGACGGCCAAGCCAAGATCCACTGGTGGCAATTGCTCTTCACCAGGTGCATTCCAGGCTGAGCCGGAGGCCGTCGATGCTGCACAACCTGCACTGCCAGGTGGAGCGCTGGGGGCTGAAGTGCCCGAGGTGGCTGCAAGAATCCAAAGACATTGGTCACACTCCACAACGTGGCTCTGGGACACTGATCTCTGTTGCTGCCTTGGATCAACCATCACAGGAAGCAGGCAGGAAAACCAGGCAGAGAATCTTTTGCCTTTCTAGGTGCCCCTTCTAAATAAGCTTGAGAATTTTGGGCCGAGAAGGACAGAGCCTTGTGGAAAAATACTTCAAACAGTCACTTTTCAAGACCTTTTGGGGAAAAGCAAGGCTACAACGCTTTTCCTACCTCGCGGGTCGTAGGCTGGGGGCTGCTGCTCCCTGTGGAGCTGCTGGAAGCTGAAGGGCTGGATCCTGAGCACCTCCCGGTCGATCGGAGGCAGCTGCCCCCCGTAGAGCTGCTGGAAGCAGCTGCGAGGCCCCTCCCGCCCGAGCGGCAGCAGCGGCTCCCCGTAGAACCCGAAGAAGCCGCAGGGCGGGATGCGCATCAGCTCCCGCTCGGCGGGCGGCGGCCGCTCCCCATAGAGCTCCTGGAAGCGGCTCGGCCCCTCCCGCCGGGCCGGCACCGGCCGGTCCCTGTGCAGCAGGTGGAAGCCGCAGGGCGGGCGCCGGGCGAGCAGCGGCCGCTGCCCGGGGGGCGGCTGGAAGCGGCCAGGCCGGGGGCTGCGCAGCTCCCGCCCGTCCGGCAGCGTCCGCTCCCTGTGCAGCAGCAGGAAGCCGCTGGGCGGGCGCCCGGGCGGCAGCGGCGGCCGCTCCCTGGAGAGCGGCTTGAAGCGGCTGCGCCCGTCCCACCCGTGCGGCAGCGGCCGCGCCCCGGGGAGCTGCTGGGAGCCGCGGGGCGGGCGCCTGCGGCCCTCCCGCCCCGCCGCCGGCCGCTGCCTGTTGGCCGCGCTCCGGCGCCTGATGCGGAGCAGGAGGTCGGGGCGGTCGCGGCGAAAGCAGGGGTTGCTGTAGTGGAGCCCAGCCCCGGCATCGCCCGGCACAGCTGAGCCAACCCGGCTCGGCACCCTGCGGAAGCCGTAGCGGTAGAGCTGGCGCACGAAGCTGCGGAACTGCGTGGCCCTGAAGGTGTGCGGGGCCGGGCCCCGGGCGTCGCCCGGGCTGAGCAGCTCCCGCTCGAAGAGGGAGCGGTCGATGAGCAGCCCCCGGGCCCGGCTGTCCCAGCGCACGGAGCGGACGCGGGGGCTGTTCGCCAGGCGCCACAGCTTGGCGGGGAAGGCGCTGGCTCTGAGCCCGGCGGGCAGCGGCAGCTCCGCCATGGCGCCGCTCGCCGGCTGTCGCCACAACGGCCCCGGCGCAACGGCCGCGTGGGGATACCATAGGGACAGAGCCAACGCGGGGATTTGGAGCCTGGGGGTGCTGGCACCAAAGTCCTGCTCTTGAGAGGGGTGCAGGGACACAGGGGCTGTCAGAGGACAATGAGAGACAGGGGACATGAGGCCATAATGGGCCAAGCAAGATCCTGCCCGGCATGGCAGCAAAGACATTTCCTCCCCGTGGTCTTGGCACTCCAGGGCACCCCAAAAAGGGCCGAGGAGTCCTATGTGTAACCCGCAGGGATGACTGACATCACTGTGGGTCTCAGCATTCCCCAGTCCCTTGCTGGCCGTTCAGTGCACACTGGGGCCGCTGGGCATGTGTGGAACATGGGGATGGGGTGCACAAAAGTAAAGGGGGACCCCAAAGTGGAAGGAGTGGAAGCCAAAATCGCTGGGGGGAGACCCCCAAAACGGAGGTGTGAAATCCCAAAATGGAGGGAGGAACCCACAAAATTGGGGCAACGCCCCAAAAACCCACATGAAGCTGTTCTCTCCCTCCAGAAAGGGACCTGGGGGCACTGGTCGACAGCAGGCTGGACATGAGCCAGCCGTGTGCCCAGGTGGCCAAAAAGGCCAATGGCTCCTGGCCTGGATCAGGAATGGTGTGGCCAGCAGGAGCAGGGCAGTTCCCCTGTGCTCAGCACTGGTTGGGCAGCACCTCGACTGCTCTGTCCAGTTCTGGGCCCCCCAATTTAGGAAGGACATGGAGGGGCTGGAGTGTGTCCAGAGAAGGACAACAAGGCTGGTGAGGGGTCTGGAGCACAAGTCCTGTGAGGAGTGGCTGAAGGAGCTGGGGTTGTTTACCCTGGAGAAGAGGAGGCTCAGGGGACACAAGGCGGTGTCAGGGCACAGGTTGGACTTGATGATCTCCAAGGTCTTTTCCAGCCTTGCTGATTCTGGGATTCTCTGAAACCACCCTTGGTGCAGTTGCAGGAGGAGCCCTGGGCCTCCTCTTCAGAAGCTCCAGCAGCCCAGGTCCCTCAGCTTCTCCTCACAGCCCCAAAGCCCATCCTGTCAGTCCTGCAGAGCCTCTGCAGCCCCTCCTCACTGCCCGGAACAGGCAGCCCCACAGCCAGACACAGCAGCCCAGATGTGCCCCCCTGGCCTGGGGTGTCTCTGGAAAGGGAGTAGCACGAGGCACTGCAGGAGCCTGCAGACAATTCCTGCAGCACTTGTGGGATGATCCTGCTCCCCAAGGGCCGTTCCCATGGTGCCAAGTCAGGAACTGGAATGGGGAGTGGGGCCAGAGAGGAAAGGGCAAACAGGGATGGGCTGTTTGCAGGGGAGGGAACAGGGGTGGACAACAGGAAGAAATAGTAGCAAGAAGATAAAAAAAAGCAAAGGTTAAGCCAAGGAAATGCTCAGGGCAGGTTGGGGGTGGCTGCCAGGCAGCCCTGGCTCTGAGCAGCAGCATCTGCAGTGGGACAGGAAACTCCCAGCTGATGGGAACAAACTTTCTGGCTGGCTGCAGAGGCCAGGACAAAGCTGAGTGGTTTCCCTGGCGTCCTCCATCCCTTCCTGGCCCCAGGGGCTGATGGCATTTGTGCTCCCTCAGGTTCATGTCCCCACAGCAGCAGCATGGGGGTGCTCCCGCCTGCTGTGTGCAATGCAAACAGGGGCTCCTGAGCCAGCGCTGCCGTGGCTGTGCCTGCAAGGATGCGGCACCTGTGTGAGCTGGGGGAGAGGCCAGGGCTGCAGAGGGGGGATGTTGTTGGCAGCTCCATCAGGACGCTCTGGGACGCTGGCCTGGGCTGTCCAGCGCACTGGGGATGGATCAGCCCCTGCTCTGCTGCTCCTTCCCGTCTCCCCCAGGGCCCTTGCAGAGCACCAGCCATGCTGTTTGCCCCCAGCCTGCCCACGGCCAGCCTGGGGCTGCTCACGGGGGTTTTCTGTGCTGAGCATTGGCCTGGCCGTGTTCTTGAGAGAACCTGGGCAAGGAGCCTGGAGCCACCAGGCCCTGCCTGAGGTGTCAGCGCTGCCCCAGCAGTGCCCATGGGCTGTCCCTGCTGCAGCCCCGGCACTGCCACCCCCAGGACTGTGCCCGGCCCCGAGAGCACTCAGGCCCTGCAGCAACACCAGGGCCACCAGGGCAGTGGGGCAGGGCCACGGGAGCAGCACTGGCAACACCAAGTGCTGCTGCTGCTGGGCACAGCTGCTGTGCCAGCACTGATCTGCCCCCAGCTCTGCACACAGACATTGCTGCTGCAGCTCCAGAGAAGGCAACAAAAGGGCATTTCTGCAGAAAACTTTGCTGGGACATCCTTGAGTTTCTTGAAAGCCACCGAGAGCGCAGCCCCTCATTGACACAGTCTGTGGCCACAGGGAAGGTGGAGTGAAACAAAATGAGAAATGGCACAAACAATGACATTTCCTTGTGGACAATATGGAGTAAGTAAAACAAAGAAAAAGAACCTCCAAAATGAAACCAACAAGAAGTATCAAAGATGACTTTATTACAAGTGATTTGGCAGAATTGGCCAGCAGTTTAATGTTCCCGAAACCATCCAGTCTATCAGTGTCCACACTGCAGCCTTGAGCTCCTGGTTCCTCAGGCTGTAGATGAGGGGGTTCAGGGCTGGAGGCACCACCGAGTACAGAACTGACACTGACAGATCCAGTGATGGGGAGGACATAGAGGGGGGCTTCAGGTAGCAAAATGCTGCAGTGCTGAGGAACAGAGAGACCACGGCCAGGTGAGGGAGGCAGGTGGAAAAGGCTTTGTGCCGTCCCTGCTCAGAGGGGATCCTCAGCACGGCCCTGAAGATCTGCACATAGGAGAAAACAATGAACACAAAACAGCCAAGTGCTAAAGAGATGGAGAACACAAGGAGCCCAAGTTCCCTGAGGTAGGAATTTGAGCAGGAGAGCTTGAGGACCTGGGGGATTTCACAGAAGAACTGGCCCAGGGCATTGCCATGGCACAGGGGCAGGAAAAATGTATTGGCCGTGTGCAGCAGAGCATTGAGAAAGGCACTGGCCCAGGCAGCTGCTGCCATGTGGGCACAAGCTCTGCTGCCCAGGAGGGTCCCGTAGTGCAGGGGTTTGCAGATGGACACGTAGCGGTCATAGCACATGATGGTCAGGAGGGAAAGCTCTGCTCCAAGGAAGAAGATAATCAGAAAAACCTGTGTAGCACATCCTGTGTAGGAGATGGTGCTGGTGTCCCAGAGGGAATTGTGCATGGCTTTGGGGACAGTGGTGCAGATGGAGCCCAGGTCGCTGAGGGCCAGGTTGAGCAGGAAGAAGAACATGGGCGTGTGCAGGTGGTGGCCGCAGGCTACAGCGCTGATGATGAGGCCATTGCCCAGGAGGGCAGCCAGGGAGATGCCCAGGAAGAGGCAGAAGTGCAGGAGCTGCAGCTGCCGCGTGTCTGCCAGTGCCAGCAGGAGGAAGTGGCTGATGGAGCTGCTGTTGGACATTGGCTGTGGCTGCACGTGGGCACCTGTTCATGGAGAAAGGACAGAGAAGAGTTAGAGGAGATACCTGTGACCAAAACCAAAGCCATTGCCCATACACCCTCCTCTGGAACACACAGACACTGTCTTTAGTATTTTTGCGTTCTGGGGTTTTCTTTATAAGCATGCCCGTATCTCTCCTGGTATTCTTGGATATCAGAAACCCTCAGAATTTCTGCTGCTCTCAGGGAGAACAGAGTAAATTCTGTGAGGTAAAGTGATGAGAGGAGAGTACGTGGAGATGGTCTGTCATTCTGACCTGTACAGAGTTTCTCTGGGCTTTAACCTTTCTCAGGTGGTGGGTGATCACCTTTCCATGCTTCCCCTAAAATGTTACTGGGTACTACTGAGAGCAGATGGATCCAGCACAGCCCTGCTCCACATTTGTAGCCAAGGACTCACGTTGCTCATTTCAACAACCCAGCAGCATTTTCAGTGTCACAACACCTCTGCCTTTCCCCATCAACCTTATAACTCAGAGATGCTCTAGGACAGGTTTGCATCCTGGATGGAGCTCCCAGCGTGGACTGAAATCTCAGGGACACTTCCAAGTGTCCTTCTGATGGCATTGGATGCAGGGTGATGCAGCTCCTTCCCTGGCTGCACTGACAGCATTGCCCAGAGCCGGGCACTGGGGACAGCTGTGTCACCCTGAGCCAGCTGTGCCCCCTCCCAGAGCCCCCAGTGCCGGGCAGCTGCTCCCAGCCCTGTGCTCTGCAGAGGGAACTGGGCCCGGGGCTGCAGAGCTGCCCCACGGCTCTGCTGCAGCTCTGCCTGCACAGGAGGGGCTGCACGCCTTGGAGCCCCGGCCCTGAGGGCAGAGGCTTGGCTGGGGGGACAGGAGGGAGGGGGCTTGTTCAGAGGGAGGGGCTGCACTGGAGGGGATCCTCTGGACATCTCTAAACTCTCCCTGCCACAGCATTTCTGGGTTTTGCTTTCTCTCCTTCCCTGATCTTCTCTCTGCTTCCTGGGGATTTTCCTCCTGCAGGCGTTTCCCTGTGCCTGAACTCTCCCTGCCAGCACTCAAGACCCCAAATCTCTGTGCACTCTCCTTGGCCTGACTGAACCCTGCCTGTTTGCAGGGCACTGGCTGGGGGCAGGTTCTGTTTGCAGCTTGGAGAAAGGACAGCTCAGGCTGAGCCTGATGGCTCCAGCAGAGGTGATGCTGGTGCTGTCCATGGGCAGAGTGGCTGAAAGCACATTAGGGATCTACTGTGAACCGACTGATCACTAAAAGTAACAGTTCAGATGTCTCAGGCACTTGTCAAAATTCATAATCAATAATTCATAATAATCCTTTATTATTTATCTTTCCATCCCTGCCATTCTCCAGTAGTAGGAAACTGGATACAAAGTCTTTGGAGATTTCCTCATTTTTATCAAAATCCTTGTTATGGAAAATTGTATGACTGATCAGAACCCCTCAGCATGTCAGAGATTCATGAGCATTTACCCCCCCTGTACCAAAAATACTCAAGTGTTGTACTCACAGGGTCTGTGGGCATTGGGATGTTCCAGCTGTAGGAGATCACTCCAGGAGCTGCAGCTGCATTGTCCTGCAGCCAGAGGTTCCTGTGCCAAGGGCTGCCAGGGATTCTGCCCCAGGTACTTCTCAGCACCTTCCCAGCCCTGACTGATGGAAGCTCTCTGTGCCTCTGTGCTGTGCCCGGGCTGGCTGCAGGCAGTGCCCCAGCCCTGCTGGGCTGGGAGAAGAGCTGCTCATCCAGGGAAATGTGCTTTTGAAGCTCTCCTTGGTTACCAGGATCACCCTCTGTGCCAGGAGCCCGGCCCAGCTCAGCAGCACAGACACAGCACAAGGACTTTAATGACCCTCTGGGGCTTTGTGCTCAGGCCCTGAACATCAGGCCCTGAGAGGGAGCTGCAGAAACCTCTCCAGAACTCCAAGTCAGAATCCAACTCCAAAGTTTCTCTGACTTTTAATGGGTCCCACTGAGGGACACGACTGAGAAAGTGTCCCCAGGCCCCAGGCAGAGCAGAGAACTGGAGGCACTGATGACAGGTGGGGACAAAGAGAAGCCAAGTCTTGGTGCCCTGGGGCACAGCAGGCTCTGTGCCACCAAGGGCTGTCAGGAGACACCTTGTCCTGAGGCACTGGGGCCTCCTGGCACAGCCCCAGCCAGGCTGGGCACTGTCAGCCCCTTGTCCTGCCCTCAGCATCCCCCCCTAGCCCACATCCCAGTGGCCTCAAGGATCTGCTGGAAGGAGTCCCTGGGGAGCCTTGCTCAGGAATGGCCCTGGGGGCTCCTTCATGCTCCCAGGGACTGCAGGTTTTTCAAAGCACTTTGGCTTTGGCTTTTGCCTTGGAGTCTCTGAGAGCTTTGTGCAGTCATGGCCTCCAATTATCTGCTGTAATTAGTCCCTGGAGAGGCTTTGTCAGAACAACACTCAGTGGGGCTCATTAATGCTTTGAGATACTCAACTTTTGTAAGGTACTTTAGATTCTCCTTTGCACACTGAGAGGTTTTTGTGCCATTTTGAGTCTCTGAGAGGTTTTTGTGCCATCCTGGCCTCCATTTCTCTCCTCCAAGGAGTCCATGAGGAGCCTGTGTTGTGGATGGACCTCAGTGGGTCCCACTTATGCTTTGAGACACTTTGGGGTTTTCTTCTGACTTTGACTCCTGGAAAAGTTTGTGCAATCTCCTCTCAGGGCCTGAGGTTCAAGGGCTCAGCTCCAAATGCACCACAGGGCTCATGAGGATCAAACAAATCTTGAAAAAACATGACTCTGCCTTGATTTCCCTCTAGTCTGAGGCAATTCATCAGGATGTTTCTGTATTGGTTTTGGTTTGCCGGTTTGAGAGTGGCTAATTACCAGGGCACTCACTAGAATACACTTACTAATTTCCTGCTCTGAGATAAGATTAGGAGAAAGGAAAAGTGGGCTCAAAAGTTTAAAAGTGTATAAAGAAAAGTTTATTAATAGTAACTAAAATAAAGAGTAATAATAATCAGAACAAAACTTTCAGAACACTTCCCCTCTCCATACAACCTGACAATGTAAAGAGACAAAACCTAAAATTTTCAGTCAGTTTTCCACCTCTAGAATAGTCTTTCTTCACTTAGGGAGAGAAGTTCCTCTTGTAAATGTTATGGAGAGTTCTCCACAAGAAAACAGTGTCTCATGGCTTTTCAGTTCCACGAATAGAAGCTTCCTGGAAAAATCTGGAAACATGAAGTCCCTCCCATTTTTTCACAGCCTTTCCCACAGCTGTGTTTATGGGCATTGTCAACTTATGAGGTATTAGTTTACAGATGAGCTGTTTAAGAGCAAAGGTTCTCTTCATCTATTTCTGAAATCACCTTCATCTCTGGGAACAGAGGTCTTCTTTTTCTCTCCCTGGGAGCATAGGTTCTCATCACTCTGCTGTCTTTCATTGTTCAAACTTCTCATGGGATCACAGCTACTGCAACATTTCCTTACATTAGCATGGAGGCCTTTGCTGAAACAAGTCATTTCCCAGTTATTTTCAAAGAGTTATAGGGAAAAAGAGAGTCTGATGTATCAATTACATCCTGCTCCATAGCTTTACCAGAGGATTTCAGCCCCAAGATCAAGGCATCTCCTCATCCCTCCCATCTGGGCCTCAACTTCCTCTTCACTGACCTCAGTGTCTTCATGTTGCTCCTCTGTGTGCCTGCACTTTGTCCTTTTCTCTCACTCGAGGGAGGATGGAAGCACTGGAAGAGTCAATATCTCAGCCGGGGCCTGCAGATGGTTCCGTGACCCCGGCCGGGCTCGGTACTTGCGGCCGGAGCTGTTTTACCATGGAGGTTTCTGCAGCGGCTGCGCTGGGGCTGTGTCAGGCTGGGCCGCGCTGGGGCAGGGCCAGGATCTCAGCAGCCAGGCCAGAGCCCAGCAGCAGCACGGCCGGGGCCCATGGCTTCTCCTCCCCCTGCCCGCTGGTTGCGGGCGAACCCCAAGGGCGGCAGAAACTTGGCCGAGCCGGCCCGGCCCGGGGCTGCTCCTGGGGCCCGGCGGATCCTGGCTGGGCCCGGGCTGGCGGCGGGGCAGGGCTCGGTAGCGGCCAGATGTCAGCAACCGCAGCCACGGCCCGGCCCGGCCTCGGCCCCGCGGCCTCCCCTGCCCTGCCCGGCAGCCGATGGGGCCTGGCGGCTCCCTGGGAAGGGGCCCGGCCCCACGGCAGGAGCCGCCCGGCCTGGCCTGGCTGAGACAGGGCTGGGCCGGCCTGGTCACCTCTTTGCTGGCCAGAAGGGAAACAGACCCAGCCAGGCTTCTCCATCTTTAACTTGTGTCTTCACAGAGGCGTGTGCAGTTTCCTTAGTGGTTCAACAGATTGTCAGCTCTCAAAGCTAATTACTGATTGGTTTTTTGTCAGACACCATGGAAACTGCTAGCAGCTTCTCTCAGGACATCACTTCCATGATGCAAAACCACCACAAGAGCACAGAGCACAGAGCTCCTTTGTCCATATGTAGTGGTCATGTGCCCGAGGCCTCAAAATCCCAACTTGGGAGATCTCTCGGCACTCTCCAGGGTGTTTTCAAATGAAAACATTCAGCTCATAGTCTAAGAAAATCACCAGAGCATAGAGCCAGCCTGACCTGTATATCCTGGCTACTTTTGTCTGGGAGCAATCCTTGGATATACAGAATTTGGGAAGCCAAGGTCTATTTTTTGCCATGGTCTTTGGCAAGAAGGCTGTTTTTTATCCATAGGAAGGAAGGAAGAGAGCCCTCTGTTTCAGGGGCAGATGAGAGGTGACCACTGGAGGCCAAGGCCAGGCAGAGCTGGCAGGTTTTTCTGGGAGATACCTTTGCATGGAGGAAATTTTAAAGGAGCTTACCAATTTTGGCAATGGGCATCTGAAAAGAGGGACAGTTCTCTCCCTTAGCAAGGAAAGCATGGAGCCCCAGTGCTCCAGGAGCTGATGAGAGGCAGCTCTTGGAATTCCAAGATCAGCCAGACCTGTCAGGTGGCCCCTGGGAGGCCAAGCCAGCCAGACCTGTTCCATGTTCCCTCGGTTCCATGGGGCCCCACAGTGTCCCAATGGTCCCTTGCTTCCATGAGGCCCTGAGGTGTCACAATGCCCCCTTGGTGACACGAGGCCCTGAAGGGTCAGAATGGCCTCCATGGTTCTATCAGGCCCCACAGAGTCATAATGGTCCCTGGGTCCATGAAGCCCTGCTGTGTCACCATGGCCCCTTGGTTCCAAGGGCTCCAGTGGTGCCACAATGATCCCCTTGCTTCCATGAGGTCCCCACCGTGTCACAGTGATCTCCATGGGAAGGAAAGAACCGAGACCCAGTGTGGCAGGGGCGGCCACCAGAGGCCAAGGTCAACCAGAATGGATGGCACTAGCAGATTTTGGCTGGGAGCAACCCTTGGATATAGGGAATTTGGGAGGTGGAACCCCAATTTCAGCCATTTCTGCATAGATAAGAAGGACAGTTCTTTTCCACGTGAAGGAAAGCACAGAGCCCAAGTGTTTCAAAGGCAGAAGAGGAGAGAGGTGGCTCCTGGGAGGCCAAGCCAGCCAGACCTGTTTGTCCTGGCAGCTTTTGTCATGAAGGGATGCTTGGATATATGGAATCTGGGAGGAGGAATCTCAATTTCGACCATGGACACCTTGAGAAGAAGGACGGCTCTTTTCCATAGGAAGGAAAGCATCGAGCCCCAGTGTTTTGAGGCAGGTGAGAGGCAGCTCCCAAGAGGCCAAGGGCAGCCAAACCTTTAAGTCCTGGCTGCTTTCACTGGGGAGCAATCCTTCGATGTATGGAGTTTTGGAGGTGGAATCCCAGTTTTTGCCATGGGTGCCTGGTCGGGATGGATGTTTTTTTTCCTATAGGAAAGAAAAGCACAAAATGCAAGTGTTCTGGAAGAAGATGAAAGGTGGCCACCCTTAGGCCAAGCCAGCCAGACCTGTCTCTCCTGGCACCTTTTATCTAAGGGCTATCCTTGGACACAGGGCATTTTGGAAGTGGAATCTCAAATTTGGCCGTGGGCACCTGGACAGGAAGAAGAGTTCTTTTCATTAGCAAGGAAAGCACAGAGCCCCAGTGTTTCCGAGGCACATGAGTGCCAGCCCTCAGGAAGCCAAGGCCAGCCAGACTTGTCTCGCCTGGCAGCTTTTGTCTGGGAGCTATGCTTGGATACAGGGAATTCTGGAGGCAGATCCCCAATTTTGGCCATGGGTGCCTGGTTGAGAGGGATGGTTTTTTCCCATAAGAAAGAAAAGTACATGGTCCCAGTGTCTCAAAGGCAGATGAGAGGTGGCCCCTGGGTGGCCAAGGCAGCGAGACCTGTCTTTCCTGGCAGATTCCATCTGGGAACAATCTTTGCATATAAAGAAATTTGGAGAAGGAATCCCAGTTTTGGCCCTAGGTCACTGGAGGAGAAGGACAGTTCTCTCCCATAGGAAGGAAAGCCACAAGTCCCAGTGCTTCAGGGGCAGATGAGAAGCAGCCCTTGACATGCCAAGGTGTCCTAGTTTAGGGCAAATTTGGGAGAAACACTCCAGGAGGAGCCCCCAGAAAGCAAACCCCCCCACAGCCCCTCCCCTACCTGGTTCGGGAAGAATTTCCTGGGAGAGGAGTAGAAAAAAACCCTGTTATTCAACAAGCAAAACACTCCCCAATGCAAAAAAAAAAAAAAAAAAAACCAAAAAAAAACCCCCAAAAAAACCCCCCCAAAAAAAAAACCAAAAAAAAACCTAAGTATTAAGCAAAAGCAAAAGCAAGCAAGCCAGCAAGCAAGCAAGGAAACCTAGCCTCTCCTAGACACAGACCATGGGGGAGGTGAGCTGGCTGATAACAAGACAAAACAAACCTTCACTTTCAGAGTCAGTCCTGAAGGCACAGAACGTAATATCAGGCACAAACAGAACACACGATTGGGGATGAAAGCACCATAACGTCACCCTAGGACATTCCACCCCATATCTCCAAATCGTCAACCTAACTACCAAACATCATGTAAAAACTTCATCAAGTAAAAACTTCCATCTTTCACTTACTCATCCTTCCATCTCACTTGCTCAAACCTTTGACACTTACACATTTCCTTCTATCTCTCTTGCTCAAACCTTTGACACTTAAATATTTCCTTCTGTCTCATGTCGGTGTGGTTTAATGTACAGACAATGGCAGTAACATCCAACAAACAGTGATATTTGCATATGAGGCTCACCCCACAATCAGATCTCCCTGAGGTACACATCGTGTTCTTCCATATTTCTGCATTATTCACCATGTACAACCTGGTCCATGAGCAAAGGCAATCCCACTAATGGGTTTGTCTGTACTCGAGGCAGAATTGATCCACACTGTCTTCCCTAGCAAACCTCTGATATGTGCCACTGGGACTTTATATCCGTCTGCTATATTCAGGGACTCAGACTGGGCAGGACCTGCTCCACTGGTGGAGCCTCGGGTGTTAACTAACCAGGTGGCCTTTGCTAAATGCTGCTCCCAGTTCTTGAAAGATCCCCCACCCAATGCTTTCAAGGTGGTTTTAACAGTCCATGGTACCTCTCCACTTTGCTTGCAGCTGATGCATGGTAGGGGATATGGTGCACCCACTCAATGCCATGTTCCCTAGCCCAGGTGTTGATAAGGCTGCTCTTGAAATGAGTCCCATTGTCAGACTCAATCCTATCAGGGGTACCATGCCTCCAAAGGACCTGCTTTTCAAGGCCCAGGATGGTGCTCCGGGCAGTGGCGTGAGGCACAGGGGAAGTCTCCAACCATCCCGTGGTGGCTTCTACCATGGTGAGCACATAGCGCTTGCCTTGGCGTGTCTGGGGCAGTGTGATGCAGTCAATCTGCCAGGCCCCCCCATACCTGTACTTGGACCACTGCCCACCATACCACAGGGGCTTCACTCACTTGGCCTGCTTGATCTCAGCACACGTCTCACAGTCATGGATAACCTGAGAAATACTGTCCATGGTTACATCCACCCCTCGGTCTCATGCCCACTTAGAGGTGGCATCTCTGCCCTGATGGCCTGAGGCATCATGGGCCCATTGAGCTAGGAACAATTCCCCGTTATGTTGCCAATCCAAGTCTATCTTTGACACCTCTATCTTTGCAGCCTGATCTACCTGCTCGTTGTTTCGGTGTTCCTCATTAGCCCGACTCTTGGGGACATGGGCATCTACATGACAGACTTTCACACACACATTTTCTACCCAAGAGGCAATGTCTTTCCACACATCAGTAGCCCAGATTGGTTTTCCTCTACGCTGCCAGGTGGCCTTTTTCCACCTTTCCAGCCAGCCCCACAGAGAATTGGCTACCATCCAAGAATCCATATAAAGGTCGAGCTTTGGTCACTTCTCTCTCTCTCAGCAATGTCCAGGGCCAGCTGAACGGCCTTGACTTCAGCAAGTTGACTTGATCCAACTTCTCCTTCGGTAGCTTGTGCTACGTGTTTTGTGGGGCTCCATACGGCTGCTTTCCACTTCCAGTTCATCCCTATGATGCCACAGGAATCGTCAGTGAAAACAGCGTATCGAGTTTCCTCTGCTGGTAGTTGGTTGCATGGTGCACCTTCTTTAGCCCTTGTCACTTGTTCCTGCTGCTCTCCGTCAGTGAGACCAAAGTTCTCACCAGCAGCCAGTTTGTAATTATCTCCAAAATCCCAGGGTGATTCAGGTTTCCAATCCGGGTGTGCTGCATGATGAGAGTAATCCATTTGCTCCATGTGGCAGCAGTGTCATGGAGGGCAGTGGGAACCTTTCCTTTAAACATCCACCCCAGTGCTGTCAGTCAGGGTGCCAGAAGGAGTTGTGCTTCTGTGGCAATCACCTCGGAGGCAGCTTGAACTCCTTCATAGGCAGCCAAGATTTCCTTCTCTGTGGGAGTGCAGCTGGCTTCAGACCCTCTATAATTTCAGCTGCAGAATCCCAGTGGTCGGCCTCGAGTCTCCCCAGGCACCTTCTGCCAAAGGCTCCAGGACAGACCATTGTTCCCAGCTGCAGAGTAGAGCACATTCTTCATCTCTGGTCCCATCCTGACTGGGACAAGGGCTAATGCTTGAGCTAATGGCTCATGCAAAGGGCTAATGCTTAATCTCCTGCTTGAGCTGGGCGAAAGCTTGTTGCTGCTCAGGGCCCCAGAGGAATTATCGTTCTTCTTGCAGGTAACCAGGTAAAGAGGGCTCACAATCTGGCTGTACTCAGGAATGTGCATTCTCCAAAAACCTATGGCACCTAGGAAAGCTCCTGTTTCCTTCTTGCTGGTTGGTGGAGACATCGCAGTGATCCTTTTGGTGACCTCAGTGGGAATCTGACACAATCCGTCTTGCCACTTTACCCCCAGGAACTGGATCTCTCGGGCAAGTCCCTTGACTTTGCTCTCCTTGATGGCGAAGCCGGCTTCCAGCAGAAACTGGATGATCCTCTCTCCTTTCTCAAATACTTCCATTGCCGTGTTCCCCCACAAGGTGATGTTATTGATGTACTGCAGGTGTTCTGGAGCTTCACCCTTTTCCAGTGCAGCCTGGATCAGTCCATGGCAGATGATAGGACTGTGCTTTCACCCCTGGGGCAGTCAGTTCCAGGTGTACTGCACGCCCCTCCACGTAAAGGCAAAGTAAGGCCTGCATTCTGCTGCCAGAGGAGTGGAGGAAAACGTGTTAGCAATGTCAACAGTGGCGTACCACTTTGCTGACTTGGACTCCAGCTCATACTGGAGTTCCAGCATGTCTGGTACAGCAGCGTTCAGCGGTAGATTCACTTCATTCAAGGCACGATAGTCCACAGTCAATCTCCATTGAGACTTGTGCACAGGTCAAATGGGACTGTTGAAGGGTGAGTGGGTTTTGCTGACCATCCCTTGGCTCTCCACCTAACGGATCATTCTGTGGATGGGGATCACAGCACCTCGATTCGTCCGATACTGCCGGCGATGCACGGTCAAGGTGGCAATTGGCACTCGCTGCTCTTCCACCCTCAGGAGTCCTCCTGCAGATGGGTGCTCTGACAGTCCAGTTAAGGTGTTCAATTGCCTAATGTCCTCTGCCTCTACAGCAGCTGTGCCAAAAGCCCACCTGAGTCCCTTTGGTTCTTTGTAATTGCCGTTCTGGAGGAAGTCTATGCCCAGAATACCCAGGGCCTCTGGGTCGGTCACAATAGGATGTTTCTGCCACTCCTTCCCAGTCAGGCTCACCTCGGCTCCCAACAGGGTCAATTGCTGTGATCCCCCCGTCACCCCAGCAATGGAAACAGGTTCTGCCCCCACATGTCCCGATGGTATCAGGGGACACTGCGCTCCAGTATCAACTAAGGTGTTGCATTTTTGTGGCTCTGATGTGCCAGGCCATCAGATCTACACTGACCAAAGATCCGGTTTTCCCGTGCCTCTCCTTGGCTCGAGGCAGGGCCCCTCTAGCTCTGGTTATCCTTTCTTCCCTGAGCATTCATACTAGAGGTACCTTCAAGGGGATCTGACAGATCATACCCGGTAGCTCGGTCACCGGAGGCTGAGTCTACCTTCACCTTACTGTAATCCTCTCAGTTAGTGTTTCCCTCCTTGAGTTGACACGCCCATGCTGCCAGGACAGAAGTGAGTTGATGTACTTCAGACCTGATTAGCATAAAAAATTTGATAATCAGAATGCCTTGGCAAGAACAAACAGAGCTTTGAAGACTGCAAGAAGACTGAATCAAGAAAGAAGATTGAATCAACTTCTATTAGCTAGAGATGCTGCAAAATGGATGTTTGTTTGTGATGATTAACCCAATTATTGTAGAAAAAATTACTAGTCTTCCTAGAATTTGTATAAGCATATGTAGTCCATGTAAAAAACACGTTCACTCTCCTGTGAAAATGTAAAAAGTTTAATAAAGGAGAATAGGAGACAAGGACCATGGAGCAAAGGTTATTTATGGCTGGGTGCATCTTGGCACTCAGCCAAGACCACCCTGTTACCTTCAGGGATCCCCCTTAAATACCTTTTCCCTTACATCAGCCTGTTGCATATTCATAGCTGCTTATGCATATCCATAAACGAGTTTACATTTTCCAGGAGCTATTTTACATGGCCCCTCTTTGGGTCTGCCTTTTCAGAGCATGTGTGTTCCTTGGCTGGGGTTTGGCTCCTTCTCTTTATCCCTTCCAGTTCGGGCCTTGGTCCGCACTGCCTTCAGACGGTGAGTGCTGATGGTTGGCAGATCTGTACAGGTGTGCTCATCCTGTGTTCATTGGATGTTATCCCATCCAAGCAGGCATTTTAACACAAGCATACTTCCATCAGCTATTGCACTACTGTGTCTAAGCCTAATTAACAACAAAATTTAAAACTATATATTTGGAACAAAGTTACTTTAACATCACATATATAAAATCCATTTTAATATTTGCGAAAAGCCAATATTATATTATATATCTAGAACACTTCTCTCCTGCAAGTAAGGGCTGACACAGCTCGGCTTCTTCAGCCTGGGCAAGAGACTTAGACTTGACCCAACTGTGGCCTTCCAGTACCTGAGGGCAAGCTACAAGAAAGATGGACAGGGACTTTGTATGAGGGCAGGCAAGGACAGGACAAGAGAGAATGGATCCAGGTGGAAAGAGAGTCGGTTTAGGTAAGGAATTCAGAAAAAATTCTCTCCTGGAACAGGTTGCCCAGAGCAGGTGTGGCTGTCCCGTCCCTGACAGTGTTCAAGGCCAGGCTGCATGGAGCTCTAGACAAGCCGGGCTAGTGCAAGGGGTCCCCAGCCACAGCAGGGGGGTTGCAGCCGTGTGATTTTTCAGATCCTTTCCAAACCAAACCATGCCACGACTCCACGATTCTGGGATACTTCCCCTCCTCATCCTCTGGCAGAAAAAGGATCTTGGCCCCAAGTTCCACATTGCAGACCATGTCTTTTGGCAGCCTGCAACTGTCTCAACAGAGGATGAAAAGAGATGACATTACTGATACGATTTCCCTTTTCTACTCGAAAATTAAATGCTCCACTCCTGTCCACTCTCGCAAAAGTGTCTGAAGAAGCAATTCTTCCCCATGAAATGCTTCGTCTCAGCCAAAGAAGAAAGAAGCCACAAGCCAACACGCTTCTTTATTGCTACATTGTTTGATTTGGTTACTTCTCGAATAGGAATTACTTTGGGGTTTTATTTGTTAGTTTCTCTCTTTCGTTCCGCGGGGCGCGCGGCGGCTCCTCCGTTGGGTTCGCGGAGGCAACGGAAGAACGTTCGCGAGCTCCGGCGGTTCCGCAGCAGCAGCAGCAGCAGCAGCAGCAGCGCTTCTCTCGATCGGTTTTCCGCTCGACTTTCCACTCGCTCCCCATCCCCTTCTCCCTCTCACACTCACTCTATTCCCGTCCCGTCCCGTCCGTGTTCTGCCTCTCCCAGCCCGGCTCATGCCGCGTCCCGCAAGGCGCCGCTCGGCGGGGCCGCCCCGTGCCCGCCCCTGCCCGTCCCGCCGCGGAGCCGCCTCGGCCGGGCTCTCTCCGTACTGGCTGTGGCACTTCTGGAAGTGCCTCTTGCTTTGGTGCTGGCGGAGCAGCGCGGTCTTTTGGCTCCGCCTGGCGCGGGCTCTGGGCTGGCCCTGGCTGGGGCCCCGGCCCCGAACCAAGCCCCTCCCGCGGTTCCGCCCGCAGCCGCCCCGCTGCCGCCCCGCGCCCGCCCCGGCCCCGACAGCGTCGCCAGCAGCTTCCCCGCTCCGAGCTCCGCCGCTGCTCAGCTCGGCCGCCGGCCCCGAGCCGCCGCAGCCCGGGGCGGCTCGGCAAGCAGCAGCGCGCCGGGCGGTCGGGTTCCCGGGGCAGAAGAGCGGGAGCGCGGTGCCGCCCGCACGGGCGGAGAAGCCTCCCCTAGAGCAGCTCTACCGGGAGGGCCCGCTGCTGGGGAGCGGCGGCTGCGGCAGCGTTTACTCCGGGACCCGGCTCGCCGACGGCGCCCCGGTAAGAGACGGGGCCGGAGCGGAGGGGGCGGCGGGCGGCGGGCGGCGGGCGGGGAGCTCAGCCCGGCGCTCGCCTTGGCTTGCAGGTGGCCATCAAGCGAGTGCGCCGGGATCGCATCTCGGAGTGGGCGCGGCTGGTGAGTGAGCGGGGCCAGCGGGAGAAGCCGGCGGGGCGTGCCGGGCGGGGCTGAGGCGAGGCCCGGCAGGGTGGCAGCCGGAACGCTGCGAGGGCAGCGAGCGGGGAGTGAGCGGGGGCTGCGCAGCGTCCCGGGCCGGGCAATGGCCAGCGGCGCCGGGGCCGGGCAGGGGGTGCCCAAGGCGCAGCGCAGCATCGGCCCGCTGAGGGCATCGCGGTCCCCCCGCAGCACAACGGCACCCTTGTGCCCATGGAGCTGGCGCTGCTGTGGATGGTGTCGTGCCCTGGCTTCCGCGGCATCGTACGGCTCCTGGACTGGTTCGAGCTGCCCGACGGCTTCGCGCTGGTCATGGAGCGTCCGCAGCGCTGTCAGGACCTCTGGGACTTCCTGGCCGAGCAGGGGTTCCTGACGGAGCCCGTGGCGCGGGGGCTGTTCCGCCAGGTGCTGGAGGCCGTGCGGCACTGCACCAGCCGCGGCGTCCTGCACCGCGACATCAAGGCTGAGAACGTCCTCGTCGACCTGGCCACGGGCGAGGCCAAGCTCATCGACTTCGGCTGTGGCACGATCCTCCAGGACACATTCTACACCCGGATGTCAGGTGAGCCCAAAGCCAGGGCCCAGCCGGGCAGCGGAGGTTCCCCCCTTTGCTGGCAGAGGGGGAAGAGGGAGGCAGGGAGAAAGGGCAGGAGGGGGAATCCTTCTTCAGCCGGCTGCAGCCAAGTTGCTTTTCGGCGGGGCAGGGGCTGGCTGTTGTGGGACAGGAGCTGGCTGGGAGGGAGGGAGGGAGGGAGGGACGGAGCAGCATGGGCCTGATGAGCTGTGCCCGTGTCCCATAGGAACGCCGGAGTACTGCCCACCGGAGTGGATCCTCTTTGGCTGCTACCATGGCCAGCCAGCCACCATCTGGTCCCTGGGCATCCTGCTCTTTGACCTGGTCTGCGGGGACCTTCCTTTCCATACAAACAGGGACATCGTCCGGGGCCAGCTCTTCTTCCCGCCCCGGGTGTCTCAAGGTGGGCATGCGCCTTCAAGGCTCGGGAGGAAGAGCGGGGTTGGGAGGGGGCAGCTGGCACAGAAGCGTCCCGCACCAGCAGCTAGTGAGGAGGTTAATCTCCTGGGTTATCTGGAGGAGGTGGCACGTGTGCCTCTGGGCTGCTCTCCTCCGGAAGGGAGGATCGATGGGAAGCTTTTGGCTGCAGCTCCAAGCACTCCTAGTGTGGCCTGGGCACCGTGGAATGTGGGAGAGCACGGACAGGAGCCTTGTCCCGCTGAGTGGTGGTTTGTGGTTTGTCTCTGCAGAGTGCCAGCACCTCATCAGGTCGTGTTTATCCATGGAGCCCGCAGACAGGCCATCACTGGAAGACCTTTTTGAGCATTCTTGGCTGCAGGAGCCCTGCCTGGCCCAGGAGACAGCAGAGATCCATCCCTCTGCTCAGTAGGATCCAGGAGCCCAGCAAGTACATGCTGCACGTGTCTCGTGGCACTCCAAGAAAACCCCGGAGCGTTTCCCTGCGGCTGCGGCCCGGAGGAGAGAGCACAGCCGAGGAGATGCTTCCGCTGGTCCCCAGCGAGTTGTGGAGGGAGCGGCTCAGTGCTCCCCGTCCCATTGGAGAAGGGGTGGCAGTGCGGTGAAGGTGCCACGGACTGGAACAGGGGAAACATCCCCCTGCAGCTCAATGGCATCGAGATGAGCCCGCAAGCCGAGGCACAGCTGGCGTGTTCTTCTGGAGCACCACGTGGAGCTGGGAACCCCATCCTCGAGCTGGCCGCTGGCGGGGCAAAGCCGAGTGGCTTTGGCTGCGGCCCCTTCCTGGAGGACACGCTCTGCGCCCCGATGAAATCAAGATGAGTCCCCAGCCGGCGCAGGGGCGGGGGGATGCTCGTGCTTCCAGGCATGGCAGAGCTTGGGCTGGCCACGCGCCGCAGGTTCCCTGCTCGGCGGCACTGGGGAATATTAATTTTTCCCCCGGCCGCCAAGCTGCTTTTTGGTGGGACAGGGGATGGGTGTTGTGGAAGGGGAGCCGGCTCCTGGCCTTGCTGACAGCTTCTGCCAGCCAGCCTGGCATGGGCTGGGGCGGGGGCAGCCAGCCTGACAAAGCATCCATCCATGTGGATGGGGCAGCAGAGGGGGACGGGTTCTGAAGCCGTGCCCCAGCTGATCTGCTTTGCAGGCCCTTGAGGAAGGGGTGCGTTTATGGGCGGGAAAGGTGGGGTTTTTTCCCACCCATGGACAGGTTTAATTCTCACATGGAGTGGTCAGACCCTCCTCAGGCCCGTGAAACGGTGACAGGCTTTGTAGCTTCTTGTTTCCAGGTCTTGTTTAGAATTGATTTCATGCAATTGTTCTTTGTTTTCCCAGGAAGATTACACCTGGTGCCCGGACCGGACGGGGAAGCGCCTGCACCGTCCCTGGAGCACCTCCAGTGCCAGCGCTACCCCAGGGGCCACGGTCTGCGGGGACATCCCCTTCAAGAAGGACGAGGACCTCGTGTGGGATCGGCTCCTCTCCTGGCAGCAGGTCTCCAGAGGTGGGCACCCGGCTCCACAGCTGGGCTGGCAGAAGGGCTTCGGGCAGAGGGCAGCGGGCACACGGGCATCCTGCCCTTACAGCTGCTGAGGAGGCTGCTGTGCTGTGCTTAAGCAGAGGAGGTGGAACATGGCCTGCCACGCTGCCCTTCTCTCGAAACAGAGAATGGCTCGGGAGGTTTGGGCTCTGAGCACAGCCAGCAGCCTGGCCCGGGCCCAGGCCACGGTGGGACAGGGGGACAGGAGCCTTCTGTGACTGACCGTGGCTCTCTGGTTTCTCTCCGCAGGCTGCCAGTACCTCATGCCATGGAAACGGCTCCGCTCGGCCTGCCAGTCTGGGAGGGCTGGAGGGCGGCGGGTGCTCATTTGCTGTCAAAAATAAATTGGTTTTTTTTTTTTGTCATGTCACGATCACAGCATTTCTTTCATCCTTTTCCAAGGTTTTGGCCTCCCTTCCTCCAGGCTAATCTTTTTGTGTCCTTCCTCAGCCACTTGATGGCATTTGGCAGGGGGGGTTAAGCAATGTGAAAAGTTCAACAACAGCTCCTGTTGCCAACTGCAGCAGCCCCTTCAAGAGCCCTGAGCTACCAGCGAGGTCCACGTCTGCCTTGCAAAAGGGAGTGGTTTGCAGCCATGGGGTTGTCGCCCTGCTGCAAAAGCTGGGAGGAAATAACAAGTGGCAAAATGCCAATTTGGCTCAAGCCCTGCGCAGTTTCTTCATCTTTTCCCTCTGCTCAGTGATAGGCAGGCAGGGCTGGACTCCAGCGAGGTTCAAGCTCTTGGCGCTCCCTGGCATCAAGGGGATCAAGTCAACTCTTGTATGCAGTGACTGCAATAGAGCTCCTGAAGGAAAAAAGGGAATGTCATGAGGTGGGGCCTCCTTCTTGTCCCCTTTGTCTGCCCAGGAGCCCCTTGGAAAGGGAAATGCCCACAAGGGTTTATCTGACTCCTTCCCAGCCAGCCTTTCCCTCACTCCCGGGTCTCATTTTCTCCGCAGGCTTCACCAGCTCGCTCAGCTCGGAGGAGCTCTCAGAGGAGAAAACGCTGCCTGGCGTGGGGCTGTCTGATCCCTGTCTCATCTGGATTCCGTTTGCCCCGCTCCCTCCCCCATCCAAGAGACCCAAGGATGCCCCGCAGCCCCACGGTCCTGCAGCAGATGCCGGGCACATTCCCTCCTCTGCTCCTTGGTGGCCCTGGGGAGGCTCCAGAGCCCTCCCTGTGTGTGGGACAGCTGCTGCAGCACCGCTGCGCCTGCGTGCGAGCAGCGCCTGAGGAGCAGCTGCGCAAGTTCTGAGTCTGAAGCGGAATCCTCGGCGCACACAAATGACAACTGGCATCTCAGGGGCTACCAGGAGAAGCTGAATCCATCTGCTCGCTGCCCTTTCGAGCCATAGCCATGCCGATGCAATTGGAAGAATTGCCCCTGCCCAGGAAGCTCTCAGGTAGAAGAGAGGAGCAAAAGCCACGTGTTTCTGAAACACGAAATGTCAGAATGAGGTTCCTTAACACTAATTTGCTATTTAAGAGGGGATCATTTATTGAGGCCTGAGGCCCAGTGAGGGATAAATCCTAACCTGACGTGGACATGTAATTCTACCAGTGTGTTGCTGGTAGAACAAATACAGTCGCTAAATGCCAATTACAATTTACCCATTTCCATAAATCCCACCCCGAGTTCCCAGATTCAGTCCTTGTTTTCTCTATCACTGCACCCTTGAGCCAGATGTGTTCTTCTTCTCTTCCAGCCATCCTTGCTGGGAAAGCAGGCCCTGCATGCCTTGTTCCTGTGCTGGAAGTTCACAGGCACGGTAAAAATGGAATGAACCCTTTGGGTCTCAAGGCCAAGGCTTTGTGTGGCCAGGCAGGGGCAGGCAGGAGGCAGAGCTGTCAGCAAAGGAAGGGGCCAGCGAGGTGGGGCAGCCGGGGGATGACGACAGCCTGCAGGGACAGAGGCCAGGGCAGGGACACCGCAGGACAGCCTGGGCTGCAGAGGGCACAGGGATGTGCAGCAGCTGCAAGGCCCTGACAGAGCCAACCTGTGCAGCCCTTTGGCCATGGCTGCTGGCCCTGGGCCTGAGGCCACGAGGGGACAAGTGACCCTTGCAGCCCTGGGGCCTCATGGCCTCCTTGTCCCCGCTCAGCAGCCTGGCAGGGGCCGCCCCATGGTCCTGCCCTTGGCATGGCACATCCCCACATGGCAGTGCCCATCCCGGGAAGAGCCCTGAGCAAGGAGGGAGGGAAAGGATCTGCCTTGCCAGGGGCTGGGGCTCAGCCTTGGCCCTTTGCATTCCTGAAACACATTCAGGTTTGCTCAGCGCCAGAGGCACCTTTGCCTTGTTTGTCCCCACCTGTCATCAGTGCCTCCAGTTCTCTGCTCTGCCTGGGGCCTGGGGACACTTTGATATGAATTGTGTCCTTGAGTGGAACCCATTAACAGTTAAAGAAAGTTTGGACTTTGAATCTGACTTTTTGAGTTCTTGAGAAGCTCTTTGAGCACACTCTGAGGGACTGGGTCTGATGCAAACAGCACCAAAGCCCCAGAGGTCATTAAAGTCCTGGTGCTGTGTCTGTGCTGCTGAGCTGGGCTGGGCTCCTGGCCCCGAGGCAGCTCCTGGCAAGGGCAGCGCTGCAGAGAGACAGCTCTGGCCAGGAGCAGCTCCTGTGCACAGCCCAGCAGGGCTGGGGCACTGCCAGGGCATCCCAGGGACACGAGCAGGGCACAGACAGAGCTCACAGGGGCTCAGCACTGGCAGGGGCTGTAGGGTGTCCCAGAGGGGGCTGTGTCACAGCAGCACCTCTGTGGCTGTGTCACGGAGGCACAGAGCAGCTGTGATGTCAGAGAGGGGCTGTGAGACTGCACAGAGTGGGTTGTGAGAGGTCACAGACTGGGCTATGACATCACAGAGTGTGTTGTGTGAGGTCATCAAGCAGCTATGGCATGACAGAGGGGACTGTGTGACATCACAGAGCAGGCTGTGACATCATGGCATGGCTGTATGACATCATAGAGCAGGCAGTGAGGTCAAAGTGTGTGCTGTGACATTACAGAGTGGCAGTAGGACATCACAGGGAGGGTTTTGTGGCATCACTGAGGGGGTTGTAACATCACAGGGCAGGCTGTGACATCATAGAGAAGGGTATAAGGCAATAGAGCAGATCCTGCCATCATAGAGGGTGGCTCTGTGACAACAGAGAGTGAGCTGTGTGACATCACAGGGGTGTGTGACACCACAGGGGCTGTGTGAGGTCACTCCACCCCAGCCCCCCCTCCCAGTTCCCCCAGAGAAGTCCAAAGCTGCTCGTGCACTGCGGGGTCCCCTGTCCCCCCGGGTCCCCCCACCCCCGGCGCCGCAGCCTTCCCCAGAGGATGTTCCACGAGATCGACCCCAGAGCCTGACACAGGGACGGGGGCTGGGACTTTAGGGGGTGGGACAGGGGGACAGGGACCCACTGGCAGCGTCCCCATGTCCCCCAGGGCCAGATCCTGGGCCAGGGCTCCTTCACCCTGTTCCCAACGAGGGCTTGAGAGCACTGAAAAAATCCCCAGCAAGGGATCAGCAAAAGCCAGATTTAATATTAAGCGACAGCACCACAAAGTTCCTTGGCAAGAGTCACTCTGCTCCTGACTGGACACTTCAGGTACAGAAAAGGAAACAAAGCAACAACAAAACCAAACAGAATCCAGGCAATCAAACCAGAAATGAGCCAAGACCTGGGGCTTTCCTTCCTATGGAAAAGAACTGTCCTTCTCATCCAGGTGCCCATGGCCAGAATTGGGATTTCACCTCCTACACTGCCTGTTGTGACAGACTGGAGGAGATTGTTGGCTGGAAACATTTCATGTGTGGGGAGGAAGGGGCAGGTCCAGCCTTGCCCTGCCCTGGAACCCCAGCCCTGCCCTGCCCTGGAACCCCAATCCCCCCAGAGCCTCTATCCCAGCCCAGCAGTGTCTGCCAGTCCCTGGCACAGCACAGGCAATGCTCCACAGCCACCTCTGGAGCCCCCAGCCCAGCTCCTGAGTGACCAAATGACCCCAAGTCCCACCTGGGAAAGGGCCCAGGAACACCAAGGGGTATTTATGGCTGACCACAAGGCAAGCACACATCTTGACCCGACCTCCCCTTGGAATTTCTATTTTTTTGAGAACCACTGGAATCCAGGAGTTGGTAGCTCTGTGTGTGCTTCTCTAAATCTTATTTTTCTCTATTTCTGTGTCTTCTTGTGAATTTTGATTAACTTAAAATTGAACAGGATTGGAGCTTGTGAAGTTGAATGGGCCAAGTTAATGCTTTGAGAAGTGTTTTTGTTGATTAAATGTTGTATAAGACCTTTTGCCAAAGTTTCTCTGATCTTCTAAAGTTCCCAATAGAGGCTGTTTTGTTGGTTTGAGCTCATGAGAATCTCTTGTTGGTATTTCTCCAGTGCATCCAACTCAGAGGACACAAACGATTGTAATTCCTCCTAAATGTCTCCTTGAGAGAGTTGTATGGGGGATGGGGGTCAGGGCTTGTGTGTCCTGCTTGGCACAGCCCAGGTAGGGCTTTCACAGCCACATTCCACACTCCATTTCCCAGCTGGAGCCGCTGGTGCCTCTGAGTTCTGCTGCCCCAGCCCCAGGGACACTCTCCTTGTCTGCCCATTCCCCCACGGTCTCTGGGCAGGGATGGCCTCAGTGAGAGCTGCTGACATCCTCAGCAGCTTGGAGCGCCCTGGAGCCATCTCCGGCCATGGACGGCAGCCAGCGACGGGGAATGCCCCAGGGTGAGGAGGGAGGACACCAGCAGAGCATCCCCCGGGGCAACGACGAAGACAGTGCCGGGATCAGGCGGGAGGAGCACGGACCCCCACCGGAGCATCCTCCAAAGGTAAGGTGTTTTCCTAAGCAAAATTGGCAAAAAATCTTATTAAATTCTGTGGCTGATCTTTGCTGTCCTCACGAGTCGCTCGCCACCCACACGAATCACAAAGTTCCCTCTCAAAAGTGGGACTGGGACCACACAGACCCTTCCCCATAGTCTAGGGACCCCCAGAAGACCCCTCCCTATGGACTGGCCACCCCAGAAATGGGGCTAGGACCTCCAGAGAAGCCTCCCCATTAACCTAAAACCCCCCAAAATGGTGCTGGTGCCCCCAGAGACCCATCCCCATGGGACTGGAACCACCACAGAACCATCTCCATGAACCTACAACCCCCAGAAATGGGACAGGGACCCCCAGTGACCCCTCCCTATGGGCCTGGGATCCCCAGAATGGGGCTGGGACTCCCCCCATGTGAGACACGCCCACTCCCCGCCTTGGGGTGGCGGCGTCAGAGCCCCGGGAGCGCCCCGGCGCCACCTCTGGCAACGGACGGCGGCGAGGAATGCCCTGGGGAGAGGGGGGAGGACCCCGCCAGAGCATCCCATGGGACAGTGAGCACCGAGAGTGGCGGGGCATCGCCCTGGAACGAGGACGATGGAACTGGGAGGACCAGGGCAACCAGCGGAGCATCCCCGGGGCTGAGGAAGGAGAATACCAACATAGCATCCCCCGGGGGCAACAGGCATTTAGGGATTTTACAGATTGGAGAGTGTAGTTTAGTATGTCACATGGATGAGAAGTTTAGGTTTTACAATTTTTAGCATATTGTAGATTGTTATAAACGCCAATCACTTGGTTTTTAAAATTTTAAAAGTTTAATAATAATAAAATGGTTATAAAAATAGTAATACAATTAGAGTAATGAAAATTTAGAGTTAGGACAATTACAAGACAATAAAAAGCAAAGAATTACAGATGTCCGGATACTCTCGGGCACTTAAGCCCGATAAGCATGCCTTGTGAACAAAGGAATAATCTTTAAAAGCAGTAGCCTGTTGCATATTCATACATCTCATACATGATGCATAAATTCCTTGCAAATTAAGAACTTTTCTGGTTTTTGTCAACTTCTTCCCCTTAATCCTGGTGGTTCCATAAAGACAGAGAGAAGGTGGAAGAATGTTTGTCTTTTCCGATAAGGAGGCAGTAATTCTTTATGGGCCCCCATCATTGTCATCTCTGTGTGAAGAGTTTCTTCATTATCTCATCTCTTGCTTGAGTTAGTAAAAAAACCCCCACATACATAGGTTCTATTTTAACTACAAAACTACATATGCCATACTATTAAAATGTTAATACAGCACTTCTAATTAATATAACATAATACATATAGTATTCAATTTAATATTTGCGAAAAGCCAATCATAAAATATGCATTTTTCACAACTAACACAGCAGGCAAAACGCCAAAGAGGAGGGGGGGGTGAGCTCACTCTCACCCGACCTTAGCTGTAGTACGCGCCGGCGGCCACCAGATGTCACCAGAGGACACAAGGAAAAACGACGCACCACAGCTTTGGTCACCATGAAGAGACGAATTTATTTTTTCTGACTCCAATCATTTATAGTTCTCAAAAGGTGCAAGTGGATTGGAAGGTGAACGTGCCACCTCTCCAACGACACTGGACAAACTACCAGTCTATCAAATTTCTCCGCCTCTATGAAAGAATGCAAAACAATAGGTTGTTTACAGAAAGTTGCGTGAGAAAGCTCTCTACAAGAATGTAAATTCAGAAGGCTTTAGAAAATCCTAAGAAATCAGGGCGACAGGGTCACAGTCAAAGTCAGCAGGCAAAAGAAAGGAATTGCTGAGGAATGATCTTGGATCAAGCCAAACATTTACAGTCAGGGCAGTCCATTGGTACAGATGGGGGTACACTCTGGGGGTGCAGCTAAGGCCATGAGGTCACAGCAGGCTCTGGGGTCACAGCAGGCTGAGGTCACAGCAGGCTCTGAGGTCCCAGAGGTGCCAGAGCCCCGTGCTTGCACAGAACCACAGAACCCCTTTTAGGTTTTTTTTGTTGTTGTTGACTCCCTGGGAGCACTTGTAGTTCTCCACCCCTGCTATTTTTAAATTCCTCCAATTGCATTTTCAGGGGACACTGGTTAACCCAGTGCCCAAGGTTCTTACAAAGCAGGCGTGGCTTTGTGGGGTCAACCATTGCTGGTCCTCGCTGCTGCCCAGTGTGCCGCTGTGCTGATGGAACGGGCACTGGGCTGGCAACGGCAACTCTCTGTGTTGGCCTTGGCAGCAGCTTTGGTCTGGTGTCCTAAGCCACACTCCTCAGAGGCACTTTCCTGTTACAAACTAGAAGCACATCTTTTAGTGTGGGGGGGTTCTAAAGGTAAGCTTAAAATCACAGCTCGACACTGTTCATTCGCATTTGCAAATGCCATTTCCTCTAAAACTTCTTCCCTTGCATTTTCTTTCCTAACTTGGATTTCAATAGCTCTAGTTAACCTTTCCACAAATTTCAAAAAAGGCTCTGATGGTAGCTGTGTGATCTTACTATATGGCTCGAGAGGGCCGTCAGGTTGAAGGGCAAAGAAGGCTTTTTCAGCTGCATCTCTGACTCTCTCAAGGACTACCACAGGGATTACTGCAGCTTGGACCAGGGCCAGAGACCACTGGCCTTCACCGGAGAGATGCTCGATGGTAATTGGCACACCACTGGCATCCTTTGCTGTGTTTGGATCAGCATGCAAGTCTGGGAGGGCCTCTTTCAGCAGTTGTTTCCATGCCACTTCCCATAGTTTGAATTCTGTAGAGGTCATGAGGCACGAAAAAAGCTGTTTTAAATCATGTGGGACTAGCACAGTCCTACCCAGTTCGGCCTTTAAAAGGTCACGGAAGCATGGGCTCTGTGGGCCATACTGTTGGTGTGTTTTGCAAATCTCTCTTATTATTTGCTGTGCAAAAGCTTTCCAATTAGCAGCTGTGGCTCCTCCCCCTTGCCCTGCATGCTGATATGTGACAGGGGCGAGTGAGAAATCGGGACCCTGCATTGGCTCTGCAGTTCCCTGCTGCTTTTCCCTTGAACGGGAAGCATTGGGATCACTGGTGTGGCTACAGGGGCGAGCAGTGGGCGAGCCCCCACCGTGGGAACCCGGGCAGGGGGCGGGGCCACCGTGGGAACAGGGGGCGGGGCCACCGTGGGAACAGGGGGTGGGGCCGCCTGGTGACGTCACATCGGCAGACGCCCCTGGGGGGGAGGGGCGGAGCTGAGGGAGTGCAAGGTAAGGTGGGGGGAGGGAAGGTATCACGAGGATCAGGGGGGGTGAGGGGAAAGAAAGGATTTTTGGGATGCTGAGGGGAATCATGGGAAGAAGGAGACCAGGTAGGGCGCGGTGCCACCTGGCATCCTCCATTTTCTTGGCTCTCTGGGGACTGGGAGCCATTTGGGTGGTCACTGCTCTCCAAAAAACCAACACGTGCTCGGGGTTTCTGGGCTGGGGAGACAGGGTGGGGAGAATTCCACGCGGTCTTGTTGCAGTTCAGTGGGTGCCCTGCAGCTGGGCCCCACAGATAGGAATGTCCGAATGACCCTTAACCTTAGCTAGACCCCATTGGCTGAGTGCCAGATAGCTCCAGCCCCCCTAGACCCAGACCTAGATAAAAAACCTTCCCGCCATTGTTCGGTCTCTTTTCCTGCATACCACCAGAGAATAAACACCTGGAAAACGAGCCTCTCTCTCCTGGTTTCTGTGGCACTGCTCCTCTGAAGTCCCCAAGGCTGAGCTAGCAGAACAGTTTGGGGGGGGGCTGAAAGAGGGCTCTGCCGCAGGTTGGCGCCCAACGTGGTCTTTTTAGAGTCCACGGACAGCTGGAAGTCCTGATTTCAGGATTTCAAAAGCATTTTGGGCTGTTCAGCTACCTTGTAACTTTTAGCAGCCTTTAAGGGGTTAAAAGTTAGGAGGAGAAGGTCGGGACCTCTTCTCTGCACCTAGAGAAGAGCCGGTCTGAAGCTGGGAACCCTAACTCCACCAGGACGACCCCACGGAGTCCGGGTAAGCCCCCCCGTTCGCGACCCGGGAGCGACCAGGGTGGGGTGGGACTGAAGTTAAAAGCGGCGGCGGGGAGAACGTAGGACCCAGGGCAGCCGCTTGTGGGGAAAAGTGGGCGTGTCTTTGTTCGGACCTCGGACCGGCGGAGAGCCGCTCCGACCCGAATAGCCCGAAAAATCGGGGGTGAACGAAACGGGGACGGGGAACCGAAGCCAGGGAAGGCGGCGGGACACCTCTCCCGAGCCGGGGAGACCGAAAAACCCTGCGGGAGGGACCCCCCGTGGCGGCGCGGCCCCCCCCCACCCCCCTCCCTTCTCCCCCGCGGCGGAGAGAAGGATATAGTCCTGCGTTAAGTTAGGGATAGAGAGTGAACAAAAAGACATCTAAAACAACAAGATGGGTGGAAAAATGTCAATTCTAGAGAAGAAAATAATTAAACACCTTAACGAAATTTTAATTAATGCTAAATTTTCAAAAAAGCTGATATCGGAATTCGTTTGCTGGCTAATAACAGAAATACCAGAATTTAATATTCAAGATATGAACTCAGTTTCCTTTTGGGATGAAATAGGACACACATTGACATTAAAAATTGAAGATGGAGAGGATAGGGCTTCTCAGTTTATTCCGATATTTTTACAAGCCCGAAAACAGCTTTTAGAAGCAGAAAAAAACACACAGTCAGAGGAAAAACCCCAGAGTAAACCAACACCAGATACCTCTGATCCTCCAAAGAAAAAAACAGCATCCAAATTATACCCCTCACTTATAGAGGGTTCTCCTCAGCATTCCAGTGAGCACATGGCAGAGGACAAAGAACACATTCCAACACCCCCCCAAAATTCTGGGAGTTTGCAAAACCCAGTCCTAAACCCTTATCTCTACCCCTATCCTTACCCATATCCCTACCCCTTCGGAGCACCTCCGCCCCTACCTCCCCCACCTCCTCTGTGCTTATCACCGGGTTACCAGGGAAACGGGGGAGGGGGAGGGGAGGGGGAGGCAGCCCGCACCACCGGCAGGGGGAGGGAACACAGGGACACAGGACAGGAGCAGCCTTTGCCCAGGCCCTGGGGGGAAGGTCAGAGCACAGATACCGACCCCGGGGAAGCTGAAACTGGAGATAGCTCAGACCTAGCTGCAGAGATTATTCCATCTGTTGCTCCTGTAGTTTATCTTGGGAGGAGAAACGGTAACAGAACCTACCAGCCACTCTCTTATCAGGAAAAAAAAGAAGTCTGCAAAATTCAAAGAGAATTTGGCAGGTCTAGTGAAATTTTCAAAGGCATGATAAGAGCAACTTTTAATTCAAATGAAATGGTTCCCAATGATATTAAAGATTTATTCAGGTGCTTATTAACCCCTTCAGAATATGATTTATGGGATAGTTGGTGGAAAAACACTTTAACAACACTTTTACAGGAACTACAACAAAACCCTAATACAGCAAGTGATAATCAGGGAAATCCTTTGACAATGAGTCACCTGTATGGGGAAGGCGAGTGGCAAACTCCAGAGAAACAAACTAGAGCATTACCTAAGGAAATTCTAAATAGGATTTGCACAGCTGCGCAAAAAACGTTTTATCAGTTACCAACCACGGAAGCTAAAAGCAGTTATGTTAAAATTAAACAGTTTCCTTTAGAACCTTTTTTGCAGTTTGTGGATCGTCTCAGAACACAGGTGGAGAGACAGGTATCAGACCCAGGGATACAAGCAGAACTGATCAAGGAGATGGCCTTAAGCAACGCGAATGATACCTGCCGGAGGATTATTTTAAGCTTACCTTTAGAACCACCTCCTACTCTTCCACAAATGATAGACGCTTGTACCAGGAAAGCAGCACTGCTTGGTAATCCTGACAGAAGTACAGGGACAGCGCATACGCAGCCTGCTGCAACAGAGATGCCTCGACAAAGGACGAATCCGAGGGCATCAGACCAACAACAACACCTCATTTGCCACCGGTGCAAGAAACCAGGCCACTTCGCCAGAAATTGTCCACAAAACCAGACACAGAAAAAGTTCAACAAACAAAAAAACTGACTAAACAGCGCGTTCCCGCGAACAATACAACTGCGCGCAAAGATATAAATGTAGCGGGACCCCCACGGGAGAACGCCACTCTCTCAACAGCTAAGGGGGAGGGCGGGACCCAGGGTGGGGGGGGGAAAAAAAAGAAAAATGTAAAAATTAATAAGAAACGGCAGCCGCCAGGCCGATATCACCTAGTAACTACTAAAGGTTTTCATTTCAGATCTACTGATTGGGAAGTCATTATAGTAGACCTGTCTAACAGCTCACAAGACCAGAAGGTTAACTCCATGGACCGTGAGTGTTTTGTTCTTGGGGACACAGCACACACACCAATGGAAATTGAGATAGCTCCCATGAACACTAAGGGAAAAACAAAAGGTTTAATGCTTCTAGCCCGTTGTACACACCCACCATTCTACTTAGAAAAGGGGCAAATTATTGCCCAGGCTATTCCTGTTCCAGCAGATATCACTGCAGAAGGGAAGCCACCAGAAATTTACTGGGCAGAAGTGGTGGGAGAAGATAAACCTTCGATGGGATGTAACCTGGCCTGTGGAGCAGACCGCCTCCATGTGGAGGGGGTTTTAGACACAGGCTCAGACGTCACGGTAATACCTAAGACCATGTGGCCATCACAGTGGGAATTGCAACCTGTGGCAGGCAAAATTCAGGGTATAGGAGGTACCACCTTGGCGAAAATTTCAAAAAGCATGGTGCAAATAGAGGGACCGGATGGAAAAGTAGCCAGTGTCCGTCCATTCGTTGTAGATTACAAGGCACCACTGTGGGGGAGAGATACCATGTCCCAGTGGGGAGTCAAATTGGTCATTCCTAAGACACCCCAGGATTTTTAAAAATAGCCACTGTGAGGCGCCCCACTCACAAATTAAAATGGTTGGATAATACTCCGAAATGGGTGGCACAGTGGCCAATGAGTAATGAGAAACTCAAGGCGCTAGAGGAACTTGTGAAGGAACAATTGGCACAAGGGCATATAGAAGAGACAGATAGCCCTTGGAATTTCCCAATCTTTGTAATAAAGAAACCGGGAAAGGATAAATGGAGATTACTCCATGACCTTCGAGAAATAAATAAAATTGTAGAGGACATGGGACCACTCCAACCAGGGATGCCTAATCCAACAATGCTCCCTCGAGATTGGCAATTGGCTGTCCTAGATATCAAAGACTGTTACTTCCAAATTCCACTGCACCCTGAAGATGCCCCAAGGTTTGCATTCTCAGTTCCCACGGGCAATAGAGAGACACCAATGAAACGTTATCACTGGAAAGTTTTGCCTCAAGGTCTAAAAGTGAGTCCTTTCATATGCCAAAAATATGTAGCATCATTACTGTCTCCAGTACGTGCAGAGAGAAGGGATGCTATCATCCTCCACTACATGGATGACATACTTGTGTGTGCCCCCAAGGACTCAATACTCCAACACACGCTTGACCTAGTGGTTAAGGTTTTAACCTCTGCTGGATTTGAAATGCAGGAAGAAAAAGTTCAAAGGATGCCACCTTGGAAGTACCTGGGTTTGGAAATCACTGCAAGGACCGTTGTTCCGCAGAAATTGGTAATCGATTGTAACCCCAAGACACTAGCAGACCTTCATTCCTTGTGTGGGTCTTTGAATTGGGTAAGACCCTGGTTAGGTCTCACAAATGAGGAGTTAGGTCCTCTCTTTAAGTTATTGAAGGGGGAAAGGCGTACGGACTCTCCCAGGGAACTGACCCCAGAGGCAAAGAAGGCACTTGAAAAGGTACAGAAGGCCTTGTCAGAGAGACAGGCTCATAGGTGTGAGCCAAACACACCTTTTCAATTCATAATTCTAGGAAGGCCACCACATCTGCATGGCTTGATTTTTCAGTGGGTTAAGGGACAAAAAGATCCACTCTTGATCATAGAATGGGTTTTCATATCTCACCAAAGATCCAAGACCATCACTGAGCCACAGGAGCTCATGGCACAGCTGATTTGGAAGGCCAGGGTGAGATTGTGTGAATTGGCGGGTTGTGACTTTGCATGTATTCACCTTCCATTCAAAATTGCAGAAGAAGGGAAGGATTCTCCAGAGAAATTGACTAATGAAAAATTCGAGCATTTGCTCCAGAGCAATGCCAGTCTCCAGTTATCTCTGGATAGCTACAAGGGACAAATATCAGTCCATGCCCCGTCTCATAAGCTGTTTAATGAGGAATTTCACCTCCTTCCTCAGCAAAAGAGGAGCTCGAGACCACTCAAGGCTCTCACAGTGTTCACAGACGCATCCGGGGTGTCCCACAAGTCGGTGATGACTTGGAGAAATCCACAGACCCAGTATTGGGAAGCTGATGTGGAGTATGTGGAGGGATCTCCCCAGGTGGCTGAACTGGCTGCAGTGGTAAGAGCTTTTGAGAGATTCTCAGAACCAATTAACCTGATAACAGATTCAGCTTATGTAGCAGGGATAGTATCCAGAGCGGAGCAGGCAGTGCTCAAAGAAATAGACAATGAACAACTCTTTAATTTGCTCACCAAGCTGATTCATTTAATTTCCCACAGGGAGCACCCGTATTTCGTGATGCATGTGAGGTCACACACCGATTTGCCAGGTGAAATAGCAGAGGGGAATCGTCATGCAGACTCCCTTGCTGCACCAGTTGAGAAAGCACGTCTCCCTGATGTCTTCCAACAGGCAAAGCTAAGTCACCAGCATTATCATCAGAATGTGCCTGGCCTGGTTCGACAGTTCCAGCTAACACGGAGCCAGGCTCGAGCCATTGTGGCCAATTGTCCAAACTGCCAGCTTCAGGCTGTGCCATCGATGGGCGTAGGGGTTAACCCCCGAGGCCTTGGCAGCTGTGAGGTGTGGCAAACAGACATCACACACATTCCTAGTTTTGGTCGCCTAAAATATGTTCATGTAAGCATTGACACATATTCAGGCGCAATGTATGCTTCAGCTCATGCAGGAGAAAGGTCAGTGCATGCTAAGCAACATCTATTGCAAGCATTTTCTGTCTTGGGAGTTCCACGCACACTTAAAACTGATAACGGCCCAGCGTATGCTTCCAAGGAATTCCTAGAATTTGTCCAGCAGTGGGGAGTGGAACATAAGACTGGCATTCCCCACTCCCCCACAGGTCAAGCTGTGGTTGAGCGTGCTCACCAAACGCTCAAGAAGGTCTTAGACAGGCAGAGCAACTCCACAGCGTGGATGTCTCCACGGGAGAAGCTCTGTAAAGCCATGTTTACCATCAATTTTCTGAATTGTTCATTTGAAAACATGAGTCCACCAGTGACACGGCATTTTAACAGTGGTGAACAGTTCAAATTGTCTCAGCGTCCACCAGTGTTGATTAGGGATCCAGAAACTTGGGAAACCAAGGGACCCTATGAGCTCTTGACCTGGGGTCGAGGCTATGCATGTGTGACTACTCCCTCAGGCCCTAGGTGGATTCCACAGAAGTGGGTAAAACCTTTTATCCCCAAGAATCCAGGTCAGAAAGAAGGGGATGAGAAGCAAGCAGCCGATGCTGCAAAGAGAAGACGCCGTCGGACGGAGGAAGGAGATTCTTCCTAAGTGAACCTTCCGGCAGAAATAGAAATTTTAACATGTTCTGAAAATGTTTGTGTTTCCTTTTTAGAGAAAACATACCGTCCACTTAATTGTGGGATGAACCCCATCCAAGTTGTCATCTTGCTAATGCTGAACAGTGTGGTAGACACATGGATCATCCCTCAGCCACGCCAAAACGTCTGGGTAACCCTGGCTCAAACACTTACGAATGCCAGGAATTTGAAGGACTGTGCTGCATGAACCTGACTGCAAAAGCTCCAAACATCCATGCTGCCCTTCGAAACATGAACAAGATGATAGGACAAGTGAAGCAAGAAACTGAGGATTGGTTCAAAGAACTGTTTAAGGGTGGGGGAATCACGGGATGGTGGATTTCTGTATTTAGAACAATTCTGTTATTTGTAATTATCCTTTTCCTTGTAACCATAGCGTTCGGGATATTGCGTCGCGTGATTTTCAGAGCCATCACAAATCTTATTTCTACCTCACAAGTCAATCACATAGAGTTGGCAAACCTAAAAAAGCATACCTACCCCAAGGACCGTAAGTGGTGGGGAAACCCGCGCTTAGGGTCCAAATGAATCAAATGTTCTTATAACCTTTTAAAACAAAAAAGAGGGAGGTGTTGCAGTTCAGTGGGTGCCCTGCAGCTGGGCCCCACAGATAGGAATGTCCGAATGACCCTTAACCTTAGCTAGACCCCATTGGCTGAGTGCCAGATAGCTCCAGCCCCCCTAGACCCAGACCTAGATAAAAAACCTTCCCGCCATTGTTCGGTCTCTTTTCCTGCATACCACCAGAGAATAAACACCTGGAAAACGAGCCTCTCTCTCCTGGTTTCTGTGGCACTGCTCCTCTGAAGTCCCCAAGGCTGAGCTAGCAGAACAGTTTGGGGGGGGGCTGAAAGAGGGCTCTGCCGCACGGTCTGGCCAGGACTTTGTGGACAGAGGGACTCGGGCATTTTAAGATGCTCAGGGAGCCGGCTTCCCTGGGCGTGAGCAGAGTCTGCTCTCCTTAAAATACCGAGTTTTGGGGAAGAGGGTTCAGAACTGGGGTGGGGAGAAATAGGAAGAGCAGAGGTACATTCCTTGTTATTTGGCTTTTCCTTCACTTCCCTTTGCTTGAGTAAAGCTGATCGAACTTGCAAACTCCAAAACACAAATTCGGCTGAAGACGTGTCCCCAGACCTTCCCAAGGTTATCAATTTGCGACCCACCGTGTCCCAAAAGTGGGTATTGTGGACTTGTTCAGGAGAAACTTGCGGGAAGTGTAGAAAAAGCCACCTTCTAAACTGTTTCAATTTTCCCTTAGAAAACTATACATCTCCGCTAACTAGCATTCCTATAATCTGATAATACACTCCTTTCTGTGCTGTGCTTAGCTTAGCCCCCATTGTAGATGTAAAAGGCACAGCCCAACCTCACACCGACAAAAAACAAACCAGAATTCGGTACCGATTTCCAAACACCGCGGTTAAGAAGTGAAAACACCCAGCTTTTAGCCCTGCCCAGCGCAGCAGGCTGTGCGGCTTTTAAAACTGCCGCCGGCAGCAGCAGGGATCCCCCGCGCCATGCGGAGGAGCCGCGGCTCAGCGCCGCCCACGCCCAGCGAGAAAGCCCGAGCCATGGTTCTGCCCCCGCTGCCCGCGCCCTCCCGCCGCTCCCGGGAGCCGCCGCCACCGCCCGCTGTGCCGCGGGAGAATCCTGTTATAAACGCCAATCACTTGTTTTAAAAATTTATAAAAGTTTACTAAAAATAAAATGGAAAAAAAATTAATACAAGTATAGTAATAAAGATTAAACAATTAGAGTTAGGGCAATTAAAGAGACAATAACAGCAAAAAGTTACAGCCCGGGCTGGGTACCTCTCTCTGGACAAAAGTGAGCCAGGAGAAGGACCCCGATAAAAGAGAATTCCCTCCTTAAGAGGGGTAACCTGTTGCATACACAAATCACTTCATAAATATGCATATATTTATTTAAAACAAGAAGTTCGTCCGGTACTTGTTGAGGAATTCCTGTTAATCCCAGGTGCCTTGAAGTCTAAATCGAGTTTGGAGAAGTTCGGTTTTTTGTTGATAAAGAAAGCCATAAATTCCTTTCCTCTGGAAGATTTAGGGGTTTTTGTAATTGTTATCTCTGTGTGAAGAATTTCTTGATTATCTTCTCCTTCTCTTGAGCAAAAAGAATACCACACACACACATATTTTCTATTTTAACTACTAAAGCTTAATTTCAATTACAAAACTACATTTACTATATTATTAAAATGTTACTACAGCATAACTTTCCAACCTAGCATAATACACATAGTAAATATCTGCATAGAGCCATATAATATGCATTTTTCACAATCCTTCCTCTTTCTTTTTATAATTACTTTGGCTCGAGCAATATTTGCTGCTTTCTACCCTTCATTTTTCGTTCATTTTCTTCATAAATCAATCTAGCTTCTTGAAAGGGGTCTTCTATATTATTTTGTTTCTTTAATACCATAATCTTTTGCACCGTTTTTGTTGTATCCAATTTTTGATCCATGGTCACTAATTGCATGCCTTGAACTACGCTGGTGATTAGTCGAATAAAACAGGGGATCAAACAAGGAAGGAATATTAGACCAGCTGTAGCGCATAACAGGAAGAAGCCTAGCTTTTTCCACCATTCTATTCCCAACACGTTATCCCACCAGCTAGTATTCAGCATTGGTATACAAATTGTCAAGTGAGATTGGTACAGGTTTAGGTGGTGGTGCCGGCTTAGCTTTTTTGTTTATCAATTGCTCTTTTACCAAATCCTGTGCTTTATTCCCAATAGCGTATGTGAAACAAATCCATTTCTCCCCTTTTGGGCATTCACTTCCTATCCTGTTACCACTTATTCCTAAATTCTCAGTAATCCAGTACTTTTGTCCACTGTGCATGCAGTTTCCTAATCTGGATGGGTTATAACAGTGACTGTTGACATGAGTGTGTGAGATAAAAAAGGAGCCTCGGTGTCTTTCCATATACAGCTTCTAGTAACATCTGTAGCATGGCCTTGTCGAAATCCCAAAAGGGAAAAGACAGAAAATGAGTGACAGAAAAAGGAGAGGTCCAGTATGGCTTATACTCCCACCTCCCATGCCTATGGGGTTGCAACCCACAGCAGGTGTATGTGATCTTCTTGGTGGCGATTATAGAGGCCAATCTGGTCTTGCCCTCTCTTCTCTTGTCACTTTCTCTTAGCTAATTTCCAGGCAAATCGTTTTTGACACTCCTTAACGGTGGTCTCCCACTGTTCCTCAGCTATTTCCCATTCAACAGGCACTAATAATTCCCATCCACAAAACAAAGTTATTATTTCAGTTGTTTCGAGCTCTACTTGGATAGGGGATCTAGTTGGCACTCGACACTTCTTGCAATGGGGGTGTCAGTTGTGTGAACTACAACACCAGTTTTTCCCACAATTCAAACATTTGCATTTAACCCAACTAACGTGTCCAGTATTTGGATGAATCAAACAGGGTATATTACATGGCACTGATTGAGATTGTAATTCACCCTTCTCTTTGTGTAAATCACAGGCTAAGGCCAAAATACAGGTGTTTTCTGTCCGAAACAGTCCTGATCCTCCTGTCTGTGGTGGCAGTATTCCTTCCCAAGGAGGGTACCGGAGGCACCTCAAAGTTTGTCCAGGCAGTATTTGAAACTACTGATGTAACTCGGTCTTACTCCCCAGTCAGGTGTGATCCTGTGTATATTTCTTGGATCATTTGGGTCTTCCCAGTTCATTACCACCCATTCCCCGTTTAAGAGTCAATTTTGTATCACCCGGTTCAGATGTTATCGTCCACTCCTTAGGTTCTTCCACAGGTCCTTTGATTCTGCTGGCGTGGATCCACCCTCGTTCCCTGGTCCGGATCGCAGCCTTGGTCGTCAGCAATACCTGAAAAGGACCTTCCCATTGTGGAGTTAAAGATTGTTCTTTCCATGTTTTTACCAACACCCATTCCCCTGGATGAATATTATGGATTTTAAAGTCTAAAGGTGTGGTTTGGGGGATTATTCCTTTTAACCTTAATTTTTCAAGAGTTTTTGCAATAGTGTTCACATATTTTTTAACATTTTCTTCCCCTACCTCATGGGTAGCATTTTCATGTAGAGTAGTCAAAAAAGGTAATCCAAACATCATTTCATAAGGTGACACTCCCAGGTCTGACCTGGGTTTGGCTCGGATCCTCAGTAAGGCTAAAGGTAGGCATTGTACCCATGACATTCGGGTTTCAACTATTAATTTAGTTAAGGTTCTTTTTAAAGTCTGGTTCATTCTCTCTACTCGGCCAGAACTCTGTGGATGCCATGGGGTGTGTAATTCCCATTTTATCCCCAAGGTCTGAATTAATTGTTGTAACACTTTTGACGTAAAATGTGTTCTTCTGTCTGAGTCTATCCTATTAACCATTCCATATCTTGGAATTATCTGTTCCAAAAGGGTTTTACTTACCACGTTGGCTGTAGCCGTGGCAGTGGGAATCGCTTCTACCCAATGAGTTAAATGGTCTGTTAATACTAATAAATACTTCCATCTTTGAACTTGGGGGAGTTCAGTAAAATCTACTTGAATACTTTGAAATGGCCTAAAAGCTAATTCCCGACCTCCCAATGTGGTTTTTCTCATTACCTTTTTATTTATTCTTTGGCAAGTTATACATTTTTCAGTAACCTTCTTTGCTATCCCAAAAATCCCAATATACCCATAGTTCCTTAAAAAGTGATCAAGTGATCACACAGAGCCTGAGTACCCCAGTGAGTTTTCTGATGCATGTCTTCTAATATTCTTCTAGTAAGTATTTTATTAAGTAATTGTCTTCCATCAGGAAGTTTCCATTTCCCTGATTCATCTTGTTCACCTCCTATCTCTTTTAATTCTTTTTCCTCTGCTTCACTAAATTTTGGAATTTCCAATTTCTCCTCATTTGGAGTTAATATTAGCATAACTCTTTCAGTTCCATTTTCTGCTGCATCCTTAGCTTCCTGGTCTGCCAAATTATTTCCTCTTACTTCTGGAGTCACTCCCTTTTGGTGACCTTTAATATGTACTACAGCTATCTCTTCTGGTAATCTTAATGCTTCTAAAACCTCTAAAATGAGCCCCTCATGTACTAATCCTTTTCCTCTTGAATTAAGCAATCCTCTTTCTTCCCAAATTTTCCCAAAGGTATGTACTACTCCAAAGGCATACCTTGAATCAGTATATATAGTTCCCTTTTTGTGTGCTAAATATTCCAGTGCCCTTTTTAGAGCATATAATTCACAGGTTTGAGCTGACCAGTTTGAAGGTAATTTCCCCTTTTCAATGGTTTGCATGTTTTTCCCATCAACTACTGCATACCCTGACATTCTTTTTCCTTGTAGACACCTGGAGGAACCATCCACAAAAATTATCTCCCCTTCTGAAAGGGCTTGTTCTTCAAGATCTTCTCGAACTTTTGTTTGGTATTGGATAATTTCTAGACAATCATGTATTAGATTATCTGTTGGTTCCCCATATAAAAATTGAGCTGGATTTAAACTTCTGTTTACTTCTAGTGTTAAGTCATCACTGTCTATCAAAATTGCTTCATATTTTAACATCCTAGAATCTGTCAACCATTTTTCAGCCTTTTGATTTAACACATTTCGTACTGCATGAGGTGTGCACACAATTAGTTTGCCCCCAAAAGTCAGTTTACGACTTTCTTCCACCAGGATTGCAGTAGCTGCTATAGCCTGAATACATACTGGCCAGCCATGACTCACTGGATCTAACATCTTTGATAAATAAGCCACTGGTCTCTTTACTCCCCCCCACTCCTGAACCAGAACTCCATGAGCCACCCCCTTTTCTGCATTCACATACAGATGAAAGGGTTTTTCTAGTGAAGGTAAGCTTAAAGCAGGTATTGAGGCCAGTTTTAACTTCAGTTCTCCTAATTTATCATCATCTTCCTTGGTCCATTTTATATCATCTCCCTCTGTTAATTTTTCATACAAAAACTTTACTGCCTGTGTGTATCCCTCAATCCATAGTCTACAATATCCCAATAACCCGAGTAGTTTTCTGATCTCCCTCTTGGAAGAGGGAGGGGGAAGGGATAAAATTCCAGCAATTCTTTCTGGGTTAAGCTTTCAACTACCTTTACTTATTAAGTGTCCAAGATATTTTACCTCTGGTTCCACAAATTGCAGCTTCCCTTTTGACACCCTTAATCCTTTTTCCCCAAGAAAATTCAAAAGTTTTATAGTAGCCTCCCTGACTTCAGCTTCAACTTCCCCCGATAGTAAAAGATCATCCACATATTGGAGAATTTGTATCCCAGGGGGAGTGGGGAAAGCTTGTAATATTGTTTCTAAGGCTTGTCCAAATAAGTTCGGGGACTCTGTAAAGCCTTGTGGTAATTTCGTCCATCTTAATTGCTGCTTTCTCCCAGTTTGTGGATCCTCCCATTCAAAGGCAAAGATATCTCGGCTCTCTTTGGCTAATGGGCAAGCCCAAAAAGCATCTTTAAGATCCACCACACTAAACCACTGATGCTGGGGAGGGACCTTACTTAGGAGAGTATAGGGATTTGGTACCACTGGGTAGCGAGTCCGAGTTCTCTTGTTTACCTCCCTTAAATCTTGTACCAGCCTGTAACTCCCATCAGACTTCTTTACTGGGAGAATAGGGGTATTGTGAGGAGACATACAAGGTTCTAATGTCCCATCCTCTATTAGCCCTTCTATTACTGGCTTCAAACCTTCTCGTCCTTCTAATGAGATAGGATACTGACGCACACGTATGGGACAATCTTCTCTCTCAATTGTAACTTTTATAGGATCGATATTTAATCCTCCCCTATTTCCTTCACCAGCCCAAACTTCCTTTTTAATTTTCTTTTCATCCTCCTGGTCTAATTTTAGCACTTTAGCTGTCATCCTCCCATCTTCTGGTATAACTCCTATCCCTAATTTCACTTGAAAATCTCGTCCCAATAAATTACTACCTGCTCCTGGGACTAACAAGACATCCCCCATCCAAAATCTAGTTTCTCCCTCCATTACCACATCTTTGATGACAGGAACAGTGAAACTCTCTCCTTTTGCTCCTGTTACTTTTACAGTATCTTTACTTACACTATAACCTTTTGGAATATTTAACAAACAGGTTCTTTCTGCTCTTGTATCTACCACAAATTCCAATTCTTCTTCTTGGGCACCTACTTTTAAAGTTATCACAGGCTCCAGATGGTATCTGTCCCCTAGAAAATAGAGCCTTGGACACCCCTATTCTTCCTGGGTGCTCATCTCTGAAGATTTTCAGATCTTTTGCCCGTTTAGGACAGTCCCTCCTATAATGTCCTTCACCCTGACAGTAAAAACAGACATTCCTGGAATGCTCCTGAGGCTTGGTTTGTACTGGGGTTTTATTCTTTTCTGTTCCTCTATCTCTACGACCGTTAGGAGTAGTGTCTGTGTGTTTTTGATTTTTCTTGTACTTGTTTTCTCTCATGGTGACTGCCATAATTTTTGCCTTCAGTTTAGCTTTTTCTTCATCTCTCCGGACATAAACTTTCTGAGCTTCCTTTAATAAGTCATCTAATGGTTTATCATGCCAATCCTCAATTTTTTCTAATTTCTTTCTAATATCTGGCCAAGTGTTTGTAACAAAGTTAATCCTTAACAAAGCTTTCCCCACATCAGTTTCAGGATCTATTCCGGAATATTGTTTTATATTTCTCCTAAGTCTGTCTAACCATTCAGCTGGGGTCTCTTCTTTCCCCTGCTGTGCCCCAAAAGCCTTTTTAGCATTTTGCCCTCGAGGTGCCGCCCCTTTTATTCCCTTGATTATTGTATTGCGATAGTCATTCATAAGTTTTCTCCCCTCCTCACTATTTTGACTCCACCCCGGAGGTTCAGTTGGCATTATGTCTTCTCCAGAGGGCCCCTGTGGATGTTCCTTATTCCAGGCTTTTATGCCTGCAACTCTGATAATTTCCCTTTCTTCCTGAGAAAATAATATCTTCATTATAGACTGCATTTCTTCCCAGGTATAAATTTTTGGACCTAAAAATTGGTCAAGTTGTTCAGCTGTGCCGATGGGATCATCTGAAATCCCTTTGATTTCTTTTTTAAAATTTCTGACTTCGGAAGAAGTCAGGGGAGCATTCACAAATCCAATCCCACCCCCTCCCATCGGGACCTCTCTTAGTGGAAATAGACCAATTTCTTTATTCCAGTATTTTCCTGTAATCTTATTTTCGCGTGGTGAGGAAAAACCAGGAGAAAGCTGCCTCTTAACTGCACCTCTAGTATTTTTATAAGGAGCATCTTCTCGGGACAGGGAGCTCCTCGGAACCGGAGCTGCGGTTTCCAAGGGAACGGAGCTCCGGGCAGGAAGGGCGGTGTGAGGAGGACATACCATAGAGGCCAGGTCCTCCAGAGGCGGAGCACGGGCGGGGTTTGCTGCCGGAGCTGCTGAAGGGGGCAGCATGTCCGGGGGATAGCGGATGGGAGTGCGGTCAGCCTCCACGTGGCTCACGGCGGCTGAGCCGGCCGCTCCCGGCAGAGGCAGGGCAGCGGCGGCAGCGCTCAGCGTAGCCAGAATGGGCAAAACCGCGGGGGATGGGGCCGAGAAAACCGCTGCGGGAGAAGCGGCCAGAGACGGGACAGCCGGGACTAACGGGAGCCCGCCGGGCGCGGCCAGCGGACCAGCCGCGGACAAACCGGGCAGGATGGGGAGGGGGCCGGTCGGGCAGCCGCGAGCAGCGAGGCGGGGGCCGGTACCGAAGCGGCAGGCGGCGAAACAGGGACCGGGAGGGCCGCCGCAGGCAGCGGGGCGGGAGCCTGCAGAGCCGCCGCCGCGGGCACGGGAACCGGGGCAGGAACACGCGGCGAGCCAGAGCCCGGGGTGGGCGCAGGCACCGGGACAGGCACCGGCACCGGGGCCGGCGGAGCTGAGGGGAGCAGCTCGCTGGGACCCGAAACCGGTGCTGGGGCCGCAGGCGGTGCAGGCGCGAATGGGAAGGGAGGAGGTAACATTTCTAAAGGATCCCATTCTTTTTCTTTTCCCTTTTTTTTCCTTTCTTGTTTTGTTTCGGGGATTTCTGATACCTTAAAGATTTTTACTTTCCTAAAATCCCCTGTCCAACACGTGGCATATTCTCTTTCTTCTGAATTAAACGGTTCCTTTGAGTTTACAAATACATTTAAAGCCTGACAAATCCATTTCTCAAAAGAACCATATCTAGGCCAATAAACGTGGTCAGATCTTATTTCCTTTTTTGGCCATTCAAGCATACAAAATTGTATCATCTTTACTTTGTCTTTATTTCTTGTACAAGGGTTTTTTTCCCAGTTGGCTAACATAACTCCTAGGGGACTATCTTGGGGTATCTCTGTTGATAATTTCTTACTGGATTTCTGTCCCATTTTTCAAGATTTTATCTACTCACCCCCTGCCTCTGTTCCACCTTCCTCTCCCTACTTAAATACCACTTTTCCCTCGACTACACTCTCAAAAAAAAAAAAAAAAAGAACAACTCCTTTTTCTCTCACCACCCTTCAACACAACACACTTTCCTCCAAGGAACTACAACAAAGCTTAAAATAAACAATCTGCATTGCGTATACTTTCATTTGTCCCCATTCGCTCAAGTTTATTTTTCACTTACTCACACACACAACAAAACAACCACAACAACAAGGTACCTTTTATTTTTCAACACACCTATTACACTTTTAGGTGTCCCTGGCCAGTCCCGGTGTTCTTGGATACCCCTCAATCCGGCTGCATTGTTACCAACCCCAGATTCTCTCGGGTGTACCCTCACTCCGGCAAAATTTTACTCAGTCCTGGGTGCTCTCGAAAATTAATATCTCAACCCAGCAGCAACCCTGGGTGCTCTTGAATATTAATCCCTCAACCCAGCAGACTTTTAATTCAACCCTGGGTGCTCTTGAAGATTAATATCTCAACCCAGCAGCAACCCTGGGTGCTCTTGAATATTAACCCCTCAACCCAGCCCATTCAATTCAATCTCTCTGGGGGGATTCTCTCACTCTTTTATCATTCGCTTCGTCTCTGTACTGGCCGCTTTTCTCGCGAAAAAGACGGAAACGCAGCATAGGAGACTACCGCTCTCACTTAGCAGGTCTGGGGTAACCAGCCCGCCTCTCATTCACACACATTCATCCCCCCCTTATCCACCCCATTCACACATTCATCCCAACAAATACTTACCTATCCCTTGTCCTTGGGTCTTTGTTCTTCGTGTACACTTTGGTCTTAGGGGCTAATTACCGCGGTTTAGGAATTCTTTCCCTTTTCTTTGCTTTATTGTCTCTTTTTGTCCATCGGATCGTAACCTGCGGTCTGTGGTCACACCAGGGGAACAGAGCGAGACTGCCTAATCAGGGCAGGACGCGCCTTCTCACTCTAATTCTCCTACAGCATCCACAGCGAGGTATTGGGAACCATCCTCTGCTACCATTTGTTATAAACGCCAATCACTCGTTTTAAAAATTTATAAAAGTTTACTAAAAATAAAATGGAAAAAAATAATACAAGTATAGTAATAAAGATTAAACAATTAGAGTTAGGACAATTAAAGAGACAATAACAGCAAAAAGTTACAGCCCGGGCTGGGTACCTCTCTCTGGACAAAAGTGAGCCAGGAGAAGGACCCCGATAAAAAGAATTCCCTCCTTAAGAGGGGTAACCTGTTGCATACACAAATCACTTCATGAATATGCATATATTTATTTAAAACAAGAAGTTTGTCCGGTACTTGTTGAGGAATTCCTGTTAATCCCAGGCACCTTGAAGTCTAAGTCGAGTTTGGAGAAGTTCGGTTTTTTGTTGATAAGGAAAGCCATAAATTCCTCTCCTCTGGAAGATTTAGGGGTTTTTGTAATTGTTATCTCTGTGTGAAGAATTCCTTGATTATCTTCTTCTTCTCTTGAGCAAAACGAATACCACACACACATATTTTCTATTTTAACTACTGAAGCTTAATTTCAATTACAAAACTACATTTACTATATTATTAAAATGTTACTACAGCATAACTTTCCAACCTAGCATAATACATATCGTAAATATCTGCGTAGAGCCATACATTCTGCATTTTTCACACCTCTGTTTCCAGAGATGAAGGTGATTTCAGAAATAGATGAAGAGAACCTTTGCTCTTAAACAGCTCATCTCTAAACTAATACCTCATAAGTTGACAATGCCCATAAACACAGCTGTGGGAAAGGCTGTGAAAAAATGGGAGGGACTTCATGTTTCCAGATTTTTCCAGGAAGCTTCTATTCGTGGAACTGAAAAGCCATGAGACAACTGTTTTCTTGTGGAGAACTCTCCATAACATTTACAAGAGGAACTTCTCTCCCTAAGTGAAGAAAGACTATTCTAGAGGTGGAAAACTGACTGAAAATTTTAGGTTTTGTCTCTTTAGATTGTCAGGTTGTATGGAGAGGGGAAGTGTTCTGAAAGTTTTGTTCTGATTATTATTACTCTTTTAGTTACTATTAATAAACTTTTCTTTATACCCTTTTAAACTTTTGAGCCCTCTTTTCCTTTCTCCTAATCTTATCTCAGAGCAGGAAATTAGTAAGTGTATTCTAGTGAGTGCCCTGGTAATTAGCCACTCTCAAACCGGCAAACCAAAACCAATACAGAAACATCCTGATGAACTGCCTCAGACTAGAGGGAAATCAAGGCAGAGTCATGTTTTTTCAAAATTTGTTTGATCCTCATGAGCCCTGTGGTGCATTTGGAGCTGAGCCCTTGAACCTCAGGGCCTGAGAGGAGATTGCACAAACCTTTCCAGGAGTCAAAGTCAGAAGAAAACCCCAAAGTGTCTCAAAGCATAAGTTGGACCCACTGAGGTCCATCCCCAACACAGGCTCCTCATGGACTCCTTGGAGGAGAGAATTAGAGGCCGGGATGGCACAAAAACCTCTCAGTGTGGAAAGAAAAACCCAAAGTAACTGAAAAAAGTTGAGTATCTCAAAGCATTAATGAGCCCCACTGAGTGTCAGTGCAAAGCTCTCAAGGGACTCGTTAAAGCAGATAATTGGGGCCATGATTGCACAAACCTCTCACAGAGTCTGGATCAAAAGGGAAACACCAAGTACCTTAAAAGAACTGAAGCACCTTGAAGCATTAATGAGCCCCACTGAGTGCTGTTCCTGACAAAGCCTCTCCAGGGACTAATTACAGCAGATAATTGGAGGCCATGATTGCACAAAGCTCTCAGGGACTCCAAGGCAAAAGCCAAAGCCAAAGGGCTCTGAAAAACCTGCAGTCCCTGGGAGCATGAAGGAGCCCCCAGGGCCATTCCTGAGCAAGGCTCCCCAGGGACTCCTTCCAGCAGATCCTTGAGGCCACTGGGATGTGGGCTAGGGGGGGATGCTGAGGGCAGGACAAGGGGCTGACAGTGCCCAGCCTGGCTGGGGCTGTGCCAGGAGGCCCCAGTGCCTCAGGACAAGGTGTCTCCTGACAGCCCTTGGTGGCACAGACCCTGCTGTGCCCCAGGGCACCAGGACTTGGCTTCTCTTTGTCCCCACCTGTCATCAGTGCCTCCAGTTCTCTGCTCTGCCTGGGGCCTGGGGACACTTTCTCAGTCGTGTCCCTCAGTGGGACCCATTAAAAGTCAAAGAAACTTTGGAGCTGGATTCTGACTTGGAGCTCTGGAGAGGTTTCTGCAGCTCCCTCTCAGGGCCTGATGTTCAGGGCCTCAGCACAAAGCCCCAGAGGGTCATTAAAGTCCTTGTGCTGTGTCTGTGCTGCTGAGCTGGGCCGGGCTCCTGGCACAGAGGGTGATCCTGGTAACCAAGGAGAGCTTCAAAAGCACATTTCTCTGGATGAGCAGCTCTTCTCCCAGCCCAGCAGGGCTGGGGCACTGCCTGCAGCCAGCCCAGGCACAGCACAGAGGCACAGAGAGCTTCCATCAGTCAGGGCTGGGAAGGTGCTGAGAAGTGCCTGGGGCAGAATCACTGGCAGCCCTTGGCACAGGAACCTCTGGCTGCAGGACAATGCAGCTGCAGCTCCTGGAGTGATCTCCTACAGCTGGAACATCCCAATGCCCACGGACTATGTGAGTACAACTCTGAGTATTTCTGGTGCAAGGGAGGTAAAATGCTCATGAAGCTCTGACATGCTGAGGGGTTCTGACCAGTCATAAAATATTTCCAAAACAAGGATTTTGATAAAAATGAGGAAACTTCCAAAGACTTTGTATTGTTTTGTGCTATTGAAGAATGGCGGGGGGGGGGGGTGTTGATAAATATTAAAGGTTGATTATGAATTTTGACAAGTGCCTTAGACATCTGAACTGTTTATTTTAGAGATCAATAGGTTCACAGTAGATCCCTAATGTGCTTTCAGCCACTCTGCCCATGGACAGCACCAGCATCACCTCTGCTGGAGCCATCAGGCTCAGCCTGAGCTGTCCTTTCTCCAAGCTGCAAACAGAACCTGCCCCCAGCCAGTGCCCTGCAAACAGGCAGGGTTCTGTCAGGCCAAGGAGAGTGCACAGAGATTTGGGGTCTGTGAGTGCTGGCAGGGAGAGCTCAGGCACAGGGAAACACCTGCAGGAGGAAAATCCCCAGGAAGCAGAGAGAAGATCAGGGAAGGAGAGAAAGCAAAACCCAGAAATGCTGTGGCAGGGAGAATTTAGAGATGTCCAGAGGATCCCCTCCAGTGCAGCTCCTCCCTCTGAACAAGCCCCCTCCCTCCTGTCCCCCCAGCCAAGCCTCTGCCCTCAGGGCCGGGGCTCCAAGGCGTGCAGCCCCTCCTGTGCAGGCAGAGCTGCAGCAGAGCCGTGGGGCAGCTCTGCAGCCCCGGGCCCAGTTCCCTGTGCAGAGCACAGGGCTGGGAGCAGCTGCCTGGCACTGGGGGCTCTGGGAGGGGGCACAGCTGGCTCAGGGTGACACAGCTGTCCCCAGTGCCCGGCTCTGGGCAATGCTGTCAGTGCAGCCAGGGAAGGAGCTGCATCTCCCTTCATCCAGTGCCATCAGAAGGACACTTGGAAGTCTCCCTGAGATTTCAGTCCAGGCTGGGAGCTTCAATCCAGGATGCAAACCTGTCCTAGATCATCTCTGAGTTATAAGATTGATGGGGAAAGGCAGAGGTGTTGTGACACTGAAAATGCTGCTGGCTTGGTGAAATGAGCAAAGTGAGTCCTTGGCTACAAATGTGGAACTGGGCTGGAGGGGATCCATCTGCTGTCAGCAGTGCTTGGTGATATTTTAGGGGAAGCGTGGGAAGGTGATCACCCTTCTGAGAAAGGCTAAAGCCCAGAGAAACTCTGAACAGGTCAGAATGACAGACCATATCCCCTCACTCTCCTCTCATCACTTTGCCTCACAGATCTTGCTCTGTTCTCCCTGGCGGAAGCAGAAATGCGGAGATTTTGATATCCAAGAATACTAGGAAAAATACTGGGGAGCATATAAAGAAAACCCCAGAACTCTTAAACACAGAATTGTGACTCTCTGTGTTACAGAGCGGGGTGTATGGGAAATGGCTTTGATTTTGGTTACAGGTACCTCCTCTAATTCTTCCCGGTCCTTTCTCCATGAACAGATCCCCATGGTCAGCCACAGCCAATGTCCAACAGCAGCTCCATCAGCCACTTCCTCCTGCTGGCACTGGCAGACACGCGGCAGCTGCAGCTCCTGCACTTCTGCCTCTTCCTGGGCATCTCCCTGGCTGCCCTCCTGGGCAACGGCCTCATCATCAGCGCCGTAGCCTGCGGCCACCACCTGCACACGCCCATGTTCTTCTTCCTGCTCAACATGGCCCTCAGCGACCTGGGCTCCATCTGCACCACTGTGCCCAAAGCCATGCACAATTCCCTCTGGGGCACCAGCACCATCTCCTACACAGGATGTGCTGCCCAAGTCTTTCTGATTTTCTTCTTTCTTGCAACAGAGTTTTATCTCCTGACCATCATGTGCTACGACCGCTATGTGTCCATCTGCAAACCCCTGCACTACGAGACCCTCCTGGGCAGCAGAGCTTGTGCCCACATGGCAGCAGCTGCCTGGGCCTGTGGCTTTCTCAATGCTCTGCTGCAAACGGCCAATACATTTTCCCTGCCCCTGTGCCATGGCAATGCCCTGGGCCAGTTCTTCTGTGAAATCCCCCAGATCCTCAAAATCTCCTGCTCCAAATCCTACCTCAGGGAACTTGGGCTCATTGCTGTGAGTGCCTGTTTATCATCTGGCTGTTTTGTGTTCATGGTTTTCTCCTATGTGCAGATCTTCAGGGCCGTGCTGAGAATCCCCTCTGAGCAGGGACGGCACAAAGCCTTTTCCACCTGTCTCCCTCACCTGGCCGTGGTCTCTCTGTTCCTCAGCACTGCCACATTTTCCTACCTGAAGCCCCCCTCCCTCTCCTCCCCATCCCTGGATCTGGCCCTGTCAGTTCTGTACTCAGTGGTGCCTCCAGCCCTGAACCCCCTCATCTACAGCCTGAGGAACCAGGAGCTCAAGGCTGCAGTGTGGACACTGATGACTGGATGCTTTCAGAAACATTAAACTGCTGGCCAATTTCTGCAAATCACTTGTAATAAAATTCATCTTTCATACTTCTTGTGGATTTAGTTGTGCTTTTTTTTTTCCTTTGCCTTACTTTTTTGAAATTGACCACAAGAAAATGTCACTGTTTGTGCCATTTCTCATTTTGTTTCTCTCCACCTTCCCTGTGGCCACAGACTGTGTCAATGAGCGGCTGCACTCTTGGTGGCTTTAAGGAACTGAAGGATCTCCCAGCAAAGTTTTCTGCAGAGGTGCCCTTTTGTTGCCTTCTCTGGAGCTGCAGCAGCAATGTCTGTGTGCAGAGCTGGGGCAGATCAGTGCTGGCACAGCAGCTGTGCCCAGCAGCAGCAGCACTTGGTGTTGCCAGTGCTGCTCCCGTGGCCCTGCCCCGCTGCCCTGGTGGCCCTGGTGTTGCTGCAGGGCCTGAGTGCTCTCGGGGCCGGGCACAGTCCTGGGGGTGGCAGTGCCGGGGCTGCAGCAGGGACAGCCCATGGGCACTGCTGGGGCAGCGCTGACGCCTCAGGCCAGGGCCTGGGGGCTCCAGGCTCCTTGCCCAGGCTCTCTCAAGAACACGGCCAGGTCAATGCTCAGCACAGAAAACCCCCGTGAGCAGCCCCAGGCTGGCCGTGGGCAGGCTGGGGGCAAACAGCATGGCTGGTGCTCTGCAAGGGCCCTGGGGGAGACGGGAAGGAGCAGCAGAGCAGGGGCTGATCCATCCCCAGTGCGCTGGACAGCCCAGGGCAGCGTCCCAGAGCGTCCTGATGGAGCTGCCAACAACATCCCCCCTCTGCAGCCCTGGCCTCTCCCCCAGCTCACACAGGTGCCGCATCCTTGCAGGCACAGCCACGGCAGCGCTGGTTCAGGAGCCCCTGTTTGCATTGCACACAGCAGGCGGGAGCATCCCCATGCTGCTGCTGTGGGGACATGAACCTGAGGGAGCACAAATGCCATCAGCCCCTGGGGCCAGGAAGGGCTGGGGCACGCCAGGGAAACCACTCAGCTTTGTCCTGGCCTCTGCAGCCAGCCAGAAAGTTTGTTCCCATCAGCTGGGAGTTTCCTGTCCCACTGCAGACGCTGTTGCTCAGAGCCAGGGCTGCCTGGCAGCCACCCCGACTGCCCCGAGCATTTCCTTGGCTTCATCTTTGCTTTCTTTACTCTTCCTGCTACAAATTTCTTCCCATTGCCCACCCCTGTTCCCTCTTCTGCACACAGCCCATCCCTGTTTACCCTTTCCTCTCTGGCCCCACTCCCCCATTCCAGTTCCTGACTTGGCACCACAGGAACGGCCCTTGGGTAGCAGGATCATCCCACAAGTGCTGCAGGAATTGTCTGCAGGCTCCTGCAGTGCCTCGTGCTGCTCCCTTGCCAGAGGCAACCCAGGCCAGGGGGGCACATCTGGGCTGCTGTGTCTGGCTGTGGGGCTCCCTGTTCTGGGCAGTGAGGAGGGGCTGCAGAGGCTCTGCAGGACTGACAGGATGGGCTTTGGGGCTGTGAGGAGAAGCTGAGGGACCTGGGCTGCTGGAGCTTCTGAAGAGGAGGCCCAGGGCTCCTCCTGCAACTGCTCCAAGGGTGGTTTCAGAGAATCACAGAATCAGCAAGGCTGGAAAAGACCTTGGAGATCATCAAGTCCAACCTGTGCCCTGACACCGCCTTGTCTCCCCTGATCCTCCTCTTCTCCAGGATAAACAACCCCAGCTCCCTCAGCCGCTCCTCACAGGACTTTTGCTCCCGACCCCTCACCAGCCTTGCTGCCCTTCTCTGGACACGCTCCAGCCCCTCCATGTCCTTCCTAAATTGGGGGGGCCCAGAACTGGACACAGCACTCGAGGTGCTGCCCAACCAGTGCTGAGCACAGGGGAAGAATCACTGCCCTGGTCCTGCTGGCCACTCCATTCCTGATCCAGGCCAGGAGCCATTGGCCTTCTTGGCCACCGGGCACACTGCTGGCTCATGTCCAGCCTGCTGTCCATCAGTCCCTGCAGGTCCCTTTCTGCCTGGCTGCTGTCCAGCCACTCTGTCCCCAGCCTGTAGCGCTGCAGGGGTTGATGTGGCCAAGGTGCCGGACCCGGCACTTGGACTTGTTAAACCTCACCTTGTTCGATTTGGGCCCTGGATCCAGCCTGTCCCGGGCCCTCTGCAGAGCTCTCCTGCCCTCCAGCACATCCACACCCCCAGACAACTTGGTGTCACCACGGTTCCATGAGGCCCCAGAGTGTCCCAATGCTCTCCATGATTCCATGAGGCCTCCCAGTGTCACAATGTCCCTCTGGTGTCACAAAATTCCTTGGATCCTTGGGCCCAGCAGTGTCACAATGGCACCGTGGTGCCCCAGGGCCCTGCAGTGTCACAATGGATCCTTGGTTCCATGAGGTCTGGCAGGGCAGCAATGCTCTCCTTGGTTCCTGCTGTCTCCCACACCTCCCACTGTCAGGCTATAGAAGGACACCTGGCTGATGAAGGGGAGTGGGAGTGGGTACCTACTCGAGGAGGTAATAATAAAAACCCCTCCCAACCCCCTCTCCCAAGCCAGGTGCCACTTCAGATTCGGTGTGATCCCCTGGATCTGGAGAGTCAGCCAGATGGTTTAGAAGAAAATTATCTGCCCAGTGAACCTCCCAATTATGATTCATCTGTGAGACAGATCAGCACCTCTAACATCAAAAAGGAAAGAAGGGTAATCGTGGTGGGTGACTCCCTTCTGAGGGGAACAGAGGGCCCCATATGTCGACCAGACCCACCCCACAGAGAGGTCTGCTGCCTCCCTGGGGCCCGGGTACGGGATATCACTGACACACTGCCTGGGCTGATTCAGCCCTCTGGTTATTACCTACTGCTGATACCCCAGGCTGGCAGTGATGAGATTGAAAAGAGGAGTGTCAGGGCAATTAAAAGGGACTTTAGGGCATTGGGTCAGGTGGTTAATAGGACAGGGGCACAGTCTTTTCCTCAGTCCCTTTGGAGTCTGAGAAAAATGCTGAAAGCAATAGGAAAGTTCACATTATCAATGAGTGGCTCAAGGGTTGGTGTTATCGACAAAATTTGGGATTCTTTAATCATGGGGCAACTTTTACAGCACCTGGCCTGCTTGGACCAGACAGGCTCCATCTTTCTGTGAAGGGCAGAAGAATTTTAGCTCATGAACGGGCAGAACTTTTTGAGAGGGCTTTAAACTAGATCTGAAGGGGGAGGGAGATGTAGCTGGTTTGTCTGGAAGCAGGCTCATGGGTGGTAAGCCTGAGCTAGGGGTGAAATCAGCAGCCCAGCTGAGGTGCATGTACACCAATGCACACAGCATGGGTGACAAACCAGAAGAGCTGGAGGCCAAGGTGCAGCAGCAGAGAGCTGTGATGTAATTGCCATCACAGAAACAGGGTGGGATGACTCACATGGCCGGGGCGCTGCATTGGATGGCTGTTATCGTCCACCGAACCAGGAAGAAGAGGTGGACAACACATTCTATAAGCAGCTAGAGAATGTTTCAGGATCATCAACCCTTGTTCCTGTATGTGACTTCAATCTGCTGGAGATCTGCTGGGAATTTAATACAGCTGAAAAGAGGCAGTCCAGGAAATTTTTAGAGTGCATGGAGAACAATATTTTGTTGCAGCTGGTGAGTGAGCCCACCAGGGCAAGGATTATGTTAGATCTGTTGTTTGTAAATAGAGATGAGCTGGTGGGAGATGTGGTGGTTGGAGGCTGCTTGGGGCACAGTGATCATGAAATTATAGAATTCTTAATATTTGGTGAAATGAGGACGGTCACCCATAAGACTCTTATATTGGACTTCTGGAGGGCAGACTTTGGCCTACTTAGGAGACTTATTCAGAGAGTTCCTTGGGAAGCAGCCCTTGAAAACAAAGGAGGTCAGGAAAGGTGGGCAAGCTTCAAAGCAGAGATCTCGAGGGCACAGGAACAAAATGTCCCTGTGTGCCCAAGAATGAGTCGACGAGGCAAACGTCCAGTCTGAATGGGAAAGGAGGTTTTGAAGGAACTTAGGAATAAAAGGAGGATGGATCATCTTTGGAAGGAGGGTCAGGTCTCTCAGGAAGTATTTAAGGGGCTTGCTGGGGCATGAAGGGAAGAAATTAGGGAAGCCAAACCTCAGTTTGAACTTAAAATGGCAGCTTTTGTAAAGGCTAATAAAAATGTTTTTACAAATATATCAATGGTAAAGGAAGGGTATGACCAACCTTTGTTCTTTATTAGATGTGGAAGGGAATTTAATAACTGCAGATGAGGAGAAGGCAGAGGTGCTTAATGCCATTTTTTGCCTCAGTTTTTAATGAGAAGACGATTTTCCTTCAGGACAACTGTCCTCCTGGGCTGGTTGATGGTGTCAGGGAGCAGAGTGGGCCGCTGTTATCCAAGAGGAGGCCATCAGAGAACTGCTGAGCTGCTTGGATGTTCATAAATCCATGGGACCTGATGGGATCCACCCCAGGGTGATGAGGGAGCTGTCAGATGAGCTTGTGAAGCTGCTCTCCACCATTTACCAGCAGTCCTGGCTCACTGGTGAGGTCCCAGATGACTGGAAGCTGCTCAATGTGACACCCATTCACAGCAAGGGTGGGAAGGAGGATCCTGGTAATTACAGGCCAGTCAGCCTGACCTCAGTACCCGGTAAGGTCATGGGACAGTTCACACTGAGTGTCATCACATAGCACTTCCAGGATGGCCAGGGTGTCAGACCCAGCCAGCAGGGGTTTAGGAGGGCTAGGTCGTGTTTGACCAACCTGGTCTCCTTTCATGACCAGGTGACCCTCCTGGTGGATGCAGGAAAGGCTGTGGATGTGTCTATTTGGACTCCAGCAAGGCCTTTGACACTGTCTCCCACAGCACACTCCTGGAAAAGCTGCAGCCCACGGCTGGGACAGGAGCACTCTGTGCTGGGTTCAGAACTGGCTGGATGGCCGGCCCAGAGAGTGGTGGTGAGCGGTGCTGCATCCAGCTGGGGACAGTCACCAGTGCTGTCCCTCAGGGCTCTGTGCTGGGCCAGCTCTGTTCAATATTTTTATTGAACACATGGATGAGGGGATTGAGCCCTTCATTAGTAAATCTGCAGATGACACTGAGCTGGAAGCTTAGTTACCTACTCCTACCATCTGTTGGAAGGCAGAAGGGCTCTGCAGGGAGACCTGAACAGTGTGATGGATGGGCAGATTCCAGTGGGATGGAGTTTAATAAAATCACTCGCCAAATCCTGCATTTTGGCCACAAAAACCCCCTGCAATGCTATTGGCTGGGGACGGTGTGGCTGGACAGTGCCCAGGCAGAAAGGGACATGGGGGCACTGGTCAACAGCCAGATGAACATGGGCCAACAGTGTGCCCAGGTGGCCAAGAAGGCCAATGGCTCCTGGCCTGGATCAGGAATGGTGTGGCCAGAAGGAGCAGGGCAGTGATTCTTCCCCTGTACTTGGCACTGGTGTACTTGGCATTCTTCCCCTGTAGTGGCACTGTACCATGAGTGCTGTGTCCAGTTCTGGCCCCTCTGTTTGGGAAGGACGTTGAGATGCTTGAGAAGAGTGACAAGGCTGGTGAGGGGCTTGGAACACAAATCCTGTGAGGAACAACTGAGGGATCTGGGATTGCTTAGCCTGGAGAAAAGGAGACTCAGAGGTGACCTTATCGCTCTCTGCAACTTCTTGAAAGGTGGTTGCAGTCAGGTGGGGGTTGGTTTCTTTCTCCAGGCAACAAATGTCAGAACGTGAGGACACAGTCTCAAGCTGTGCCAGGGGAAATATAGGTTGGATACTAGGAAGAAGTTTTTCACAGAAAGAGTGATAAAATATTGGAATGGCCTGCCTGGGGAGGTGGTGGAGTCATCATCCCTGGGAATGTTCACAAAAAGACTGGATATGGCACTTGGTGCCATGGGTCAGTTAAGGTGTTTAGGGCATGGGTTAGACTTGATGATCTTGAAGGTCTCTTCCAACCCAGTCATTCTGTGATTCTGTGAAAGCAGCCCACACCTGAAGTCAACATCTGTGCAGACCAAAAGGCAACGCTGTCATCCTTCCTCAGCCCGCTCTCCCTGACCAGGCTGCCTTGCTGTTGGCATGGGTGGTGGGGCAGCAGGGTCATGACATGCGCATGGGTCACAATGGCCTCGGGGCACGATGTCACCACGGGTCACAAAGGCCTGGTGGGCATGGCCGCCTTTCTGCCAGAGGCCTGGTGGTTTCCATGCAGATGCCCCTGGACACAAAGGCCTTCTTAATGCCTTTGCCCCTTGACTTTGCCTACTCTTGTTCCTCTCTCAATGATCTGCAGCTCTCTCTTGTCCCACCTTTGTTCCTCCCCTCAACATCCCCAAGGAAGCTCTATGCAAAAGTGCCAAAGTGCTTTTCCCACCCAGCCCACCGTGGGTCCCAGCACACAGCCCCAACTTCCTGGAGAAAGTTCATCAGGAAGGCAAATGTGGATATTCTCAGTTCAGTCAGAGAGAAAAAGAGAAGGTTTTCTAACCAGGTGAGAGCCTGGGAGACAGTTGGGAAAGAATGTAAATAATTCTCTAATCTATCTTGTTGTTCACATTGTTTATAGATAGGTTCTGCCACCGTGCGTCATTCACTGCACACCAATGGTGTGAGATGTTTTTACTCTAAGACCAATGAAATCAGTCCGCACGATGTTCTCTATAAATAGAGCGGTGCATTTGAAATAAATCAGAGTTCATTCTCTTTGCCTTTGATTTGGAGTCATTTTTGTTCCCGTCCTGCTCTACAGCGACACCACTCCTTCTGCTTTTGTTCTTCCTAACAAGGCTATTTTCATCCTAGAATCCCCATGAAAAGGGAACCCGGAGCTTGTGGAAGTGCCTGAAAAATGCCCTGTTCCTCTGCAGGGACACTGAGGCTGAAACAGGAGCCGGAGCCCTCTCTGGGGAAGCCTCCTCCGAGCTGGAATGTGTGCCGTGCTGGGAGAGGAGCAGGAGAGGGAGAACGCTGGGCGCTGTGAGGCAGGAGCAGGAGGTTTGGGCCGCAGGACATTCCGTCTGCGCCGCTGCCCCGCAATGGGCAGCCGTGCCCGGGGCTCTGGGCCTGGCCCCGCGTGCGCTGAGCTCCCGACACTGCGGGAGCTCCCCGGGCTGGGCTCAGGTTCCCGCTGGGACTGGGCAGCAGGCTGGGCTCCACTGGGATCAGCAGCAGCTGGGAATATCTCTGGGCATCTCCATTTTCTGCTGCTGCTAGGAAGAAACAATAAAGCGAGCCAAGAAGTTCTGGTTTCTCTTTCTCCTGGTGGATTTTTTCATTGTATTTGACACTCCAGAGGCAATTTCTGTGATGGCCCCTGTCAGCTGATTCTAGTTCAGCAGCAGCAGCAGCAGCAACAGGGCTGTGTTTGAGCACTGCAGATGTGGCCTGTGTGGCTTTAATTCTCCGTGACTTATTGCTCAGGGACTTGATAGCATTTCAAGATCTGCTAATCATGATGCCTGTGACAAAAAGTCTGAGTTTCCTGTCACAAAAGCACTCTGGGTAGCACTGACAAAATTGCTAGCCAGCTTCTGCAAATCATTTGTAAGAAGTCATCTTTGATTGTTCCTGTTGGTTTGGTTGTGGGGTTTTTCCCCCTGTGTTTTAGTTTTTTAAGATTGTCCACAAAGGCCATTCCTTGTGCCATTTCTCATTTTGTTTCTCTCTACCTTTGCTGTGGCCCCAGATTGTGTCAATGAGGAGCTGTGCTCTCAGTGGCTTTAAATGAACTAAAGGATCTCCCAGGAAAGTTTTCACCAGAGATCCTCCTTTTGTTCGCTCCTCTGGAGCTGCAGCAGCAATGTCTGTGTGCAGAGCTGGGGGAAGATCAGGGCTGGCACAGAAGCCCTGCTCCTGCTGGCCACACCATTCCTGATCCAGGCCAGGAGCCATTGGCCTTCTTGGCCACCTGGGCACACTGCTGGCTCGTGTCCAGCCTGCTGTCCATCAGTCCCTGCAGGTCCCTTTCTGCCTGGCTGCTGTCCAGCCACTCTGTCCCCAGCCTGTAGCGCTGCAGGGGTTGTTGTGGCCAAAGTGCAGGACCTGGCACTTGGACTTGTTAAACCTCACCTTGTTGGATTTGGGCCCTGGATCCAGCCCTGGATCCAGGTCCCTCTGCAGAGCCCTCCTATCCTCCAGCACATCCACACTCACACCCAGCTCTGTGTCATCTGCAAATTTGCTGATGCTGGACTCAATCCCCTCATGCAGATCATCCATGCAGGCATTGAAATCCATGCTGGCTGGCTCTGACCCCTCGGCCATCCTGTGGGTGTCCTGTGATGGCACTCAGGGTGATCTGTTCCAGAACCTTGCCGGACACTGAGGTCAGGCTGACAGGCCTGGAGTTCCCCAGATCCTCCTCCCAGCCCTTCTTGGGGATGGGCTCACACTGGCACCTCCAGTGCTCTGGCACCTCCCTGGTGAGCCAGGACTGATGGTAAATGATGGAGAGCAGCTTGGGGAGCTCATCCACCAGCTCCTGCATCCCTCTAGGATGGATCCTATCTGATCCCATACACCTGTGAGTATCTGAGTGGCCCAACAGGTCCCCAGCTGCTTCCTCCTGGATTACAGGGGCCTGTTCTGCATTCTGACCCCATCTGCCAGCTCAGGAGAACTCTTGTCCTGAGGACAACCTGTCCATATATTGAAAATTGATACAAACAAGGTGTTAAGTAGCTTGGACTTTTCCTTATCTTTAGTTCCTATATTCTCCACTGCATCCAATAAAGAGTAGGGGTTCACCTTATTCTACATTTTGCCATTAATTTATTCATAGACACATTTTTATTATTTTTCACAGAAGTGGCCAGGTTAATCTCTAATTGAGATTACACCTCTTTCTTTTTTTTTTTTACTGAATGACCTGACAACATCCTTAAACACTTGCTAAATTGCCTGACCATTTGTCCAAAGTTAATGCACACTCTTTTTTCCCTTAAGTTCCCACAAAAGCTCCACGGGCAGCCAGGGCAGTCATTTTCCTCACCAGCTCATCTTTGGCCACACTGGGACAAGCTGCTCCTTCCCCCTTAAGATTACTTTCTTGAAATGTGTCCATCCTCCCTGGACCCCTTCGTTTTTAAGGGTTATTTCCCATTAAAAATCAGAACCTGCTTCGGTACTCCCCAAATCTCCATCCTAAATAGGCCAAAGTCTGCCCTTCCTAATTCCAGTGTGGCAGTTTTGTTGCTGCCCCTCCTTCTTTCACAGAACATTGAAAACTTGATTATTTCATGGTCACTGTGCCCCAGGCAGCCTCCAACCTCCACATCTGCCACCAGCCTTTCTCTCTTTGTGAGCAGCAGGAGACAGAGCTTTCCTTGGCAGTGGAGTGTTACCAAAAATTCGGTAAAACAGAAAACTCCTTCACACCAACGCAGCATTAAGAAGCAGCATTCTTTATTCAGCCGGGTGCATGGGGGATAGCTCCTCCCAAAGCCGAGCATGCTGAGTGCAGGAAAGTTTCTGTTCATATTCTGTATTTTGCACACATATTCACTGATTGTCCTGGACTAAACACACATCTGATAATCATTTCCCCAGAATCATTAACATATTTCCCCTCCCCTTTACCCATGCTCTCTTCTGTCCTGGGGGTATCTCTGGTGGTCCCTGGTGGTCGTGGACCCCAATGTTCCAGTGGGCCTGGCTGAGCTGGCAGGACACTGAGGCTGGTGAACTTCCAGTTCCCCTTCTGACACAATGGGCATTATGTGGTTTCCATAGGCCTGGGGTTTTGGAGAACAAGCTCCAGGTGTCAGCTCACCTGGTGGAGACAATTGATCATCTGGTAACATGAGGTCACAGAGTGGGCTATGACATCACAGAGGGGGTTATGTGAGGTCACTGAGAAGCTACGGCATCATAGATTGCCTCTGTGACATCACAGAGCAGACTATGACATCAGAGACCAGCTGTGTGACATTACAGAATGGGCTGTGACATCGCAGAGCAGGCTGTGACATCACAGAGGGGCTGTGTGACATCCCAGGAGGGCTGTGTGAGGTCACTGGGTTGGTCACTCTGCCCCAGCTCCCCCTCACAGTTTCTCCCAACAAGTCCAATGCTGTTCATGCCCAGCGGGGTCCCTGTCCCCCAGTATCCCCCCGGTCCACCTGGAGCCACAGCCCCCACCAAAGGATGTTCCACAGGATCCCCCCCAGAGTCTGACATGGGGAAAAGGGGCCAGGGCTGTGTGACCAGGACATCAAGGACGTGGATTATCCAGGTCCCTGTGGCCTGGGTTGGGTTCCCCAGGGTAGGAGAGATGTCTGGCAGCTGGAGCAGGGTTAGGGAAGGGCTTCCAAGGTGGGGCTGGAGCCCTTGGGCTGTGAGCAGAGGCTGAGGGAGCTGGGCTTGTCCAGCCCAGAGCAGGGAAGGCTGAGGGGCTCCTCATCCCAGCCTGGCAGTGCCAGCGAGGAGGGGATGGAGAACACAGAGCCAGGCTCTTCACCGGGGGCCTGGTGGGAGACAGAAGCCAATGGGTGGAAGGGGAAAGAGGGGAGATCAGCCAGGCCAGGAGGAGATGGAATGAGTCAGGCTGGTTTCAGCATTTCCTCAACACCAAAAGCAGCCTGACCTCCCTTCTCCATCCACCACTGACATCTTTGCAAATCAGGAATTGTTGGAGATGTTTTGCCCCCACTGCAGGACAATCATCCTGATACAGGAACTTAATTGTGTTTATACTTATCACAGAACCACATTTGTGTAAAATAAATTCTAGTATGGAAATCACTTGTGGATGGTGGACTCATCAGACACTGCTGGGATGTTGCACATTGCTTGGGGAAGAGTGTGATTGTTATTAAATTGTGTCCTGTGCAACCATGGTCTGTTGGCCATGAAGAGAAACTTTCTGTGCCTCTGAGTGTCACCAGTTCCGGACCCCCAAAGGACACAAACCTGATGAGTTGTGGTTCCCACTCCAGTGGTGGCACTTGGACCTCCCTCCATCCCCAGAGCAGAGCTGCCTTGTCCCAGAAAGTCCCTGGCAATGCAGGGATGAAGGAAACAGGACAGGCTGTGGGGATCAGGGGCAGGGCACGGCCAGGGATTTGGGGTGGTTGTGAGCCCAGGGCAGGACCCGGCCCTTGGCCTTGGTGAACCTCATCCAATTGTCCTGGGCCCATGGCTCCAGCCTGTCCAGATCCCTCTGCAGAGCTTCCTGCCCTCCAGCACAGCCACACTCCCACCCAGCTTGGGCTCACCTGGGAACTGACTGAGGGTGCCCTCGATGGTCTCGTCCAGATCAGCAATCAAGAGATTTCACTGACCTAGCCCCAGTCCTGAGCCCTGGGGACACCCCTGGGTGTGACTCCATTCCTCAGCTGCTCTGAGTGCCAGGGGTTGGATGAGGGAAAAGGTGGGGAGGGGTTGGGGACAAAGTGTTATTGATTGTCAGCCATGAAGGGTCTTGATTTACACATCTATTCAGACTGCAATAGGAGGTGCTGGGGATCAATATCAATTGGACATTGCTGATATCAAACTACAAACAGGAAAAACAGGAAAACAAAACAGGACAAAACAGTTCTCTCTGCATAGTTTTCAAAACAGTATATTCACTTTAAATACACTTCTGCAATCTATCTAATTAACCTCAGAAGGATTGAAAACTTCAATTATTCCCAGCGGCATTTCTTGTTTGGGAATTTTAAAAAAATAGTTATGAGCCTTTTTCACTGAATTCCTGAACTGAAGGGCTCAAGAAAGAAGAGGCCTCTGGAGTAGTAAAATTCATCAGCAGCCTCCAAGTGGCTGAGGATCCATCCCCATCAGAGCAGCAATGACCAGAAATGGGCACAGCTTTGTGGCTGCTCCAGCTCTGGGATGGGCCCTGGGCCTGGAGCAGGAGCAGCTCTGGAGGGCCCCAAGGCCGGGCTCTTGTGCTGGCCTGGGCAGATGGGATGGCAGCAGGGGCTGCAGAGCTCTCAGCACCTCAGCCCGAGGGAAGCAGGGCACCCAGGGAGCCTCCTTTGGCCTTGGCCAAGCCCCTTCCCCCATGGCTGGGGCTGAGTCCTGGCTGAGCTGCAGCTGCTGCTGTGCCCTGGCCAGGGGCTGAGGCCGTGGGGCCAGTGGCCAGAGCAGCCTGGGCTGAGCAGAGCTGTGGGGCCAGAGCCGGCTGGGCTGTGCTGGGGAGAGGCCCTTGGTGCTGCACAGAGCTCAGGGCAGCTGGCAGAGCTTGCAGGGAGCTGGGCTGGGCTCAGAGAGCCTGGCACAGAAACCATCAGTGTCCATCCCAGCCTGGCTGAGCGTGCAGGGGCCAAGGAGAACAGCCCAGGGTCTGCAAGTTCTCAGTGTGGGAGCTGAGCTGGTGAGCCCCTGAGCCCTCCCGAGTGCTGGGGCTGCACCTCCAGCTCCAGAGGAGATGTGACAGATGGGAGCAGAGACAATTAATTCTTGCTGGATTCCTTATTGTGTTTGCTTATACAGGTGACCTGGATCCATATGTAGACGAGCTGTTTTGTGCCAGCAAACACTGGTAGAGTGAGAAGAATAATATTTTTTAGCTGAAAATAGTATTTCATGCATTAGACACAATAAGAAAGAAAAGACACATATGATCAGAAGAGCATCTGAGTTTTTTAGAGGATGAGAGACTCATTGATGTTCCAGCAGTCAAACCTGCTCAAATACTTTCCTCAGGACTTCCTTGAGATGAGAGGTGACCACCAGAGGACCAGGCCAACCAGAGGTGTCTGTCCTGCCAGCTTTTGTCTGGGAGAACCCTTGCATATAGGGAATTTTTCAGGAGGAGTATCAGTTTTGGTTGTGGGCACCTGGAAAGACGGATGGTTCTTTTCCATAGGAAGGAAAGCACAGAGCTCCAGTTCTCCAGGGACTGATGAGAGGCAGCCCTCAACATTCCAAGATCAGCTGGACCTGTCAGGTTCCCCCTGGGAGCCCAAACCCTTGCTTCCATGAGGCCTTGCAGTGTCACAGGGGTCTCCTTGGTGCTGCAGTATCACAATGGTCGCTTGGTTCCATGGGGACTCCCAGTGTCAGAAGGGTCTCTTGGTTCCATGAGGCCCTGCAGAGCCCCTGGATTCAACGAGGCCTCAAAGTGTCACCATGGCCTCCAGGGTTCCATGAGGCCCCGCAATGTCACTGTGGACCTTTGGTTCCATGGAGTCCTGCACTGTTCCATGGATCCTTAGTTCCATGGGGCCCTGAAGTGTCACAATGGACCCCTTGGTTCCATGGTGCCACACAGTGTGACAAGTGCCCCTTGGCCTGCCAAGACTCCATAGTGTCACAATGGCCCCTTGGATCCATGGGGCCTGTAGTGTCACAATGGCCCCTTGGATCCATGGGGCCTGTAGTGTCACAATGGCTCCTTGGATCCATGGGGCCTGTAATGTCACAATGGCTCCTTGGATCCATGGGGCCTGTAGTGTCACAATGGCTCCTTGGATCCATGGGGCCTGTAGTGTCACAATGGCCCCATGGATCCATGGGGCCTGTAGTGTCACAATGGTCTCCATGATGCCATAAGGCCTTGCAGTGTCACAACAGATCATTGGTTTCACTGAGCCCCACAGAGTCACTATGGTCCCCTTGGCTGCACAGGGCTCTGGAGTGCCACAATGCCTCCTTGGTGTCACAAGGCCTCAAAGTGTCAAAATGGCCTCCAAGGTTCCATGAGGCCCTGCTGTGTCACAATGGACCTGTGGTTCCATGATGCCCCATAGTGTCACAATGGCATCCTTGGTTCCACGGTGTCAGAATGGCCCCTTCATCCCATGGACACCCACAGTGTTCACTGTAGTGCCCTTGATTCCACAAGGCCCTGCCATCCTCTAATGGCCCCTTGGTTCCAGTGGGTCCAAAGTGTCAGAAGAGTCTCCATTGTTCCATGAGGCCCCGCAATGTCACTGTGCTCCCCTTGGTTCCACAGGATCCACAGCTGAACAATGGACTCTTGGTTCCATGAGGTTCCTCAGTCACAATGGTCTCCTTGGATTCACAGTGTCACCATGGACCCATGGCTCCACAAGGCCTTGCTGTGTCACAGCTGACTCCTTGGTTCTGTGAGGCCCCGCTGCCACCAAATCTCTGAAATATCAGAATGAGGCTCCTTAACACTCATTTGCTATTTCAGAGGGTATCGTTTATTCAGGCCTGAGGTCTAACATGGGATAACTCCTAACCTGACGTGGACATGTAATTCTACCAGTGTGTCGCTCATACACGGTCACTAAATGCCAATTACAATTTACCCATTTCCATAAATCCCACCCCAAATTCCCAGATTCAGTCTTTGTTTTCTCTATCACTGCATCCTTGAGCCAGATGTCTTCTTCTTGTCTTCCAGCCATCCTTGCTGGGAAAGCAGCCCCTGCATGCCGTGTTCCTGTGCTGGAAGTTCACAGGCACGGTAAAAATGGAATGAACCCTTTGGGTCTCAAGGCCAAGGCTTTGTGTGGCCAGGCAGGGGCAGGCAGGAGGCAGAGCTGTCAGCAAAGGAAGGGGCCAGCGAGGTGGGGCAGCCGGGGGATGACGACAGCCTGCAGGGACAGAGGCCAGGGCAGGGACACCGCAGGACAGCCTGGGCTGCAGAGGGCACAGGGATGTGCAGCAGCTGCAAGGCCCTGACAGAGCCAACCTGTGCAGCCCTTTGGCCATGGCTGCTGGCCCTGGGCCTGAGGCCACGAGGGGACAAGTGACCCTTGCAGCCCTGGGGCCTCATGGCCTCCTTGTCCCTGCTCAGCAGCCGGGCAGGGGCCGCCCCATGGTCCTGCCCTTGGCATTGCACATCCCCACATGCCAGTGCCCATCCCGGGAAGAGCCCTGAGCAAGGAGGGGGGGACAGGATCTGCCTTGCCAGGGGCTGGGGCTCAGCCTTGGCCCTTTGCATTCCTGAAACACATCCAGGTTTGCTCAGCACCAGAGACACCTTTGCCTTGTTTGTCCCCACCTGTCATCAGTGCCTCCAGGGTTCTGCTCTAACTGGAACCTGGGGACACTTTCTCAGTCGTGTCCCTCAGTGGGACCCATTAAAACGTCAAGAAACTTTGGTGTTTAAATTTGAGTTCTTGAGAAGTTTAGACACTCTCAGGGACTGAGTCTGATGTAAACAACACCAAAGCCCTGAGAGGGCCATTAAAGTTTTCCTAGTGCAGTTATGGAGAAAGATTTCAAAGAGCTTGTAAGAAATACACTGTCCTCTTTCAAAGGGTGTATTTTATTACATTTCTCTTTAGAGCAGAGGCGATTGCAGCATTCTGTGATTGGTACTGACCCAGGCTCTCCCCTCAGGAGCTCTGGCCTGCTCAGAGAAGCTGTGCCTTGAGCTCTGGCCCAGTGTGGACAGCCTTGCTCCACATTGCCCAAGCCCATCCTGTCTGTCCTCGCTCACCTGGGACCTGCTGTGCTTGCAGAGCTGGCTGCACCCAGCCTGAGAGGGGCTTTCCCTTTGTCTATTTTTGAAGCAATCTAAAACTCCCGAGTTTCCCCATGAAAACAGACACACTCCTCAGCTGTGTGCCAGCCCAAGGTGCCACCAAAACCACTGCAGACCTGCCCTGGGCCAGATGTGAGGGTGGATCATCAGCCCAAGCTGCACTGGGCCACTGCAAGGGGCCATGGCCACGGACACTGCACCGACCCCACTGCTGGGTTTGGCTGCCACGGCAACCCTGAGACATTAAACTGTCCTTGGAAACACTGGGGAGGACTGGGACATACTGGGGGACACTGGGAAAGCTGTGAGAGACACTGGGACATACTGGGAGTGACCCTGGGAAGGACTGGGACAGCCTGGGAACACGACAAATGCTGAAGGGAATCTGGGTGGACTGGGATGGACTGTGGGGGTACACACTGAAACATGCTGGGACATACTGGGAATGACAGTGGGGGATAATGGGACAAACAGGGGACACTGGGAACACTGTGGGGAAGACTGGGGGACACTGGAGCTGACTATGGATGACACTGGGGGAAACTGGGAGGGACTGGGAATGAACTCAGGTGTACTGGAAGGGCCTGGGGTGTACTGGGAGGGACTGGAGGAGCACTGGGGTTGTACTGGGTTGTACTGGGGATGCACTGGGCTGGACTGGAGGGGTTGGATGGGCTGTTCCCGCCTCCGCCGCCTCCCATTTGCCCAGGCTCCCGCCCATCACCACCCGCAGCTAATCAGCGACAGGGATTGCAACCATGGGGCGGTGCCTGGAGTCGGCGCCATACTTCCGCTTTTGCCTACAACTCCCGTCATGCCCCGCGGCCCGATTCAGCCCCATTGGAGCCGGGACTACAACGCCCGTCATGCCCCGCGCTCCACAGAACCCCCTCGGTACCCGCCCCCATCTGTCCCATAAGTGTCCCCCAGACCCTCCAGGATCCCCAAGTGCCCCTCAGCGCCCATTCGGGACCCCCCAAAGGCACCCCCGGATCCCCGGAGCGCTCCCGACCCCACGGATGCCCGGCACAGCCACTGCTGGGAATTCATCTCCTCTCATCCCCCGCGGCCCCAGAGCCCCTCAGAACACAGTCACGCGCCTAAACCGCCTGCCGTACCCCGCGCCCTAAGGAGCCCGGGTAGAGCTCCCCGAGCTCCCCCCAAGTTCTCCCGAACCGTTTACGTTCGCCCCGAGAGCCTCAGGTCGCGGCTCGGACGCAAAAGTGTCCCCCAAGGGCCTTCCCGGGGCCCCAAACGCCGCGTCCCAGCCACTGCCGGGACTACAGCTCCCATCATGCTCCGCGGCGCACGTCCCGCACGATTGCAGCCGTGACTTCATCTCCCGTCATGCCCCGCGCCCCATCGCAGCTGCGCCTAGAACTCCCGTGATGCTCCGCGGCCCCGTTCAACCGTATTCTACCCGCGCCTACAACTCCCATCACCCCCCGCGCCCCGGAGAGCCCCGCTGGAGCCCCCCAAGTGCCCGCCCGGGCCCCGCGGGGCCCCAAATTCCCCTCCCTGACCTCCAAGGGCCCCCCTGGACCCCCAAGGGCTCCCCCGGACCCCGAGCTGTCCCTCAGAACCCCTAAGTGCCCCTCCAAGTGCCCACCCACCTCCCCCAAGTGTCCTCCAGACCCTCAAGTTCTCTCTGAATTCCCTCCCCAGGCACAGAACTGCCCCAAATGTGCCCCAGAAATGTCTCCAAGGATCCCAAAGTGGCCCCTCTTTAACCCTGTGTGAGAAAAAGATGATAAAAAAGATGACAAAATGACTGGAAATATTGCTAATTGCCATAAACAGGAAGAAATAAGTAGCCAATACATCTTAATTCATTAATGAAGGGAATTGTGTTACTGGGATACAAAGAACATTCGTTTTCTTGGCTACTAAAAATGTATAGATTTTTAATGTAAATATTAAAACTAGGTAAGAAAAACCAATGCTATTATTAGAAATAAATTTAATACATCTAGAAATAATTAAATATGTGAAAAATGGATATTATATGGCTCTATGCAGATAGTTACTATATGTATTGTGTTATATTGATTAGTTGTGCTGTATTAACATTTTAATAGTATAGTAAATGTAGTTTTGTAGTTAAAATGAAGCTTTAGTATTTAAAACAGAAACTCTGTATGTGGGGTTTTTTAAAGGAGTGACACAGTGGCTTCGAGCTAACAGTCCCAGAACACCTAAATCTGCCAGAGAAGAGGAATTTATGGTTTTCTCATCAGAAGAAGCTGATTCCTTCAGGCCTTGCTCAGACTCAAAGATGCCGTGGGGATTAAAGGCAGCAGTTGAAAAATAACAGAGTTGCTTGTTTTAAATAGAATGTATGCATAGCCATGAAGTATGTATGAATATGCAACAGTGTATGGTTTTTAAGGTTATTCCTTTGTTCACAAAAATTCTTATCGGGCTTAAGTGCCCGAGAGCATCCAGACGTCCGTAAGTCTTTGCTTTTCGTTGTCTTGTAATTGCTCTAACTCTAAATTTTTATTGCTCTAATTGTATTACTATTTTTATAACCACTTTATTATTATTAAACTTTTTAAATTTTAAAAACCAAGTGATTGGTGTTTTTCACAGCTGTTAACATAAAATAATGTGTTACAGAATAGAAATAAGAGAATAAATCACGTGAGCATTTTTGGATATTTTGGCGTGTCAGTCCCAGGTGGGCGGTGTCAGACATGGTGACGCTGGAGGTGAGGAGCAGGTTGTCCAAACAGGGTCAGCCCAAAAGGGGCTCATTCTTCTCCATTCTGTTAGAAATGAGAAGCTTGACTCAGCCAATACATCAAGCAGCAATTAAATTTATTAATTAATATGGTAACGCATGAGCAGAGACAGCGCTGGGTGCAGTGGTGGGGGTTTTCCCCTCCAACTGCACACCGGTTGTTGGGCTTGCTGGTGTTTATTGATCATATTCATGCATATTCATCAGCTTTCCCCAGCAGCTTCTATTTCCCATTTTGACGTGAGCTTTCAGCAGTTTCTATTTCTACCTTTTGACGTCACAATTCTGTACTTTAGGATCGTAAATCTGTGATGGTGATGTCTGGTTCCTTTCCAATTTCTGTACTCTGTTGTGATCTATTCCAGGTTTCAGTGTCCCGGGATGTGTGTCCCACATGGTGGGGTCCATCTTCCTGAGGTGGGGTCCAGCTTCTATTTTCTAGGATCATTAATCTATGGTAGTGATGTCCAGCTTCCCCTTTTGAAATCATTAATCAGCAACCTTGATGTCCATCTTCCTTTTCCAGGAGCTTGGGATAGGGTCACTTCCCTTTCTGTTTAAATCCCTTATATATTCTAAAGCTGCAGTTTAACATCCTTAATACTAAGCAACATTCCAAAGTTAGAATTCAAAGGTTCTTATTGCAAAACAGCTTAAGACTTAATTACAAGTAAAAAGTTATTATCAAAAGCAACATTCTAAAGTTAGAATTCAAATACTCTTATTACAAAACAGTTTAAGACTTTTAACTCTTATTTGCAAATAAAAGATTGGTTCAAAAGCCTTCTTCCATGTTTTCCTGGGTTGTGTATTAGAACTCATCTTTATAACTGCCCCATGGCCGTGTTCCATACATTTCATAACCACAACTGCACAGGCTGCCTTTATTTACCTGACACAAAACACAACTTTGTATTTCACACTCCTGCACAGAACTCCAAACCGACTCCAGTCACTGCACAAGCCCTGGAGCCTTGAAGACCATGGAAGGAAGACAAAGAGCTCCTGAGGGCTTTCTGTATTTTCATCAGTCCCACGGTGGATTTGGGGCTGGGTCCAGGACCCTCAGGCACTGGGAGAAGGATGAAGAAGCTGCTCAAGGAGGCAGAAGCAAAACTCCAAGTCCCTGGGAGCATCCCTGGGCCCCAGCGAGGGCAGGGAGTGCCAGAGGCTCCCCAGGGAGTGCAGAGAGCAGATCCTTGAGGCCAGGATTGCAGGGAGCCCAAGGCTCAGAGCAGGGAACTGCGATGCTGAGCAAGGCCTGGCTTGGCTGCAGGAAGCAGAAAGGCCAAGCCCTGAGCCCAGCCTGGCACAGCAGGGCCTGTCCCTCACGGCTGGCTCGGGGCTGTTTGTGGGGCAGGGGGATGTGAGGGGCAGCAAGGACAAATGTCACAAACCTGTGTGACACTCCAGATCCTCATGGAACCAAGGGGCCGGTGTGACACTGTGGGGCCTCATGGAAACAAGAGGCCATTGTGAGCCTGCAGGGCTGTAACACCCCAGAACACTGAAATGCTGGGGGTCACCAAAGGTTCCTTTATTCGAATTTGGTGCACAGGAGAAACACCAACCAGATATTCTCACCATGGCCAGATGAAAGAGTTTTCTTGGTAGGAAGGTGTCAGGGTCTGTACGAAAATCCCTCATGTTTGCCTCACAACTGTCTCCAAGGACTGAGACCCCAGACCCTGAAAGTAGCTCTAGCCTGGCTGAGGTGGAAAGTCTGCCAAGCCTTAAGGACTGGTATGCAATGCCATGGGAACTCAGTGCGAGAACAATGGACTGGTCATGGTGGACTGAGTCCTAATCAGTTTGTCCTGTACCCTTGGTCCTGCACTGACGCGATGGTTACAACTGGTTCCCAAAACAACGAGTCCACACCCACCATGTAGCCAGGAGAGCTGCCGCTTTGGCCAGATGCCACCTGCTTTGAGGAACCCTATAAAAGACTCAAGGAGTTTTGAGGACTTTGTCCGGACCCCACCTGGAGAAGACAGCCTATGAGCATCTCGTCAAGCTCCGAGGGCCTCGTCTCTTCAGACTGGTAGCTATAATCCCCTTCCCCTCTTTCTCTTTCACTCTATCTCTTTATTTCTCTCCCACTATCGCAGTTGTTGGCACTAAATAAAAGTGCATTTTTGTTTAAGCAAAGTGTTGTGTCCCCTGCTGTGTCTTTTGTGCTTTGAGATCTCCAAAAAGAACCTATCAGGGACCCTGCATGCATTTGCGGACCCTGACAGAAGGGACCCACAAGGATCATCAAGTCCAGCTCTGAAGTGAATGGCCCACACAGGGACTGAACACAGCCTCAGTGATACCAGCACCATGCTCTACCCAACAGAGCTGAGAGAGCAAAATGACACAAAATTTTACTGGCAAAATATAGACAATCAAGGAACTTTGGCAAAGGGTTTAATACAACATCCTGTTCTACATAAAACTCTTATCATAGCATTAACTCCATTATCTTGGCCCATTTAACCTAAAAACCTTTAACCCTTAAGATGCTAAGTTACCCAAAAATGTTCCAGGTAAGTAGGATTAGAAGAAGAAGAAATAGAGAACAACAGAAAGACAGAAGATCTGTAGAAAGACACACACAGAGGCACCACCTGCACAGGTTCCAGCACCATTAACAGAGGAACCCCAGGAGAAGGCAGGATCCAGACCATGGACTGGCCTCGTGCTCCGGCTTTTAAACCCCTGGGCTTTCATGGGCCCGCCCCTGGGGTGGGACTGCCAGTTGCTTGTCCAATCAGAGTCAGGTTAGGCACCAGCTGCTGGTGTGTGATTGACTGACAGCTGGGCCAATCAGAGCTGGGTTAGCCCTGCCTGCTGTGTGATTGACTGACAGCTCAGCCAATCAGAGCTGGCTTAACACCGCCCCTTCCATGTGATTGACAGCTGTGCCAGTCCAGGGCTGGGGGCGGGGCTCTGTCCCACCACAAACCAAGGCCTGACCCGCTCCTGGTCCCACACGGGCATTCCGAGCATCCCAAGGTGTCTCGGTACATCGATCTCATCCAGCCTCTGACAGCAACCACGGTGACACTACAGAACCTCATGGAGCCATGGGTCAGTTGTGACACTGTGCTGCCTCATGGAATCAAGGAGACCATTGTGAACACGGGGGCCCCAAGGAACCAAGGGTCCATGGTGACCTTGTGGAGCCCGCAGTGTCACAGAGGAGCCGTTGTGACACAGCGAGGGCGCATGGAGCCGAGGGGCCATTGTGACACATCAGGGCTTTGTGGAACCATGAAGCCATTGTGACATTGCAAGGCCCCATGGAAGCACAGGGCCATTGTGACACTGCAGAAGCAAGGGGAACATTGTGACACTCCAGGGCCTCATGGAACCAAGCAGACCAGTGTGACACTGTGGGGTCACACGAAACCAAGGGAACACGGAACAGGTCTGTCTGGCTGGGCCTCCAGGGGACCACCTGAGAGGTCCAGCTGACCTTGGCATGTCGATGGCTGCTTCTCACCTGCCCTGAAGCACTGGGGCCCTGTGCTTTCCTTCCTATGGGAGAGAACTGTCCTTCTCCTCCAGGGACCCAGGGCCAAAACTGGGATTCCTTCTCCAAATTTCCTTATATGCAAAGTATGTTCCCAGATAAAATCTGCCAGGAGAAACAGGTCTGGCTGCCCTGGCCACCCAGGGGCCACCTCTCATCTGCCTTTAAGACACTGGGACCATGTGCTTTTCTTTCTTATGCGAAAAAACCATCCATCTCGACCAGGCACCTATGGCCAAAATGGGGCATCTGCTTCCAGAATTCCCTATATCAAAGGATAGCTCCCAGACAAAAGCTGCCAGGGGAGACAAGTCTGCTGGCCTTGGCTTCCTGAGGGCTGGCACTCATGTGCCTCTGAAACACTGGGGCTCTGTGGTTTCCTTGATAATAAAAAGAACGCCTCTTCCTTTCCAGGCACCCACGGCCAAAACTGAGATTCCACTTCCAAAATGCCCTGTGTCCAAGGATAGCCCCTAGACAAAAGGTGCCAGGACAGACAGGTCTGGCTGGCTTGGCCTAAGGGTGGCCACCTCTCATCTTCTTCCAGAACACTTGCATTTTGTGCTTTTCTTTCCTATAGGAAAAAAACATCCATCCTGACCAGGTGCCCATGGCCAAAACTGGGATTCCACCTCCAAAACTCCGTACATCGAAGGATTGCTCCCCAGTGAAAGCAGCCAGGACTTAAAGATTTGGCTGCCCTTGGCCTCTTGGGAACTGCCTCTCACCTGCCTCAAAACACTGGGGCTCGATGCTTTCCTTCCTATGGAAAAGAGCCGTCCTTCTTCTCAAGGTGTCCATGGTCGAAATTGAGATTCCTCCTCCCAAATTCCATATATCCAAGGATCCCTTCATGACAAAATCTGCCAGGACAAACAGGTCTGGCTGGCTTGGCCTCCCAGGAGCCACCTCTCTCCTCTTCTGCCTTTGAAACACTTGGTCTCTGTGCTTTCCTCCCTGTGGAAAAGAACCGTCCTTCTTATTTATGCAGAAATGGCCAAAATTGGGGCTCCACCTCCCAAATTCCCTATATCCAAAGGTTGTTCCCAGCCAAAATCTGCCAGTACTGTCAATTCTGGCTGGCCTTGGCCTCTGGTGGCTGCCCCTGCCACACTGGGGCTCGGTTCTTTCCTTCCCATGGAGATCACTGTGACATGGTGGGGACCTCATGGAAGCAAGGGGATCATTGTGGCACCACTGGAGCCCATGGAACCAAGGGGCCATGGTGACACAGCGGGGCTTCATGGACCCAGAGACCATTATGACTCTGTGGGGCCTGATGGAACCATGGAGGCCATTAGGACCCTTCAGGGCCTCGTGTCACCAAGGGGGCATTGTGACACCTCAGGGCCTCATGGAAGCAAGGGACCATTGGGACACTGTGGGGCCCCATGGAACCGAGGGAACATGGAACAGGTCTGGCTGGCTTGGCCTCCCAGGGGCCACCTGACAGGTCCGGCTGATCTTGGAATGCCAAGGGCTGCCTCTCATCAGCTCCTGGAGCACTGGGGCTCTGTGCTTTCCTTGCTAAGTCAAAGAACTGTCCCTCTTTTCAGATGCCCATTGCCAAAATTGGTAAGCTCCCTAAAAAATTTCCTCTATGCAAAGGTGTCTCTCAGAATAAAATCTGTGCGCTCTGACTGGCCTTGGCCCCAAGTGGTCACCTCTCATCTCCCCAGACAGAGGGCTCTGTTCCTTCCTTCCTATGGATAAAAACAGCCTTCTTGCCAAAGAACATGGCAAAAATTAGACTTTGGCCTCCCAAATTCCGTATATCCAAGGATTGCGCCCAGACACAAGTAGCCAGGATAGACAGGTCAGGCTGGCCCTATGCTCTGGTGATTTTCTTAGATTATGAGCTGAATGTTTTCATTTGAAAACACCCTGGAGAGTGCCCAGAGATCTCCCAGGCTGGGATTTTGAGGCCTTGGGCACATGACCACTACATATGGACAAAGGAGCTCTGTGCTCTGTGCTGTTGCGGTGGTTTTGCATCACGGAAGTGATGTCCTGAGAGAAGCTGATAGCAGTTTCCTCAGTGTCTGACAAAAAACCAATCAGTAATTACCTTTAAGAGCTGACAGTCTGTTAAACCACTAAGGAAACTGCACATGCCTCTGTGAAGACACAAGTTAAAGATGGAGAAGCCTGGCTGGGTCTGTTTCCCTTCTGGCCAGCAAAGAGGTGACCAGGCCGGCCCAGCCCCGTCTCAGCCAGGCCAGGCCGGGCGGCTCCTGCCGTGGGGCCGGGCCCCTTCCCAGGGAGCCGCCAGGCCCCATCGGCTGCCGGGCAGGGCAGGGGAGGCCGCGGGGCCGAGGCCGGGCCGGGCCGTGGCTGCGGTTGCTGACATCTGGCCGCTACCGAGCCCTGCCCCGCCGCCAGCCCGGGCCCAGCCAGGATCCGCCGGGCCCCAGGAGCAGCCCCGGGCCGGGCCGGCTCGGCCAAGGTTCTGCCGCCCTTGGGGTTCGCCCGCAACCAGCGGGCAGGGGGAGGAGAAGCCATGGGCCCCGGCCGTGCTGCTGCTGTGCTCTGGCCTGGCTGCTGAGATCCTGGCCCTGCCCCAGCGCGGCCCAGCCTGACACAGCCCCAGCGCAGCCGCTGCAGAAACCTCCATGGTAAAACAGCTCCGGCCGCAAGTACCGAGCCCGGCCGGGGTCACGGAACCATCTGCAGGCCCCGGCTGAGATATTGACTCTTCCAGTGCTTCCATCCTCCCTCGAGTGAGAGAAAAGGACAAAGTGCAGGCACACACAGGAGCAACATGAAGACACCGAGGTCAGTGAAGAGGAAGTTGAGGCCCAGATGGGAGGGATGAGGAGATGCCTTGATCTTGGGGCTGAAATCCTCTGGTAAAGCTATGGAGAAGGATGTAATTGATACATCAGACTCTCTTTTTCCCTATAACACATTGAAAAGTATGGGGAGATGACTTGTTCAGCAAAGGCCTCCATGCTAATGTAAGGAAATGTTGAAGTAGCTGTGATCCCATGAGAAGTTTGAGCAATGAAAGAGAACAGAGTGATGAGACCCTATGCCCTCAGGGAGAGAAGAAGACCTCTGTTTCCACAGATGACGATGATTTCAGAAATAGATGAAGAGAACCTTTGCTCTTAAACACCACATCTTTAAATTTATACCCCATAGGTTGGTATGGCCCATAAACATAGCTGTGGAAAGGCTGTGAAAAAATGAGAGGGACTTCACGATTCCAGGTTTTTCCAGGCAGCTGCTATTCGTGTAAATGAAAAGTCATGAGACAACTGTGGTCTTGTGAAGAAGTCTCCATAACATTTACAAGAGGAACTTCTCTCCCTAAGTGAAGAAAGACTATTCTAGCGGTGGTATACTGACTGAAATTTTATGTTTTTTCTCTCTTCATTGTCAGGTTCTATGGAGAGAGGAAGTGTTCTGAAAGTTTTCCTCTGATTCTTATTACTCTTTCTTTTAGTTACTGTTAATAAACTTTTCTTTATACCCTTTTAAAGTTTTGAGCCCACTTTGCCTTTCTCCTAATCCTATCTCAGAGCAGGAAATGAGTGAGTATATTCTAGTGAGTGCCCCGGTAATTAGCCAACACTGAACCCACCACACTAATAGATGCATTAGCTGAGAAAACTCAAATTGGTGAACCAAAACCACTACAGAAACTTCCTGCTGAACTGCCCCAGACAAGAGGGAAATCAAGGCAGAGCCATGGTTTGTTAGGACTTGCTTGATCCAAATGAGCCCCGTGGTGCATTTGGAGCTGAGCCCTGGAACCTCAGGGCCTGAGAGGATATTGCACAAACCTTTCCAGGAGTCCAAGTCAGAGGAAAAACCCCAAGTTTCTCAAGATATTAATGGATGCCACTGAGGTCCATCCCCAACGCAGGCTCCTCATGGACTCCTTGGGGTAGAGAATTGGAGGCCAGGATGGCACAAAAACCTCTCGGAGACTCAAAATAGCACAAAAACCTCTCATTGTGGAAAGGACAATCCAAAGTACCTTAAACTCCTTGAGTATCTCAAAGCATTAATGAGCCCCACTGAGTGTCAGTACAAAGCTCTCAAGGGACTCGTTAAAGCAGATAATTGGGGCCATGATTGAACAAAGCTCTCAGAGACTCCAAGGCAAAAGCCAAAGCCAAAGTGCTTTGAAAAACCTGCAGTCCCTGGGAGCATGAAGGAGCCCCCAGGGCCATTCCTGAGCAAGGCTCCCCAGGGACTCCTTCCAGCAGATCCTTGAGGCCACTGGGATGTGGGCTAGGGGGGGATGCTGAGGGCAGGACAAGGGGCTGACAGTGCCCAGCCTGGCTGGGGCTGTGCCAGGAGGCCCCAGTGCCTCAGGACAAGGTGTCTCCTGACAGCCCTTGGTGGCACAGACCCTGCTGTGCCCCAGGGCAACAGGACTTGGCTTCTTTTTGTCCCCACCTGTCATCAGTGCCTCCAGTTCTCTGCTCTGCCTGGGGCCTGGGGACACTTTCTCAGTCGTGTCCCTCAGTGGGACCCATTAAAAGTCAAAGGAACTTTGGAGCTGGATTCTGACTTGGAGCTCTGGAGAGGTTTCTGCAGCTCCCTCTCAGGGCCTGATGTTCAGGGCCTGAGCACAAAGCCCCAGAGGGTCATTAAAGTCCTTGTGCTGTGTCTGTGCTGCTGAGCTGGGCCGGGCTCCTGGCACAGAGGGTGATCCTGGTAACCAAGGAGAGCTTCAAAAGCACATTTCTCTGGATGAGCAGCTCTTCTCCCAGCCCAGCAGGGCTGGGGCACTGCCTGCAGCCAGCCCGGGCACAGCACAGAGGCACAGAGAGCTTCCATCAGTCAGGGCTGGGAAGGTGCTGAGAAGTGCCTGGGGCAGAATCCCTGGCAGCCCTTGGCACAGGAACCTCTGGCTGCAGGACAATGCAGCTGCAGCTCCTGGAGTGATCTCCTACAGCCGGAACATCCCAATGCCCACAGACCCTGTGAGTACAACTCTGAGTATTTCTGGTGCAGGGGAGGTGAGATGCTCATGAAGCTCTGACATGCTGAGGGGTCCTGATTGGTCATAGAATGTTTCCAAAACAAGGATTTTGATAAAAATTAGGACATTTCCTAAGAATTTTTATTCAGTTTCCTGCTATTGGAGAATGGCAAGGAGGGAGGAATAGTTATTAAGGGTTGATTATGAACTTTGACAAGCACCTGAGACACCTGAGACATCTGAATTGTTACTTTTAGTGATCAATAGGTTCACAGAAGATCCCTAATGTGCTTTCAGCCACTCTGCCCATGGACAGCAGCAGCATCACCTCTGCTGGAGCCATCAGGCTCAGTCTGAGCTGTCCTTTCTCCAAGCTGCAAACAGAACCTGCCCCCAGCCAGTGCCCTGCAAACAGGCAGGGTTCTGTCAGGCCAAGGAGAGTGCACAGAGATTTGGGGTCTGTGAGTGCTGGCAGGGAGAGCTCAGGCACAGGGAAACACCTGCAGGAGGAAAATCCCCAGGAAGCAGAGAGAAGATCAGGGAAGGAGAGAAAGTAAAACCCAGAAATGCTGTGGCAGGGAGAGTTTAGAGATGTCCAGAGGATCCCCTCCAGTGCAGCCCCTCCCTCTGAACAAGCCCCCTCCCTCCTGTCCCCCCAGCCAAGCCTCTGCCCTCAGGGCCGGGGCTCCAAGGCGTGCAGCCCTTCCTGTGCAGGCAGAGCTGCAGCAGAGCCGTGGGGCAGCTCTGCAGCCCCGGGCCCAGTTCCCTGTGCAGAGCACAGGGCTGGGAGCAGCTGCCCAGCACTGGGGGCTCTGGGAGGGGGCACAGCTGGCTCAGGGTGACACAGCTGTCCCCAGTGCCTGGCTCTGGGCAATGCTGTCAGTGCAGCCAGGGAAGGAGCTGCATCTCCCTGCATCCAGTGCCATCAGAAGGACACTTGGAAGTCTCCCTGCGATTTCTGTCCAAGCTGGGAGCTTCAATCCAGGGTGCAAACCTGTCCCAGAGCATCTCTGAGTTATAAGACTGATGGGGAAAGGCAGAGGTGTTCTGACACTGAAAATGCTGCTGGGTTGGTGAAATGAGCAACGTGAGACCTTGGCTACAAATAAGGAGCTGGGCTGGGGTGGATCCATCTTTCTCAGTAGCACCATAGAGTTTTTAAAATAAACAGGAGAGTGTGAACATCCTTCATTTGAAAAAGTGGAAGCCCAGAGGAACTCCAAAGGGAATGAAGTGACAGACCATCTCCCCTCAGTCTCCACTCATAATGTTCCCTCAGGGAACTCTGTTTTACCAGAGGGAGGCAGAAATGTTGAGTGTTTCTGATATCCAAGAATACCAGGAGAGACATGGAGGGAGCTTAAAACAAAAACCTCTAAACTCTTAAACACAGAAGTGCATCCATGTGTGTTACAGAGGAGGGTGTATGGGAAATGGCTTTGGTTTTGGTTACAGGTATCTCCTCTAACTCTTCTCTGTCCTTTCTGCCTGAACAGGTCCCCATGTGCAGCCACAGCCAATGTCCAACAGCAGCTCCATCAGCCACTTCCTCCTGCTGGCACTGGCAGACACGCGGCAGCTGCAGCTCCTGCACTTCTGCCTCTTCCTGGGCATCTCCCTGGCTGCCCTCCTGGGCAACGGCCTCATCATCAGCGCCGTAGCCTGCGGCCACCACCTGCACACGCCCATGTTCTTCTTCCTGCTCAACCTGGCCCTCAGCGACCTGGGCTCCATCTGCACCATTGCCCCCAAAGCCATGCACAATTCCCTCTGGGACACCAGCACCATCTCCTACACAGGATGTGCTGCACAGCTCTTTCTGATTTTCTTCTTCCTTGGAACAGAGCTTTCCCTCCTGACCATCATGTGCTACGACCGCTACGTGTCCATCTGCAAACCCCTGCACTACGGGACCCTCCTGGGCAGCAGAGCTTGTGCCCTCATGGCAGCAGCTGCCTGGGCCAGTGGCTTTCTCAATGCTCTGCTGCACACGGCCAATACATTTTCCCTGCCCCTGTGCCATGGCAATGCCCTGGGCCAGTTCTTCTGTGAAATCCCCCAGATCCTCAAACTCTCCTGCTCCAAATCCTACCTCAGGGAACTTGGGCTCATTGCTGTGAGTGCCTGTTTAGGACTTGGCTGTTTTGTGTTCATTGTTTTCTCCTATGTGCAGATCTTCAGGGCCGTGCTGAGGATCCCCTCTGAGCAGGGACGGCACAAAGCCTTTTCCACCTGCCTCCCTCACCTGGCCGTGGTCTCCTTGTTCCTCAGCACTATTATGTTTGCTCACCTGAAGCCCCCCTCCATCTCCTCCCCATCCCTGGATCTGGCCCTGTCAGTTCTGTACTCGGTGGTGCCTCCAGCCCTGAACCCCCTCATCTACAGCCTGAGGAACCAGGAGCTCAAGGCTACAGTGTGGACACTGATGACTGGATGGTTTCAGAAACATTAAACTCCGGGCCAATTTCTGCAAATCACTTGTAATAAAAGTCATCTTTGATACTTCTTGTTGGTTTCGTTTTGGAGGTTCATTTTCTTTGCTTTTTTTTTAATATATTGTCCACAAAGAAATGTCATTGTTTGTGCCATTTCTCATTTTGTTTCCCTCCACCTTCCCTGTGGCCACCGACTGTGTCAATGAGGGGTTGCGATCTCAGGGGCTTTAAAGGAACTAAAGGATGTCCCAGCAAAGTTTTCTGCAGAGATGCCCTTTTGTTGCCTTCCCTGGAGCTGCAGCAGCAATGTCTGTGTGCAGAGCTGGGGGCAGATCAGTGCTGGCACAGCAGCTGTGCCCAGCAGCAGCAGCACTTGGTGCTGCCAGTGCTGCTCCCGTGGCCCTGCCCCGCTGCCCTGGTGGCCCTGGTGTTGCTGCAGGGCCTGAGTGCTCTCGGGGCCGGGCACAGTCCTGGGGGTGGCAGTGCCGGGGCTGCAGCAGGGACAGCCCATGGGCACTGCTGGGGCAGCGCTGACGCCTCAGGCCAGGGCCTGGGGGCTCCAGGCTCCTTGCCCAGGCTCTCTCAAGAACACGGCCAGGCCAATGCTCAGCACAGAAAACCCCCGTGAGCAGCCCCAGGCTGGCCGTGGGCAGGCTGGGGGCAAACAGCATGGCTGGTGCTCTGCAAGGGCCCTGGGGGAGACGGGAAGGAGCAGCAGAGCAGGGGCTGATCCATCCCCAGTGCGCTGGACAGCCCAGGGCAGCGTCCCAGAGCGTCCTGATGGAGCTGCCAACAACATCCCCCCTCTGCAGCCCTGGCCTCTCCCCCAGCTCACACAGGTGCCGCATCCTTGCAGGCACAGCCACGGCAGCACTGGCTCAGGAGCCCCTGTTTGCATTGCACACAGCAGGCGGGAGCACCCCCATGCTGCTGCTGTGGGGACATGAACCTGAGGGAGCACAAATGCCATCAGCCCCTGGGGCCAGGAAGGGCTGGGGGACGCCAGGGAAACCACTCAGCTTTGTCCTGGCCTCTGCAGTCAGCCAGAAAGTTTGGGAATGTCCGCTGGGGAGCAGGATCATCCCACAAGTGCTGCAGGAATTGTCTGCAGGCTCCTGCAGTGCCTCTTGCTGCTCCCTTGCCAGAGGCAGCCCAGGCCAGGGGGGCACATCTGGGCTGCTGTGTCTGGCTGTGGGGCTGCCTGTTCCGGGCAGTGAGGAGGGGCTGCAGAGGCTCTGCAGGACTGACAGGATGGGCTTTGGGGCTGTGAGGAGAAGCTGAGGGACCTGGGCTGCTGGAGCTTCTGAAGAGGAGGTCCAGGGCTCCTCCTGCAACTGCTCCAAGGGTGGTTTCAGAGAATCCCAGAATCAGCAAGGCTGGAAAAGACCTTGGAGATCATCAAGTCCAACCTGTGCCCTGACACCGCCTTCTCTCCCCTGAGCCTCCTCTTCTCCAGGATAAACAACCCCAGCTCCCTCAGCCGCTCCTCACAGGACTTGTGCTCCAGACCCCTCACCAGCCTTGTTGCCCTTCTCTGGACACGCTCCAGCCCCTCCATGTCCTTCCTAAATTGGTGGGCCCAGAACTGGACACAGCACTCCAGGTGCTGCCCAACCAGTGCTGAGCACAGGGGAAGAATCACTGCCCTGCTCCTGCTGGCCACACCGTTCCTGATCCAGGCCAGGAGCCATTGGCCTTCTTGGCCACCTGGGCACACTGCTGGCTCATGTCCAGCCTGCTGTCCATCAGTCCCTGCAGGTCCCTTTCTGCCTGGCTGCTGTCCAGCCACTCCTTCCCCAGCCTGTAGCGCTGCAGGGGTTGTTATTTCCAAAGTGCAGGATCCAGCACTTGGACTTGTTAAACCTCACCTTGTTGGATTTGGTTCCTGGATCCAGCCTGTCCAGGGCCCTGTGCAGATTTCTACTTCCCTCCAGCAGATCCACACTCCCAGACAACTTGGTGTCACCACGGTTCCATGAGGCCCCAGAGTGTCCCAATGGTCTCCATGATTCCATGAGGCCTCCCAGTGTCACAATGTCCCTCTGGTGTCACAAAGTCCCTTGGATCCTTGGGCCCTGCAGTGTCACAATGGCACCGTGGTGCCCAGGGCCCTGCAGTGTCACAATGGATCCTTGGTTCCATGAGGTCTGGCAGGGCAGCAAATCTCTCCTTGGTTCCCGCTGTCTCCCACACCTCCCACTGTCAGGCTATAGAAGGACACCTGGCTGATGAAGGGGAGTGGGAGTGGGTGCCTACTCGAGGAGGTAATAATAAAAATCCCTCCCAACCCCCTCTCCCAAGCCAGGTGTCCCTTCAGATTCAGTATGATCCCCTGGATCTGGAGAGTCAGCCAGATGGTTTAGAAGAAAATTATCTGCCCAGTGAACCTCCAAATTATGATTCATCTGTGAGACAGATCAGCACCTCTAACATCAAAAAGGAAAGAAGGGTAATCGTGGTGGGTGAGTCCCTCCTGAGGGGAAGAGAGGGCCCCATATGTCGACCAGACCCACCCCACAGAGAGGTCTGCTGCCTCCCTGGGGCCCGGGTACGGGATATCACTGACACACTGCCTGGGCTGATTCAGCCCTCTGATTATTACCCACTGCTGATACCCCAGGCTGGCAGTGATGAGATTGAAAAGAGGAGTGTCAGGGCAATTAAAAGGGACTTTAGGGCATTGGGTCAGGTGGTTAATAGGACAGGGGCACAGACAGTCTTTTCCTCAGTCCCTTTGGAGTCGGAGAAAAAACGCTGAAAGCAATAGGAGAGCTCACATTATCAACGAGTGGCTCAAGGGTTGGTGTCATTGACAAAATTTTGGATTCTTTAATCATGGGGCAACTTTTACAGCACCTGGCCTGCTTGGACCAGGTGGGCTCCATCTTTCTGTGAAGGGCAGAAGAATTTTAGCTCATGAACGGGCAGAACTTGTTGAGAGGGCTTTAAACTAGGTCTGAAGGGGAAGGGGATGCAGCTGGTTTGTCTGGAAGCAGGCTCGTGGGTGGTAAGCCTGAGTTAGGGGTGAAATCAGCAGCCCAGCTGAGGTGCATGTACACCAATGCACACAGCATGGGTAACAAACAAGAAGAGCTGGAGGCCATGGTGCAGCAGCAGAGCTGTGATGTAATTGCCATCACAGAAACAGGGTGGGGCAACTCACATGGCTGGAGCACTGCACTGGATGGCTGCAAGCTCTTCAGGAGAGACAGGAGAGGGAGAAGAGGTGGAGGGGTGGCCCTTTACATTTGGGAGGCTTTTGATGCTGTGGGTGTTGAAACTAATGATGATGAGTCAAATGTCTATGGGTGAGACTTAAGGGGAAGGCCAACAAAGCTGACATCCTACTGTGAGTCTGTTATCAGCCACCCAGCCTGGAAGAAGAGGTGGACAACTCATTCTAAAAGCAGCTAAAGAATGTTTCAGGATCATCAGCCCTTGTTCTTGTAGGTGACTTCAATCTGCTGGACATCTGCTGGAGACTCAATACAGCTGAAAAGAGGCAGTCCAGGAAATTTTTAGAGTTTGTGGAGGACAATTTTTTGCCATAGCTGCTGAGTGAGCCCACCAGGAGAGGGACTATGTTAGATCTGTTGTTTGTAAATAGAGATGAGCTGGTGGGAGATGTGGTGGTTGGAGGTCACTTGGGGCACTGTGATCATGAAATTATAGAGTTCTCAATATTTTGTGAAGTCAGGAGGAACACTAATGAGACTTTTACATTGGACTTCGGAGGGCAGACTTTGGCCTACTTAGGAGACTTATTCCGAGAATTCCTTGGGGAGCAGCCCTTAAAAACAAGGGACTTCAGGATGGTGGTCATGCTTCAAAACAGAGATCTTGAGGGCACAGGAACAGACTGTCCCTGTGTGCCAAAACACGAGTTGACAAGACAAACATCTAGCCTGGATGGGCAACAAGGATTTGAAGGAACTTAGGAATAAAAAGAGGATGTATCATCTTTGGAAGGAGGGTCAGGTCTCTCAGGAAGTATTTAAGGGTCTTGCTAGGGCATGAAGGGAAGAAATTAGGGAGGCTAAAGCTCAGTTTGAACTTAAAATGGCAGCTTCAGTTAAGGGTAATAAAAAAAGTTTTACAAATATATCACTGGTTAAAGGAAGGGTAAGACCAACCTTTGTTCTTTATTAGATGTGGACGGGAATTTAATAACTGCAGATGAGGAGAAGGCAGAGGTGCTTAACGTCATTTTTTGCCGCAGTTTTTAGTGAGAAGATGTTTTGCCATCAGGACAACTCTCTTGGGCTGGTAGATGGTGTCAGGGAGCAGAGTGGACCACTGTTATCCAAGAGGAGGCAGACAGAGACCTGCTGAGCTGCTTGGATGTTCATAAATCCATGGGACCAGATGGGATCCACCCCAGGGTGATGAGGGAGCTGGCAGATGAGCTTGTGAAGCCGCTCTCCACCATTTACCAGCAGTCCTGGCTCACTGGTGAGGTCCCAGATGACTGGAAGCTGCCCAATGTGACGCCCATTCACAGCAAGGGTGGGAAGGAGGATCCTGGTAACTACAGGCCAGTCAGCCTGAGCTCAGTACGTGGTAAGGTCATGGAACAGTTTACACTGAGTGCCATCACACAGCACTTCCAGGATGGCCAGGGTGTCAGACCCAGCCAGCAGGGGTTTAGGAGGGCTAGGTCGTGTCTGACCAGCTTGGTCTCCTTCTATGACCAGGTGACCCTCCTGGTGGATGCAGGAAAAGCTGTGGATGTGTCTATTTGGACTCCAGCCAGGCCTTTGGCACTGTCTCCCACAGCACACTCCTGGAAAAGCTGCAGCCCACAGCTGGGCCAGGAGCACTCTGTGCTGGGTTCAGAACTGGCTGGATGGCCGGGCCCAGAGAGTGGTGGTGAGCGGTGCTGCATCCAGCTGGGGACAGTCACCAGTGCTGTCCCTCAGGGCTCTGTGCTGGGCCAGCTCTGTTCAATATTTTTATTGACCACATGGATGAGGGGATTGAGTCCTTCATTAGTAAATCTGCAGATGACACTAAGCTGGGAGTGTGTGTCCATCTATTGGAATGCAGGACGGCTCTGCAGGGACACCTGGAATGGTTGGATGGATGGGCAGAGTCCGATAAGATGAAGTTAAACCAGGCCAAGTGCCCAGTCCTGCATTTTGGCCACAACAACCCCCTGCACTTCTCTAGGCTGGGGACAGTGTGGCTGGACAGTGCCCAGGCAGAAAGGGACCTGGGGGCACTGGTCGACAGCAGGCTGGACATGAGCCAGCAGTGTGCCCAGGTGGCCAAGGAGGCCACTGGCTCCTGTGCTGGATCAGGAATGGTGTGACCAGCAGGAGCAGGGAGGTCATTCTTCCCCCATACTTGGCACTGGTGTACTTGGCATTCTTCCCCTGTACTGGCACTGTTCCTCGAGTGCTGTGTCCAGTTCTGGGCCCTCCAATTTAAGAAGGAGATGGAGGGGCTGGAGCGTGTCCAGAGAAGGGCAACAAGGCTGGTGAGGGTCTTGGAACAGAGGTCCTGTGAGGAACGACTGAGGGAGCTGGGGTTGTTTCGCTTGGAGAAGACTCAGAGGTGACCTTATCACTCTACAGCTTCCTGAAAGGTGGTTGCAGTCAGGTGGGGGTCGGTCTCTTTCTCCTCACAGCAACTGACAGGACCAGAGGACAGTGTCTTAAGTTGCACCGAGGGATATTTAGGTCGGATATTAGGAAAAATGTTTTTTTATGGAAAGGGTGATAAAGTACTGGAACTGTCTGTCCAGGGAGGTGGTGGAGTCACCATCCCATCACGGGATGTGTTGAAAAAAAGACTGGATGTGGCACTCAGTGCCATGGTTTAGCTGAGGTGGTGTTAGGACTTGATGACCTTAAAGGTCTCTTCCAACCCAGCAATTCTGTGATTCTGTGATTGTGTGACATCACAGACCAGGTTGCGACATCACAGAGCAGGCTGTGACATCACAGAGGAGGTTGTGATGTCACAAAATTGGCTGTGACATTACAGGCTGGCTGTGTGACATCACAGAATGGGCTGTGAGGCCACAGAGAAGACTCTGCCATCAAAGAAAAGGGCTCTGTGACATCACAGAACAGCTGTGTGATGTCACAGTGAAGGCTGAGACAATACAGAGTGGGTTGTGACATCACAGAGCTGACTGTGACATCACAGAGCAGGCTGTGACATCACAGCAAGGCTGCATAACATCACAAAGTCGGCTGTGACATCATAGAGCTGGCTGTGACATCACAGGGTGTCTGTGACATCACAGGCTGGGTTGTGACATCACAGGGAAGATTTTGTGACATCACAGAGCACACTGGGACCTCAAAGAGCAGGCTGTGACATCACAGGGCACCTGTATGAAATCACAGGTGGCCTGTTACCTCTCAGAGTGGGCTGTGTGACATCACAGGGGTGTGTGACATCACAGGGGCTGTGTGACATCACAGGGGCTGTGTGAGGTCACTGGGGAGGTCACTCCACCCCAGACCCCCCTGCCAATTCCCCCCAGAGAAGTCCAATGCTGCTCGTGCACAGCGGGGTCCCCTGTCCCCCAGGGCTCCCGCCCCCGGCACCGCAGCCTCCCCCAGAGGATGTTCCACGAGATCGACCCCAGAGCCTGACACGGGGACGGGGACTGGGGCTGTTGGGGGTGGGACAGGGGGACAGGGACCCCCTGGCAGCGTCCCCGTGTCCCCCAGGGCCAGAGCCTGGGCCAGGGCTCCTTCACCCTGTTACCAACGAGGGCTTGAGAGCGCTGAAAAAATCCCCAGCAAGGGATCAGCAAAAGCCAGATTTAATATTAAGTGACAGCAAGGCAAAGTTCCTTGGCAAGAGTCACTCTGCTCCTGGAGCCGTTGTGATGGTTGGTGCCATGGAAACCTGCCCTGGCCCCTTGCTCAGGGCTGGTGTCACTGCCCAGAGCCAGAGGGGATCCCTTGCTGGGGGCTTGTGCCATGGCCACCTGCCCTGTGCCTTCCGCTGGCTGGTCAGGCGCCGCGGAACCAGCAGCAAACGCCAGGGCCAGGGCCAAAGGCCAGGTCAGCCAGACAGAAAGGGGCAGTGCTGGGCACTGTTTCCATGGCAGCCCTCACTGGGGGTGACACCTGGGTCACCTGTCCTGGCAGTTGCCATGGAAACCCGGCTCATTGGGAATACAAGGGTGAACAAAGGTTTCAGTAGGGCCTGGCACAAGGGGCCAAAGGGGGGTGGTTTTAAACTAAAGGAAGGGAGGTTCAGATAAGAACAGATAAGGAGGAAATTTTTGATGATGAGGGTGGTGATACACCAGGACAGGTTCCCAGGGAGGTGGTCAGTGCCCCATCCCTGGAAACATTCAAGTCCAGCTGGGACAGGGCTCTGAACAACCTGATCTGGTGAAAGATGTCCCTGCTCATGGCGGGGTTTGGATGAGATGAGCACTGCAGAGCTCTTCCCATCCAATCCATTCCAGGACTGCATGGGCAGAAGGGGCTGCTCAGTGCACTCCATCCACTGCCTTGACTCCTCATGGTCTCTGCTGGACCCCACATCCCACAGCCAAACCCAGCCCCTTCTCTGCCTTTCCTCCCCCTGCCCCAGGGGCTGGCACAGCCAGGGGGGCACAGGTGACCTTTGGGCTTTGCAGGGCTCAGGCACAAGGGCCGTGGCAGAGTCAGGGCTGAGGTCACACTCTGTGGGCTGGGGCCGAGCCCAGCCAGAAATGAGCCCTGAGGCAGCAGCTCTGCAGTGCTGGCCACCAGGCCGGCTTGCCAAGGGAGGCTTCTGGCCATGCCCTGCAAGCAGCTGCTGCTGCCAAGGCGCCTTTGGTGCCTCAGGCTCTCCCTGGCACAGCTCCCAGCACGGCACTCTGCCCTTGTGCTCGAGGCCTTCCCTGTGCTGGGGCTGGCCTGGGGCTTTTCCTGCAGCGGGACCTGCCCTGCTCCTGGCACACTCCACCAAGTCATTCCCTGCATTTCTCCTTTTCAAATTCTTTCTGTCACCTACTCTCAGAGGTCCAGCCTGTTCTGGTGCTTATCATGAACTGACTGTGCTCTTGATTTATACCAGCACTAGAGATGTAGAATCACCCAAACTGAACACAGAAACAAACTCCCTCTGTCCCATTTTCATGTTCTAGATCACTTTCCAGGTGTCCATGGAGATGTGGGAATGATTATCACACAACTCTCCATTTCTGGCTGCGGGCTCTGGAGATTCCTTCTCTGCATTCAGTCAGGCTTGTATTCCCTAACAAGTCCTGGTTCCACCTCCTGTTTCCCAAGGCTGGAACAGTCACAATGAAAACCTCACCAATGGCACAACTCCCCAGCTCACCAGGAAAAGAAAGGACAAGCTGTCAAGTTCTCCAAACCTTGGTCCTGCTCTGCTGCAAGAGTCCTGCGGCACACCCGCTGTGGAAAGCCAAGAGAAGCTGCAGGTGGTGGCACATCTTGTGACAGGAGCTCAACCTGGTTCTCCAGGAAAGGTTCTTGAAAAGAGCAAACAGGACTGTGGAGAAGATTCCTGGAAAACTGAAACAGCTTTCCAGAAGTGAAATGAAAATTGAAAGAAACAGTCCAAGATGTTTTCCTCTATTTATTTCTCTGCTGCCTTTTTCCATCTTGCACTACTTCTCCATCCCATTAATTCCAAATGCATCTCACCTCTAAGATCAGTGACTTAGCGAGTTCTAGACACTCTAAAGTACCATGAGCCACACAGTTTGCCTTCCAGTTTTTGCTGGAAAGCAACACTGGAGCCATAAGTGCAGGACCAGGACCAGGGAATCCTCCAGCCAGGGAATGTGCCCCGATAGGGTTTGATACTCAGTGGGGACAATGTACAGCAGCGACCGAGGAGATACTTCTGCCCCCGTGCAGGAGTCCAGACTCTGGGTCTGGGCTGAACACGGCAAAGTTCCCGTGTTTGGACAGGCTCAGGGGCTGCCCCCAGGGAGCGGGGGGCTGGGCGTGGGGGTGAGCGGGCAACGGACAAACGGACACGGGGACAAACGGCCCCGGAGCTTCAGTTGCAGCAGCAGCAGCAGCGGCGGCAGCAGCAGCAGCAGCAGCAGCGGCCAAAGCAGAGATTCCCTCTTGATCCTCATCTCCCTCTCCCGCTGTCCCGCACTGTCTCCCGCTCTCCCTTTTCCGCTGTCCCCTCCTCTCCCAGTCTCTCTCTCTCCCCATTCCCGGCCGGGCCATGCCCCCGGCCCGCCCCCGGCTCCGGGCGGGGCTGCCCCATCCCCGCCCCCGGCCGTCCCGCCGGGGTCTCGCCTCCGCCCGGTTCTGGCCGTGCTGGCGGTGGCGCTTCTGGGCGGGCATCGGTGCCTGGGGCTGGGGCGGCATCGCCTCCCTCTGGCTCCGCCTGGCCCGAGCCTGGCCCCGGCCCCGGCTCCTCCCGGGCCCCGCGGAGGACACACGCGGCGCGGCCGCTGCCGCCGCCTCCGCTGCGGCTTCCCCGGCCCGAGCTCCGCCGCTCGGCAGCGCGGCCGCCGGTCCTGAGCCGCCGCTGTCCCGTTGCCGGGAGCGAACGCCTGGGGAGGGCCGGCCCGGGGCGGTCGGGGGGCGGTCGGGGGCCGCTCCTGGCCCCGGGCCGAGCGCTGACAGCCGCGTCCCGCCCGCAGGGAAGGCGCAGCAGGGCCTGAAGGAGCGGTACCGGCTGGGTTCGCTGCTGGGCAGCGGCGGCTTCGGCAGCGTCTTCGCGGCCACGCGGCTCTCGGACGGCGCCCCGGTGAGCGGCGGGGCCGGCGGCGGGCGGAGGAGGAGGGGGCGGAGGAGGAGGAGGAGGAGGAGGAGGGAGAGGAGGGGGAGGAGGAGGGATAGAAGGAAAAGGAGAAGGGAGAGGGGGAGAGGGGGGAGGAGGAGGAGGAGGAGGAGGGGGAGGATGGGGCTGGAGCTGGGGCTGGGGCTGAGGCTGGGCATGGCGGGCGGCGAGCTCAGCCCGCTGCTGCTCTTGGCTTGCAGGTGGCCATCAAAAGGGTGCCAAGGAACCGTGTCCGGCACTGGGGCAAGCTGGTGAGTGAGCGGGGCCAGCGGCAGAAGCCGGGCCGTGCCGGGCGGGGATGAGCTGAGGCCCGGCAGGGTGGGAGCCACCAGGACGCCTCGAGGGAGTGCGGGCGTGGGGTCAGCGCAGGGCACAGAGCATCCCCTGCTGGGTGAGGAGTTCCTGACCCCTGGCACGGCATCAGCCCCACTGACGGGATTGCGTTCCTCCTGCAGCCCGACGGCACCAGCGCACCCCTGGAGATCGTGCTGCTGGACAAGGTGTCCACTGGCTTCCCCGGTGTCGTCCAGCTGCTGGAGTGGCTTGAGCTCCCCAAATACATCTTGATCGTGCTGGAACGCCCGAAGCGGTCTCAGGACCTGCATCATTTCATTCGGGCACGGGGGTTCCTGTCCGAGGAGGTGGCGCGGGATCTGTTCCGCCAGGTGCTGGTGGCCGTGCAGCACTGCACCAGCTGTGGGGTCCTGCACAGGGACATCAAACCAGGGAACATCCTGGTTGACCTGGCCACCGGGCAGGCCAAATTGATTGACTTTGGCTGTGGCACCTACCTGCAAGACACAGCCTACACTCGCTTTGCAGGTGAGCCCATGCAGGGGTGTGCTCTCGGTCCTGGCATCTCATGGCCCAACATCTCACAGCCCAAGCTGGGTGTGGCAGCGGGGATTCTCCCTTTTGCTGCCCTTCATGGCACTGAGATTTCAGCTGAGTTGCGATTGAGCAGGGCTGGGTGGGGAGCCAGCTTCCAGCCCTGCTGGCAGCCTTTGCCTACCACTCTGGGCAGGACTGAGGCTGGGGCTGGGGCAGCCAGCCCAACAAAAACACGGGTGGGTGGGAGTAGCAGAGAGGGGGGCTGTAACCTGTGTCCCAGCTGGTTTGGTGTGCAGGTGACAAAGGGCTTGGACTGCTCCACTCACCTGGTTTGTTTTGGATTCATGATGTTTTTTGGGCAGTGCAGGCAGGGAGGATGAAGGCATGGTTTTCCCAAGCACTGGGTGGGTTTTTCCTCCTCATGGTCGGGCCTTGCCAGGACTTCTGCTGCCCTCTTCCAACCCCAGTGGCTTCTTTTCCAACCCCGAGTCTGTACACAAGTCCCAGGTGCTGGCGAGAGGGCAGCGGTCACCCCGTGTTCCACTGGGGCAGCCCCCACACGCCCAGGGATGCTGGGGCCAGGCTCTGGGAGCAGCAGCATCCCCCTGATGAACCCCATCTGTATTCCACAGGAACACCGTCATACAGCCCCCCGGAATGGATCCACTTTGGATTTTACTACGGCAAGCCAGCTACCATCTGGTCCCTGGGCATCCTGCTGCACCAGATGGTCTGCGGGGAGCACCCTTTCAGGAGGAGCCAGAACATCAGCTGGGACCATCAGCTCTCGCTGCCACGACGGCTCTCTCAAGGTGGATCCTCATCTCTGGCCACGGGGGCAATGCCAGTGCTGGGAGACAGCAGCAGCTCGTGAGCATCCTGCTCTGGCAGCTGCTGAGGAGGTGGCACATGTCCTGCTCTCCTGCTCTCCTCCAAAACAGGGAATTGATGGGGAAGTTTAGGCCCAGCTCTGAGCACATCCAGCATGGCCTGGGCACGGGAATAGTGGGGCAAAGCCAACAGGAGCCTTCTCCAGCTGACCGGCGGGTTCTGGTTTCTCTGCCCAGAGTGCCAAGATGTGATCAGGCGGTGTTTATCCATGCTGCACTCGGACAGGCCCTCGTTGGAAGAGCTGTTATGTGATCCCTGGCTGCAGGATATTGATCGGCCCTAGAAGAAGGGAGAGAGCCACAGGCACACTTTGATGCAAGGCCCTGGTAAGTTGCAGCTCCACACATGCCTTGGCAATCAGAAGCAAAGGAACCCAGACATTTTGTCCTGCCTGAGTCACTGCCCAGGGGTCATCAGATGGGGACATGCAGCCCTTGTGCTGGAGCTGAGCTGCTCTGCCCAGCACTGGTGGCTGTACCAGGTGGGGCTGCTGCTGCTGGGGACAGCGAGGATGACATCAAGGATGACAACCTCTTCCTCCACCTGGTCACCGGCAGCTGAGGATGATGGACTTCGATTCTGGCACCTTCTCCAAAGCCAGGCTCCACAGGGAATTAGCAGGTGAGTCCACACGCAGGGGGATGCTCCCAGATTTGGGCATTGCACAGCCTGGCCAGGAACCAAAGGTTCCCCCTTTGCTGGGGTGGATGCAGCTGATCCTTCAGTCGGCTGCCAGGCTGCTTTTGGCAGGGCTGGGGGGATGGGCTGGGGTGGTGATGAAATGGGAGTGGGCTCCTGGCCCTGCCAACAGCCCCCAGCACCCACCGTGCCCCGGGCTGGGGCTGGGGCAGCCAGCCCGACACAAACAAACCCCCATGGTGGGAGCAGAGGTGGGACTCCAGAACCTGTGCAGGGGCTGCTTTGCTTTACAGACAAGGAAGGGCTTGGGCTGCTCCACTGCCCCTGTTTGCTTTGGGATCACCGTTATGTTGGGGGGCAGTGCAGGGGGGAAGGGAGATAGCCTGGGCTTCCCTCACCTGTGGGTGGGTTTTTCCCTGGCATGCAGGGGTTGGGCCTTCCTCAAGTCCCTGACAGTAATATGATTTTTGACCTTTTTTCTTGTTCCCCTTTTTGTCTGTAATCTATTTTCAAAATTTTGTTGTGTGTTTTTCTAGAGGAAGTGTTCCAGGTGGGGTCCAGTCTGGATCGGGAAGTGCTTGGGAGCAGCTGTGGCGTGGATGGGCCGTGCCCTTGGAGAAGGATGAGGACATCGTTTGGGACCAGCTTTTCTTCCAGCGGGGGATGGCGTCAGGTGGGTCCCATCTGCTTGGCATGGTGGGATCAGAGCTTTGGGGAGATGGCAGCGAGCACAGGAGCATCCTGCTCTGGGCAGCTGCCGAGGGCTGGATGTGCCGTGGCCGGCTGCAGGCTGGGCACATGTCCTGCCCTCCTGCTCTGCTCCCAAAGGCAGCAGGGATGGGCAGCTCTGGGCACAGCTCTGGGCACGGCCAGCATGGCCTGGGCACCGCGGGCGGCTGGGACAAGGGGACAGGAGCCTTCAGCTGACGGGCGCTTTCTGGTTTCTCTCCTTGCAGCCGGGCTCTGCGGGTGCTGAGGCTGCTCTGGGCTCTGCCAGGGCTCTGCTGGAGCTCAGCACCGGGCCGCAATCAGCCAAAGAAGAAATGGGGTGACCTGCAGCACAGACCTGCTGGAGCATTTCAGCAACACAGCTCAAGTGTGCAGAGTGTACGCCTCCCAGGGAAAACATGCCACCACCCCAAAATAAACTTGTTCAATAGCTTCTGAAATGAAATCAATCTGGGATGACCCCAAATGACATTTTGCAGCTTGCTCAAGCTGTAGCTCAGTCTTTCTCTGAACAGTTCTCTCCTCCACCTGCCTTTTACTTCCCACCTGCTCCCTCTTTTCCCCCAGTGAGTTCCCAGCCCATGGAAGTCTCCATCACACTGTTGCCTTCCTTGGTGCCCCTCACCACGAGGAAGGCTGAGCCCCAGGCTTAGGGACTCATCCTGTCACTGGCTGAGGAGCAGCAATGTCTCAGAGGTCCAGTGGGATTTTAGTGTCATTCAGAGCTGCTCTCCAGCCCTCAGCTCTCCTCACTGCTCAGTTCCCACTCCCATTTTTCTTGTCCTTGCAGCAGGATGAGCTCTGTGAATCCCCTTGAGCCTCCCCACTCTTCCCAGCCCACACACCCACCTCAGTTAGGCTGAAGCTGCAGCTTCTCTGTCTCCTCTGGCACACCAGTCCAGTCCCCTGTGCGGGGAGCCCCAGCCCCAGAGCACAGCACTCAGCAGTGCAGTCCGGGCTGGAGCAGCTCCCTCCCAGCCCCAGCCCAGGGACCCCTCCAGCCCCGGGGCTTGGGGCACCGTCAGCACCCGCTGCTGCAGCCACCGCTTCTGCTGGCCCAGACAGCAACACCCAAACTGGGGCTGATCCCGAGGGAGCAGCAGCAGGGCCTGGATCTGATCCCTGTCTCTGGGGCAGGGCTGGACAAATGACCCCCAGCAGCAGCAGCACGTGGAGCTGAATTTCAGCACAGCCCCTGCCACTCTTCCCTCCCCTGTGCAGCGGTGTCACAGCAGCCTGAGGCACCTGGGAGCCCCCAGGGCCAGCAGGGACTTGAGATGGCAGCCCTGGGCTCCTGGAGCTTGTGCAAGGAACAGAGCTGGGGACTCCCTGTCCATGGGGAGCTTCCAGATGGAAAAGGCTGCTGTGCCCAGGCAGCTCCAAGGGCAGAGAAAGGAGGGTCTCGACCACAGGATCTGTGCCAGTCCCACAGTCCTGGGCAGCAGCCACTGAGCCCTGGGGGAGCAGAGGGCACAGCAAGAGGGACAAAAGCAGGCAAGGTCAGAGACTGGAGAGAGCCAGACCCGGCAGCAGGAACAGCTGCTCCATTGCACTCTTGGAGAAAGCTCTTGGCTGGTTCAAAGCGCTGAAAGGCATGCAGGGCAGAGTGGAGGCCACAGCAAACACTGCTCCTGTTTCCACAGCCTCCCCTCTCCGTGTCCCAGAAGGAATTGGATGGACTGTGTTCTTCTCCCCGAGTCGTCCGGTTCAGCATGAGCAGCTGAGCACCAGGAGCTGAAGGAGCTGAAGCCTCAGGCCTCAAGAGCTGGGCCTGAGGAGACTTTGTGAGCAAATGAATGCTGCTAACATGGACCTGGCTGAATGCAGCAGATGGAGTCATGGAATCACATAATCTTTTCTGTTGGAAAAGCCCTCTGAGCTCATCCAGTCCAGCCGGTCACCCAGCAGTGTCGAGCCCAGCACTAAACCACGTCCCTGAAGTGCCAAGGCCTGGACAACAGCCCTGAGTGAGGCCCTGAGCCAAAGGTGGCCTCTGGATGAACCTTCCAACCAAAGGTTATCTTTGTATCTGCTCACTAATGAAATATGCATGGTCATTAGCGCTGTGATAGATGTATCCACTCATTAGTGAAACATGGATTGACCTTTCTGTGTTTAGAAGCCAGACAAGGCCATGAAATCTGACATCTGGCCTTGTCTGGGGCTGAATGGTCAAAGTCACCTCCCTTGGTTCCTCTTGGGCCCTGGCCAGGCTTTGGGAGGAACCCAGGAGGAGGATGAAACCAGATGTTCCCGCACCAGCAGCGCTGTCAGTTTGTTCATTCAGCGCTGTCAGAGCTGGGCCCTCTCCCAGCGAGGCTGGAGCCTCACCTGTGGCTGGAGGCACCTGCAGGAATTCCCAGTGTCCAGGAGTGGCTCTGCAGCCCTTGGCTGTGACAGCTTCCCCAGCTGCTGTGTGGATCTGGGGCATGGTAAAGCCTGAGGGTAACTGCTGCTGGATCTTTCTTAATCACTGCTGCAATCTTTGGTGCTGCTGGCTGGGTGCATTGCCGAGCTGCTCCTTTTGTGATTCTTTGCTGCTTTGAGCTACAGTCAATGACACTGAGTCCTTCAGTTGGTGTCTGTGTCTTTGGTGCTGACCCTGCCCACTGGTGAAACAAAACTGGCACTGTCTGGCCAGATCACAACAAAATGTCACTTTTTAAATGTAAATGTGAGGAATCAGTCCCATCAGAAATTCCCAGATGGGAAGCCCTTCCCTGGAGTTCCCTGGCTCTGGAGTGGGCTGAGGTCAGAGCACTGGTGTCAGCAGTGGGGCACTCTGTTAAAAGAGGCTGAACCCCTGGATGTCTTCAAATGCATCCAAAAATTGCATGTGGAAGAAGGCAAAGAATTGTGGGTTTGGGAATATGTGGGTGAAGTTTGTAAATGGCACATTGGAAACAGCACCAACAGAAGGAAGAATTGCTTTTGGAATGCTCCCACATGGAGGGACAGAGGAAGGTTAAAACTTGAGCTCAGGTTCATTTGTGCAAGTGAAATATAATACTATTATTATCATCATTAATAACAGTTATATAAAAATAGAACATGATTATACATTTTTTTTTCAGATAGAATTAAAAATTGATAATGTGAAATAAGGCTGACAATGCTAATATGTCACCTTTGGCTGCTCACTGTGACACTGAATACCCTACAGAAAAGGACTGGCCAAGACCCAAATGTCACAATAGAACTTTGTGAATTGTGTATAATGAATAAAGGAGGAAGGGATGTTGTGGGAACCCAGGACACCGGGAGGATTTCTCTGTCTGCTCTGGGGTGTCCTGACCCCCAGGGGAGCACTGACTTTGACCCTCATTCATGGAGAAAACTTCCAAAGCCTCAAGGTAAACTAGAAACCACAAAAGTGTGAAATAGATTGTAGAGATTGTAGAGAGGAGTTTAGTATGTCACATGGGTAAGAAATTTAAGCTTTAGGATTTTTAGTATGTTATAGATGGATTCAAGATTGTTATAAATGAATGCTCCAATTTATTAATTAAAGAAAATTTATTAAATTGTCCAAATATAAATTTAGAGAAAAACAACGAAAAGCCACTATCAAAAAAAGGTCAGTGCCAAGCCCGGGATCGGCGCTGGGTGAGACACAGGTTTGACCACTACAGCATAGGGTCCCCTATGTTCACCCCAACTGTTCTGTCCAAGTGATTTATATATGGTTTTTCTTGCCTGAGGCAAAGTCTCTTTCTTCTTTTCTGGGCTGCACCTATTCATGTGGAGTTCCTTCACTTTGGCAAGTTGAACAGAACCCGTCCGATCGATCGGGCTCCTGGAGTTCGGTATTCAGATGTATCTCCCTGATGGTTCTGGTTATCTCACTCTCAACTACTTACAGCGTGTTTCTCGTTGGGCGTTCCAAACAGGTACATGTCACTTAGGGCGTGTAAGTGGTGCCATTGTGTTCAGCTGGATAAGATATACAGAAGTTTATTACATACAACAACTTGCAGAGTAAAATCTCGGACACTTTGTTATATATGGGATTTGACGCAGAAAAAGGGAATTAGAGAAAGGGAATTGGCTCATAAAATGAGAAAAAGACGAGATGCGTGAGGGAAAGAGAATGAAGAGAGAAACAAAAAGATTAGCATATAGAATAGCATGGTAGGTTAGTGAACAAAGTTTGGAATAGCAACAGCAAACCGTTTTACCAGCTCAAATGTGCAGCTCCCAATAAAACAAAAGCAGCCAGCAAAGCAGTTCAGTAATGTTTTACTTTCTAAATGTCCAGAGGGATTCAGCAAATCAGTACAAACATTCTGAAATACCTTGGCTAATGCTGGAGAATAGGAGGGGAACAGAAGCCCCGTGTTTTAAAAATTCTGCACTGGGACATTGAGCAGTCACTGTGGTGGTGAGATGGTTTCTCCTTGAAGCTGATGAGGGACAAAGCAAACCTCCAGCCAGCCACCCTGCTGAGAGCTTGGCAGTAAAGAGCCTGCAGCCAAGTAGGTGCTTTTCATCAGAAGAATTCAAAATAGTGTGCCAATATCCAAACCTGACCACTGATTGGTTTGACCCAACTTCCTGAAAAAATTCATTTCCATGTCAAACCACGACAAATATGTCAAATGTAACATAAGACACTTGAAAAATGATGAATGCCAAATGATCTGAGTATTAGATCTTTCCTCAAAGAGAATCCTTTTTGCTAACATCTACATGCCAGGAGCTGCAGTGTAGCACCAGGGAGACAAAGGAACCCACCAGTGCTGAAAAGCACCCATCTCCGAGCTGGCCACGTCCATTCGTTTGCAAATTAGGTCCTTTTCTCCCTGCTGCCAGCTGCGGGTTTGAAATACTGTGAAGCAACCTTCCCGTCCTTGGTGGGGTGCTTAAAAAAACTTACAGAATATTTCTTATCAATATAACATTTTTCATACATCTATTTCTCACAAGCACGAATTATCTAAAATACACATAACAATTCCATGATTCCATCTGCTGCATTCAGCCAGGTCCATGTTAGCAGCATTCATTTGCTCACAAAGTCTCCTCAGGCCCAGCTCTTGTGGCCTGAGGCTTTAGCTCCTTCAGCTCCTGGTGCTCAGCTGCTCGTGCTGAACAGGACGACTCGGAGAGAAGAACACAGTCCATCCAATTCCTTCTGGGACACGGAGAGGGGAGGCTGTGGAAACAGGAGCAGTGTTTGCTGTGGCCTCCTCTCTGCCCTGCACGCCTTTCAGCGCTTTGAACCAGCCAGGAGCTTTCTCCAAGAGTGCAATGGAGCAGCTGTTCCTGCTGCCGGGTCTGGCTCTCTCCAGTCTCTGACCTTGCCTGCTTTTGTCCCTCTTGCTGTGCCCTCTGCTCCCCCAGGGCTCGGTGGCTGCTGCCCAGGACTGTGGGACTGGCACGGATCCCGTGGTCGAGACCCTCCTTTCTCTGCCCTTGGAGCTGCCTGGGCACAGCAGCCTTTTCCATCTGGAAGCTCCCCATGGACAGGGAGTCCCCAGCTCCGTTCCTTGCACAACCTCCAGGAGCCCAGGGCTGCCATCTCAAGTCCCTGCTGGCCCTGGGGGCTCCCAGGTGGGCACAAGTGGGGCAGCAGAGCCAGCAGGGAGCCTGCGAGTCTCTTCCAGCCCTGTCTGCTCTGAGTTTGGGCCTTGGAGCCTCAGGTGGCCAAAGGCAGCTGCTGCTGGTCCCTCTGTGTGCCCCTGTGTTTAGCAGTGCTGCTCCATCCGTCTGTGCCCAGCCACGGGGAAAAGCCTCAGCCCTGCAGGGCCAGGAGCTGCCGGGCTCTGCCTGAGCAGCTCAGCCAGAGGGAAGGGAGCTGCTCCCCACGGGAACCAGGAGCCAAGGGCTGGAGCACCTCGTTCTGGGGCAGAGCCCAAATTCTGTGAGGGAGTAACAGAGTTATTCACGTGCACTGGTGTGTCAGCTCTGCAGGTGCTGTGCCTGCAAACACATGGCTCAAGGTGTGCAAAAGAATTCTGCAACTCTTGGCTGGAGCAGGATGTCAGCAGTGCTGAACTCCAGCTTAGTCCAAAGCAAACACTTTACACCTCTGCTCATATCTGCTAGATTTTTTACATCAGGGTATCCAGAGAAAAGTAAATAGAGGAGTAAATATTTTCATTATTTATCAGAAATATATCTCATTTTGCTGAACATTTCTTTTTCAGAATGTGTTATCTTCTTAAAAAGAAAAAGAAAAAAGAAAAAAAACCCGAGAAAAATATTAAAGAGAAAAAAAAGAAACAAATGTGTAGTGAAATCTTCTTAAACTTTGGATTAAGAGGTAACTGATCTTTTTAAAGGGAGAACTCATATACTTTGTGCATGTTCTCATGCCTGGATCCATCTTACGGACTGACATCAGCATCCATTTTAAAGACTTTGGGTTTTGTTTCCAATATTAAGATTTTTTTTTTTAATTGGAGTTGAAGCAATAGGAGGATGAGAGATGAATTGTGCACGACTGTGTCTTGAGTACAAAAATATTGCAGTTTGAAACTTTGACCTAAAGTATTGAAAATGAAACTTACAAATCCCAGTGTATTGTGTGACAGCAGCTTTTCCTATAGGATGCGCAGCATCACAAAGACTTCATCAGTGGGGTTGGGAGGGCTTGGAGCTTTGTCCTGTGCCACTCTGGGATGTCATGAACCAGGACTTCGCCTGCCACCAGCCCAGGTCACCCTCTGCCACTGCAGCTCCTTGGGCCTTGTGTCCCCAGAGCAGACACAAAGTGCTTCTGCTGCTCCCCCTTTGCACAAACCCACAGAGAGCTGGGATTTTTCCAAGGCTCATGTCTCCATTGGGCCATATTCCCAAAGAACCAGCAGCACATCCTGATGAATACGGTGAGTTACGTGGATGGTTGTCAGCTCCACTTCCTGCCTAGAAATCCTGAAACTGCTTCTAAATGCTGCTCCTTCAGCTCCTGGACACCTTCTCACACAAAGCTGGGAAAAAAATCCCCTGGCCACTGGCTAAAAGGTGAGTTATGCCCAAGTTAGAGCTCTGTGGGAAATCTCTGTCCCTCCCTGACGTTTTAATGTATCTGTACATGGGGGTGTGCATGGATGCGTCTTGTATACAAAGGAAGGAGCGTGCAAGCAACAGGACTGACACTTTCAGGGCCCATGCTATTCCATACCCATGGGCACAGAGACATTATGGAAACCCTGGCACAGACAGGGCCTTCTGTCCATGGATACAGAGACATCCAAGAGCCCCTGGCACACTCAGAGCCTTCTGTCCATGGGTACAGAGACATCCAAGAGCCCCTGGCACACACAGAGCCTTCTGTCCATGGGTACAGAGACATCCAAGAGCCCCTGGCACACACAGGCCTGGCACACACAGGTTTGGCAGCACAGGTGGCTTTCCCCACAGGCTGCAGGAGATGAGAACACAACATTTGCCAACACTGACTGCAAGCCACAGCTCTGGGTGCTCCCCGTGAACTTCAGCTCTGGAACCACTGTCTACCCCAAGTTTCAGGGGCTGCAGTGGGAGCCTGGCTGGGCTCGGCCCTGGGGCCATCCTGCAGGGACAGCTGCAAACAGGGAGCATTCCCTTGCCACAAACAGCCAAGCCAGGGCTGCAGGGCAGCTGCTCCAGCCCGGACTGCACTGCTGAGTGCTGTGCTCTGGGGCTGGGGCTCCCCGCACAGGGGACTGGACTGGTGTGCCAGAGGAGACTGGGAAGCTGCAGCTTCAGCCTAACTGAGGTGGGTGCGTGGGCTGGGAAGAGTGGGGAGGCTCAAGGGGATTCACAGAGCTCATCCTGCTGCAAGGACGAGGAAAAGGGAGTGGGAACTGAGCAGTGAGGAGAGCTGAGGGCTGGAGAGCAGCTCTGAATGACACTAAAATCCCACTGGACCTCTGAGACATTGCTGCTCCTCAGCCAGTGACAGGATGAGTCCCTAAGCCTGGGGCTCAGCCTTCCTCGTGGTGAGGGGCACCAAGGAAGGCAACAGTGTGATGGAGACTGCCATGGGCTGGGAACTCACTGGGGGAAAAGAGGGAGCTGTTGGGAAGTAAAAGGCAGGTGGGGGAGAGAACAGTTCAAAGAAGGGCTGAGCTACACCTTGAGCAAGCTGCAAAATGTCATTTGGGGTCATCCCAGATTGATTTCATTTCAGAAGCTATTGAACAAGTTTATTTTGGGGTGGTGTCATGTTTTCCCTGGGAGGTGTACACTCTGCACACTTGAGCTGTGTTGCTGAAATGCTCCAGCAGGTCTGTGCTGCAGGTCACCCCATTTCTTCTTTGGCTGATTGCGGCCCGGTGCTGAGCTCCAGCAGAGCCCTGGCAGAGCCCAGAGCAGCCTCAGCACCCGCAGAGCCCGGCTGCAAGGAGAGAAACCAGAAAGCGCCCGTCAGCTGAAGGCTCCTGTCCCCTTGTCCCAGCCGCCCGCGGTGCCCAGGCCATGCTGGCCGTGCCCAGAGCTGTGCCCAGAGCTGCCCATCCCTGCTGCCTTTGGGAGCAGAGCAGGAGGGCAGGACATGTGCCCAGCCTGCAGCCAGCCACGGCACATCCAGCCCTCAGCAGCTGCCCAGAGCAGGATGCTCCCGTGCTCGCTGCCATCTCCCCAAAGCTCTGATCCCACCATGCCAAGCAGATGGGACCCACCTGACGCCATCCCCCGCTGGAAGAAAAGCTGGTCCCAAACGATGTCCTCAGCCTTCTCCAAGGGCACGGCCCATCCACACCACAGCTGCTCCCAAGCACTTCCCCAACCAGACTGGACCACATCTAGAACGCTTCCTCTAGAAAAACACACAACAAATTATTGAAAATAGATTACAGACAAAAAGGGGAACAAGAAAAAAGGTCATAAATCATATTACTGTCAGGGACTTGAGGAAGGCCCAACCCCTGCATGCCAGGGAAAAACCCACCCACAGGTGAGGGAAGCCCAGACTTTCTCCCTTCCCCCCTGCACTGCCCCCCAAAATAACGGTGATCCCAAAGCAAACAGGGGCAGTGGAGCAGCCCAAGCCCTTCCTTGCCTGCAGAGCAAAGCAGCCCCTGCACAGGTTCTGGAGTCCCACCTCTGCTCCCACCATGGGGGTTTATTTGTGTTGGGCTGGCTGCCCCAGCCCCAGCCCGGGGCACGGTGGGTGCTGGGGCTGTTGGCAGGGCCAGGAGCCCACTCCCATTTCATCACCACCCCAGCCCATCCCCCAACCCTGCCAAAAGCAGCCTGGCAGCCGACTGAAGGATCAGCTGCATCTGCCCCAGCAAAGGGGGAACCTTTGGTTCCTGGCCAGGCTGTGCAATGCCCAAATCTGGGAGCATCCCCCTGCGTGTGGACTCACCTGCAAATTTCCTGTGGAGCCTGGCTTTGGAGAAGGTGCCAGAATCAAAGTCCATCATCCTCAGCTGCCGGTGGCCAGGTGGAGGAAGAGGTTGTCATCCTTGATGTCATCCTCGCTGTCCCCAGCAGCAGCAGCCCCACCTGGTACAGCTTCTCCAGGGGCTCCTTCTCCTTCCCTGGGGGTGAGCCCAGGCTGTCAGGGTTCTGCCCAGGGCCCAGAGCTGTCAGGGAACCAGGACAAGCAAAACCAGCTCAGATGGCGGCCACCAGTGCTGGGCAGAGCAGCTCAGCTCCAGCACAAGGGCTGCGTGTCCCCATCTGATGACCCCTGGGCAGTGACACAGGCAGGACAAAATGTCTGGGTTCCTTTGCTTCTGATTGCCAAGGCATGTGTGGAGCTGAAACTTACCAGGGCCTTGCATCAAAGTGTGCCTGTGGCTCTCTCCCTTCTTCTAGGGCCGATCAATATCCTGCAGCCAGGGATCACAGAACAGCTCTTCTAACGAGGGCCTGTCCGAGTGCAGCATGGATAAACACCGCCTGATCACATCTTGGCACTCTGGGCAGAGAAACCAGAACCCGCCGGTCAGCTGGAGAAGGCTCCTGTTGGCTTTGCCCCACTATTCCCGTGCCCAGGCCATGCTGGATGTGCTCAGAGCTGGGCCTAAACTTCCCCATCAATTCCCTGTTTTGGAGGAGAGCAGGAGAGCAGGACATGTGCCACCTCCTCAGCAGCTGCCAGAGCGGGATGCTCACGAGCTGCTGCTGTCTCCCAGCACTGCCATTGCCCCCGTGGCCAGAGATGAGGATCCACCTTGAGAGAGCCGTTGTGGCAGCGAGAGCTGATGGTCCCAGCTGATGTTCTGGCTCCTCCTGAAAGGGTGCTCCCCGCAGACCATCTGGTGCAGCAGGATGCCCAGGGACCAGATGGTAGCTGGCTTGCCATAGTAAAATCCAAAGTGGATCCATTCCGGGGGGCTGTACGACGGTGTTCCTGTGGAATACAGATGGGGTTCATCAGGGGGATGCTGCTGCTCCCAGAGCCTGGCCCCAGCATCCCTGGGCGTGTGGGGGCTGCCCCAGTGGCACACGGGGTGACCGCCGCCCTCTCGCCAGCACCTGGGACTTGTGTACAGACTCGGGGTTGGAAAAGAAGCCACTGGGGTTGGAAGAGGGCAGCAGAAGTCCCGGCAAGGCCCGACCATAAGGAGGAAAAACCCACCCAGTGCTTGGGAAAACCATGCCTTCATCCTCCCTGCCTGCACTGCCCAAAAAACATCATGAATCGAAAACAAACCAGGTGAGTGGAGCAGTCCAAGCCCTTTCTCACCTGCACACCAAACCAGCTGGGACACAGCTTACGGCCCCCCTCTCTGCTACCCCCACCCACCTGTGTTTTTGTTGGGCTGGCTGCCCCAGCCCCAGCCTCAGTCCTGCCCAGAGTGGTGGGCAAAGGCTGCCAGCAGGGCTGGAAGCTGGCTCCCCACCCAGCCCTGCTCAAATGCAACTCAGCTGAAATCTCAGTGCCATGAAGGGCAGCAAAAGGGAGAATCCCCGCTGCCACACCCAGCTTGAGCTGTGAGATGTTGGGCCATGAGATGCCAGGACCGAGAGCACACCCCTGCATGGGCTCACCTGCAAAGCGAGTGTAGGCTGTGTCTTGCAGGTAGGTGCCACAGCCAAAGTCAATCAATTTGGCCTGCCCGGTGGCCAGGTCCACCAGGATGTTCTGTGGTTTGATGTCCCTGTGCAGGACCCCACAGCTGGTGCAGTGCTGCACGGCCTCCAGCACCTGGCGGAACAGATCCCGCGCCTCCTCCTCGGACAGGAACCCCCGTGCCCGAATGAAATGATGCAGGTCCTGAGACCGCTTCGGGCGTTCCAGCACGATCAAGATGTATTTGGGGAGCTCAAGCCACTCCAGCAGCTGGATGACACCGGGGAAGCCAGTGGACACCTTCTCCAGCAGCACGATCTCCAGGGGTGCGCTGGTGCCGTTGGGCTGCAGGAGGAGCACGATGCCGTCAGTGGGGCTGATGCCATGCCGGGGGTCAGGAACTCCTCACCCAGCACGGGGTGCTCTGTGCCCTGCACTGGCCCCACGCCCGCTCTCCCTCGAGGTGTCCTGGTGGCTCCCACCCTGCTGGGCCTCGGCTCATCCCCGCCCGGCACGGCCCGGCTTCTGCCGCTGGCCCCGCTCACTCACCAGCTCGCCCCAGTGCCGGACGCGGTTCCTTGGCACCCTTTTGATGGCCACCTGCAAGCCAAGAGTAGCAGCGGGCTGAGCTCCCCGCCCGCCATGCCCAGCCTCAGCCCCAGCCCCAGCTCCAGCCCCATCCTCCTCCTCCTCCTCCTCCTCCTCCCCCCTCTCCCCCTCTCCCTTCTCCTTTTCCTTCTATCCCACCTCCTCCCCCTCCTCTCCCTCCTCCTCCTCCTCCTCCTCCGCCCGCCGCCGGCCCGCCGCTCACCGGGGCGCCGTCCGAGCGCCGCGTGGCCGCGAAGACGCTGCCGAAGCCGCCGCTGCCCAGCAGCGAACCCAGCCGGTACCGCTCCTTCAGGCCCTGCTGCGCCTTCCCTGCGGGCGGGACGCGGCTGTCAGCGCTCGGCCCGGGGCCAGGAGCGGCCCCCGAGCGCCCCCCGACCGCCCCGGGCCGGCCCTCCCCAGGCGTTCGCTCCCGGCAACGGGACAGCGGCGGCTCGGGGGCGGCGGCCGCGCTGCCGAGCGGCGGAGCTCGGGCCGGGGAAGCCGCAGCGGAGGCGGCGGCAGCGGCCGCGCCGCGTGTGTCCTCCGCGGGGCCCGGGAGGAGCCGGGGCCGGGGCCAGGCTCGGGCCAGGCGGAGCCAGAGCGAGGCGATGCCGCTCCAGCCCCAGGCACCGATGCCCGCCCAGAAGCGCCACCGCCAGCACGGCCAGAGCCGGGCGGAGGCGAGACCCCGGCGGGACGGCCGGGGGCGGGGACGGGGCAGCCCCGCCCGGAGCCGGGGGCGGGCCGGGGGCATGGCCCGGCCGGGAATGGGGAGAGAGAGAGACTGGGAGAGGAGGGGACAGCGGGAAAGGGAGAGCGGGAGACGGTGCGGGACAGCGGGAAAGGGAGAGCGGGACAGCGGGAGAAGGAGAGGGAGAGGAGTAAGAATCGGAAGTCAACAAAATCACTGCTGCCGCTGCTGCTGCTGCTGCCGCCGCCGCTGCTGCTGCTGCAACTGAAGCTCCGGGGCCGTTTGTCCCCGTGTCCGTTTTTCCGTTGCCCGCTCACCCCCACGCCCAGCCCCCCGCTCCCTGGGGGCAGCCCCTGAGCCTATCCAAACACGGGAACTTTGCCGTGTTCAGCCCAGACCCAGAGTCTGGACTCCTGCACGGGGGCAGAGGTATCTCCTCGGTCGCTGCTGTGCATTGTCCCCGCTGAGGATCAAACCCTGTCGGGGCACATTTCCTGGCTGAAGGATTCCCTGGTCCTGGTCCTGCACTTATGGCTCCAGTGTTGCTTTCCAGCAAAAACTGGAAGGCAAACTGTGTGGCTCATGGTACTTTAGAGTGTCTAGAACTCGCTAAGTCACTGATCTTAGAGGTGAGATGCATTTGGAATTAATGGGATGGAGAAGTAGTGCAAGATGGAAAAAGGGAGCAGAGAAATAAATAGAGGAAAACATCTTGGACTGTTTCTTTCAATTTTCATTTCACTTCTGGAAAGCTGTTTCAGTTTTCCAGGAATCTTCTCCACAGTCCTGTTTGCTCTTCTCAAGAACCTTTCCTGGAGAACCAGGTTGAGCTCCTGTCACAAGATGTGCCACCACCTGCAGCTTCTCTTGGCTTTCCACAGCGGGTGTGCAGCAGGACTTGCAGCAGAGCAGGACAAAGGTTTGGAGAACTTGACAGCTTGTCCATTCTTTTCCTGGTGAGCTGGGGAGTTGTGCCATTGGTGAGGTTTTCATTGTGACTGTTCCAGCCTTGGGAAACAGGAGGTGGAACCAGGACTTGTTAGGGAATGCAAGCCTGACTGAATGCAGAGAAGGAATCTCCAGAGCCCGCAGCCAGAAATGGAGAGTTGTGTGATAATCATTCCCACATCTCCATGGACACCTGGAAAGTGATCTAGAACATGAAAATGGGACAGAGGGAGTTTGTTTCTGTGTTCAGTTTGGGTGATTCTACATCTCCAGTGCTGGTATAAATCAAGAGCACAGTCAGATCATGATAAGCATCAGAACAGGCTGGACCTCTGAGAGTAGGTGACGGAATGGATTTGAAAAGAAGAAATGCAGGGAATGACTTGGTGGACTTTGTCTGGCAGAAGGGTAATTTGTTCTAATTATTTCTAGTCCATTGCTTCTGCTTTTGTCCTTCTTACAAGGCCATTTGCATCCCAGATTCCTCATGAAATGAGATCCCTGAGCTTCTGGAACTGCCTGAAAGATGCCCTGTTCTTGCAGGGACACTCAGGCTGAAACAGGAAGCAATTTTGAAGCAATTGTATTAAACAAACACCAGTTCTTAAGCAGAGATTGATGTCACTGCCCCCGACCAACCACCATGGGCAAATCTCTGGCTCAGCCTGGGGCAGTGACCTTGAGGGGTGCCCCACTGCAGGGAGGAATCTCCACAGCCCCCAAGAAGGGAAATGTCAGGAGACACTGCCATTAAAATTTGGATGGGGCTTTTCTAGTCTGAAGTGCTGCCCTGTCAGTCAGATGTGCCCAGGCTGGGCCAGCTCAGCAGCTCTGCAGGAGCTCTCAGTGGTGTCACTTGGTTGTTCCTTTCTCTGGGGATTTTTCCAGCCGTGCCACAGCTTCAGCTCCCTCTGAGGATGTGGAACTTTGGGATGGAGGAGTCAGGCTGGTTTCAGCATTATTCACCCCAACAGCAGCGTGACCCCCCTCCTTCATTTCCCACTGGGGCTTTGCAAACAGGGCCTTGCAGGAGTGGTTTGAGCCCATTGCAGGCAGAGCCTCCTGCTCCAGCAGGAACTGCCTTTCCTGTGCCAGGAGCAGGGCAGGTCCCGCTGCAGGAAAAGCCCCAGGCCAGCCCCAGCACAGGGAAGGCCTCGGGCGCAAGGGCAGAGTGCGGTGCTGGGAGCTGTGCCAGGGAGAGCCTGAGGCACCAAAGGTGCCTTGGCAGCAGCAGCTGCTTGCAGGGCATGGCCAGAAGCCTCCCTTGGCAAGCCGGCCTGGTGGCCAGCACTGCAGAGCTGCTGCCTCAGGGCTCATTTCTGGCTGGGCTCGGCCCCAGCCCACAGAGTGTGACCTCAGCCCTGACTCTGCCATGGCCCTTGTGCCTGAGCCCTGCAAAGCCCAAAGGTCACCTGTGCCCCCCTGGCTGTGCCAGCCCCTGGGGCAGGGGGAGGAAAGGCAGAGAAGGGGCTGGGTTTGGCTGTGGGATGTGGGGTCCAGCAGAGACCATGAGGAGTCGAGGCAGTGGATGGAGTGCACTGAGCAGCCCCTTCTGCCCATGCAGTCCTGGAATGGTTTGGATGGGAAGAGCTCTGCAGTGCTCATCTCATCCAAACCCCGCCATGAGCAGGGACATCTTTCACCAGATCAGGTTGTTCAGAGCCCTGTCCCAGCTGGACTTGAATGTTTCCAGGGATGGGGCACTGACCACCTCCCTGGGAACCTGTCCTGGTGTATCACCACCCTCATCATCAAACATTTCCTCCTTATCTGTTCTTATCTGAACCTCCCTTCCTTTAGTTTAAAACCACCCCCCTTTGTCCCGTTGTGCCAGGCCCTACTAAAACCTTTGTCCACACTTGTATTTCCAATGAGCCGGGTTTCCATGGCAACTGCCAGGACAGGTGACCCAGGTGTCACCCCCAGTGAGGGCTGCCATGGAAACAGTGCCCAGCACTGCCCCTTTCTGTCGGGCTGACCTGGCCTTTGGCCCTGGCCCTGGCGTTTGCTGCTGGTTCCACGGCGCCTGACCGGCCAGCGCGGCACAGGGCAGGTGGCCGTGGCACAAGCCCCCAGCAAGGGATCCCCTCTGGCTCTGGGCAGTGACACCAGCCCTGAGAGAGGGGCCAGGGCAGGTTTCCATGGCACCAACCATCACAACAGCTCCAGGAGCAGAGTGACTCTTGGCACGGAACTTTGCCGTGCTGTCGCTTAATATTAAATCTGGTTTTTGCTGATCCCTTGCTGGAGATTTTTTCAGTGCTCTCAAGGCCTCGTTGGTAACAGGGTGAAGGAGCCCTGGCCCAGGCTCTGGCCCTGGGGGACACGGGGACGCTGCCAGGGGGTCCCTGTCCCCCTGTCCCACCCCCCACAGCCCCAGCTCCCATCCCCGTGTCAGGCTCTGGGGTCGATCTCGTGGAACATCCTCTGGGGGAGGCTGCGGCGCCGGGGGCGGGGGGACCCGGGCGGACAGGGGACCCCGCAGTGCACGAACAGCGTTGGACTTCTCTGGGGGAACTGGGAGGGGGGGCCGGGGTGGAGTGACCTCCCCAGTGACCTCACACAGCCCCTGTGATGTCACACAGCCCCTGTGATGTCACAGAGCCCACTCTGAGATGCAACAGGCCACCTGTGATTTCATACAGGTGTCCTGTGAGGTCACAGCCTGCTCTTTGAGGTCCCAGTCTGCTCTGTGATATCACAAAATCTGCCCTGTGATGTCACAGCCCAGCCTGTGATGTCACAGACACCCTGTGATGTCACAGCCAGCTCTATGATGTCACAGCCACCTTTGTGATGTTATGCAGCCTCGCTGTGATGTTGCAGCCTGCTCTGTGATTTCTCAGTCAGCTCTGTGATGTCACAACCCACTCTGTATTGTCTCAGCCTTCTCAGTGACATCACACAGCTGCTCTGTGATGTCACAGAGCCATTTTCTATGATGGCAGAGTCTTCTCTGTGGCCTCACAGCCCGTTCTGTGATGTCACAGTGCCAGCCTGTAATGTCACAGCCGACTTTGTGACATCACAGCCTGCTCTGAGATGTCACAGCCTGCTCTGAGATGTCACAGCCTGCTCTGTGATGTCACATAATAAACCAGTGATGTCACAGCCAACTATATGATGGTCTGTGATGTCACACAATCACACAATCACAGAATTACTGGGTTGGAAGAGACCTTTAAGGTCATCAAGTCCAACCCATGCCCTTACACCACCTCAGCTAAACCATGCCACTGAGTGCCACATCCAGTCTTTTTTTAAACACATCCCATGATGGTGACTCCACCACCTCCCTGGACAGACAGTTCCAGTACTTTATCACCCTTTCCATAAAAACAAAAATTCCTAATATCCAACCTAAATTTCCCTTGGTGCAGCTTAAGACACTGTCCTCTGGTCCTGTCAGTTGCTGTGAGGAGAAAGAGACCGACCCCCACCTGACTGCAACCACCTTTCAGGGAGTGTGGAGAGTGATAAGGTCACCTCTGAGTCTTCTCCTAGCTGAACACCCCCAGCACGCTCAGGCATTCCTCACAGGACTTGTGTTCCAGACCCCTCACCAGCCTTGTTGCCCTTCTCTGGACATGCTCCAGCTCCTCCATGTCATTCCTAAATGGAAGGGCCCAGAACTTGACACAGCACTCGAGGAACGTTGCCAGTACGGGGGAAGAATGCCAAGTACACCAGTGCCAAGTAGAGGGGAAGAATCACTGCCCTGCTCCTGCTGGCCACACCATTCCTGATCCAGGCCAGGAGCCATTGGCCTTCTTGGCCACCTGGGCACACTACTGGCTCATGTCCAGCCTGCATTCAACCAGTACCCCCAGGTCCCTTTCAGCCTGGGCACTGTCCAGCCACACCATCCCCAGCCCAGAGCAGTGCAGGGGGTTATTGTGGCCAAAATGCAGGACTGGGCACTAGGACTGATTAAACATCATCTTACTGGAATCTTCCATCTATCCAGCTGTTCCAGGTTTTCCTGCAGAGCCCTCCTGCCTTCCAACAGATGGACACATGCTCCAAGCTTAGGGTCATCTGCAGATTTACTAATGAAAAGCTCAATCCCCTCATCCATGTGGTCAATAAAAATATGAACAGAGCTGGCCCAGCACAGAGCCCTGAGGGACAGCACTGGTGACTGTCCCCAGCTGGATGCAGCACCGCTCACCACCACTCTCTGGGCTGGCCATCCAGCCAGTTCTGAACCCAGCACAGAGTGCTCCTGTCCCAGCCGTGGGCTGCAGCTTTTCCAGGAGTGTGCTGTGGGAGACAGTGCCAAAGGCCTTGCTGGAGTCCAAATAGACACATCCACAGCCTGTCCTGCATCCACCAGGAGGGTCACCTGGCCATAGAAGGAGACCAGGTTGGTCAAACACGACCTAGCCCTCCTAAACCCCTGCTGGCTGGGTCTGACACCCTGGCCATCCTGGAAGTGCTGTGTGATGGCACTCAGTGTAAACTGTTCCATGACCTTACCGGGTACTGAGGTCAGGCTGACTGGCCTGGAATTACCAGGATCCTCCTTCCCACCCTTGCTGTGAATGGGCGTCACATAGGGCAGCTTCCAGTCATCTGGGACCTCACCAGTGAGCCAGGACTGCTGGTAAATGATGGAGAGCGGCTTGGCAAGCTCATCTGCCAGCTCCCTCATCACCCTGGGGTGGATCCCATCTGGTCCCATGGATTTACGAACATCCAAGCAGCTCAGCAGTTCTCTGATGGCCTCCTCTTGGATAACAGTGGTCCACTCTGCTCCCTGACACCATCTGCCAGCCCAGAAGGACAGTTGTCCTGAAGGCAAATTGTCTTCTTACTAAAAACTGAGGCAAAAAATGGCATTAAGCACCTCTGCCTTCTCCTCATCTGCAGTGATTAAATTCCCTTCCACATCTAATAACAAACAATGGTTGGTCTTACCCTGCCTTTTACCATTGATATATTTGTAAAAACCTTTTTTATTATCCTTTACAAAAGCTGCCATTTTAAGTTCAAATTGTGCTTGGGACTCCCTAATTTCTTTCCTACATGCCCTAGCAAGCCCCTTAAATACCTCCTGAGAGACCTGACCCTCCTTCCAAAGATGATACATCCTCTTTTTTTCCTACGTTCCTTCAAAACCTCCTTCCCCATCCAGGCTGGACGTTTGTCTCGTCGACTCATCTTTCGGCACACAGGGACAGTCTGTTCCTGTGCCCTCGAGATCTCTGTTTTGAAGTATGCCCACCATCCTGAAGCCCTTTGTTTTTAAGGGCTGCTTCCCAAGGAACTCTCTGAATAAGTCTCCTAAGTAGGCCAAAGTCTGCCCTCCAAAGTCCAATGTAAAAGCCTTATTAGTGTTCCTTGTGACTTCACCAAATATTGAGAACTCTATAATTTCATGATCACTGTGCCCCAAGTGACCTCCAACCACCACATCTCCCACCAGCCCATCTCTATTTACAAACAACAGATCCAACATAGTCCCTCTCCTGGTGTCCTCACTCACCAGCTGCAACAAAAAGTTGTCCTCCATACACTCTAAAAATTTCCTGGACTGCCTCTTTTCTGCTGTATTAGGTTTCCAGCAGATGTCCAGCCGATTGAAGTCACCTTCAAGAGCAAGGGCTGGTGATCCAGAAATATTCTCTAGCTGCTTGAAAAATAACCTGTCCACCACTTCTTCCTGGCTGGGTGGACGATAACAGACTCCCAGTAGGATGTCAGCCTTGTTGGCCTTCCCCCTAAGTCTTACCCATCGGCATTTGACTTCATCTCATAAGTTTCAATACTTATGGTGTCAAAAGCCTCCCTAATGTAAAGGGCCACCCCTCCAGCTCTTCTCCCTCTCCTGTCTCTCCTGAAGAGCTTGCAGCCATCCAGTGCAGTGCTCCAGCCATGTGAGTCGTCCCACCCTGTTTCTGTGATGGCAATGACATCATAGCTCTGCTGCTGCACCATGGCCTCCAGCTCTTCTTGTTTGTTACCCATGCTGTGTGCATTGGTGTACATGCACCTCAGCTGGGCTGCTGATTTCACCCCTAACTCAGGCTTACCACCCACGAGCCTGCTTCCAGACAACCCAGCTGCATCCCCTTCCCCTTCAGACCTAGTTTAAAGCCTTTTCAACAAGTTCTGACAGTTCATGAGCTAAAATTCTTCTGCCCTTCACAGAAAGATGGAGCCCGTCTAGTCCAAGCAGGCCAGGTGCTGTAAAAGTTGCCCCATGATTAAAGAATACCAAATTTTACCAATGACACCAACCCTCTAGCCACTCGTTGATAATGTGAGCTCTCCTATTGCTTTCACCATTTTTCTCAGACTCCAAAGGGACTGAGGAAAAGACTGTCTGTGCTCCTGTCCTATTGACCACCTGACCCAATGCCCTAAAGTCCCTTTTAATTGTCCTGACATTCCTCTTTTCAATCTCATCACTGCCAGCCTGGGGTATCAGCAGTGGGCAATAATCAGAGGGCTGAATGAGCCCAGGCAGTGTGTCAGTGATATCCCGTACCCGGGCCCCAGGGAGGCAGCAGACTTCTCTGTGGGGTGGGACTGGTTGACATATGGGGCCCTCTGTTCCCCTCAGGAGGGAGTCACCCACCACGATTACCCTTCTTTCCTTTTTGATGTTAGAGGTGCTGATCTGTCTCACAGATGAATTGGGACGCTCCCTGGGCAGATAATTTTCTTCTAAATCTTCCTGACTCTCTACATCCAGGAGCTCATGCCTGTTCTGAAGTGGCACCTGAATAAGGGATGGGGGCTGGGAGGAGTTTTTATTAATACTTCCCCAAGCAGGGACCCATTTCCAGTCCCCTTCATCTCCCAAGCATTCTTCTATTGCCTGACAGTGGGAGGCATGGGAGTCCTCTGACCCTTGGTGGGCCTCCTGTAAGGATGGAAGGGCTGAACTCCACCAATCTATTTCCCTTTCACTTTCCCTGATACTCCTTAGTCTTTCAACTTCCTCTCTACGCTCGGCCACCAGTGTGCGGAGATCATTGACCTGTTCACACCGCAGGCAGATTTCCTCTGCACTGTCCCTGAAACCACTGCTAAGCTCAAACAGTCCACACAAGAATGAGTCTGTACAGACACATCCTTCCTGGAGGGTTCCATTTGGTTACATAGATTTGCACTAACTAGCGTTTTTGGTTGTGTGAAGACCATTACTAACAGAAACCCTGAAACCAAACAACAAAAACACCGAAAGCAACACACAGCAAACCTTTCCAACAGGGGCCACCTGGAAACCTGCAACCCTGCCTGCGCAAACTGCGTGCAAACTGCTACACAAACTGCCATGCCACGCCCTCAAAGCCGTGCCATGCCCCTGCTTGCCTGCTCCGGGTCATCGCACTCCCCAGAGGCCTCTTTTAAAGCCCCAGCTTCACACCGCAGCCGAGAAAAACCCCACCGTGCACCTGCACGGACAAACGAGCATAACACAACCCACCTGCTAAGCGGCATTATGGGGGTGCATCCCCATCCTGCCCCAGGGAGGGTGGTTTAGGAGCTTAGAAATGCTCCTTGGGCCTCAGCATTGCAGGTAAATGAAGGCAAACCCATTCTCTCTTCACATGGCAAAGAGGAAAACAGTTCCCTGGATACCTGCAATATGGACCAGAGAAAGATAACCACAGATTAATGACCTTGTTTCCCCACCTCCACAAGAACCACCAGGACTCCAGCGCAGAGAAGCGCAGGGTGACCAAGGACGGATGGGACACTGCTGGAGCCAAGAGTCGTGTGCTGTCTTCTGTTTGATCTCTTCCCCACCCCACTCCTGATCTTCCCCACACCCATGCACCCCCACTCTTTCCTTCCCCACCCCATCCTCCATCTTTCCCCTCTTTCCTTCTCACTCTCCTGTCTCCTATCCCTTTCTATCTGTCTACCGCACATTTATTGTTAAATAAATTCCCTGTTGTTGACTTTTGTAGATGACCTCCTGGACTGCTGATCGTTCTCAAAGGAGAACCCAAAATACACATACACACAGCTTGACCCGCACACTGAAGACCCTCACTTCTTTATTTATGCCAATTGATTAGCATAAATCATAATAAATATAGCTTTAGTTCAATTCTAGGCCATGCACCACATGTCTTCCACAGATGTGGTTGCAATCTGCTGTAATAGCAATTAAAAGGGAAGGTGATAACGGCACCTTGACCACTGATAAACTAAAGGTAGTTTGGGATTGTGACAGTCTCTTTCAAAGGGTTTCCACTCCTGGTGACATCTTGTTAATGACACTTATTATCCCATTGAGGGTAAAGCCACAAAGCCACAGCTTTTCTTTTAACAATACTCTATGCCTTATACCCAGTTATAGTGCTGATTAAATCCCAATGGAACTGTCCTCTGCCTGTTAGAACATACCAGTGTGAGCCCCAAATGGGAGCACATGGCCAGCTGTGGATGTTGATGCCTGACTGGACAGGAGCAGCAAGGATTTATTTGTGAAAATAATACTATTGACAACTAAGACATTTGCCTTGACCTCTAAGAAAATGTCAATATTGTGTTGAAACCCCAGCAACTGTGCTTGCATATGTTGGAAATGGATGTATCTGTATGAGAACTCTGTGTGATTCTATGTTTACAGAAAACACCACCTGAGAGACATCTGATCGCTCTAATAGCTGTATCTGTAGTTTTAGCAAAATGATGGGCTGCAGCTTTAACAATTCAGCTCCCTCACAACTCACCAATGGCTACAGTCCAACTGCACACCGTGTCAAGTTTCATTGCCTGTCACTGCTGGAGTGAATCTGGCATTGGCAAGAAACTGTTGCAATGGTCTGAGTCCATGCTGAAATGGACAACAGCACACCAGACAAGGAACCCGCATTACCACCCATCGTCAGGCAGAGAAGATACAGCATGTCCTGGAAAGAGGGAAGAAAGATAGAGAACATTGCTGGTGGGAAACTATTTTGGGATGGCCACACAGAGCAACTGGAATTTTGAATTTAATGTTGTAGTTTTGTTTGTTTTGGCTATATTCTGCTTACTGTTTATATTCATCCTGTATATCCTGTCAGAAGATAAACCAAATTATATCCATCCAACATGTAAACCACATACAATGAACTCAGTACATGAAATGTAATATAATTGCAGTATTTCTGAACCATAAATTAGAAAACTTTTCAATTAACTGTACCCTTACCTCTAATCTGCAATACGCCACATATTTTTGACAAAGATGCAAGAGATAACTGAATTACCATTCAAAGAATTGGTAATTTGTATTAACTGTAGCCACAGGGTAAAGGGACTCAAAGCCGGGCACAGGATATGAGGTGTGGCCTCCCCAGTGCCCAGCAGAGAGGGACAATCAGAGCCCGGTCCTGCTGCCCACGCTATTGCTGGCACAGACAACCAGGATGCCCCTGGCATATTCCTGACCAGAATCCCTCCCTCCCCACCCAGCCCCCAATCCCTGCAATAGAGAATGGACATTTTCCTTGGCCCTACTTTGTTATTAATCTTTTTTAAAAACACACTTTTTATAGTCTTCCACAGTAGACACCAGATTTAGTCCAAATGGAGCTTTTGCCTTCCTCATGATCTTTCTCCAGCAACTTGGGGCCGAGTGCTGGGACCCAGGGTGGGCTGGGTGGGAAAAGCACTTTGGCACTTTTGCACAGAGCTTCCTTGGGGATGTTGAGGGGAGGAACAAAGGTGGGACAAGAGAGAGCTGCAGATCATTGAGAGAGGAACAAGAGTAGGCAAAGTCAAGGGGCAAAGGCATTAAGAAGGCCTTTGTGTCCAGGGGCATCTGCATGGAAACCACCAGGCCTCTGGCAGAAAGGCTGCCATGCCCACCAGGCCTTTGTGACCCGTGGTGACATCGTGCCCCGAGGCCATTGTGACGCATGTGCATGTCATGACCCTGCTGCCCCACCACCCATGCCAACAGCAAGGCAGCCTGGTCAGGGAGAGCGGGCTGAGGAAGGATGACAGCGTTGCCTTTTGGTCTGCACAGATGTTGACTTTATGTGTGGGCTGCTTTCACAGCATCACAGAATGACTGGGTTGGAAGAGACCTTCAAGATCATCAAGTCTAACCCATGCCCTAAACACCTTAACTGACCCATGGCACCAAGTGCCATAGCCAGTCTTTTTGTGAACATTCCAAGGGATGATGACTCCACCACCTCCCCAGGCAGTCCATTCCAACATTTTATCACTCTTTCTGTGAAAAACTTCATCCTAGTATCCAACCTATATTTCCCCTGACACAACTTGAGACTGTGTCCTCACGTTATGACATTTGTTGCCTGGAGAAAGAGACCAAACCCCACCTGACTGCAACCACCTTTCAGGGAGTTGTAGTGCGTGACATGGTCACCTCTGAGTCTCCTTTTCTCCAGGCAAAGCAACCCCAGCTCCCTCAGTTGTTCCTCACAGGATTTGTGTTCCAAGCCCATCACCAGCCTTGTTGCTCTTCTCTCGAGCATCTCAACGTCCTTCCCAAACTGAGGGGCCAGAACTGGACACAGCACTTGAGGTACGGCGCCAGTACAGGGGAAGAATGCCAAGTACACCAGTGCCGAGTACAGGGGAAGAATCACTGCCCTGCTCCTGCTGGCCACACCATTCCTGATCCAGCCCAGGAGTCATTGGCCTTCTTGGCCACCTGGACACACTGTTGGCCCATGTTCATCTGGCTGTTGACCGGTGCCTCCACGTCCCTTTCTGCCTGGGCACTGTCCAGCTACACTGTCCCCAGCCTAGAGCAGTGCAGGGGGTTTTTGTGGCCAAAATGCAGGATTTGGCGAGTGATTTTATTAAACTCCATCCCACTGGAATCTGCCCATCCATCACACTGTTCAAGTCTCCCTGCAGAGCCCTCCTGCCTTCCAACAGATGGTAGAAGTAGGTAACTAAGCTTCCAGCTTAGTGTCATCTGCAGATTTACTAATGAAGGACTCAATCCCCTCATCCGTGTCATCAGTAAAAATATTGAACAGAGCTGGCCCAGCACAGAGCCCTGAGGGACAGCACTGGTGACTGTCCCCAGCTGGATGCAGCACCGCTCACCACCACTCTCTGGGCCGGCCATCCAGCCAGTTCTGAACCCAGCACAGAGTGCTCCTGTCCCAGCCGTGGGCTGCAGCTTTTCCAGGAGTGTGCTGTGGGAGACAGTGTCAAAGGCCTGGATGGAGTCCAAATAGACACATCCACAGCCTTTCCTGCATCCACCAGGAGGGTCACCTGGTCATGAAAGGAGACCAGGTTGGTCAAACACGACCTAGCCCTCCTAAACCCCTGCTGGCTGGGTCTGACACCCTGGCCATCCTGGAAGTGCTGTGTGATGACACTCAGTGTGAACTGTTCCATGACCTTACCACGTACTGAGGTCAGGCTGACTGGCCTGTAATTACCAGGATCCTCCTTCCCACCCTTGCTGTGAATGGGTTTCACATTGGGCAGCTTCCAGTCATCTGGGACCTCACCAGTGAGCCAGGGATGCTGGTAAATGATGGAGAGCGGCTCTGCAAGCTCATCTGCCAGCTCCCTATCACCCTGGGGTGGATCCCATCTGGTCCCATGGATTTATGAACATCCAAGCAGCTCAGCAGGTCTCCGACTGACTCCTCTTGGAAAATGGGTGCACCATTCTGCTCCCTGGCACCATCTACCAGCCCAGGAGGACAGTTGTCCTGAAGGCAAATCGTCTCCTCACTAAAAACTGAGGCAAAAAATGGCGTTAAGCACCTCTGCCTTCTCCTCATCTCCAGTTATTAAATTCCCTTCCACATCTAATAAAAAACAAAGGTCGGTTTTACCCTTCCTTTTACTCCTGATGCATTTGTAAAAACATTTTTTATTATCCTTTACAAAAGCTGCCATTTTAAGTTCAAACTGAGGTTTGGCTTCCCTAATTTCTTCCCTTCATGCCCTTGCAAGCCCCTTAAATACTTCCTGAGAGACCTGGCCCTCCTTCCAAAGATGATACATCGTCCTTTTATTCCTAAGTTCCTTCAAAACCTCCTTCCCCATCCAGACTGGATGTTTGCCTTGTCGACTCGTCTTTCGGCACACAAGGAAAGTCTGTTCCTGTGCCCTCGAGATCTCTGTTTTGAAGCTTCCCACCTTTCCTGAACTCCTTTGTTTTCAAGGGCTGCTTCCCAAGGAACTCTCTGAATAAGTCTCCTAAGTCGGCCAAAGTCTGCCCTCCAGAAATCCAGGGTAAAAGTCTTATTAGTGTTCCACCTGACTTCACCAAATATTGAGAATTCTATAATTTCATGATCACTGTGCCCTCAGTGACCTCCAACCAGTACATCTCCCACCAGCCCATCTCTATTTACAAACAACAGATCCAACACAGTCCCTCCCCTGGTGGGCTCACCCATCAGCTGCAACAAAAAATTGCCCTCCACAAACTCTAAAAATTTCCTGGACTGCCTTTTTTCAGCCCACCTCAGCTGGGCTGCTGATTTCACCCCTAACTCAGGCTTACCACCCACGAGCCTGCTTCCAGACAACCCAGCTACATCTCCCTCCCCCTTCAGACCTAGTTTAAAGCCCTCTCAACAAGTTCTGCCAGTTCATGAGCTGAAATTCTTCTGCGCTTGACAGAAAGATGGAGCCCACCTGGTCCAAGCAGGCCAAGTGCTGTAAAAGTTGCCCCATGATTAAAGAATCCCAAATTTTACCAATGACACCAACCCTTGAGCCACTTTTTGATAATGTGAGCTCTCCTATTGCTTTCACCGTCTTTCCCAGACTCCAAAGGGACTGAGGAAAAGACTGTCTGTGCCCCTGTCCTATTTACCACCTGACCCAATGCCCTAAAGCCCCTTTTAATTGCCCTGACACTCCTCTTTTCAATCTCATCACTGCCAGCCTGGGGTACCAGCAGTGGGTAATAATCAGAGGGCTGAATCAGCCCAGGCAGTGTGTCAGTGATATCCCATACCCAGGCCCCAGGGAGGCAGCAGACCTCTCTGTGGGGTGGGTCTGGTCGACATATGGGGCCCTCTGTTCCCCTCAGAAGGGAGTCACCCACCACGATTACCCTTCTTTCCTTTTTGATGTTAGAGGTGCTGATCTCTCTCACAGATGAATCATAATTGGGAGGCTCACTGGGCAGATAATTTTCTTCTAAACCATCTGGCTGACTCTCCAGATCCAGGGGATCATACCGAATCTGAAGTGACACCTGGCTTGGGAGAGGGGGTTGGGAGGGATTTTTATTATTACCTCCTCGAGTAGGTACCCACTCCCACTCCCCTTCATTGGCCAGGTGTCCTTCTATAGCCTGACAGTGGGAGGTGTGGGAGACAGCGGGAACCAAGGAGAGCATTGCTGCCCTGCCAGACCTCATGGAACCAAGGATCCATTGGGACACTGCAGGGCCCTGGGGCACCACGGTGCCATTGTGACACTGCAGGGCCCGAGGATCCAAGGGACTTTGTGACACCAGAGGGACATTGTGACACTGGGAGGCCTCATGGAATCATGGAGAGCATTGGGACACTCTGGGGTCTCATGGAACCGTGGTGACACCAAGTTGTCTGTGAGTGTTGATCTGCTGGAGGGCAGGAGGGCTCTGCAGAGGTACCTGGACAGGCTGGATCCAGGAACCAAATCCAACAAGGTGAGGTTTAACAAGTCCATGTGCCAGGTCCTGCACTTTGGCCACAACAACCCCTGCAGAGCTACAGGCTGGGGACAGAGTGGCTGGACAGCAGCCAGGCAGAAAGGGACCTGCAGGGACTGATGGACAGCAGGCTGGACATGAGCCAGCAGTGTGCCCAGGTGGCCAAGAAGGCCAATGGCTCCTGGCCTGGATCAGGAATGGTGTGGCCAGCAGGAGCAGGGCAGTGATTCTTCCCCTGTGCTCAGCACTGGTTGGGCAGCACCTCAAGTGCTGTGTCCAGTTCTGGGCCCCCCAATTTAGGAAAGACCTGGAGGGGCTGGAGCGTGTCCAGAGAAGGGCAACAAGGCTGCTGAGGGGTCTGGAGCACAAGTCCTGTGAGGAGCGGCTGAGGGAGCTGGGGTTGTTTATCCTGGAGAAGAGGAGGCTCAGGGGACACAAGGCAGTGTCAGGGCACAGGTTGGACCTGATGATCTCCAAGGTCTTTTCCAAGCAAGGCTTGCTGATTCTGGGATTCTCTGAAACCACACATGGAGCAATTGCAGGAGGAGCCCTAGGCCGCCTCTTCAGAAGCTCCAGCAGCCCAGGTCCCTCAGCTCCTCCTCACAGCCCCACAGCCCATCCTGTCAGTCCTGCAGAGCCTCTGCAGCCCCTCCTCACTGCCCAGAACAGGCAGCCCCACAGCCAGACACAGCAGCCCAGATGTGCCCCCCTGGCCTGGGCTGCCTCTGGCAAGGGAGCAGCACGAGGCACTGCAGGAGCCTGCAGACAATTCCTGCAGCACTTGTGGGATGATCCTGCTCCCCAAGGGACGATCCCATGGTGCCAAGTCAGGAACTGGAATGGGGAGTGGGGCCAAAGAGGAAAGGGCAAACAGGGATGGGCTGTGTGCAGGGGAGGGAACAGGGATGGGCAATGGGAAGAAATATTTACAAGGGAAGACTAAAGAAAGCAAAGGTGAAGCCAAGGAAATGCTCAGGGCAGTTTGGGGGTGGCTGCCAGGCAGCCCTGGCTCTGAGCAACAGCGTCTGCAGCGGGACAGGAAACTCCCAGCTGATGGGAACAAACTTTCTGGCTGACTGCAGAGGCCAGGACAAAGCTGAGTGGTTTCCCTGGCGTCCCCCAGCCCTTCCTGGCCCCAGGGGCTGATGGCATTTGTGCTCCCTCAGGTTCATGTCCCCACAGCAGCAGCATGGGGGTGCTCCCGCCTGCTGTGTGCAATGCAAACAGGGGCTCCTGAGCCAGCGCTGCCGTGGCTGTGCCTGCAAGGATGCGGCACCTGTGTGAGCTGGGGGAGAGGCCAGGGCTGCAGAGGGGGGATGTTGTTGGCAGCTCCATGAGGACGCTCTGGGACGCTGCCCTGGGCTGTCCAGCGCACTGGGGATGGATCAGCCCCTGCTCTGCTGCCCCTTCCCTTCTCCCCCAGGGCCCTTGCAGAGCACCAGCCATGCTGTCTGCCCCCAGCCTGCCCACGGCCAGCCTGGGGCTGCTCACGGGGGTTTTCTGTGCTGAGCATTGGCCTGGCCGTGTTCTTGAGAGAGCCTGGGCAAGGAGCCTGGAGCCCCCAGGCCCTGGCCTGAGGCATCAGCGCTGCCCCAGGAGTGCCCATGGGCTGTCCCTGCTGCAGCCCCGGCACTGCCACCCCCAGGACTGTGCCCGGCCCCGAGAGCACTCAGGCCCTGCAGCAACACCAGGGCCACCAGGGCAGCGGGGCAGGGCCACGGGAGCAGCACTGGCAACAGCAAGCACAGCCCCCCATTGACACAGTCTGTGTCCACAGGGAAGGGGGGAGAAACAAAATGAGAAATGGTACAACAATGACATTTTTTTGTGGAGAATATTGAAAAAAGAAAACAAAGGTAACGGACTTTCAAAATGAAACCAACAAGAAGTATCAAAGATGACTTTTATTACAAGTGGTTTGCAGAAATTGGCCAGCAGTTTAATGTTCCTGAAACCATCCAGTCACCAGTCTCCTCGCTGCAGCCTTGAGCTCCTGGTTCCTCAGGCTGTAGATGAGGGGGTTCAGGGCTGGAGGCACCACCGAGTACAGAACAGACAGGGCCAGATCCAGGGATGGGTATGAAATGGAGGGGAGCTTCAGGTGAGCAAACATAATTGTGCTGAGGAACAGGGAGACCAAGGCCAGGTGAGGGAGGCAGGTGGAAAAGGCTTTGTGCCGTCCCTGCTCAGAGGGGATCCTCAGCACGGCCCTGAAGATCTGCACATAGGAGAAAACCATGAACACAAAACAACCAAATGCCAAACAGACACTAACTGCAACGAGCCCAAATTTCCTGTGGTGGGATTTGGAGCAGGAGAGCTTGAGGATGTGTGGGATTTCACAGAAGAACTGGCCCAGGGCATTGCCATGGCACAGGGGCAGGGAAAATGTATTGGCCGTGTGCAGCAGAGCACTGAGAAAGGCACTGGCCCAGGCAGCTGCTGCCATGTGGGCACAAGCTCTGCTGCCCAGGAGGGTCCCGTAGTGCAGGGGTTTGCAGATGGACACGTAGCGGTCGTAGCACATGATGGTCGGGAGGGAAAACTCTACTGAGATGAAGAAGTCAAAAAAAAAGAGCTGAGCAGCACATCCTGTGTAGGAGATGGTGCTGGTGTCCCAGAGGGAATTGTGCATGGCTTTGGGGACAGTGGTGCAGATGGAGCCCAGGTCGCTGAGGGCCAGGTTGAGCAGGAAGAAGAACATGGGCGTGTGCAGGTGGTGGCCGCAGGCTACGGCGCTGATGATGAGGCCGTTGCCCAGGAGGGCAGCCAGGGAGATGCCCAGGAAGAGGCAGAAGTGCAGGAGCTGCAGCTGCCGCGTGTCTGCCAGTGCCAGCAGGAGGAAGTAGCTGATGGAGCTGCTGTTGGACATTGTCTGTGGCTGCACATGGGGACCTGTTCATGGAGAAAGGACAGTGAAGAGTTAGAGGATATATCTGTAACCAAAATCTAAGCCATTTCCCCATCTCAATGCCCTGGAACACACATAGACAGCCTTTTGTGTTCAAGAGTTCTGGGGTTTTCTTCATAAGCTCCCCCCATGTCTCTCCAGGTAATCTTGGATATCAGAAACCCTCAGCATTTCCGCTGCACTCAGGGAGAACAGAGGAAGTTCTTTGAGGCAAAGTGATGAGTGGAGAGTGAGGGCAGATGGTCTGCAATTCTGACCTCTTCAGAGTTTCTCCGGGCTTTAACCTCTCTCAGGTAGAGGGTGATCACCTTGCCACATTTGTCCTAAAATGTCACCAGGCACTGCTGAGAGCAGATGGAACCACCACAGCCCAGCTCCATATTTGTAGCCAAGGACTCGCGTTGCTCATTTCACTAACCCAACAGCATTTTCAGTGTCACAACACCTCTGCCTTTCCCCATCAATCTTGTAACTCAGAGATGCTCTAGGACAGGTTTGAATCCTGGATTGAAGCTCCCAGCTTGGACTGAAATCTCAGGGAATCTTCCATGTGTCCTTCTGATGGCACTGGATGCAGGGAGATGCAGCTCCTTCCCTGGCTGCACTGACAGCATTGCCCAGAGCCGGGCACTGGGGACAGCTGTGTCACCCTGAGCCAGCTGTGCCCCCTCCCAGAGCCCCCAGTGCTGGGCAGCTGCTCCCAGCCCTGTGCTCTGCAGAGGGAACTGGGCCCGGGGCTGCAGAGCTGCCCCACGGCTCTGCTGCAGCTCTGCCTGCACAGGAGGGGCTGCATGCCTTGGAGCCCCGGCCCTGAGGGCAGAGGCTTGGCTGGGGGAACAGGAGGGAGGGGGCTTGTTCAGAGGGAGGGTCTGCACTGGAGGGGATCCTCTGGACATCTCTAAATTCTCCCTGCCACAGCATTTCTGGGTTTTGCTTTCTCTCCTTCCCTGATCTTCTCTCTGCTTCCTGGATATTTTCCTCCTGCAGGTGTTTCCCTGTGCCTGAGCTCTCCCTGCCAGCACTCACAGACCCCAAATCTCTGTGCACTCTCCTTGGCCTGAGAGAACCCTGCCTGTTTGCAGGGCACTGGCTGGGGGCAGGTTCTGTTTGCAGCTTGGAGAAAGGACAGCTCAGACTGAGCCTGATGGCTCCAGCAGAGGTGATGCTGCTGCTGTCCATGGGCAGAGTGGCTGAAAGCATATTAGACATCTCCTGTGAACCTATTGATCACTAAAAGTAACAGTTCAGATGTCTCAGGCACTTGTCAAAATTCATAATCAATAATTCATAATAATCCTTTATTATTTATCTTTCCATCCCTGCCATTCTCCAGTAGTAGGAAACTGGATACAAAGTCTTTGGTGATTTCCTCATTTTTATCAAAATCGTTGTTATGGGAAATTCTATGATTGATCAGAACCCCTCAGCATGTCAGAGATTCATGAGCATTTTAACTCCCCTGTACCAAAAATACTCAAGAGTTGTACTCACAGGGTCTGTGGGCATTGGGATGTTCCAGCTGTAGGAGATCACTCCAGGAGCTGCAGCTGCATTGTCCTGCAGCCAGAGGTTCCTGTGCCAAGGGCTGCCAGGGATTCTGCCCCAGGCACTTCTCAGCACCTTCCCAGCCCTGACTGACAGAAGCTCTCTGTGCCTCTGTGCTGTGCCCGGGCTGGCTGCAGGCAGTGCCCCAGCCCTGCTGGGCTGGGAGAAGAGCTGCTCATCCAGAGAAATGTGCTTTTGAAGCTCTCCTTGGTTACGAGGCTCACCCTCTGTGCCAGGAGCCCAGCCCAGCTCAGCAGCACAGACACAGCACAAGGACTTTAATGACCCTCTGGGGCTTTGTGCTCAGGCCCTGAACATCAGGCCCTGAGAGGGAGCTGCAGAAACCTCTCCAGAACTCCAAGTCAGAATCCAACTCCAAAGTTTCTTTGACTTTTAATGGGTCCCACTGAGGGACACGGCTGAGAAAGTGTCCCCAGGCCCCAGGCAGAGCAGAGAACTGGAGGCACTGATGACAGGTGGGGACCAAGAGAAGCCAAGTCCTGGTGCCCTGGGGCACAGCAGGGTCTGTGCCACCAAGGGCTGTCAGGAGACACCTTGTCCTGAGGCACTGGGGCCTCCTGGCACAGCCCCAGCCAGGCTGGGCACTGTCAGCCCCTTGTCCTGCCCTCAGCATCCCCCCCTAGCCCACATCCCAGTGGCCTCAAGGATCTGCTGGAAGGAGTCCCTGGGTAGCCTTGCTCAGGAATGGCCCTGGGGGCTCCTTCATGCTCCCAGGGACTGCAGGTTTTTCAAAGCACTTTGGCTTTGGCTTTTGCCTTGGAGTCTCTGAGAGCTTTGTGCAATCATGGCCTCCAATTATCTGCTGTAATTAGTCCCTTGAGAGGCTTTGTCAGGAACAACACTCAGTGGGGCTCATGAATGCTTCAAGGTACTTCAGTTCTTTTAAGGTACTTGGTGTTTCCCTTTTGATCCAGACTCTGTGAGAGGTTTGTGCAATCATGGCCCCAATTATCTGCTTTAAGGAGTCCCTTGAGAGCTTTGTACTGACACTCAGTGGGGCTCATTGATGCTTTGAGATACTCAAGGAGTTTAAGGCACTTTGGATTGTCCTTTCCACACTGAGTCTCTGTGAGGTTTTTGTGCCATCCTGTCCTCCAGTTCTCTCCTCCAAGGAGTCCATGAGGAACCTGCATTGTGGATGGACCTCAGTGGCACCCATTAATGGCTCGAGAAACTTTGGGGTTTTCTTCTGACTTTGACTCCCAGACAGGTTTGTGCAATCTCCTCTCAGGCCCTGAGGTTTCAGGGCTCAGCTCCAAATGCACCACGGGGCTCATTAGGATCAAGCAAGTCCTGACAAACCATGGCTGTGCATTGATTTCCCTCTGCTCTACTGCAGTTCATTACGAAGGTTTCCTTTTAGGTTATGGAGAAATATTTCAAAGAGCTTCTAAGAAATATGTATTCCTATTTTAAAGAGTGTCTTTATTACTGTTTTCTTTTGAGAAGAGATGATTGCAGCATTCTGTGATTGATATTGATGCAGGGCCTCTCCTAAGGAGGTCTGCCAAGGTCAAAGAAGTTTTACCTTGAGGTCTGACCCAGTGTGGACAACCTTGCACCACATTCCCCAACCCCATGTGAGAAACAATTTTCACTTTCAAAAATTTAACTGGTTTAATAAGAACTTATCAAAATACAACAGAAGACTGAATAAAGTAAAGAATACAGCACCAGGAGCAAAGGATTCAGTCACCATGTGCTCATCTACAAAATGGATGTTCTGTCTTTTATACCTCCAGCCCCTCCCAAAGTCTTGTCAATCTACTCCTCCTTCGCTGTCCAGTGGTGGAGATCACTTTCTTACAGCTTGACTGGAGCTCAGGCTCTGCCATAGCAACAAGCCGACCCTCCCAAATGCCCTGACTGCTGAGGGCATCCCACGATAACAATGCAGGGGGAAGGAAAAGATAACTATACACCTACACAACTTCTCTTAACATATACCTAATATTCACCCCTTAATTGGGAGAGTCAACCATAGGATTACTTATCTATAACAAACCCCCATTTTCTGTTTTTACAAGTCATTTTGCTGGAACAATTAAGTAAAAAAAATTCTCTCTCTCTTGAAAGAGTCATACTAGCATCTGTGTATGTGGGCAAGGACAGTGGGAACAGGAGAAAAATCTCAGGTTTTCCTTAGACACACTTATTTGGAATGGACAAAAGGGCCTAACAGAGGTCCAGGATGGCTTTGACTCCCATCTATCATGCCTATGTGGTTGCTACCCATAGTCATTGTATCTTAGGGGTCCAGAGGCCAGCTCAGTCTCGCCCTCCAGTCCCTGTTGTATTCAAAGACAGTTGAGGGAATGACAGTGGTCCGATATGACCTTTTGTCCCTACCTTACCATGCCTACGGGGTTACTGCCCACAGCAGGGCTATGCCATCTTCTTGGAAGTGAACAAAGGGGTCTTGCCCTCCTTCCTTTGTCTTATTTTCTTAAAGAAGCTATCTCATTACCTCTTACGGTCCCTTGTGTACTTCCCCTCAACAGGTGCTGGTAATTCTCACCCATTAAAACAGGAAGACAGTTCACAAACTGGTTGGTGGAAGCTTGACTTTGGGTGTCTTGGTGTTTTTCTGGTTGTCTTTCAGTCTCTGCCTGAGAGTCAATCTCGTTTCCCCTGGCCTGGATGTTACAGTCCACTCATTGTGTTTTTCCTGCTGGGCCTTTAATTCTGTTGGCATGAGTCCATCTGTTGGCATGAGTCCATCCCCACTCTGCAGTTCACACGGCCGATTCGGTGGTGAGCAGTTCCTGAAAGGGACCTTTCCACTGAGGAGTTAAATGCTGATCTCTCCATGACTTGATCATTACTTGATCAAATCCTCAGAATTAATATTATGGATTCTGAAATCCAGGGTGGTAGTTTGAGGAATTGCCCCTTTATGTCTTAGCCCTTCTAAGGTTTCTGCTATAGACATAACATATTTCTTGGCATTGGCTTCCCCTTCCTCATAGGTGGCAACCCTCCAGGATGAGGTCAGAAAGGGTAACCCAAACGTCATTTCATAGGGTGACACCCCCAGATCTGACTGGGGTTGAGTTCTAAGTCTTAATAAGGACAAAGGGAGACATTTCATCCATGACATTTGGGTTTCAATCATCAGCTTACCTAGAGCTCTTTTAAGAGTTTGATTCATCCTCTCAGTGTGACCAGAACTCTGGATGCCATGGAGTGTGTAATTCCCATTTACTCCCAGGGTTTGAACAACATTTTGCAATATTTTAGAGATGAAATTAGTTCCTTGGTGTCATGATCCACTTGTGTGGGGTGTTGTGATGGTTCTTTTCACCAATCCCAAACATGCAAAAAGGCAAACAACAAGGGACTATTAGGTAATCCCAACAAATGCACCTTTATTAGGGGCCAAAACAGTAAATGCGATAGTGGGGATCAGAAAGGAGATAAAAGGATAGAGAGAGAGAGAGAGAAAAGAGGGGGATGGGAATAGCTACCAACACAGGCGAGATCCTCACTGGTCCGGACGATGGGGATCCGTCTGGTTGTGTCGGGGAAGTCTTCGAAGTTCTGGTCAACTCAGGGGTTCAGTTATACTCCACGGAGGAAAAAAGGGGGGAACATGCAGGACAATGAAAGTCTGTTGCAATTGCTGCAGGGGAACAAGTGAGTCCACTGAAACCACCGAAGCAGGACGAACACAATGAAGAATAAGTCCATTGGAATTACTGAAGAAGAACAGGTCATGTCATTAGTGGTTTCCCCACTCCCTGTGGTAGGGGTCTCAGTCTCAGTCCTTGGGAGGAGGGTTTTCGATCTCCGTCCGTCTGTCACAGTGGTAACGGGGCAGATGAGAGGTCTTCAGTGAGAGACCACTAGAGTCACCCCAAAAGTTCATTCGGCTTCAGGAGGAGAGTGGGCAAAGATACACCAGGCCGTTCCTTGCTGTGTTCATGCCGGGTCCTTGCCGATTCCTTGCCAAATCCTTGCCAGGCCTTGTTCGTAACAGCTAACGTAATGGTGCAGCAACTGCACCTGCACTGCCGCTCTCTCCAAGCCGGTACTGTAGTGGGGAAGGGGGTTTCTCCTCGTGGCAATCGGTAGGCAAAAGTGGGGGCTTCAGACGGCCTCTTACACTTGGTCTGAATCAATCCTGTTCACCATCCCATGTTGGGGAATGATTGATTCTAGAAGTGTTTTACTCACAACATTGGCATTGGCTTTAACCGTGGGTACTGCCTCTACCCAATGAGTCAGGTCACCTACTATCACTAGTAAAAACTTCCACCGTTGTACCTGGGGAAGCTCGGTAAAGTCTACTTGGATGTTTTGAAAGGGCTGTAAGGCTAGTTCTTGCCGTCCTCTGGGTGTTTTCCTCATGACCTTCTCATTTACTTGTTGGCATATCACACAGCTTTCAATTACCTGTTTAGCTATCCCAAAAATTCCTATGCAGGCCCAGTTCCTTAGAAAATGATCACTTAGCGCTTGTGTACCCCAGTGTGTTGTTCCATGTATGCCTTCTAGCATTTTCCTGGCAAGGGGTTTATTCAACATTTGCCTCCCATCTGCTAATCTCCACTTCCCTTTGTTATCTTTCCTGGCTCCTGTTTTGAGGAATTCTTTCTCTTCTGTCTCACTGAATACGCAGACTTCTTCCATTTCTCTCATAGGGGTCAATGCTATCATAAGTTTTCCTGTCCCTGATTCGGCTGCATTCTTAGCATCTAAATCTGCTAAATGGTTCTTTTGTGCTTCTTGAGTCACCCCTTTTTAAGGTCCTTTAACATATACTGCTGCCACTTCTTCTGGTAATTGTAAAGTTTCTAACACTTCTAAAATAAGTTTTTAGTTCCTTTCCCCTTGAATTAAATAGCTCACTCTTTTTCCAAATTTTTCCAAAGGTATGCACTACTCCAAAAGCATATTTTGAGTCTGTATATATTGTTTCTCTTTTCTGTGTGAATATTTCCAGAGCTCACTTTAGGACATACAACTCACATGCTTGGGCTGACCAGTTGGAAGGTGAATTTCCTTTTTCTAGGGCCACTAACTCTTCATCTACTATAGCCTACCCCAATACCCTGTGCCCTGGATTACCCGTGAAAATCCATCAATGTACAATCGTTTCCCACCTTGGAGTGGTTGATCTGTTAGGTCCTCTCTTACTTTAGTTTGATAGTTTATAACCTCTAGGCAATTATGTATTAATTCCTCACCTGGTTTTCCATCTAAAGCTGGGCAGGGTTGAGTTGGTTACTCACATCTAGCTCTAAACCATTATCTGTTAAGATGGCTTCATATTTTAGTACTTGGGAATCAGTGAGCCATTTCTCAGCCTTTTAGCTGAGGATACTCCTTACGGAGTGAGTGGTATCTATTTTCAGTTTTTCTCCAAAGGTTAATTTTTTGCTTTCTTCTATGAGTGGGGCGCTCGCTGCCACCGCCTGAATGCAGGTTGGCCACCCTCAGCTGACAGGGTCTTGCAGTTTTGATAAATAGGCCACTGGTTTCCTGGATCCTCCCCGGTCCTGGGCTAACTCTCCATGTGCTGCCCCTTTTTCTATATCCACAAACAGATAGAAGGGTTTGTCTAAGGCAGGAAGACTCAGTGCTGCTGCACTGACTAATTTTTGCTTTAAAGCTTCAAAATGTGCTTGTCGTCTTCTTCCCACCTAATCTCTTCTTCTACTAACTTTTCATACAAGAACCTGATGGCCTGCGTGTATCCTTCAATCCATAGCCTACAGTATCCCAACAGGCCTAAAAACCTTCTGACTTCTCTCTTAGTTTTTGGTCATGGGAGTGAGGCTATCCTTGCAATTCTCTCAGGGTTCAGCCGCCAGCTCCCTTGACAAATCACATGTCCTAGGCATTTTACTTCGCTCTCTACAAATTGGAGTTTCCCTTTTGATACTCAAAGTCCTTCGTTCCCCAGAAAATTTAACAATGCTATGGTGGATTCTCGAACTTCGTTTTCTTCCCGTCCTGAGAAAAGCAAATCATCTCCATACTGGATGAGCTTTATCTCAGGTTTGATGGAGAAGAGTTTTAGTACTTCTCCCAAGCCTTGACCAAATAGGTTTGGGGATTTGGAAAACCCTTGTGGTAACCTGGTCCACCAAAGCTGTTGCTTTCTCCCTGAATCGGCGTCCTCCCATTCAAAGGCAAATATATCCCTACTTTCTCCTGCCAGTGGACATGCCCAAAAAGCATCTTTTAGGTCTATCACACTAAGCCACTGGTGTGCTGGGGGGATATTACTCAGTAGTGTACAGGGCTTAGGCACTACTGGGTACTGATTCACTGTTCTTTGGTTTGCTTCTCTTAAATCTTGGACAAGCCTGTAAGTCCCATCTGACTTCTTTACTGGTAATATGGGTGTATTTTGGGGGACATACATGGCTCTAAGGTCCCCTCCTCAAGTAGGTCCTGGATCCCTGGCTGCAGTCCTCGTCTCCCCTCAAGGGAGAGTGGGTATTGTCATACCTGAACTGGATGGTTCTCATCAACTGTGTTTATTACTATAGATTTCATGTCCAATTCACCTCAATTTTTAAGTTTTGCCCACCACCATCTCATTAATTTTGTCCTCATTCTCTTCCGTTATTTGGAGAAGATTAACCACCATTTTTCCTTCCTCTGGGAGTACTCCAGTGTCTAACTGCACCTGTAAATCCCACCCTAATAGATTGCACCCTGCTTCTGGAACTAATAGGCCATCCCCTGTTGAGGATTTTTTGCAGGACAATGGACACATTCAGCAGATGCACAATCCAGCCTTCTGGTAACAAAGTAGCCAGTTTAAGAAACGGGGTCAGTGAATCCTTGATGACAGGAAAAGAAGAAGAAGTCAGAGGAGTCGGCAAAGTTGTCAGCAAAATAAAAAAGAGAACTCAGGGTGGGCCGGACAACCAAAGCAAGACGCGTCAAGAATCGGGTGATCCAATCGGCATTTAATTTTAGACACATAAACAGCTAGGATTAACCAATCATGTATTAGCTAGAGACTCGTGCACAGCAGAACATATAAATACAGGCCTCTGTACAATAAAATTGGTTTCACTTGATCATAGTGATCATGGCGAGATGTCCCATTTGTGATTCTCTGAACTGCAATTCCTATCTCAGACCCCAGGTCTAATGATGCATGGCGATGCATAGCATCCCTTAGACACTCTAGAAACTCAGATGGAGTCTCGGAAGCCCCCTGCTTAACAGAATACAGGACAGACCAATTTTTGGTCTTTGGGATAGCTCTCTCCACTCCCAGTGCTATCCAATCTTGATAATCTGCTAATTTCTGTAACTCTGCCAATATATTTGGATCCCATTTAGGGTCCCTTGGAGAGGGAAAAATTCTTACATCCAATCACCAGCTTTTACAGTTATCCTCTGCCAAAGCCCCTGCTGTTCTCAGGATCCGTTGCTTTTCTGTTTCAGTGAAAGTATCCAGTAATAACTGGGTGTCTCTCCAATCTGGGTTGTGTTGTTTGATAACATATCGTAAATGCTTCGCAATAAGTATCAGGTCGCTGTGGTAATTTTAGCAATCCTTTCCCATGCCTCTAGATCAGGGGTGGAGAATGGTACTTTAACCATCAGTCTCCCTCCTTCCGGTCCCACTGCCTCTCGCAGAGTAGCCTGTAACACTGCTTGTCTCCTGGTTCTGGACTAAACCGGACTGCCAGGAGGGGAGTGGGTTTGAGCGGATATCCCTTCCAAGCCTAAGTCCTATTTTTTTTGAAAGTCCACCTCATCCTCATCCTCATCCTCCCGTCTTCTAGGAGGCACTTTCAGCAAATGTATTGTATCTTTTTCTTGAGCTGCAGCATGGTAGACCTTATCTGACTTGGTACATGGCTATCCTATGCTGCATGCTGAGCAACATTGCTTAATTTGCCCTCTATTTCCTTTGTTTTCTTTCTCAAGGGCTAACACGAGTGGGTCTGAGGGAGCGCTGAGCCCACAGTCCCTCTCCTATTCCAGATGATTTTGTAAGGCGAGAAACATACCAGCAGAAGAGACCTCATCCTACTTCCGTTCCTGTCTTAAAAACAGCATTAACTGCAACAAGGTATTACAATCTAAAGTTCCGGCAGCTGGCCACTTGGTTCAGTCTTCCAGCCTGTATAATGGCCACTCCGCATGCAGCATTGGATTAAATCTTTCTTGTTCTCCAATCCCACCTTACTGGTGACTTCTTTCCAGTGGTTTAAGATAAATCCCAAAGGGCTAGCTCAGGGAACTTCTTTGCTCTGGTGAATTCCCATTATCTCCTTCTCCTTCTCACTTCCACCCAAAACTCTCTTCACAAAGCCTCACAGTCCTTTCCCAATTCTCCTCCCACATGCAACCCCAGGTTACAGGTACCAGATGTGATTTTCCACACACAAGCTTTAAAATCTGAGGTTCAATATCGGCTTGATTAGGAAACCTCTGTCCACACTCAGAGCATGTGCCCCGCCGCCTGCTGAACAGCAGTACCAACGCCTCTCACAAACTCCGCATTGCAATAGTGCCCATGGAGGGTGCCAGTCTCTCAAGGTGCCCAAGGCTCCCAAGAACTGCCCGCAAAGGCAGGCTATTCCACTTACTCCTTCGTGAATTTCTAAATTCTCCACAGCAGCCTGCTTCCCATCTAGAGAAACTACATTACCAGCTTGTCGCTGCTGAAGCGGTTGCAATACAAAGTAGAGGCATTAAGCAGTCTTAGATGGCAACTCTTTATTATCGAAGATGGTTGACTTTTTATACACTTTCTAATTGTTTATACTTCTTCTACTTTAAGTATTGGCTACAATAAATTAACATAACACTATGAGTGAAAAGTAACAGTGACTTTAATTGACTTTTAAATAATGCTTTGTTTAGTTACAAAGTTTCCTCTTTATCTTTCTTCCTCTCTTCTCTTAGTCTCCTTAATAACAACCTTAACAAAAATCATTATCAACTCCTTCTTACTTCTCAACTTCTTTGCACTCCTTTAGCTAACACACCCGCTGTTAGCCCCTTCCACACCAGCTGAGGTCCAGTAAAGCCCCTCTAAATAAACCCGTTCATCCCCTTTATCTATCCAGCGATTTACTGGATTCGCAAACTCCCAGGGGTCAAGCCCGAACCACTGAGGCAGTGGAATCCTCTCAGTTCGTCAAGCCATGGCCCTGGCTGTGTAAGGTGTGCTACGTGGACACGAGACAGCCGGTCCTGTCCCGCTGGGTCCCAGCAGTGCCTCACAGCAGTCCTGCATCCACGTCAGGATGCCGGCTAAGAGAGGTCCTGGAAGCTGAGGCAGCTGATTTTAAGCTTGTGCAGGTGCCTACAGGCCAAGGCCAACGGTGTTCCCTCAGGATACAGCAGTCCTGAGGGGTCTCCCTCATTCAAACAAATCAGCTGACAAATGCATTGTCAGCCAAAAGCCCTTTTATTGACCTGGCAGGAGGGCAGGGGTCAGCACCCCACTAAAGTGTTTCTCTGCCACATATAAATTTCAGTGGGTTGATGTAGGAGTTGTATCAAAATCACCATCCATCTTTACACTGCTGAGGAGATTCCATAGGCAGGCGGTTGGAAATACATTGTGTCAGATTCCCATACTTGAAGCTGATGTCCAGGCCCTGGCCAGGAGCGGTCTCGATGCCCCAAAGCAGCACAAAGTCTTCCTCAGGGCTTCCCTGCACAGGGCTGATTCCACACTTGCCCTTAGTTCTTCTGGTAGACTGTGTCTAAAGCTTTTTGTCAGGTCACTCTCATGTCAAGTTAGGCCTGCCAGGTTTTTGTTATGCTAACTGCTGCTAAGTACTTAGGCATGTCTGTGCTAATTACTTGTTTACTCATGTGAATTGCTTGTGCTTACTTATGTCAAACCAAGGCCTTGTTCCATCCCCAAAGGTGCCTGAGGCCACCCGCTCCTTGTGGCACCAGTTGCTTTCCTGTGGAATGTTCTACCCCACCAGGGTAAAGAGGGAGCTGCAGAAAGAGCTTGCCAGGCTGCTCTCCATCCTTTCCCAGCACTCCTGGTGAAGTGGAGAAGTCCGAGCTGAGCGCAAAGGTGCAAATGGAGCAGCCGTGCACAGGAAGGCTCGGTGGGAAGGATGATCCAGGATCCATAGGCCTGGCAGCCTGAGCATGCTCCAGGGGAAGGCCTTGGAGCAGATCCTCCTGAGTGCCATCCCACGGCACCTGCAGGGAACCAGGGCGTCTGCTGGAGGGTGGAAAAGCTCTGCGGAGGGACGGGGACAGCTGGGGCTCCTGGCGGGGTGTTGAGGGTTTCTGTGTGGGAGTTTGGGGGGCTTGGTGCTGGTGGGGTGTTGGAGAAGGAGTTGTCTGGAAGGTGAGAGGTCTAGGCTGGAATTTGAGTCAGTTTGAAGGCAGCATCTGTGCTTTGGCACAGATTTGGTTAGGGAGGGTAGAAAGAATATCTGTGACTTTTCCTCTTCATGGTCCTGATTCTCCTGCAGGGAACAAGAGGGGAGAGCTGTGCTTTACTAGCCACTCAGATATCTATACCTGGGGCAGGATTAGCCCTTTTGCCATCTGCTCAATTCTTTGAGCTACTTTTCTACCACTGAGTGGACGTTCATTTCTTGAGAGCTTTTATTTCTTAAGAGAATTAGGATATTATCATCCATTCATAGAGAACCAAAGCATGGCCCTTGGTTTTGCCCTTTTTTTGTGTAGTGTTATGTTCTGTAAAGTGACTCTCAGTGGATGAGGTTAAGGCAAATGAGTTGCTGCTTTGAGATGGGAAGCAAAATTCCAACTCTTCACCTCCTCAGGCCATCCCTATTCATTTGGGAAGTTGGCAACTTTTTGGAACTACTTGAGCTGAGCAATGGGAAGTAAAATTTTCCTGAATTGAGGATTCTTACTTGCCAGATTCTTCTGTGCCTTTGCCACTAAGGTGTTTTTGTGCTGAAGGCAATAACTTCAATGAGAAAATAATTTCAGCATGGAGTAAGAGCTTCTGACAGAGATCAAGTTTTGCCAGCAGTTGGTCCAGGTGCTCCTGCCAACAGCCCCTGCAGGCAGGAGCGCAGCCCCCAATGCACGTGGGCTTTGGCTCCCTCTGGCACAGAAGCCCCCCATGGGCACAGGTCTCTGGGGCAGGAGACGGGCACCGGTGCTGCCAGGGCTCGGGGGGTGGCAGGTCTGCTTGGGCAGGGACTCTGCCACACCTGCTGATGTCAGCGCTCCCCGGGCCCCAGGGCTCAGAGCAGCATTCCTGCCCTGGCCCACACGTTCCTTGTCTGTGTCACACCCGCGGGTTTAGGTTGGCCACCAGCCGGGACGTGTCCCAAGGAGGCCGTGCCAGCTTCTGTGAAGGCCCCCTGCCCTTCCCAGCACGGCTGCGTCAGCAGCCCTGGGGGCTCCTTCTGCTGCCCTGAGCCCGCAGAGCAGGGCAGCGTTTGCTGAGGGTTTGAGCCATTCCCAAAGATCCTGTCGGGCTGTCTTAGACACTTGGGGTGAGGGATTCCTTCCAATCTGATCCACTTTGGGTGGGCTGGGGGCGGCCCCAGGGCAGGGGGCAGTGTGTGCAGGGGCCCTTTGTGACACGGTGCAGCACGGTCACCGTGGCATGGAACGGGACAGCGTGTCCAAGGGCCCTTTGGGACACGGGGTGACATAGGAGCTGGCGGTGACAAGACCACGCCACAGTGCTCGGAGCACGCGACGGGACAGGACGGGACAGAGCGGTGCCGTGAGGAGCCCCCGCACAGCGCACTCGTTCGTGTCTGACCGGAGCTTTTCCGAGGTGTTACTCCTGCAGGTGACCTCAAGGCCAGACCACAGGACTTGGTGACCTGTGGCCTTCCCGAGGCTTCTCTCCTGCAGGTGTCCTTGAGGGCAGACCGTGGGACTCTATGCCCCAGAGGAATCTCCCATCCCTGCCACCGGTGCCCTCGAGGCCAGACCACAATCCTTGACAGGAGTCTCCCGTCCTTGTGGCAGGAGCCCTCGAGACCAGAGTGCAGGACTTGCTGTCCTGTCGCCTTCCTGAGGCTTCTCTCTTGAAGGTGCCTTCCAGGCACGACTGCAGGCCTTGCTGACTCAGAGCTTTTCCGAGGCATCTCTCCTGCAAGTTGTCACAAATCCAGTCACTGACATGGAGCAGAAACCCACGAGAGTGCCCAAGCTGTCCTGGGTGGAGGAAGAGGAAGAAGGCGCTGGAGCTGGCCCTGCACAGGAGACCTGTGCTGCCCTGTTGGATATGCTCGTAGAGGAGGGGATTTGCAATCCAAAGCAAGTAAGCAGCCTGCGGCCAGGGTTTGATCCTCCCAGGAATTGCTTGGCCTCCCAAGCCATGCCTACTGCTCACTGGAAGCCTTTGAGGCCATGGCAGTGTGGTGGGAAGGGAAGGACTTCTCTGGGGAAGCTGGGGACATTCCTCCCTCTGGCAGCTTTCCAAGTCTCCCCCTGCCTTCTCCAGGTGCCTGCCATGGTGAGGTACATCCACCAGTGGCTCATGGCCAGTCAGTTTGCTGAGCACAGGCTGAACAGGGCCCTGCTGGATCTCACCAACGAACAGCCCGCTGATATAGTAATGTGTCCTGGTTTTGGGCAAATTTGGGAGAAAACCTTCAGAATGAGCCCCCAGAAAGCAAACCCCCATGGGCCCTCCCCCACCTGGTTCGGGAAGAATTTCCTCAGAGAGTAGTGGAAACAACCTTTTTATTGAGCAGGCAAAGCACTCCCCAGCACAAAAAATGAGCAACACCAGATGACAAAAAGTCTTTCTACGCTCTGAAGAGGTGACAAATTCAGAAAGTCTCTGCTGGGAGTGGTGCCCAGTTCTCAGTCTCCAGTGCTGGGGATGGCTGCTGCAGGTCACAAAATGCTGGCTCTCGGTGTGTCTTGGTGTTTCCCAGGTCCCAGTCCTGAGCAGGTTCAAATGGTATTCAGGAAAGGGAAAGAAAAAAAACAGTCCAGGGAAAAAATTGGATTGCCTAGCTAAACTAACTAATAAGCAAAAGCAAGGGCAAAAGCAAAAAGCAGGAGCAAGAGAAAAGTGAAAGCAAGCAAGCCAGCAAGCAAGCAAGAAAGCCAGCAAGCCCTAGCCTCTCCTAGACACAGACTTTGGGGAGAGGTGAGCCGACTGATAACAAGACGAAACAAACCTTCACTTTTTGGAGCCAGTCCTGAAGGCACAGAACATAACATCAAGCATAAACAGAACACACGACTGGGGATACAAGCACCATAACGTCACCCTAGGACATTCCACCCCATATCTCCAAATCATCAACATACTACCAAACATCATGTAAAAACTTCATCAGGTAAAAACTTCCATCTTTCACTTACTCAGACACATTTCCTTCCATCTCACTTGCTCAAACTTTTGACACACATTTCCTTCCATCTCACTTGCTCAGACCTTCGACACTTATACATTTCCTTCTGTCTCATGTCTGTCTGGTTTAATGTAAAGACAGTGGCAGTAACATCCAACAAACAGTGATATTTGCATATGAGGCTCACCCCACAATCAGATCGCCCTGAGGTACACATTGTGTTCTTCCATATTTCTGCATTATTCACCATGTACAACCTGGTCCCTGAGCAAAGACAATCCCACCAATGGGTTTGTCTGTACTCGAGGCAGAGTTGATCCACACTGTCTTCCCTAACAAACCTCTGATATGTGCCACTGGGACTTTATCTCCGTCTGCTATATTCAGGGACTCAGACTGGGCAGGGCCTGCTCCATTGGTGGAACCTTGGGTGTTAACTAACCAGGTGGCCTTTGCTAAATGCTGCTCCCAGTTCTTGAAAGATCCCCCACCCAATGCTTTCAAGGTGGTTTTTAAAAGTCCATTGTACCTCTCCACTTTGCCTGCAGCTGGTGCATGGTAGGGGATATGGTGCACCCACTCAATGCCATGTTCCCTAGCCCAGGTGTTGATAAGGCTGCTCTTGAAATGAGTGCCGATGTCAGACTCAATCCTCTCAGGGGTACCATGCCTCCAAAGGACCTGCTTTCCAAGGCCCAGGATGGTGCTCCGGGCAGTGGCGTGAGGCACAGGGGAGGTCTCCAACCATCCCGTGGTGGCTTCTACCACTGTGAGCACGTAGCGCTTGCCTTGGCGTGTCTGGGGCAGTGTGATGTAGTCAATCTGCCAGGCCCCCCCATTCCTGTACTTGGACCATGGCCCACCATGCCATAGGGCCTTCACCCACTTGGCCTGCTTGATCTCAGCACACATCTCACAGTCATGGATAACCTGAGAAATACTGTCCATGGTTAGATCCACCCCTTGATCTTGTGTCCACTTAGAGGTGGCATCTCTGCCCTGATGGCCTGAGGCATCATGGGCCCATCGTGCTAGGAACAACTCCCCCTTATGTTCCCAATCTAGGTCTGTCTTTGACACCCCTATCTTTGCAGGCTGATCTACCTGCTGATTGTTTTGCTGCTCTTCATTAGCTCTACTTTTGGGGACATGGGCATCTATGTGGCGAACCTTCACAGGTAGTTTCTCTACCCAGGTAGCAATGTCTTTCCATTCTTCAGCAGCCCAAATTGGTTTTCCTCTATGCTGCCAGTTAGCCGCTTTCCATCTCTCCAGCCAGCCCCACAGAGCATTGGCTACCATCCATGAGTCCGTATAAAGGTCGAGCTTTGGCCACTTCCCCTTTCTGCAATGTCTAGGGCCAGTTGAACGGCTTTGAGTTCAGCAAGTTGACTTGATCCACCCTCTCTTTCAGTGGTCTCTGTGACCCATCATGTGGGGCTCCATAGAGATTCTTTCCACTTCCGATTCATCCCTACAATGTGACAGGAACAGTCAGTGAAAAGAGCGTAGCGTGTTTCCTCTGCTGGCAGTTGGTGTCATGGTGGAGCTTCTTCAGCCCATGTCAATGGTTCTTGTTCTTCATCTGAGACACCAAAACTTTTACCTTGGGGCCAATTTGTAATTGCTTCCAAAATCCCAGGGCAATTCAGTTTACCAATATGGGCATGCTGCGTGATGAGAGCAATCCACTTGCTCCATCTAGCACTGGTGGCATGGTGGGTGGAGGGAACCTTTCCGCTGAACATCCATCCCAGAAGCGGTAGTCGGGGTGCAGGAGGAGTTGTGCTTCTGTACCAATCACCTCTGAGGCGGCTTGGACTCCTTCATAGGCAGCCAAGATTTCATTCTCTGTAGGGGTGTAGTTGGCTTCAGACCCTCTGTAGCTCCGACTCCAAAATCCTAATGGTCGGCCTCGAGTCTCATCAGGCACCTTCTGCCAAAGGCTCCAGGAGAGACCATGGTTCCCAGCTGCAGAGTAGAGCATGTTCTTCACCTCTGGTCCCATCCTGACCTGGCCAAGGGCTACTGCATGAGCAATTTTCTGCTTAATCTCGGCAAAAGCTTGTTGCTGCTCACGGCCCCAATGGAACTCGTTCATCTTGCGGGTGACCATGTAAAGAGGGCTCACGATCTGACTGTACTCAGGAATGTGCATTCTCCAAAAGCCTATGGTGCCTAAGAAAACTTGTGTTTCCTTCTTATTGGTTGGTAGGGACATAGCTGTGATCTTGTTGATGACATCCGTAGGAATCTGATGCTGTCCATCTTGCCACTTCACTCCCAAGAACTGGATCTCTTGAGCAGGTCCATTAAACTTACTCTTCTTGATGGCGAAGCCAGCTTCCAGGAGTATTTGGATGATTTTCTCTCCTTTCTCAAACACTTCTGCTGCTGTGTTCCCCCACAGAGTGATGTCATTGATGTACTGCAGGTGTTCTGGAGCTTCACCCTTTTCCAGTGCAGTCTGGATCAGTCCATGGCAGATGATAGGACTGTGCTTCCACCCCTGGGGCAGTCGGTTCCAGGTGTACTGCACGCCCCTCTAGGTGAAAGCAAACTGAGACCTGCATTCTGCTGCCAGAGGAGTGGAGAAAAACGTGTTACCAATGTCAGCAGTGGCGTACCACTTTGCTGCCTTGGACTCCAGCTCATACTGGAGTTCCAGCATGTCTGGCACAGCAGCGCTCAGTGGTGGAGTCACTTCATTTAATGCACAGTAGTCCACTGTCAATCTCCATTGTCCTTCAGATTAATGCACAGGCCAAATGGGGCTGTTAAAGGGTGAGTGGGTTTTGCTGACCACTTCTTGGCTCTCCAGCTCTCGAATCATCTTATGGATGGGAACCACAGCATCTCAAGTTGTTCTGTACTGTCGGCGATGCACTGTTGAAGTGGCAATTGGTACCTTTGCTCTTCTCCCTTCAGAAGTCCTACTGTAGTTGGATTCTCGGACAGTCCAGGCAAGGTGTTCAATTGCTGGATGTCCTCTGTCACTGCAGCTGCTATCCCAAATGCCCACCTGAGTCCTTTTGGGTCTTTAAAATACCCCCTTTGGAGGTAATCTATGCCCAAAATGCATGGGGCCTCTGTGGCAGTCACAATAGGGTGTTTTTTCCACTCATTTCCAGTCAGGCTCACCTCAGCTTCCACCAAGGTAAAGTCCTGTGATCCCCCTGTCTCGCCAGCGATGGAAACAGGTTCTGCCCCACCATGTCTCGATGGGACTAATTTGCATTGTGCACCAGTATTGACCAAAGCCTTCTATTTTTGTGGTTCTGATGTGCCAGGCCAACGAATCCACACAGTCCAGAAAAAACAGTTTTCCCTCGCCTCTACCTGGCTAGAGGCAGGGCCCCTCTAAGCCTGTTTATCCTTCTTTCCTTGGGCATATGTCTTAGAGCTTCCTTCAGGGGGATCAGACATGTCATCATCATCATCATCATCATCATCATCATCATACCTGGAAGCTTGGCTATGGGCAACTGGAGCTGCTTTCCTTTTGGTGGAACTTCCTCTCTGAGTCTTGCCTTCCTTCAATTCACACACCCATAATGCCAGAACAGCAGTAGATTTTCTGTCCCATCTCCTCATGTTTTCTCCGCAATCACTCAGGAAGAACCACAGCTCAGCTCGTGGGGTGTACCTTCTCTCCCCATCTGGGGAATGCCTGCGTTGGATACCAGGGCCTCTAATTTGTACTGCCGAGATTTGGAGAAGGTCCTCTTTAATCTCCTCCCTGAGTTTCTTGTGATTCTCCTCTATCTTGTCTTCTAATTTCTGCAGACGTGTTTCCACTGCTGCAATTCTGGCGTCTGTTCGGCCATGCACAGCATCTGCATATGCCCAGAGCTTCTTCACCATATTGAGCACGGTCTCATCCTTCTCATCCCGCTTCATTATTGCTAAAGCAGAAGCGTATTCATGTGGCCCCAGCCGTACAAGTTTTCGCCACATCACAGATGTACATGGTACCATGTCTGGATTCCTAGTTGTTGTGTCATCTGAGAAGATAATCTCTGCCACTGCCATTTCTCTCAGGCGTTGCATCCCTTGTTCTATAGTCTTCCACTGGGTCTGTTGCATATGAAGATCATCTGCACACAGGTATCTTTGTGCTACACTTTCCAGGAGCCGTGCCCAGAGGCTGTGAGGTTTAGCCCCCCTTCATCATTCCTTGGTCGATGACAGGATCATGTGACAGGGATCCCAAATGCCTCGCTTCAGTGGCGTCCAGAATTGCGGCTTCTCCTGCAGCATCCCAAAGATGGACCAACCAACTAATTATAGACTCATCAGGTTGTCGAGTGTAATTCTTTCTTAGGCCACGGAGGTCCTTTAGGGAAAAGGACTCAATATTGGCCTCTGATCTTGTACCAGTTTCTTTGACTCCTGATTTTGTGTCAGGAGGCGTTGAGGGTCCTTCTTCTGCATCATAATCATCATCGTCATCCACTGGTCGATCGGTCTTGTCTGTGCACTTTCCACTTCTCGTGCTGGTAGCAACAGCCACTGATTGAGGCTTACAGTCTGGTTTAGCTGCTGGCCTCGAGCCTGGGCTGTTGGCTGCAGCCTGAGTGACTGGGATCGCTGCTAATTTATTTCCCTGCCCCCCTTCCTCTGCTGCCCTACAGGACCTAGCAGGGTGCAATAAGCATATGCCAGGGCCCAGCTCACTGCAATGATCTTCTTCTCCTTAGGGGTATCGTGGCACTTCTCTTTCAGGTACTTTGCCACCTCAGCTGGGTTCTGAATTTCTTCACATGGAAAGTCCCAGACTAGAGGGTCAGAAAACTCCTTTAAGATTTGGTCCATTTCCCACACCACTCAGGATTTCTCACGCCTGTGTCTACTCCTGGGTCAGGGGTCTCATCACCCCTTCTAGAAATCTCAGCCCTCATTCTAGAGAAGCTGCAGACTGTGTAGAGAAAGCTTACCAAATTAAATGCCAGAAAGATGGTCTCTTTAACATTCAGGGGAAACTGAACATTCTCTAATAGGGATGTAACAGATTCAGAGGAGAAGAAGGAAAGCAAAGGCTGAAAAGCCTCATCTCCTGCTTCTCCTCTAACAAACTGGGTGCACAACCATAACCATGAACCAAACATTCCTGGAACAGACTCCAGCACCTTTATAAACCTCCTGCAAGCCATTACAACTAAGCCCAGCCCAATGGATATTCTGGTCAGTGCCCTTCTACTGCAAAAACTACGTATTAGGGACAATACCGGAGCTATTTCGGGATAAGAAAATAAACCTAAGGACCATAGAGGTATTAAGACCTCAAAAAACCCTAGGGACCAGAAACACATGCAGGCCTGCACCTCAAGAGACATTATGAATTCAAAAAGCATAGCCAGTAACTCTCTATACCAGCCCAGAGTAATTGCAACCAAAATATGATTAGAACAGGTTTTTTTGCACTCTCTCGAGCCACGGGTTGGGTGCCAAAATATTTGCCCTAGTTTAGAGCAAATTTGGGAGAAGACCTCTGGAAGGCGCCCCCAGAAAGTAAATCCCCCCACAGCCCCTCCCCCACCTGGTTCAGGAAGAATTTCCTGGGAGAGAAGTGGAAAAAAAAAATGTTTATTTAACAAGCAAAACACTCCCCAACACAAAAAACAACACCAGATGACAAAACTCTTTCACCGTTCTGAAGAGATGACAAATTCAGAAAGTCTCTCTGGGAGTGGTCACCCAGTTCTCGGTCTCCAGTGCTGGGGATGGCTGCTGCAGGTCACAAAATGCTGGCTCTCGGTGTTTCTTGGTGTTTCCCAGGTTCCAGTCCAGAGCAGGTTGGGATGGTATTCAGGAAAGGGAAAGGAAAAAAAAAAAACAGTCCAGGGTAAAAATTGGATTGCCCAGCTAAACTAACTAATAAGCAAAAGCAAAAAACAGGAGCGAGAGCAAAGCAAAGCAAGCAAGCCAGCAAGCAAGCAAGCCAGCCTCCCCTAGACACAGACCATGGTGGGGAGTTGAGCTGGCTGATAACAAGACAAAACAAACCTTCACTTTCAGAGTCAGTCCTGAAGGCACAGAACATAATATCAAACATAAACAGAACACACGTCTGGGGATACAAGCACCATAATGTCACCCTAGGACACTAACCGAGGGAGTTCCACTAAAGTGAAGATAGTCTCAACCTCCCATGACTGAGCAGCTGGGTATGATCTGTCAGATCCTCTTGAAGATACCTCAACCATGTATGCCCAGGAAAGAAAAAATAACCGGGGTTAGAGGGGCCCTGCCTATAGCCAAGAAGAGGCACAGGAAAACCGGATCTTCTGGACGGTGTGGATCCAATGGCCTGGCACATCAGAGCCACAAAAATGCGACGCCTTAGTTGATACTGATGCGCAGTGTACCCTGATACCATCGGGACATGTGGGGGCAGAACCTGTTTCCATTGCTGGGGTGACGGGGGGATCACAGCAATTGGCCCTGTTGGGAGCCGAGGTGAGCCTGACTGGGAAGGAGTGGCAGAAACATCCTATTGTGACCAGCCCAGAGGCCTTGGGTATTCTGGGCATAGACTTCCTCCAGAACGGCTACTACAAAGAACAAAAGGGACTCAGGTGGACTTTTGGCATAGCTGCTGTAGAGGCAGAGGATATTAGGCAATTGAACACCTTGCCTGGACTATCAGAGCATCCATCTGCATGAGGACTCCTGAAGGTGGAAGAGCAGTGAGTGCCAATTGTCACCTCCACGGTGCACCACCGGCAGTATTGGATGGATCGAGGTGCCGTGATCCCCATCCACAGAATGATCCGTGAGCTGGAGAGCCAAGGGGTGGTCAGCAAAACCCACTCACCCTTCAACAGTCCCATCTGGCCTGTGCACAAGTCTGACAGAGAATGGAGATTGGCTGTGAACTATGGTGCCTTGAATGAAGTGACTCCACCACTGAACGCTGCTGTGCCAGACATGCTGGAACTCCAGTACGAGCTGGAGTCCAAGCAGCAAAGTGGTACACCACCGTTGACATTCGCAACGCGTTTTTCTCCACTCCTCTGGCAGCAGAATGCAGGCCTCAGTTTGCTTTCACCTGGTGAGGTGTGCAGTACACCTGGAACCGACTGCCCCAGGGGTGGAAGCACAGCCCCACAATCTGCCATGGACTGATCCAGGCTGCACTGGAAAAAGGTGAGGCTCCAGAACACCTGCAGTACCTCAATGGCATCATTGTGTGGGGGAACACAGCAATGGAAGTATTTGAGAAAGGAGAGAGGATCATCCAGATTCTGCTGGAAGCCGGCTTTGCCATCAAGAAGAGCAAAGTCAAGGGACTTGCCCGAGAGATCCAGTTCCTGGGAGTAAAGTGGCAAGATGGACAGCGTCAGATTCCCACTGAGGTCACCAAAAGGATCACTGCGATGTCTCCACCAACCAGCAAGAAGGAAAAACGAGCCTTCCTAGGTGCCATAGTTTTTTGGAGAATGCACATTCCCGAGTACGGCCAGATTATGAGCCCTCCCTACCTGGTCACCTGCAAGAAGAACTATTTCCTCTGGGGCCCCTAACAGCAACAAGCTTTCGCCCAGATCAAGCAGGAGATTGCTCAGGCAGTAGCCCTTGGCCCAGTCAGGATGGGACCAGAGATGAAGAATGTGCTCTACTCTGCAGCTGGGAACAATGACTTGTCCTAGAGCGTTTGGCAGAAGGTGCCTGGGGAAACTCAAGGCAGACCACTGGGATTCTGCAGCTGAAATTATAGAGGGTCTGAAGCCAAATGCACTTCCACAGAGAAGGAAATCTTGGCTGCCTATGAAGGAGTTCAAGCTGCCTCCGAGGTGATTGCCACAGAAGCACAACTCCTCCTGGCACCCTGACTGACGCCACTGGGGTGGATGTTTAAAGGAAAGGTTCCCACTACCCTCCACGACACTGCTGCCACATGGAGCAAATGGATTACTCTCATCATGCAGCACACCCGGATTGGAAACCTGAATCACCCTGGGATTTTGGAGATAATTACAAACCGGCTGCTGGTGAGAACTTTGGTCTCACTGATGGAGAGCAGCAGGAACAAGTGACAAGGGCTAAAGAAGGTGCACCATGCAACCAACTACCAGCAGAGGAAACTCGATACGCTGTTTACACTGACGGTTCCTGTGGCATCATAGGGATGAACTGGAAGTGGAAAGCAGCCGTATGGAGCCCCACATGACAGGTCGCACAAGCTACCGAAGGAGAAGGTGGATCAAGTCAACTTGCTGAAGTCAAGGCCGTTCAGCTGGCCCTGGACATTGCTGAGAGGGAGAGAAGTGACCAAAGCTCGACCTTTATATGAATTCTTGGATGGTAGCCAATGCTCTGTGGGGCTGGCTGGAAAGGTGGAAAAAGGCCAACAGGCAGCGTAGAGGAAAACCAATCTGGGCTACTGATGTGTGGAAAGACATTGCCTCTTGGGTAGAAAAAGTGTCTGTGAAAGTCTGTCATTTAGATGCCCATGTCCCCAAGAGTCGGGTTAATGAGGAACACCGAAACAACGAGCAGGTAGATCAGGCTGCAGTGATAGAGGTGTCAAAGATAGACTTGGACGGGCAACATAAGGGGGAGTTGTTCCTAGCTCAATGGGCCCATGATGCCTCAGATCATCAGGGTAGAGATGCCACCCACAAGTGGGCATGAGACCGCGGGGTGGATTTAACCATGGACAGTATTTCTCAGGTTATCCATGACTGTGAGATGTGTGCTGAGATCAAGCAGGCCAAGTGGGTGAAGCCCCTGTGGTATGGTGGGCAGTGGTCCAAGTACAGGTATGGGGAGGCCTGGCAGATTGACTACAGCACACTGCCCCAGACACGCCAAGGCAAGCGCTACGTGCTCACAATGGTAGAAGCCACCACGGGATGGTTGGAGACCTCCCCTGTGCCTCACGCCACTGCCCGGAGCACCATCCTGGGCCTTGAAAAGTAAATCCTGTGCAGGCATGGTACCCCTGAGAGGACTGAGTCTGACATCGGGACTCATTTCAAGAACAGCCTTATCATCACCTGGGCTAGGGAACATGGCATTGAGTGGGTGCACCATATCCCCTGCCATGCACCAGCTGCAGGCAAAGTGGAGAGGTACCATGGACTGTTAAAAACCACCCTGAAAGCATTGGGTGGGGGATCTTTCAAGAACTGGGAGCAGCATTTAGCAAAGGCCACCTGGTTAGTTAACACCCGAGGTTCCACCAGTGGAGCAGGTCCTGCCCAGCCTGAGTCCCTGAATATAGTAGATGGAGATAAAGTCCCAGTGGCACGTATCAGAGGTTTGTTAGGGAAGACAGTGTGGATCAACTCTGCCTCGAGTACAGAAAAACCCATTTGTGGGATTGTCTTTGCTCAGGGACCAGGTTGTACATGGTGAATAATGCAGAGAGTTGGAAGAACACAATGTGTACCTCAGGGAGACCTGATTGTGGGGTGAGTCTCATATGCAAATATCACTGTTTGCTGGATGTTACTGCCACTGCCTTTACATTAAACCACACCGACATGAGACAGAAGGAAATGTGTGTCAAAGGTTTGAGCAAGAGAGATAGAAGGAAATGTGTAAGTGTCGAAGATTTGAGCAAGTGAGATGGAAGGATGAGAAAGTGAAAGATGGAAGATTTAACTTGATGAAGTTTTTACATGAATTTTGGTAGTTACGTTGACGATTTGGAGATAAGGTGTGGAATGTCCTAGGGTGACGTTATGGTGCTTGTATCCCCAATTGTGTGTTCTGTTTGTGCTTGATATTACGTTCTGTGCCTTCAGGACTGACTCTGAAAGTGAAGGTTTGTTTTGTCTTGTTATCAGCCAGCTCACCTCCCCCCAAGGTCTGTGTCTAGGAGAGGCTAGGTTTCCTTGCTTGCTTGCTGGCTTGCCTGCTTTCGCTTTGCCCTTGCTTTTGCTTTTGCTTATTAGGTAGTTGTTTGTTTTTTTTTTTTTTTTTTTTTTTGTATTGGGGAGTGTTTTGCTTGTTGAATAACAGGGTTTTTTTCCACTTCTCTCCAAGGAATTTCTTTCCGAACCAGGAAGGGGAGGGGCCATGGGGGGGGGGGGGGGAATACTTTCTAGGGGCCCCTGCTGGAGGATTTCTCCCAAATTTGCCCTAAACTAGGACACCTTGGCATGTCAAGGGCTGCTTCTCACCTGCCCTGAAGCACTGGGGCTCTGGGCTTTCCTTCCTATGGGAGAGAACTCTTCTTCTCCTCCAGGGACCCAGGGCCAAAACTAGGATTCCTCCTCCAAATTTCTTTATATGCAAAGATTGTTCCCAGATGAAATCTGCCAGGAGAGACAGGTCTCGCTGCCTTGGCCACCCAGGGCCCACCTCTCATTTCCCTTTAAGACACTGGGACCATGTACTTTTTTTTTAATATGGGAAAAAAACATCCATCTTAACTAGGCACCCATGGCCAAAATGGGGCATCTGCCTCCAGAATTCCCTATATCCAAGGATAGCTCCCAGACAAAAGCTGCCAGGGGAGACAAGTCTGGCTGGCCTTGGCTTCCTGAGGGCTGGTACTCATCTGCCTCTGAAACACTGGGGCTCTGTGCTTTCCTTGCTATGAAAAGAACGCCTCTTCCTTTCCAGGCACCCACGGCCAAAATTGAGATTCCACTTCCAAAATGCCCTGTGTCCGAGGATAGCCCCTAGACAAAAAGTGCCAGGACAGACAGGTCTGGCTGGCTTGGCCTAAGGGTGGCCACCTCTCATCTTCTTCCAGAACACTTGCATTTTTTGCTTTTCTTTCCTATAGGAAAAAACCATCCATCCTGACCAGGCGCCCATGGCCAAAACTGGGATTCCACCTCCAAAACTCCGTACATCCAAGGATTGCTCCCAAGTGAAAGCAGCCAGGACTTAAAGGTTTGGCTGCCTTTGGCCCCTTGGGGGCTGCCTCTCACCTGCCTCAAAACACTGGGGCTCGATGCTTTCCTTCCTATGGAAAAGAACCGTCCTTCTTCTCAAGGTGTCCATGGTCAAATTTGAGATTCCTCCTCCCAAATTCCATATATACAAGGATCCCTTCATGACAAAAGCTGCCAGGACAAACAGGTCTGGCTGGCTTGGCCTCCCAGGAGCCACCTCTCTCCTCTTCTGCCTTTGAAACACTTGGGCTCTGTGCTTTCCTTCCTGTGGAAAAGAACCGTCCTTCTTATCTATGCAGAAATGGCCAAAATTGGGGCTCCACCTCCCAAATTCCCTATATCCAAGGGTTGCTCCCAGGCAAAATCTGCCAGTACCTTCCATTCTGGCTGGCCTTGGCCTCTGGTGGCTGCCCCTGCCACACTGGGGCTCGGTTCTTTCCTTCCCATGGAGATCACTGTGACATGGTGGGGACCTCATGGAAGCAAGGGGATCATTGTGGCACCACTGGAGCCCATGGAACCAAGGGGCCATGGTGACACAGCGGGGCTTCATGGACCCAGAGACCATTATGACTCTGTGGGGCCTGATGGAACCCTGGAGACCATTCTGACCCTTCAGGGCCTCGTGTCACCAAGGGGGCATTGTGACACCTCAGGGCCTCATGGAAGCAAGGGACCATTGGGACACTGTGGGGCCCCATGGAACCGAGGGAACATGGAACAGGTCTGGCTGGCTTGGACTCCCAGGGGCCACCTGACAGGTCAGGCTGATGTTGGAATGCCAAGGGCTGCCTCTCATCAGCTCCTGGAGCACTGGGGCTCCGTGCTTTCCTTGCTAAGGGAAAGAACTGTCCCTCTTTTCAGATTCCCATTGCCAAAATTGGTAAGCTCCCTTAAAATTTCCTCCATGCAAAGGTATCTCTCAGAAAAACCTGCTAGCTCTGGCTGGCCTTGTCCTCCAGTGGTCACCTCTCATCTGCCCCTGAAACAGAGGGCTCTGTTCCTTCCTTCCTATGGATAAAAAACAGCCTTCTGGCCAAAGACCATGGCTAAAATTAGATTTGGCCTCCCAAATTCCATATATCCAAGAATTGCACCCAGACACAAGTAGCCAGGACAGACAGGTCGGGCTGGCCCTATGCTCCGGTGATTTTCTTAGACTATGAGCTGAATGTTTTCATTTGAAAACACCCTGGAGAGGGCCCGGAGATCTCTCAAGTTGGGATTTTGAGGCCTTGGGCACATGACCACTACATATGGACAAAGGAGCTCTGTGCTCTGTGCTGTTGTGGTGGTTTTGCATCACGGAAGTGATGTCCTGAGAGAAGCTGCTAGCAGTTTCCTCGGTGTCTGACAAAAAACCAATCAGTAATTAGCTTTGAGAGCTGACAATCTGTTAAACCACTAAGGAAACTGCACACGCCTCTGTGAAGACACAAGTTAAAGATGGAGAAGCCTGGCTGGGTCTGTTTCCCTTCTGGCCAGCAAAGAGGTGACCAGGCCGGCCCAGCCCCGTCTCAGCCAGGCCAGGCCGGGCGGCTCCTGCCGTGGGGCCGGGCCCCTTCCCAGGGAGCCGCCAGGCCCCATCGGCTGCCGGGCAGGGCAGGGGAGGCCGCGGGGCCGAGGCCGGGCCGGGCCGTGGCTGCGGTTGCTGACATCTGGCCGCTACCGAGCCCTGCCCCGCCGCCAGCCCGGGCCCAGCCAGGATCCGCCGGGCCCCAGGAGCAGCCCCGGGCCGGGCCGGCTCGGCCAAGGTTCTGCCGCCCTTGGGGTTCGCCCGCAACCAGCGGGCAGGGGAGGAGAAGCCATGGGCCCCGGCCGTGCTGCTGCTGTGCTCTGGCCTGGCTGCTGAGATCCTGGCCCTGCCCCAGCGCGGCCCAGCCTGACACAGCCCCAGCGCAGCCGCTGCAGAAACCTCCATGGTAAAACAGCTCCGGCCGCAAGTACCGAGCCCGGCCGGGGTCACGGAACCATCTGCAGGCCCCGGCTGAGATATTGACTCTTCCAGTGCTTCCATCCTCCCTCGAGTGAGAGAAAAGGACAAAGTGCAGGCACACACAGGAGCAACATGAAGACACCGAGGTCAGTGAAGAGGAAGTTGAGTCCCACATGGGAGGGATGAGGAGCTGCCTTGATCTTGGGGCTGAAATCCTCTGGTAACGCTATGGAGAAGGATGTAATTGATACATCAGACTCTCTTTTTCCCTATAAAGCATTGAAAAGAATTGGGAGATGACTTGTTCAGCAAAGGCCTCCATGCTAATGTAAGGAAATGTTGAAGTAGCTGTGATCCCATGAGAAGTTTGAACAATGAAAGACAGCAGAGTGATGAGACCCTGTGCCCCCAGGGAGAGAAGAAGACCTCTGTTCCCAGAGATGAAGATGATTTCAGAAATAGATGAAGGGAACCTTTGCTCTTAAACAGCTCATCTGTAAACTAATACCTCATAAGTTGGCATGGCCCATAAACACAGCTGTGGGAAAAGCTGTGAAAAAATGGGAGGGACTTCACGATACCAGGTTTTTCCAGGCAGCTGCTATTCGTGTAAATGAAAAGCCATGAGACAATTGTTTTCTTGTGGAGACGTCTCCATAACATTTACAAGAGGAACTTCTCTCCCTAAGTGAAGAAAGACTATTCTAGAGGTGGAAAACTGACTGAAATTTTAGGTTTTATCTCTCTTCATTTTCAGGTTGTATGGAGAGAGGAAGTGTTCTGAAAGTTTTCCTCTGATTCTTATTACTCTTTCATTTGGTTACTGTTAATAAACTTTTCTTTATACCCTTTTAAAGTTTTGAGCCCACTTTGCCTTTCTCCTAATCCTATCTCAGAGCAGGAAATGAGTGAGTATATTCTAGTGAGTGCTCTGGTAATTAGCCAACACTGAACCCACCAGACTAATTGATGCATTAGCTGAGAAAACTCAAATTGGTGAACCAAAACCACTACAGAAACTTCCTGATGAACTGCCCCAGACAAGAGGGAAACCAAGGCAGAGCCATGGTTTGTCAGGACTTGCTTGATCCACATGAGCCCCGTGGTGCATTTGGACCTGTGCCCTGGAACCTCAGGGCCTGAGAGGAGATTGCACAAACCTTTCCAGGAGTCCAAGTCAGAGGAAAAACCCAAAGTTTCTCAAGACATTAATGGGTGCCACTGAGGTCCATCCCCAACACAGGCTCCTCATAGACTCCTTGAAGGAGAGAACTGGAGGCCAGGATGGCACAAAAACTTCTCAGAGACTCAAAATAGCACAAAAACCTCTCAGTGGAAAGGAAAATCCAAAGTACCTTAAACTCCTTGAGTATCACAAAGCATCAATGAGCCCCACTGAGTGTCAGTACAAAGCTCTCAAGGGACTCGTTAAAGCTGATAATTGGGGTCATGATTGCACAAACCTCTCACAGAGTCTGGATCAAAAGGGAAACACCAAGTACCTGAAAAGAACTGAAGTACCTTGAAGCATTAATGAGCCCCACTGAGTGTTGTTCCTCACAAAGCCTCTCCAGGGACTAATTACAGCAGATAATTGGAGGCCATGACTGCACAAAGCTCTCAAAGACTCCAAGGCAAATGCCAAAGCCAAAGTGCTTTGAAAAACCTGCAGTCCCTGGGAGCATGAAGGAGCCCCCAGGGCCATTCCTGAGCAAGGCTCCCCAGGGACTCCTTCCAGCAGATCCTTGAGGCCACTGGGATGTGGGCTAGGGAGGGATGCTGAGGGCAGGACAAGGGGCTGACAGTGCCCAGCCTGGCTGGGGCTGTGCCAGGAGGCCCCAGTGCCTCAGGACAAGGTGTCTCCTGACAGCCCTTGGTGGCACAGACCCTGCTGTGCCCCAGGGCACCAGGACTTGGCTCCTCTTTGTCCCCACCTGTCATCAGTGCCTCCAGTTCTCTGCTCTGCCTGGGGCCTGGGGACACTTTCTCACTCGTGTCCCTCAGGGGGACCCATTAAAAGTCAAAGAAACTTTGGAGTTGGATTCTGACTTGGAGTTCTGGAGAGGTTTCTGCAGCTCCCTCTCAGGGCCTGATGTTCAGGGCCTGAGCACAAAGCCCCAGAGGGTCATTAAAGTCCTTGTGCTGTGTCTGTGCTGCTGAGCTGGGCCGGGCTCCTGGCCCAGAGGGTGATCCTGGTAACCAAGGAGAGCTTCAAAAGCACATTTCTCTGGATGAGCAGCTCTTCTCCCAGCCCAGCAGGGCTGGGGCACTGCCTGCAGCCAGCCCGGGCACAGCACAGAGGCACAGAGAGCTTCCATCAGTCAGGGCTGGGAAGGTGCTGAGAAGTGCCTGGGGCACAATCACTGGCAGCCCTTGGCACAGGAACCTCTGGCTGCAGAACAATGCAGCTGCAGCTCCTGGAGTGATCTCCTACAGCTGGAACATCCCAATGCCCACAGACCCTGTGAGTACATTCTCTGATCATCTCTTGTGCAGAGCAGCCAGGGGTGCCCAGGGCTGTCCTGCAGAGCAGGGTCCTGCAGCCCAGGGCGCTGTGCTGGGCCAGGGACTCTGCTGCCTGCCAGGGACAGCTCTCAGCCAGCCCGGGGAGCTGCTCCTAGCACTGGAGAGAAGCTGTGGGGGGAAGGAGCCACCCAGGGCAGGGCAGGTGCTGCTGCTGAGAGCTGCTGGGTGGGGAAGGGCTGCTCCCAGCTCTAGACCAGCCTGGGCACAGCTCCAGAGGACACTTCCCAAAGAAGGTAAACCTGGGATTGCTGTAAAGATCAGGAGCTTTCCTGAGAGTGTTTTCAATTTCTTGCTTGGGTGGGAAAGCTGGGGTGATGACAAAATGATTTTTGCTTTTTATACATTTTTCATATATTCGTAGCTCTGTAAATTACTATTATATACTTATAAAAATATAACCCTTATATTGTAAATGTAGGTAAACTTAATGGGAAGAAATGATGATGTCTAACATCAGTTTAGAAGGCTGAATGATTTCTTTATTATAACTATGCTATAATACATTAATATACTATATAAAAGAAGATACTAAGACTACATACTTTCTTTAACTACTATATCTAACTAGTAATAACCTGTGATCATGTTCTTGAGAGTCTAGACACAGGTGAATTGGATTGGCCATCAGGCTCAAGGAATCCTCACTAGAATCTAATCAAGCAATCACCCCAGGTAAACAATTCTCTAAACACATTCTACATAGGAAAAACAAGGAGTAGAAATAGAAATTGTTTCCTCTTTCTCTCTGTGCACCTCTTTGAAAAATTCTGAGAGTGGAAGAAATATGCTACCACACCCTTACCTAACTCTTAATTAACTCTATTTAGCTACTATTATATACTTACTATAATTATAATCCTTAATTAACTCTAGTACATTTCCTAACCTTTCTCTTAGATTTTGGAAAAATAAGCTGACTGTCTAAATACATTCTTGAAATACTGTATAGCCTTATTATCAGGAAGAGGACCTAGAAGAAGAACATTTTGGTTTTTGACCAAAATGTGAGCAGTCACAAGAAAAAGTGAAGGCAAAGAAGCCCTTGGACCTACTCCAATGGGTTGAGCCAGGGGTGTGTAACTGGGGCAATTGACTCTCCTATTGGATGTTCCTCTTAAATATCCTAATTAATCAACCTTAAGAAATTGTTGAAATCAGGGGCCAGGTGTGCCCCATCCCCACTGGGACACCTGGAAGCTTCCAATAAAGGTCTGGTTTTTACTTTACTGGTCTAACACTGTTGCAAGGATTTTTTTCTTTGATTATAAACAATAGGGGGATGAGAGAAGCAGAGCAGGAATTGTAATCCCAGAATGACAGAACATTCTGAGTTGAAAGGGACACACAGGATCATCAAAGGAATGTTTGAACATTTACAGAGACTCCAGAACTGTGACTTTGGGTGGTCAGTCTCTCTGCTGGCAGCCTCCCAAAGGGCCTTCAGCCACTCCTCAGCCCTGGACAGCAGCAGCATCACCTTTGCAGGGCCCAGCAGGGCTCTCCTGAGCTGCCCTCGCCCAGCTGCACACAGACCCTGCCCCAGCCAGGGCCCTGCACACAGGCAGGTTTCTGTAGGGCCGGACCGAGGGCACACAGGGTGGGATGGGCTCTGTGAGCGCTGGCAGGGACAAGGCACCTCTCAGGAGGGAATGTCCAGGCCCAGGGAGATGCTCAGGGAAGCAGAGGGGGCTGAACAGAGCAGTGCTGGGGCAGGAGGGCACTGTTGGTGTGTGGGAGGTGCCGGGCACAGCTGGGCACGGGAACACTGTCCTGAGTGCCCGGCTGTCTCTGCCCTGCCCTCTCAGGCACAGCACCACAACATCTTCTCCTGTTTCTGCACTCCCCTGATATTGTCAGTGTTTTCTGGTGCTCTCAGGGAGGCTCTGGCATTTGCAGCAGCTGAGTCAGGCACTGCCCTTGGCATTCCTGCCAGGCAGGGCTGTCCATGGGAATGGGGTGTCCAAGCTTCCCTGGGACCTGTGGGGCTGTGGGCAAAGCAGTCCATGGGAAAGGGGAATGGGAAAGTCCATGGGAAAGGGAGCCCCTCCCTGAGATCCCATCATGGGCACACCCGGGGATGTGCCCTTGCTGTGCCCTTCCCAGCTCTGAGCTGCCCTCCTGGGTGCAGAGCTGTGCCAGAACCTCTGGGATTTCCCTGAATGTCCCACGGGGAAGTGCAGAGATGCCACAGCTGAGGAAATGCTGCTGGATTGGCCAAGGGAGCCGTGAGTGTCCTTGGCACAAGGGGGTGCCGAGAGCTTGCCCAGAGACCTTTGGAGAGGGTGAGACATTCAGGGATCCCTCTGCTCTTGGCAGGGTCTGGTTTATCCCAGAGTGACCCGGGAATGTGATTGTGCTCTGATTCCAGCCAAAGGTTTTCCCAGAGCAGGAAGAAGTGTGGGTGAGTCCCAGCGGGACAGTGTACAGGGAATGGCCCAGGTTTGGCTCCAAGCAGCCTCTCCTGACTCTTCACTGTCCTTTCTCCATGAACAGGTCCCCATGTGCAGACACAGCCAATGTCCAACAGCAGCTCCATCAGCCACTTCCTCCTGCTGGCACTGGCAGACACGCGGCAGCTGCAGCTCCTGCACTTCTGCCTCTTCCTGGGCATCTCCCTGGCTGCCCTCCTGGGCAACGGCCTCATCATCAGCGCCGTAGCCTGCGGCCACCACCTGCACACGCCCATGTTCTTCTTCCTGCTCAACCTGGCCCTCAGCGACCTGGGCTCCATCTGCACCACTGTCCCCAAAGCCATGCACAATTCCCTCTGGAACACCAGCACCATCTCATACACAGGATGTGCTGCCCAACTATTTTTTTTTGCCTTCTTCATCTCAGCAGAGTTTTCCCTCCTGACCATCATGTGCTACGACCGCTACGTGTCCATCTGCAAACCCCTGCACTACGGGACCCTCCTGGGCAGCAGAGCTTGTGCCCACATGGCAGCAGCTGCCTGGGCCAGTGGCTTTCTCAATGGTCTCATGCACACGGCCAATACATTTTCCCTGCCCCTGTGCCATGGCAATGCCCTGGGCCAGTTCTTCTGTGAAATCCCACAGATACTCAAATTATCCTGCTCCAAATCCCACCTCAGGGAACTTGTGCTCATTGCATTTAGTGCCTGTTTAGGACTTGGCTGTTTTGTGTTCATGGTTTTCTCCTATGTGCAGATCTTCAGGGCCGTGCTGAGGATCCCCTCTGAGCAGGGACGGCACAAAGCCTTTTCCACCTGCCTTCCTCACCTGGCTGTGGTCTCCCTGTTCCTCAGCACTATTATGTTTGCCCACCTGAAGCCCCCCTCCATCTCCTCCCCATCCCTGGATCTGGCCCTGTCAGTTCTGTACTCAGTGGTGCCTCCAGCCCTGAACCCCCTCATCTACAGCCTGAGGAACCAGGAGCTCAAGGCTGCAGTGTGGACACTAATGACTGGATGCTTTCAGAAACATTAAACTGCTGGCTAATTTCTGCCAGTCACTTGTAATAAAAGTCATGTTTGATACTTCTTGTTGAATTCATTATGGAGGTTTTTTTTTTTTTCCTCAATTTAAGGATTTCCAGACTGTCCAGATAAAAGTATTATTTTTCATGCCATTTCTCATTTTGTTTCTCTCCACATTCCCTGTGGCTGCAGACTGTGTCAATGAGGGGTTGCGATCTCGGGAGCTTTAAAGAAACTCAAGGATATCCCGGCAAAGTTTTCTGCAGAGATGCCCTTTTGTTGCCTTCTCTGAAGCTGCAGCAACAATGTCTGTGTGCAGAGCTGGGGCAGATCAGTGCTGGCACAGCAGCTGTGCCCAGCAGCAGCAGCACTTGGTGTTGCCAGTGCTGCTCCCGTGGCCCTGCCCCGCTGCCCTGGTGGCCCTGGTGTTGCTGCAGGGCCTGAGTGCTCTCGGGGCCGGGCACAGTCCTGGGGGTGGCAGTGCCGGGGCTGCAGCAGGGACAGCCCATGGGCACTGCTGGGGCAGCGCTGACGCCTCAGGCCAGGGCCTGGGGGCTCCAGGCTCCTTGCCCAGGCTCTCTCAAGAACACGGCCAGGACAGTGCTCAGCACAGAAAACCCCCGTGAGCAGCCCCAGGCTGGCCGTGGGCAGGCTGGGGGCAAACAGCATGGCTGGTGCTCTACAAGGGCCCTGGGGGAGACGGGAAGGAGCAGCAGAGCAGGGGCTGATCCATCCCCAGTGCGCTGGACAGCCCAGGGCAGCGTCCCAGAGCGTCCTCATGGAGCTGCCAACAACATCCCCCCTCTGCAGCCCTGGCCTCTCCCCCAGCTCACAGAGGTGCCGCATCCTTGCAGGCACAGCCACGGCAGCGCTGGCTCAGGAGCCCCTGTTTGCATTGCACACAGCAGGCGGGAGCACCCCCATGCTGCTGCTGTGGGGACATGAACCTGAGGGAGCACAAATGCCATCAGCCCCTGGGGCCAGGAAGGGCTGGGGCACGCCAGGGAAACCACTCAGCTTTGTCCTGGCCTCTGCAGTCAGCCAGAAAGTTTGTTCCCATCAGCTGGGAGTTTCCTGTCCCACTGCAGACGCTGTTGCTCAGAGCCAGGGCTGCCTGGCAGCCACCCCCAAACTGCCCTGAGCATTTCCTTGGCTTCACCTTTGCTTTCTTTCCTCTTTCTGCTACAGATTTCTTCACGTTACCCACCCCTCTTCCGTCCCCTGCCCACAGCCCATCCCTGTTTGCTCTTTCCTCTCTGGCCCCACTCCCCATTCCAGTTCCTGACTTGGCACCATGGAATCGTCCCTTGGGGAGCAGGATCATCCCACAAGTGCTGCAGGAATTGTCTGCAGGCTCCTGCAGTGCCTTGTGCTGCTCCCTTGCCAGAGGCAGCCCAGGCCAGGGGGGCACATCTGGGCTGCTGTGTCTGGCTGTGGGGCTGCCTGTTCTGGGCAGTGAGGAGGGGCTGCAGAGGCTCTGCAGGACTGACAGGATGGGCTTTGGGGCTGTGAGGAGAAGCTGAGGGACCTGGGCTGCTGGAGATTTTGAGGAGGAGGTCCAGGGCTCCTCCTGCAACTGCTCCAAGGGTGGTTTCAGAGAATCCCAGAATCAGCAAGGCTGGAAAAGACCTTGGAGATCATCAAGTCCAACCTGTGCCCTGACACCGCCTTGTGTCTCCTGAGTCTCCTCTTCTCCAGGATCAACAACCCCAGCTCCCTCAGCCGCTCCTCACAGGACTTGTGCTCCAGACCCCTCACCAGCCTTCTTGTCCTTCTCTGGACACGCTCCAGCCCCTCCATGTCCTTTCAAAATTGGAGGGCCCAGAACTGGACAGCACTCGAGATGCTGCCTAACCAGTGCCAGGCACAGGGGAAGAATCACTGCCCATGTTTCCATGAGGCCCCAGAGTATCCCAATGCTCTCCATGATTCCATGAGGCCTCCCAGTGTCACAGTGTCTCTCTGGTGTCACAAAGTCCCTTGGATCCTTGGGCCCTGCAGTGTCACAATGGCACCGTGGTGCCCCAGGGCCCTGCAGTGTCACAATGGATCCTTGGTTCCATGAGGTCTGGCAGGGCAGCAATGCTCTCCTTGGTTCCCGCTGTCTCCCACACCTCCCACTGTCAGGCTATAGAAGGACACCTGGCTGATGAAGGGGAGTGGGAGTGGGTACCTACTCGAGGAGGTAATAATAAAAATCCCTCCCAACCCCCTCTCCCAAGCCAGGTGCCACTTCAGATTCGTTATGATTCCCTGGATCTGGAGAGTCAGCCAGATGGTTTAGAAGAAAATTATCTGCCCAGTGAACCTCCCAATTATGATTCATCTGTGAGACAGATCAGCACCTCTAACATCAAAAAGGAAAGAAGGGTAATCGTGGTGGGTGAGTCCTTTCTGAGGGGAACAGAGGGCCCCATATGTCAACCAGACCCACCCCACAGGGAGGTCTGCTGCCTCCCTGGGCCCAGGTACGGGATATCACTGACACACTGCCTGGGCTGATTCAGCCCTCTGATTATTGCCCACTGCTGATACCCCAGGCTGGCAGTGATGAGATTGAAAAGAGGAGTGTCAGGGCAATTAAAAGGGACTTTAGGGCATTGGGTCAGGTGGTTAATAGGACAGGGGCACAGACAGTCTTTTCCTCAGTCCCTCTGGAGTCTGAGAAAAACAGTGAAAGCAATAGGAGAGCTCACATTATCAACGAGTGGCTCAAGGGTTGGTGTCATTGAAAAAATTTCGGATTCTTTAATCATGGGGCAACTTTTACAGCACCTGGCCTGCTTGGACCAGACGGGCTCCATCTTTCTGTGAAGGGCAGAAGAATTTTAGCTCATGAACGGGCAGAACTTGTTGAGAGGGCTTTAAACTAGCTCTGAAGGGGAAGGGGATGCAGCTGGTTTGTCTGGAAGCAGGCTCGTGGGTGGTAAGCCTGAGTGAGGGGTGAAATCAGCAGCCCAGCTGAGGTGCATGTACACCAATGCACACAGCATGGGTGACAAACAAGAAGAGCTGGAGGCCATGGTGCAGCAGCAGAGCTATGATGTAATTGCCATCACAGAAACAGGGTGGGACAACTCACATGGCTGGAGCGCTTCACTGGATGGCTGCAAGCTGTTCAGGAGAGACAGGAAACAGAGGAGAGGTGGAGGGGTGGCCCTTTACATTAGGGAGGTTTTGATGCTATGGGTATTGAAACTAATGATGATGGAGTCGAATGACTATGGGTGAGACTTAGGGGGAAGGCTCACAAGGCTGACATCCTACTGGGAGTCTGGTATCATCCACCCAGCCGGGAAGAAGTGGTAGACAGGTTATTTTTCAAGCAGCTCGAGAATGTTTCAGGATCATCAGCCCTTGTTCTTGTAGGTGACTTCAATCTGCTGGACATCTGCTGGGAACTCAATACAGCTGAAAAGAGGCAGTCCAGGACATTTTTAGAGTTTGTGGAGAACAACTTTACTGCATCTGGTGAGTGAGCCCACCAGGATAGGGACTATGTTAGATCTGTTGTTTGTAAATAGAGATGGGCTGGTGGGAGATGTGATGGTTGGAAGCCGCTTTGGGCACACTGATCATGAAATTATAGAATTCTCAATATTTTGGTGATGTCAGAAGGAACACTAATATGACATTTACATTGGACTTTGGAGGGCAGACTTTGGCCTGCTCAGGAGACTTAATCAGAGAATTCCTTGGAAGCAGCTCTTGAAAACAAAGGAGTTCAGGAAAAGGGGTGTGCTTCAGAGATCTCGAGGGCACAAGAACAGACTGTCCCTGTGTGCCCAAAGATGAATCGACAAGTCAAACATCTAGCCTGGATGGGCAATGAGGTTTTGAAGGAACTTAGGAATAAAAAGAGGATGTATCATCTTTGGAAGGAGGGTCAGGTCTCTCAGGAAGTATTTAAGGGGCTTGCTAGGGCATGTAGGAAAGAAATTAGGGAAGCCAAACCTCAGTTTGAACTTAAAATGGCAGCTTTTGTAAAGGATAATAAAAAATATTTTTACAAATATAGTAGCAGTGAAAGGAAGGGTAAGACCAACCATTGTTCTTGATTAGATGTGGAAGTGAATTTAATAGCTGCAGATGAGGAGAAGGCAGAGGTGCTTAACGCCATTTTTTGCCTCAGTTTTTAGTGAGGAGACGATTTGCCTTCAGGACAACTGTCCTCCTGGGCTGGTTGATGGTGTCAGGGAGCAGAATGGTGCACCCATTAGCCAAGAGGAGGCCATCAGAGACCTGCTGAGCTGCTTGGATGTTCATAAATCTCTGGGACCAGATGGGATCCCCCCCAGGGTGATACGGAGCTGGCAGATGAGCTTGAGTGCTCTCCATCATTTACCAGCAGCCCTGGCTCACTGGTGAGGTTCCAGATGACTGGAAGCTGCCCAATGTGATGCCCATTCACAGCAAGGGTGGGAAGGAGGATCCTGATAATTCCAGGCCAGTCAGCCTGACCTCAGTACCCAGTAAGGTCATGGAACAGTTCACACTGAGTGCCATCACACAGCACTTCCAGGATGGCCAGGGTGTCAGACCCAGCCAGCAGGGGTTTAGGAGGGCTAGGTCGTGTTTGACCAAGCTGGTCTCCTTCTATGACCAGGTGACCCTCCTGGTGGATGCAGGAAAGGCTGTAGATGTGTCTACTTGGACTCCAGCAAGGCCTTTGGCACTGTCTCCCACAGCACACTCCTGGAAAAGCTGCAGCCCACGGCTGGGACAGGAGCACTCTGTGCTGAGTTCAGAACTGGCTGGATGGCCGGCCCAGAGAGTGGTGGTGAGCGGTGCTGCATCCAGCTGGGGACAGTCACCAGTGCTGTCCCTCAGGGCTCTGTGCTGGGCCAGCTCTGTTCAATATTTTTATTGACCACATGGATGAGAGAGGATTGAGTCCTTCATTAGAAAATCTACAGATGACACTGAGCTGGGAGCTTAGTTTCCTACTCCTACCATCTGTTGGAAGGCAGAAGAGCTCTGCAGGGAGACCTGAAAACAGTTGGATGGATGGGCAGAGTCCAGGAAGATGAAGTTCAATAGGTCCAAGTACCCAGTCCTGCATTTTGGCCAAATAACCCCTTGCAATGTTATAGTCTGGTGGCGGCGTGGCTGGACAGTGCCCAGGCAGAAAGGGACCTGAGGGTACTGGCCAACAGCCGGCTGAACATGGGCCAGCAGTGTGCCCTGGTGGCCAAGAAGGCCAATGGCTCCTTGCCTGGACCAGGAATGGTGCGGCCAGCAGGAGCAGAGAGGTCATTCTTCCCCTGTACTTGGCACTCGTGTACTTGGCATTCTTCCCCTGTACTGGCACCGTTCCTCGAGTGCTGTGTCCTGTTCTGGGCCCTCCCACTTAGGAAGGACATGGAGGAGCAGGAGCATGTCTAGAGAAGGGCAACAAGGCTGGTGAGGGGTCTGGAACACAAGTCCTGTGAGGAATGACTGAGGGAGCTGGAGTTGTTTATCTTGGAGAAGACTCAGAGGTGACCTTATTACTCTCCACACTCCCTGAAAGGTGGTTGCAGTCAGGTGGGGGTCGGTCTCTTTCTCCTCACAGCAACTGACAGAACCAGAGGACAGTGTCTTAAGCTGCACCAAGGGAAATTTAGGTTGGATATTAGGAAAAAAGTTCTTTATGGAAAGGGTGATAAAGTACTGGAACTGTCTGTCCAGGGAGGTGCTGGAGTCACCATCCTGGGATGTGTTTAAAAAAAGACTGGATGTAACACTCAGTGCCATGGATTAGCTGAGGTGGTGTTAGGGCATGGGTTGGACTTGATGACCTTAAAGGTCTCTTCCAACCCAGCAATTCTGTGATTGTGTGATTGTGTGACATCACAGACCAGGTTGTGACATCATATAGTTGGCTGTGACATCACTGGTTTATTATGTGACATGACATAGCAGGATGTGACATCACAGAGCAGGCTGTGACATCACAGAGGAGGTTGTGATGTCACAAATTCGGCTGTGACATTACAGGCTGGCAGTGTGACATCACAGAATCGGCTGTGAGGCCACAGAGAAGACTCTGCCATCATAGATAAGGGCTCTGTGACATCACAGAGCAGCTGTGTGATGTCACAGAGAAAACTGAGACAATACAGAGTGGGTTGTGCCATCACAGAGCTGACTGTGAAATCACAGAGCAGGCTGTGACATCACAGCGAGGCTGCATAACATCACAAAGGTAGCTGTGACATCATAGAGCTGGCTGTGACATCACAGGGTGTCTATGACATCACAGGCTGGGCTGTGACATCACAGGGCAGATTTTGTGACGTCACAGAGCAGATTGGGACCTCAAAGAGCAGGCTGTGACATCACAGGACACCTGTATGAAATCACAGGTGGCCTGTTACATCTCAGAGTGGGCTGTGTGACATCACAGGGGCTGTGTGACATCACAGGGGTTGTGTGACCTCACAGGGGCTGTGTGAGGTCACTGGGGAGGTCACTCCACCCCAGCCCCCCCTCCCAGTTCCCCCAGAGAAGTCCAACGCTGCTCGTGCACAGCGGGGTCCCCTGTCCCCCCCGGGTCCCCCCGCCCCCGGCACCGCAGCCTCCCCCAGAGGATGTTCCACGAGATTGACCCCAGAGCCTGACATGGGGACGGGGGCTGGGGCTGTGGGGTTGGGACAGGGGGACAGGGACCCCCCGGCAGCGTCCCCGTGTCCCCCAGGGCCAGAGCCTGGGCCAGGGCTCCTTCACCCTGTTACCAACGAGGCCTTGAGAGCACTGAAAAAATCCCCAGCAAGGGATCAGCAAAAACCAGATTTAATATTGAGCAACAGCACCACAAAGTTCCTTGGCAAGAGTCACTCTGCTCCTGGAGCCGTTGTGATGGTTGGTGCCATGGAAACCTGCCCTGGCCCCTTGCTCAGGGCTGCTGTCACTGCCCAGAGCCAGAGGGGATCCCTTGCTGGGGGCTTGTGCCATGGCCACCTGCCCTGTGCCGCGCTGGCCGGTCAGGCGCCGCGGAACCAGCAGCAAACGCCAGGGCCAGGGCCAAAGGCCAGGTCAGCCAGACAGAAAGGGGCAGTGCTGGGCACTGTTTCCATGGCAGCCCTCACTGGGGGTGACACCTGGGTCACCTGTCCTGGCAGTTGCCATGGAAACCCGGCTCATTGGGAATACAAGGGTGGACAGAGGTTTTAGTAGGGCCTGTCACAACGGGACAAAGGGGGGTGGTTTTAAACTAAAGGAAGGGAGGTTCAGATAAGAACAGATAAGGAGGAAATGTTTGATGATGAGGGTGGTGATACACCAGGACAGGTTCCCAGGGAGGTGGTCAGTGCCCCATCCCTGGAAACATTCAAGTCCAGCTGGGACAGGGCTCTGAACAACCTGATCTGGTGAAAGATGTCCCTGCTCATGGCGGGGTTTGGATGAGATGAGCACTGCAGAGCTCTTCCCATCCAAACCATTCCAGGACTGCATGGGCAGAAGGGGCTGCTCAGTGCACTCCATCCACTGCCTCGACTCCTCATGGTCTCTGCTGGACCCCACATCCCACAGCCAAACCCAGCCCCTTCTCTGCCTTTCCTCCCCCTGCCCCAGGGGCTGGCACAGCCTGGGGGCACAGGTGACCTTTGGGCTTTGCAGGGCTCAGGCACAAGGGCCGTGGCAGAGTCAGGGCTGAGGTCACACTCTGTGGGCTGGGGCAGAGCCCAGCCAGAAATGAGCCCTGAGGCAGCAGCTCTGCAGTGCTGGCCACCAGGCCGGCTTGCCAAGGGAGGCTTCTGGCCATGCCCTGCAAGCAGCTGCTGCTGCCACGGCGCCTTTGGTGCCTCAGGCTCTCCCTGGCACAGCTCCCAGCACAGCACTCTGCCCTTGTGCCCGAGGCCTTCCCTGTGCTGGGGCTGGCCTGGGGCTTTTCCTGCAGCGGGACCTGCCCTGCTCCTGGCACAGGAAAGGCAGTTCCTGCTGGAGCAGGAGGCTCTGCCTGCAATGGGCTCAAACCACTCCCGCAAGGCCCTGTTTGCAAAGCCCCAGTGGGAAATGAAGGAGGGGCGTCACGCTGCCGTTGGGGTGAATAATGCTGAAACCAGCCTGACTCCTCCATCCCAAAGTTCTACATCCCCAGAGGGAGATGAAGCTGTGGCAGGGCTGGAAAAATCCCCAGAGAAAGGAACAACCAAGTGACACCACTGAGAGCTCCTGCAGAGCTGCTGAGCTGGCCCAGCCTGGGCACATCTGACTGACAGGGCAGCACTTCAGACTTGAAAAGCCCCATCCAAATTTTAATGGCAGCGTCTCCTGGCATTTCCCTTCTTGGGGGCTGTAGAGATTCCTCCCTGCAGTGGGGACACCCCCTCAAGGTCACTGCTCCAGGCTGAGCCAGAGATTTGCCCATGGTGGTTGGTCGGGGGCAGTGACATCAATCTCTGTTTAAGAACTGGTTTTTGTTTAATACAATTGCTTCAAAATTGCTTCCTGTTTCAGCCTGAGTGTCCCTGCAAGAACAGGGCATCTTTCAGGCACTTCCAGAAGCTCAGGGATCTCATTTCATGAGGAATCTGGGATGCAAATGGCCTTGTAAGAAGGACAAAAGCAGAAGCAATGGACTAGAAATAATTAAAAAAAATACCCTTCTTCCAGACAAAGTCCACCAAGTCATTCCCTGCATTTCTCCTTTTCAAATTCTTTCCGTCACCTACTCTCAGAGGTCCAGCCTGTTCTGGTGCTTATCATGAACTGACTGTGCTCTTGATTTATACCAGCTCTGGAGATGTAGAATCACCCAAACTGAACACAGAAACAAACTCCCTCTGTCCCATTTTCATGTTCTAGATCACTTTCCAGGTGTCCATGGAGATGTGGGAATGATTATCACACAACTCTCCATTTCTGGCTGCGGGCTCTGGAGATTCCTTCTCTGCATTCAGTCAGGCTTGTATTCCCTAACAAGTCCTGGTTCCACCTCCTGTTTCCCAAGGCTGGAACAGTCACAATGAAAACCTCACCAATGGCACAACTCCCCAGCTCTCCAGGAAGAGAAAGGACAAGCTGTCAAGTTCTCCAAACCTTTGTCCTGCTCTGCTGCAAGTCCTGCTGCACTCCCGCTGTGGAAAGCCAAGAGAAGCTGCAGGTGGTGGCACATCTTGTGACAAGAGCTCAACCTGGTTCTCCAGGAAAGGTTCTTGAGAAGAGCAAACAGGACTGTGGAGAAGATTCCTGGAAAACTGAAACAGCTTTCCAGAAGTGAAATGAAAATTGAAAGAAACAGTCCAAGATGTCTTCCTCTATTTATTTCTCTGTTGCCTTTTTCCATCTTGCACTACTTCTCCATCCCATTAATTCCAAATGCATCTCACCTCTAAGATCAGTGACTTAGCGAGTTCTAGACACTCTAAAGTACCATGAGCCACACAGTTTGCCTTCCAGTATTCACTGGAAAGCAACGCTGGAGCCATAAGTGCAGGGCCAGGACCAGGGAATCCTTCAGACAGGAAATGTGCCCCGACAGGGTTTGATCCTCAGCGGGGACAATGCACAGCAGCGACCGAGGAGATACCTCTGCCCCCGTGCAGGAGTCCAGACTCTGGGACTGGGCTGAACAGGGCAAAGTTCCCGTGTTTGGAGAGGCTCAGGGGCTGCCCCCGGGGAGCGGGGGGCTGGGCGTGGGGGTGAGCGGGCAACGGACAAACGGACAACGGGACAAACGGCCCCGGAGCTTCAGTTGCAGCAGCAGCAGCGGCGGCGGCAGCAGCAGCAGCGGCAGCAGTGATTTTGTCGACTTCCCATTCTTACTCCTCTCCCTCTCCTTCTCCCGCTGTCCCGCACCGTCTCCCGCTGTCCCGCACTGTCTCCCGCTCTCCCTTTCCCGCTGTCCCCTCCTCTCCCAGTCTCTCTCTCTCCCCATTCCCGGCCGGGCCATGCCCCCGGCCCGCCCCCGGCTCCGGGCGGGGCTGCCCCATCCCCGCCCCCGGCCGTCCGGCCGGGGTCTCGCCTCCGCCCGGCTCTGGCCGTGCTGGCGGTGGCGCTTCTGGGCGGGCATCGGTGCCTGGGGCTGGGGCGGCATCGCCTCGCTCTGGCTCCGCCTGGCCCGAGCCTGGCCCCGGCCCCGGCTCCTCCCGGGCCCCGCGGAGGACACACGCGGCGCGGCCGCTGCCGCCGCCTCCGCTGCGGGGCTTCCCCGGCCCGAGCTCCGCCGCTCGGCAGCGCGGCCGCCGCCCCCGAGCCGCCGCTGTCCCGTTGCCGGGAGCGAACGCCTGGGGAGGGCCGGCCCGGGGCAGTCGGGGGCGCTCGGGGGCCGCTCCTGGCCCCGGGCCGAGCGCTGACAGCCGCGTCCCGCCCGCAGGGAAGGCGCAGCAGGGCCTGAAGGAGTGGTACCGGCTGGGTTCGCTGCTGGGCAGCGGCGGCTTCGGCAGCGTCTTCGCGGCCACGCGGCTCTCGGATGGCGCCCCGGTGAGCGGCGGGGCCGGCGGCGGGCGGAGGAGGAGGAGGAGGAGGGAGAGGAGGGGGAGGAGGAGGGATAGAAAGAAAAGGAAAAGGGAGAGGGGGGAGAGGGGGGAGGAGGAGGAGGAGGAGGAGGATGGGGCTGGAGCTGGGGCTGGGGCTGAGGCTGGGCATGGCGGGCGGCGAGCTCAGCCCGCTGCTGCTCTTGGCTTGCAGGTGGCCATCAAAAGGGTGCCAAGGAACCGCGTCCGGCACTGGGGCGAGCTGGTGAGTGAGCGGGGCCAGCGGCAGAAGCCGGGCCGTGCCGGGCGGGGATGAGCTGAGGCCCGGCCGGGTGGGAGCCACCAGGACGCCTCAAAGGAGAGCAGGCGTGGGGCCAGCGCAGGGCGCAGAGCATCCCGTGCTTGGTGAGGGGTTCCCGACCCCTGGCAGGGCATCAGCCCCACTGACGGAATTGCGTTCCTCCCGCAGCCCGACGGCACCAGCGCACCCCTGGAGATCGTGCTGCTGGACAAGGTGTCCACTGGATTCCCCGGTGTCGTCCAGCTGCTGGAGTGGCTTGAGCTCCCCAAATACATCTTGATGGTGCTGGAACGCCCGAAGCGGTCTCAGGACCTGCATCATTTCATTCGGGCACGGGGGTTCCTGTCCGAGGAGATGGCACGGGATCTGTTCCGCCAGGTGCTGGAGGCCGTGCAGCACTGCACCAGCTGTGGGGTCCTGCACAGGGACATCAAACCAGGGAACATCCTGGTGGACCTGGCCACCGGGCAGGCCAAATTGATTGACTTTGGCTGTGGCACCTACCTGCAAGACACAGCCTACACTCGCTTTGCAGGTGAGCCCACGCAGGGGTGTGCTCTCGGTCCTGGCATCTCATGGCCCAACATCTCACAGCCCAAGCTGGGTGTGGCAGCAGGGATTCTCCCTTTTGCTGCCCTTCATGGCACTGAGATTTCAGCTGAGTTGCGTTTGAGCAGGGCTGGGTGGGGAGCCAGCTTCCAGCCCTGCTGGCAGCCTTTGCCCACCACTCTGGGCAGGACTGAGGCTGGGGCTGGGGCAGTCAGCCCCACAAAAACACGGGTCGGTGGGGGTAGCAGAGAGGGGGGCCGTAACCTGTGTCCCAGCTGGTTTGGTGTGCAGGTGAGAAAGGGCTTGGACTGCTCCACTCACCTGGTTTGTTTTGGATTCATGATGTTTTTTGGGCAGTGCAGGCAGGGAGGATGAAGGCATGGTTTTCCCAAGCACTGGGTAGGTTTTTCCTCCTCATGGTTGGGCCTTGCCAGGATTTCTGCTGCCCTCTTCCAACCCCAGTGGCTTCTTTTCCAACCCCAAGTCTATACACAAGTCCCAGGTGCTGGCGAGAGGGCAGCGGTCACCCCGTGTGCCACTGGGGCAGCCCCCACACACCCAGGGATGCTGGGGCCAGGCTCTGGGAGCAGCAGCATCCCCCTGATGAACCCCATCTGTATTCCACAGGAACACCGTCATACAGCCCCCTGGAATGGATCCACTTTGGATTTTACTACGGCAAGCCAGCTACCATCTGGTCCCTGGGCATCCTGCTGCACCAGATGGTCTGCGGGGAGCACCCTTTCAGGAGGAGCCAGAACATCAGCTGGGACCATCAGCTCTCGCTGCCAGGACGGCTCTCTCAAGGTGGATCCTCATCTCTGGCCACGGGGGCAATGCCAGTGCTGGGAGACAGCAGCAGCTCGTGAGCATCCCGCTCTGGCAGCTGCTGAGGAGGTGGCACATGTCCCGCTCTCCTGCTCTCCTCCAAAACAGGGAATTGATGGGGAAGTTTAGGCCCAGCTCTGAGCACATCCAGCATGGCCTGGGCACGGGAAGAGGGGGACAAAGCCAACAGGAGCCTTCTCCAGCTGACCGGCGGGTTCTGGTTTCTCTGCCCAGAGTGCCAAGATGTGATCAGGCGGTGTTTATCCATGCTGCACTCGGACAGGCCCTCGTTAGAAGAGCTGTTCTGTGATCCCTGGCTGCAGGATATTGATCGGCCCTAGAAGAAGGGAGAGAGCCACAGGCACACTTTGATGCAAGGCCCTGGTAAGTTGCAGCTCCACACATGCCTTGGCAATCAGAAGCAAAGGAACCCAGACATTTTGTCCTGCCTGTGTCACTGCCCAGGGGTCATCAGATGGGAACACGCAGCCCTTGTGCTGGAGCTGAGCTGCTCTGCCCAGCACTGGTGGCTGCCATCTGAGCTGGTTTTGCTTGTCCTGCTTCCCTGACAGCTCTGGGCCCTGGGCAGATCCCAGACAGCCTGGGCTCACCCCCAGGGAAGGAGAAGGAGCCCCTGGAGGAGCTGTACTAGGTGGGGCTGCTGCTGCTGGGGACAGCAAGGATGACATCAAGGATGACAACCTCTTCCTCCACCTGGCCACCGGCAGCTGAGGATGATGGACTTTGATTCTGGCACCTTCTCCAAAGCCAGGCTCCACAGGAAATTTGCAGGTGAGTCCACACGCAGGGGGATGCTCCCAGATTTGGGCATTGCACAGCCTGGCCAGGAACCAAAGGTTCCCCCTTTGCTGGGGTGGATGCAGCTGATCCTTCAGTCGGCTGCCAGGCTGCTTTTGGCAGGGCTGGGGGATGGGCTGGGGTGGTGATGAAATGGGAGTGGGCTCCTGGCCCTGCCAACAGCCCCAGCACCCACCGTGCCCCGGGCTGGGGCTGGGGCAGCCAGCCCGACACAAATAAACCCCCATGGTGGGAGCAGAGGTGGGACTGCAGAACCTGTGCAGGGGCTGCTTTGCTCTGCAGGCAAGGAAGGGCTTGGGCTGCTCCACTGCCCCTGTTTGCTTTGGGGTCACCGTTATTTTGGGGGGCAGTGCAGGGGGGAAGGGAGAGAGCCTGGGCTTCCCTCACCTGTGGGTGGGTTTTTCCCTGGCATGCAGGGGTTGGGCCTTCCTCAAGTCCCTGACAGTAATATGATTTTTGACCTTTTTTCTTATTCCCCTTTTTGTCTGTAATCTATTTTCAATAATTTGTTGTGTGTTTTTCTAGAGGAAGCGTTCTAGCTGGGGTCCTGTCTGGATGAGGAAGTGCTTGGGAGCAGCTGTGGTGTGGATGGGCCGTGCCCTTGGAGAAGGATGAGGACATGGTTTGGGACCAGCTTTTCTTCCAGCGGGGGATGGCGTCAGGTGGGTCCCAGCTGCTTGGCATGGTGGGATCAGAGCATTGGGGAGATGGCAGCGAGCACAGGAGCATCCTGCTCTGGGCAGCTGCTGAAGGCTGGATGTGCCGTGGCCGGCTGCAGGCTGGGCACATGTCCTGTCCTCCTGCTCTGCTCCCAAAGGCAGCAGGGATGGGCAGCTCTGGGCACAGCTCTGGGCACGGCCAGCATGGCCTGGGCACTGCGGGCGGCTGGGACAAGGGGACAGGAGCCTTCAGCTGACGGGCGCTTTCTGGTTTCTCTCCTTGCAGCCGGGCTCTGCGGGTGCTGAGGCTTCTCTGGGCTCTGCCAGGGCTCTGCTGGAGCTCAGCACCAGGCCGCAATCAGCCAAAGAAGAAATGGGGTGACCTGCAGCACAGACCTGCTGGAGCACTTCAGCAACACAGCTCAAGTGTGCAGAGTGTACACCTCCCAGGGAAAACATGACACCACCCCAAAATAAACTTGTTCAATAGCTTCTGAAATGAAATCAATCTGGGATGACCCCAAATGACATTTTGCAGCTTGCTCAAGCTGTAGCTCAGTCTTTCTCTGAACAGTTCTCTCCTCCACCTGCCTTGTACTTCCCAACTGCTCCCTCTTTTCCCCCAGTGAGTTCCCAGCCCATGGAAGTCTCCATCACACTGTTGCCTTCCTTGGTGCCCCTCACCACGAGGAAGGCTGAGCCCCAGGCTTAGGGACTCATCCTGTCACTGGCTGAGGAGCAGCAATGTCTCAGAGGTCCAGTGGGATTTTAGTGTCATTCAGAGCTGCTCTCCAGCCCTCAGCTCTCCTCACTGCTGCGTTCCCACTCCCTTGTCCTCGTCCTTGCAGCAGGATGAGCTCTGTGAATCCCCTTGAGCCTCCCCACTCTTCCCAGCCCACGCACCCACCTCAGTTAGGCTGAAGCTGCAGCTTCTCTGTCTCCTGTGGCACACCAGTCCAGTCCCCTGTGCGGGGAGCCCCAGCCCCAGAGCACAGCACTCAGCAGTGCACTCCGGGCTGGAGCAGCTCCCTCCCAGCCCCAGCTTAGGGACCCCTCCAGCCCCGGGGCTTGAGGCACTGTCAGCACCCGCTGCTGCAGCCACCGCTTCTGCTGGCCCAGACAGCAACACCCAAACTGGGGCTGATCCCGAGGGAGCAGCATCAGGGCCTGGATCTGATCCCTGACTCTGGGGCAGGCCTGGACAAATGACCCCCCAGCAGCAGCAGCACGTGGAGCTGACTTTCAGCACAGCCCCTGCCACTCTTCCCTCCCGTGTGCAGTGGTGTCACAGCAGCCTGAGGCACCTGGGAGCCCCCAGGGCCAGCAGGGACTTGAGATGGCAGCCCTGGGCTCCTGGAGCTTGTGCAAGGAACAGAGCTGGGGACTCCCTGTCCATGGGGAGCTTCCAGATGGAAAAGGCAGCTGTGCCCAGGCAGCTCCAAGGGCAGAGAAAGGAGGGTCTCGACCCCTGGATCCCTGCCAGTCCCACAGTCCTGGGCATCAGCCACCGAGCCCTGGGGGAGCAGAGGGCACAGCAAGAGGGACAAAAGCAGGCAAGGTCAGAGACTGGAGAGAGCCAGACCCGGCAGCAGGAACAGCTGCTCCATTGCACTCCTGGAGAAAGCTCTTGGCTGGTTCCAAGCGCTGAAAGGCGTGCAGGGCAGAGAGGAGGCCACACCAAACACTGCTCCTGTTTCCACAGCCTCCCCTCTCCGTGTCCCAGAAGGAATTGGATGGACTGTGTTCTTCTCCCTGAGTCGTCCGGTTCAGCACGAGCAGCTGAGCACCAGGAGCTGAAGGAGCTGAAGCCTCAGGCCACAAGAGCTGGGCCTGAGGAGACTTTGTGAGCAAATGAATGCTGCTAACATGGACCTGGCTGAATGCAGCAGATGGAATCATGGAATCACATAATCTTTTCTGTTGGAAAAGACCTCTGAGCTCATCCAGTCCAGCCGGTCACCCAGCAGTGTCAAGCCCAGCACTAAACCACGTCCCTGAAGTGCCAAGGCCTGGACAACAGCCCTGAGTGAGGCCCTGAGCCAAAGGTGGCCTCTGGATGAACCTTCCAACCAAAGCTTATCTTTGTATCTGCTCACTAATGAAATATGCATGGTCATTAGCACTGTGATAGATGTATCCACTCATTAGTGAAACATGGATTGACCTTTCTGTGTTTAGAAGCCAGACAAGGCCATGAAATCTGACATCTGGCCTTGTCTGGGGCTGAATGGTCAAAGTCACCTCCTTTGGTTCCTCTTGGGCCCTGGCCAGGCTTTGGGAGGAACCCAGGAGGAGGATGAAACCAGATGTTCCCGCACCAGCAGCGCTGTCAGTTTGTTCATTCAGCGCTGTCAGAGCTGGGCCCTCTCCCAGCGAGGCTGGAGCCCCACCTGTGGCTGGAGGCACCTGCAGGAATTCCCAGTGTCCAGGAGTGGCTCTGCAGCCCTTGGCTGTGACAGCTTCCCCAGCTGCTGTGTGGATCTGGGGCATGGTAAAGCCTGAGGGTAACTGCTGCTGGATCTTTCTTAATCACTGCTGCAATCTCTGGTGCTGCTGGCTGGGTGCATTGCTGAGCTGCTCCTTTTGGGATTCTTTGCTGCTTTGAGCTACAGTCAATGACACTGAGTCCTTCAGTTGGTGTCTGTGTCTTTGGTGCTGACCCTGCCCACTGGGGAAACAAAACTGGCACAGTCTGGCCAGATCACAACAAAATGTCACTTTTTAAATGTAAATGTGAGGAATCAGTCCCATCAGAAATTCCCAGATGGGAAGCCCTTCCCTGGAGTTCCCTGGCTCTGGAGTGGGCTGAGGTCAGAGCACTGGTGTCAGCAGAGGGGCACTCTGTTAAAAGAGGCTGAACCCCTGGATGTCTTCAAATGCATCCAAAAATTGCATGTGGAGAAGGAAAAGAATTGTGTGTTTGGGAATATGTGGGTGAAGTTTGTAAATGGCACATTGGAAACAGCACCAACAGAAGGAAGAATTGCTTTTGGAATGCTCCCACATGGAGGGACAGAGGAAGGTTAAAACTTGAGCTCAGGTTCATTTGTGCAAGTGAAAAATAATATTATTATTATCATCATTAATAACAGTTATATAAAAATAGAACATGATTATACTTTTTTTTTCAGATAGAATTAAATTTGATTGTGAAAAATGCATATTTTATGATTGGCTTTTCGCAAATATTAAATTGAATACTATATGTATTATGTTATATTGATTAGAAGTGCTGTATTAACATTTTAATAGTATGGTAAATGTAGTTTTGTAGTTAAAATAGAGCCTATGTATGTGGGGGTTTTTTTACTAGCTCAAGCAAGAGATGAGATAATGAAGAAACTCTTCACACAGAGATGACAATGATGGGGTCCCATAAAGAATTACTGCCTCCTTATCGGAAAAGACAAACATTCTTCCACCTTCTCTCTGTCTTTATGGAACCACCAGGATTAAGGGCAAGAAGTTGACAAAAACCAGAAAAGTTCTTAATTTGCAAGGAATTTATGCATCATGTATGAGATGTATGAATATGCAACAGGCTACTGCTTTTAAAGATTATTCCTTTGTTCACAAGGCATGCTTATTGGGCTTAAGTGCCCGAGAGCATCCGGACGTCCGTAATTCTTTGCTTTTTATTGTCTTGTAATTGTCCTAAATTTTCATTACTCTAATTGTATTACTATTTTTATAACCATTTTATTATTATTAAACTTTTAAAATTTTGAAAACCAAGTGATTGGCGTTTATAACATTGATAATGTGAAATAAGGCTGACAATGCTAATATGTCACCTTTGGCTGCTCACTGTGACACTGAATACCCTACAGAAAAGGACTGGCCAAGACCCAAATGTCACAATAGAACTTTGTGAATTTTGCAAAATGAATAAAGGAGGAAGGGATGTTGTGGAAACCCAGGACACCGGGAGTATTTCTCTGTCTGCTCTGGGGTGTCCTGACCCCCAGGGGAGCACTGACTTTGACCCTCATTCATGGAGAAAACTTCCAAAGCCTCAAGGTAAACTAGAAACCACAAAAGTGTGAAATAGATTGTAGAGATTGTAGAGAGGATTTTAGTATGTCACATGGGTAAGAAATTTAAGCTTTAGGATTTTTAGTATGTTATAGATGGATTCAAGATTGTTATAAATGAATGCTCTAATTTATTAATTAAAGAAAATTTATTAAATTGTCCAAATATAAATTTAGAGAAAAACAACGAAAAGCCACTATCAGAAAAAGGTCAGTGCCGAGCCCGGGATCGGCGCTGGGTGAGACACAGGTTTGACCACTGCAGCATAGGGTCCCCTATGTTCACCCCGACTGTTCTGTCCAAGTGATTTATAGATGGTTTTTCTTGCCTGAGGCAAAGTTGCTTTCTTTTCTGGGCTGCACCTATTCATGTGGAGTTCCTTCACTGTGGCAAGTGGAACAGAACCCGTCCGATCGATCCTGCTCCTGGAGTTCGGTATTCAGATGTATCTCCCTGATGGTTCTGGTTATCTCACTCTCAACTACTTACAGCGTGTTTCTCGTTGGGCGTTCCAAACATGTACATGTCACTTAGGGCGTGTAAGTGGTGCCATTGTGTTCAGCTGGATAAGATATACAGAAGTTTATTACATACAACAACTGGCAGAGTAAAATCTCGGACACTTTGTTATATATGGGATTTGACGCAGAAAAAGGGAATTAGAGAAAGGGAATTGGCTCATAAAATGAGAAAAAGACGAGAATGGAGATGCGTGAGGCAAAGAGAATGACGAGAGAAACAAAAAGATTAGCATATAGAATAGCATGGTAGGTTAGTGAACAAATTTTGGAATAGCAACAGCAAACCGTTTTACCAGCTCAAATGTGCAGCTACCAATAAAACAAAAGCAGCCAGCAAAGCAGTTCAGTAATGTTTTACTTTCTAAATGTCCAGAGGGATTCAGCAAATCAGTACAAACATTCTGAAATACCTTGGCTAATGCTGGAGAATAGGAGGGGAACAGAAGCCCCGTGTTTTAAAAATTCTGCACTGGGACATTGAGCAGTCACTGTGGTGGTGAGATGGTTTCTCCTTGAAGCTGATGAGGGACAAAGCAAACCTCCAGCCAGACACCCTGCTGAGAGCTTGGCAGTAAAGAGCCTGCAGCCAAGTGGGTGCTTTTCATCAGAAGAATTCAAAATAGTGTGCCAATATCCAAACCTGACCACTGATTGGTTTGACCCAACTTCCTGAAAAAATTCATTTCCATGTCAAACCACGACAAATATGTAAAATGTAACATAAGACACTTGAAAAATGATGAATGCCAAAGGATCTGAGTATTAGATCTTTCCTCAAAGAGAATCCTTTTTGCTAACATCTACATGCCAGGAGCTGCAGTGTAGCACCAGGGAGACAAAGGAACCCACCAGTGCTGAAAAGCACCCATCTCCGAGCCGGCCACGTCCATTCGTTTGCAAATTAGGTCCTTTTCTCCCTGCTGCCAGCTGCGGGTTTGAAATACTGTGAAGCAACCTTCCCGGCCTTGGTGGGGTGCTTAAAAAAACTTACAGAATATTTCTTACCAATATAACATTTTTCATACATCTATTTCTCACAAGCACGAATTATCTAAAATACACATAACAATTCCATTATTCCATCTGCTGCATTCAGCCAGGTCCATGTTAGCAGCATTCATTTGCTCACAAAGTCTCCTCAGGCCCAGGTCTTGTGGCCTGAGGCTTCAGCTCCTTCAGCTCCTGGTGCTCAGCTGCTCATGCTGAACCGGACGACTCGGAGAGAAGAACACAGTCCATCCAATTCCTTCTGGGACACGGAGAGGGGAGGCTGTGGAAACAGGAGCAGTGTTTGGTGTGGCCTCCTCTCTGCCCTGCACGCCTTTCAGCACTTTGAACCAGCCAAGAGCTTTCTCCAAGAGTGCAATGGAGCAGCTGTTCCTGCTGCCGGCTCTGGCTCTCTCCAGTCTCTGACCTTGCCTGCTTTTGTCCCTCTTGCTGTGCCCTCTGCTCCCCCAGGGCTCGGTGGCTGCTGCCCAGGACTGTGGGACTGGCACAGATCCCGTGGTCGAGACCCTCCTTTCTCTGCCCTTGGAGCTGCCTGGGCACAGCAGCCTTTTCCATCTGGAAGCTCCCCATGGACAGGGAGTCCCCAGCTCCGTTCCTTGCACAATCTCCAGGAGCCCAGGGCTGCCATCTCAAGTCCCTGCTGGCCCTGGGGGCTCCCAGGTGGGCACAAGTGGGGCAGCAGAGCCAGCAGGGAGCCTGCGAGTCTCTTCCAGCCCTGTCTGCTCTGAGTTTGGGCCTTGGAGCCTCAGGTGGCCAAAGGCAGCTGCTGCTGGTCCCTCTGTGTGCCCCCGTGTCCAGCAGTGCTGCTCCATCCGTCTGTGCCCAGCCACGGGGAAAAGCCTCAGCCCTGCAGGGCCAGGAGCTGCCGGGCTCTGCCTGAGCAGCTCAGCCAGAGGGAAGGGAGCTGCTCCCCACGGGAACCAGGAGCCAAGGGCTGGAGCACCTCGTTCTGGGGCAGAGCCCAAATTCTGTGAGGGAGTAACAGAGTTATTCACGTGCACTGGTGTGTCAGCACTGCAGGTGCTGTGCCTGCAAACACATGGCTCAAGGTGTGCAAAAGAATTCTGCAACTCTTGGCTGGAGCAGGATGTCAGCAGTGCTGAACTCCAGCTTAGTCCAAAGCAAACACTTTACACCTCTGCTCGTATCTGCTAGATTTTTTACATCGGGATATCCAGAGAAAAGCAAACAGAGGAGTAAATATTTTCATTATTTATCAGAAATATATCTCATTTTGCTGAACATTTCTTTTTCAGAATGTGTTATCTTCTTAAAAAGAAAAAGAAAAAAGAAAAAAAAAACGAGAAAAATATTAAAGAGAAAAAAAAGAAACAAATGTGTAGTGAAATCTTCTTAAACTTTGGATTAAGAGGTAACTGATCTTTTTAAAGGGAGAACTCATATACTTTGTGCATGTTCTCATGCCTGGATCCATCTTACGGACTGACATCAGCATCCATTTTAAAGACTTTGGGTTTTGTTTCCAATATTAAGATTTTTTTTTTTTAATTGGAGTTGAAGCAATAGGAGGATGAGAGATGGATTGTGCACAACTGTGTCTTGAGTGCAAAAATATTGCAGTTTGAAACTTGGACCTAAAGTATTAAAAATGAAACTTACAAATCCCAGTGCATTGTGTGACAGCAGCTTTTCCTATAGGATGTGCAGCATCACAAAGACTTCATCAGTGGGGTTGGGAGGGCTTGGAGCTTTGTCCTGTGCCACTCTGGGATGTCATGAACCAGGACTTCGCCTGCCACCAGCCCAGGTCACCCTCTGCCACGGCAGCTCCTTGGGCCTTGTGTCCCCAAAGCAGACACAAAGTGTTTCTGCTGCTCCCTCTTTGCACAAACCCACAGAGAGCTGGGATTTTTCCAAGGCTCGTGTCTCCATTGGGCCATATTCCCAAAGAACCAGCAGCACATCCTGATGAATACGGCGAGTTACGTGGATGGTTGTCAGATCCACTTCCTGCCTAGAAATCCTGAAACTGCTTCTAAATGCTGCTCCTTCAGCTCCTGGACACCTTCTCACACAAAGCTGGAAAAAAAATCCCCTGGCCACCGGCTAAAAGGTGAGTTATGCCCAAGTTAGAGCTCTGTACTTGGGGGTGTGCATGGATGCGTTTTGTATACAAAGGAAGGAGCGTGCAAGCAACGGGACTGACACTTTCAGTGTCCATGCTATTCCATACCCATGGGCACAGAGACATTATGGAAACCCTGGCACAGACAGGGCCTTCTGTCCATGGGTACAGAGACATCCAAGAGCCCCTGGCACACACAGAGCCTTCTGTCCATGGATACAGAGACATCCAAGAGCCCCTGGCACACACAGAGCCTTCTGTCCATGGGTACAGAGACATCCAAGAGCCCCTGGCACACTCAGAGCCTTCTGTCCATGGGTACAGAGACATCCAAGAGCCCCTGGCACACATAGAGCCTTCTGTCCATGGGTACAGAGACATCCAAGAGCCCCTGGCACACACAGGCCTGGCACACACAGGCCTGGCAGCACAGGTGGCTTTCCCCACAGGCTGCAGGAGATGAGAACACAACATTTGCCAACACTGACTGCAAGCCACAGCTCTGGGTGCTCCCCGTGAACCTCAGCTCTGGAACCACTGTCTGCCCCAGGCTTCAGGGACTGCAGTGGGAGCCTGGCTGGGCTCTGCCCTGGGGCCATCCTGCAGGGACAGCTGCAAACAGGGAGCATTCCCTTGCCACAAACAGCCAAGCCAGGGCTGCAGGGCAGCTGCTCCAGCCCGGAGTGCACTGCTGAGTGCTGTGCTCTGGGGCTGGGGCTCCCCGCACAGGGGACTGGACTGGTGTGCCACAGGAGACAGAGAAGCTGCAGCTTCAGCCTAACTGAGGTGGGTGCGTGGGCTGGGAAGAGTGGGGAGGCTCAAGAGGATTCACAGAGCTCATCCTGCTGCAAGGACGAGGAAAAGGGAGTGGGAACTGAGCAGTGAGGAGAGCTGAGGGCTGGAGAGCAGCTCTGAATGGCACTAAAATTCCACTGCACCTCTGATACATTACTGCTCCTCAGCCAGTGACAGGATGAGTCCCTAAGCCTGGGGCTCGGCCTTCCTCATGGTGAGGGGCATCAAGGAAGGCAACAGTGTGATGGAGACTGCCATGGGCTGGGAACTCACTGGGGGAAAAGAGGGAGCAGCTGGGAAGTAAAAGGCAGGTGGGGGAGAGAACAGTTCAGAGAAGGGCTGAGATACAGCTTGAGCAAGCAGCAAAATGTCATTTGGGGTCATCCCAGATTGATTTCATTTCAGAAGCTATTGAACAAGTTTATTTTGGGGTGGTGTCATGTTTTCCCTGGGAGGCGTACACTCTGCAACCTTGAGCTGTGTTGCTGAAATGCTCCAGCAGGTCTGTGCTGCAGGTCACCCCATTTCTTCTTTGGCTGATTGCGGCCCGGTGCTGAGCTCCAGCAGAGCCCTGGCAGAGCCCAGAGAAGCCTCAGCACCCGCAGAGCCCGGCTGCAAGGAGAGAAACCAGAAAGCGCCCGTCAGCTGAAGGCTCCTGTCCCCTTGTCCCAGCCGCCCGCGGTGCCCAGGCCATGCTGGCCGTGCCCAGAGCTGTGCCCAGAGCTGCCCATCCCTGCTGCCTTTGGGAGCAGAGCAGGAGGGCAGGACATGTGCCCAGCTTGCAGCCAGCCATGGCACATCCAGCCCTCAGCAGCTGCCTAGAGCAGGATGCTCCTGTGCTCGCTGCCATCTCCCCAAAGCTCTGATCCCACCATGCCAAGCAGACGGGACCCACCTGACGCCATCCCCTGCTGGAAGAAAAGCTGGTCCCAAACGATGTCCTCAGCCTTCTCCAAGGGCACGGCCCATCCACGCCACAGCTGCTCCCAAGCACTTCCCCATCCAGACTGGACCCCACCTGGAACGCTTCCTCTAGAAAAACACACAACAAATTATTGAAAATAGATTACAGACAAAAAGGGGAACAAGAAAAAAGGTCAAAAATCATATTACTGTCAGGGACTTGAGGAAGGCCCAACCCCTGCATGCCAGGGAAAAACCCACCCACAGGTGAGGGAAGCCCAGGTTTTCTCCCTTCCCCCCTGCACTGCCCCCCAAAATAACGGTGACCCCAAAGCAAACAGGGGCAGTGGAGCAGCCCAAGCCCTTCCTTGCCTGCAGAGCAAAGCAGCCCCTGCACAGGTTCTGCAGTCCCACCTCTGCTCCCACCATGGGGGTTTATTTGTGTCGGGCTGGCTGCCCCAGCCCCAGCCCGGGGCACGGTGGGTGCTGGGGCTGTTGGCAGGGCCAGGAGCCCACTCCCATTTCATCACCGCCCCAGCCCATCCCCCAGCCCTGCCAAAAGCAGCCTGGCAGCCGACTGAAGGATCAGCTGCATCCGCCCCAGCAAAGGGGGAACCTTTGGTTCCTGGCCAGGTTGTGCAATGCCCAAATCTGGGAGCATCCCCCTGCGTGTGGACTCACCTGCAAATTTCCTGTGGAGCCTGGCTTTGGAGAAGGTGCCAGAATCGAAGTCCATCATCCTCAGCTGCCGGTGGCCAGGTGGAGGAAGAGGTTGTCATCCTTGATGTCGTCCTCGCTGTCCCCAGCAGCAGCAGCCCCACCTGGTACAGCTTCTCCAGGGGCTCCTTCTCCTTCCTTGGAGGTGAGTCCAGGCTGTCAGGGTTCTGCCCAGGGCCCAGAGCTGTCAGGGAACCAGGACAAGCAAAACCAGCTCAGATGGTGGCCACCAGTGCTGGGCAGAGCAGCTCAGCTCCAGCACAAGGGCTGCGTGTCCCCATCTGATGACCCCTGGGCAGTGACACAGGCAGGACAAAATGTCTGGGTTCCTTTGCTTCTGATTGCCAAGGCATGTGTGGAGCTGTAACTTACCAGGGCCTTGCATCAAAGTGTGCCTGTGGCTCTCTCCCTTCTTCTAGGGCAGATGAATATCCTGCAGCCAGGGATCACATAACAGCTCTTCTAACGAGGGCCTGTCCGAGTGCAGCATGGATAAACACCGCCTGATCACATCTTGGCACTCTGGGCAGAGAAACCAGAACCCGCCGGTCAGCTGGAGAAGGCTCCTGTTGGCTTTGCCCCACTATTCCCGTGCCCAGGCCATGCTGGATGTGCTCAGAGCTGGGCCTAAACTTCCCCATCAATTCCCTGTTTTGGAGGAGAGCAGGAGAGCAGGACATGTGCCACTTCCTCAGCAGCTGCCAGGGCGGGATGCTCATGAGCTGCTGCTGTCTCCCAGCACTGGCATTGCCCCCGTGGCCAGAGATGAGGATCCACCTTGAGAGAGCCGTCGTGGCAGCGAGAGCTGATGGTCCCAGCTGATGTTCTGGCCCCTCCTGAAAGGGTGCTCCCCGCAGACCATCTGGTGCAGCAGGATGCCCAGGGACCAGATGGTAGCTGGCTTGCCGTAGTAAAATCCAAAGTGGATCCATTCCGGGGGGCTGTATGACCGTGTTCCTGTGGAATACAGATGGGGTTCATCAGGGGGATGCTGCTGCTCCCAGAGCCTGGCCCCAGCATCCCTGGGCGTGTGGGGGCTGCCCCAGTGGCACACGGGGTGACCTGATGCCCTCTCGCCAGCACCTGGGACTTGTGTATAGACTCGGGGTTGGAAAAGAAGCCACTGGGGTTGGAAGAGGGCAGCAGAAGTCCTGGCAAGGCCCGACCATGAGGAGGAAAAACCCACCCAGTCTTGGGAAAACCATGCCTTCATCCTCCCTGCCTGCACTGCCCAAAAAACATCATGAATCCAAAACAAACCAGGTGAGTGGAGCAGTCCAAGCCCTTTGTCACCTGCACACCAAACCAGCTGGGACACAGGTTACAGCCCCCCTCTCTGCTACTCCCACCCACCCGTGTTTTTGTTGGGCTGGCTGCCCCAGCCCCAGCCTCAGTCCTGCCCAGAGTGGTAGGCAAAAGCTGCCAGCAGGGCTGGAAGCTGGCTCCCCACCCAGCCCTGCTCAAATGCAACTCAGCTGAAATCTCAGTGCCATGAAGGGCAGCAAAAGGGAGAATCCCCACTGCCACACCCAGCTTGGGCTGTGAGATGTTGGGCCATGAGATGCCAGGACCGAGAGCACACCCCTGCGTGGGCTCACCTGCAAAGCAAGTGTAGGCTGTGTCTTGCAGGTAGGTGCCACAGCCAAATTCGATCAATTTGGCCTGCCTGGTGGCCAGGTCAACCAGGATGTTCCCTGGTTTGATGTCCCTGTGCAGGACCCCACAGCTGGTGCAGTGCTGCACGGCCTCCAGCACCTGGCGGAACAGATCCCGCGCCACCTCCTCGGACAGGAACCCCCGTGCCCGAATGAAATGATGCAGGTCCTGAGACCGCTTTGGGCGTTCCAGCACGATCAAGATGTATTTGGGGAGCTCAAGCCACTCCAGCAGCTGGACGACACCGGGGAAGCCAGTGGACACCTTGTCCAGCAGCACGATCTCCAGGGGTGCGCTGGTGCCGTTGGGCTGCAGGAGGAACGCAATTCCGTCAGTGGGGCTGATGCCGTGCCAGGGGTCGGGAACCCCTCACCCAGCACGGGGTGCTCTGCGCCCTGCGCTGGCCCCACGCCCGCTCTCCCTCGAGGCGTCCTGGTGGCTCCCACCCTGCCGGGCCTCAGCTCATCCCCGCCCGGCACGGCCCGGCTTCTGCCGCTGGCCCCGCTCACTCACCAGCTCGCCCCAGTGCCGGACGCGGTTCCTTGGCACCCTTTTGATGGCCACCTGCAAGCCAAGAGCAGCAGCGGGCTGAGCATGCCACCTCACCTGCCCTGCCCTGCCCTGCCCTGCCCCAGCCCCATCCTCCTCCTCCTCCTCCTCCTCCTCCTCCTCCCCCCTCCTCCTCCCCCTTCTCCTTTTCCTTCTATCCCTCCTCCTCCTCCACCCCCTCCTTCCCCTCCCCCTCCTCCTCCTCCTCCTCCTCCTCCGCCGGCCCCGCCGCTCACCGGGGCGCTGTCCGAGAGCCGCGTGGCCGCGAAGACGCTGCCGAAGCCGCCGCTGCCCAGCAGCGAACCCAGCCGGTACCGCTCCTTCAGGCCCTGCTGCGCCTTCCCTGCGGGCGGGACGCGGCTGTCAGCGCTCGGCCCGGGGCCAGGAGCGGCCCCCGAGCGCCCCCCGAGCGCCCCGGGCCGGCCCTCCCCAGGCGTTCGCTCCCGGCAACGGGACAGCGGCGGCTCGGGGGCGGCGGCCGCGCTGCCGAGCGGTGGAGCTCGGGCCGGGGAAGCCGCAGCGGAGGCGGCGGCAGCGGCCGCGCCGCGTGTGTCCTCCGCGGGGCCCGGGAGGAGCCGGGGCCGGGGCCAGGCTCGGGCCAGGCGGAGCCAGAGGGAGGCGATGCCGCCCCAGCCCCAGGCACCGATGCCCGCCCAGAAGCGCCACCACCAGCACGGCCAGAGCCGGGCGGAGGCGAGACCCCGGCGGGACGGCTGGGGGTGGGGATGGGGCAGCCCCGCCCGGAGCCGGGGGCGGGCCGGGGGCATGGCCCGGCCGGGAATGGGGAGAGAGAGAGACTGGGAGAGGAGGGGACAGCGGGAAAGGGAGAGCGGGAAACGGTGCGGGACAGCGGGAGAGGGAGAGGAGAATCAAGAGGGAGTCTCTGCTTTGGCTGCTGCTGCTGCTGCTGCTGCCGCCGCTACTGCTACCGCTGCTGCTGCTGCTGCAACTGAAGCTCCGGGGCCGTTTGTCCCCGTGTCCGTTTGTCCGTTGCCCGCTCACCCCCACGCCCAGCCCCCCGCTCCCCGGGGGCAGCCCCTGAGCCTGTCCAAACACGGGAACTTTGCCGTGTTCAGCCCAGACCCAGACTCTGGACTCCTGCACGGGGGCAGAGGTATCTCCTTGGTCGCTGCCGTGCATTGTCCCCGCTGAGGATCAAACCCTATCGGGGCACATTCCCTGGCTGGAGGATTCCCTGGTCCTGGTCCTGCACTTATGGCTCCAGTGTTGCTTTCCAGTGAATACTGGAAGGCAAACTGCGTGGCTCATGGTACTTCAGTGTCTAGAACTCGCTAAGTCACTGATCTTAGAGGTGAGATGCATTTGGAATTAATGGGATGGAGAAGCAGTGCAAGATGGAAAAAGGCAGCAGAGAAATAAATAGAGGAAAACATCTTGGACTGTTTCTTTCAATTTTCATTTCACTTCTGGAAAGCTGTTTCAGTTTTCCAGGAATCTTCTCCACAGTCCTGTTTGCTCTTCTCAAGAACCTTTCCTGGAGAACCAGGTTGAGCTCCTGTCACAAGATGTGCCACCACCTGCAGCTTCTCTTGGCTTTCCACAGCGGGTGTGCAGCAGGACTCTTGCAGCCAAGCAGGACAAAGGTTTGGAGAACTTGACAGCTTGTCCTTTCTTTTCCTGGTGAGCTGGGGAGTTGTGCCATTGGTGAGGTTTTCATTGTGACTGTTCCAGCCTTGGGAAACAGGAGGTGGAACCAGGACTTGTTAGGGAATACAAGCCTGACTGAATGCAGAGAAGGAATCTCCAGAGCCCGCAGCCAGAAATGGAGAGTTGTGTGATAATCATTCCCACATCTCCATGGACACCTGGAAAGTGATCTAGAACATGAAAATGGGACAGAGGGAGTTTGTTTCTGTGTTCAGTTTGGGTGATTCTACATCTCCTGTGCTGGTATAAATCAAGAGCACAGTCAGTTCATGATAAGCACCAGAACAGGCTGGACCTCTTAGAGTAGGTGATGGAAAGAATTTGAAAAGGAGAAATGCAGGGAATGACTTGGTGGACTGTGCCAGGAGCAGGGCAGGTCCCGCTGCAAGAAAAGCCCCAGGCCAGCCCCAGCACAAAGAAGGCCTCGGACACAAGGGCAGAGTGCCGTGCTGGGAGCTGTGCCAGGGAGAGCCTGAGGCACCAAAGGCACCTTGGCAGCAGCAGCTGCTTGCAGGGCATGGCCAGAAGCCTCCCTTGGCAAGTCGGCCTGGTGGCCAGCACTGCAGAGCTGCTGCCTCAGGGCTCATTTCTGGCTGGGCTCTGCCCCAGCCCACAGAGTGTGACCTCAGCCCTGACTCTGCCACGGCCCTTGTGCCTGAGCCCTGCAAAGCCCAAAGGTCACCTGTGCCCCCCTGGCTGTGCCAGCCCCTGGGGCAGGGGGAGGAAAGGCAGAGAAGGGGCTGGGTTTGGCTCTGGGATGTGGGGTCCAGCAGAGACCATGAGGAGTCAAGGCAGTGGATGGAGTGCACTGAGCAGCCCCTTCTGCCCCTGCAGTCCTGGAATGGTTTGGATGGGAAGAGCTCTGCAGTGCTCATCTCATCCAAACCCCGCCATGAGCAGGGACATCTTTCACCAGATCAGGTTGTTCAGAGCCCTGTCCCAGCTGGACTTGAATGTTTCCAGGGACGGGGCACTGACCACCTCCCTGGGAACCTGTCCTGGTGTATCACCACCCTCATCATCAAACATTTCCTCCTTATCTGTTCTTATCTGAACCTCCCTTCCTTTAGTTTAAAACCACCCCCCTTTGTCCCGTTGTGACAGGCCCTACTAAAACCTTTGTCCACCCTTGTATTCCCAATGAGCCGGGTTTCCATGGCAACTGCCAGGACAGGTGACCCAGGTGTCACCCCCAGTGAGGGCTGCCATGGAAACAGTGCCCAGCACTGCCCCTTTCTGTTGGGCTGACCTGGCCTTTGGCCCTGGCCCTGGCGTTTGCTGCTGGTTCCGCGGCGCCTGATCGGCCAGCGCGGCACAGGGCAGGTGGCCATGGCACAAGCCTCCAGCAAGGGGTCCCCTCTGGCTCTGGGCAGTGACACCAGCCCTGAGCAAGGGGCCAGGGCAGGTTTCCATGGCGACCAACCATCACAACGGCTCCAGGCCTCGGTTGCCGTGGCACCAAAATAAGGAACGGTCACCGTGGCCATTGCCATGGCTCCTGGCGGCACCAACGAGTGTCCCGGCAATTGGACCTGGAACAGCCCCGGCACCGCTTTGTCCTGAGGGCTGCCATGGCAGCCGAGGGCAGCACCAGCTCTGCAGGCAAGTGGCCATGGAACCTGGCTGCAGAAATGGCTCCTTGGGGTGGTTCCCAAGGAAACCTGAACTGATGAGGGATGCCATGGCACCCAAACCCAGCAGTGGGGTCAGTGCAGTGTCCATGGCAAGAGCCCCTTGCAATGGCCCAGTGCAGGTTGGGATGATGATCCACCCTCACAGCTGGCCCAGGGCAGGTCTGGAGTGGCCTTGGAAGCACCTTGGGCTTGGCACACACTTGAGAAGGGTGTCTGAATTCAACAGAGAAACTCAGGACTTTTAGAGTGCTTCAGAAATAAAAGAAGGAAAAATCTCTCTTGGGCTGATTGCAGCCAGCTCTTGATGGGTCTCACTCCCTGATTGGGGTGGCCCAGAAAGGTGGAAAAATCTCTCCTCCAACCCGTGCCTCCAAAGAAAGACTCAGTAGTCTTCAGTCGTCCAGTCTCAAGGTAGTTTATTGTGTGTTATCTAAAAGATTTCTCCCCGAGCTGCTGCGTTCCGTTCAGCAGTCAGGCAAGGGCACACTTCGACGCCCAGGGAGCTGGTGCCTTCTTTTATATCACATATTACGTGTTAAATGTTTATGGTTTTTCCCCAATGCCCATCACCTATATTGAACAGTGACTTTCTACTGTAAACCAATCTGTGAGTGCCAACATCACCAAGAACATGGAGGTTAGGAAGAAGAAGGAAAAAGGACAGGACACACCCAAGTCCCTCCATCTTATAACTTCTGACCCCCATGTACAAAACTCAGACCCCTCTGTACAAGGCCTAAAACCCCCCTGTACAGCACTCAAAAAATCTTCCTTTCAATTTCTGACTACTTCTACTATAATATCTAAACTTTTGTGATTTCTTGTTCTTCCTGCAAGGTTGGTAAATTGTTCCATGGATCAGGTCCAAAGCCACAGGGATCTGCAGCTGCATTCCAGGGTCTCAAATGCTTTTGACCTGGGCCCGGAACATGCAAGAACGTCCAAGGGACATTCAGGGTTCTGACAAGTTCTCTGACCAAAGCAGATCCCAGGTGAGTGAGGAGAGACCAGATGAGGCTGGGGAATGTGGAGCAAGGTTGTCCACACTGGGTCAGAGCTCAAGGCACAGCTTCTCTGACCTGGCCAGACAAATTCAGCAGAGTCCCTGGGTCAGTATCAGTGAATACCGCAATCACCACTTGTGTAAGAAGAAAAGTAGTAAAATACCCCCTTTAAAATAGGAATACATATTTCCTATAAACACTTTGAAATATTTCTTTATAACTGCAGTAGGAAACCTTCCTAATGAAATGCACTAGAGCAGAGGGGAATCAAGGCAGAGACATGGCTTTTTCAGGACTTGCTTGATCCTAATGAGCCCCGTGGTGCATTTGGATCTGAGCCCTGGAACCTCAGGCCCCTAGAGGAGATGGCACAAACCTTTCCAGGAGTCAAAGCCAGAAGAAAACCCCAAAGTTTTTGGAGTCTCCAATCATAAATGGGACTGCCTCAGGTCCATGCCCAACACAGGCTCCTCAGGCAGTCCTTGGTGGAGAGAATTGGAGGCCAGGATTGCACAAAAACCTCTCAGAGAATCAAAATAGCACAAAAACCTCTCAGTGTGGAAAGGACGGTCAGAAGTACCTTAAACTCCTTGAGTATCTCAAAGCATTAATGAGCCCCACTGAGTGTCAGCACAAAGCTCTCAAGGGACTCGTTAAAGCAGATAATTGGGGCCATGATTGCACAAACCTCTCACAGAGTCTGGATCAAAAGGGAAACACCAAGTACCTTAAAAGAACTGAAGTACCTTGAAGCATTAATGAGCCCCACTGAGTGTTGTTCCTCACAAAGCCTCTCCAGGGACTAATTACAGCAGATAATTGGAGGCCATGATTGCACAAAGCTCTCAGAGACTCCAAGGCAAAAGCCAAAGCCAAAGTGCTTTGAAAAACCTGCAGTCCCTGGGAGCATGAAGGAGCCCCCAGGACCATTCCTGAGCAAGGCTCCCCAGGGACTCCTTCCAGCAGATCCTTGAGGCCACTGGGATGTGGGCTAGGGGGGGATGCTGAGGGCAGGACAAGGGGCTGACAGTGCCCAGCCTGGCTGGGGCTGTGCCAGGAGGCCCCAGTGCCTCAGGACAAGGTGTCTCCTGACAGCCCTTGGTGGCACAGACCCTGCTGTGCCCCAGGGCACCAAGACTTGGCTTCTCTTTGTCCCCACCTGTCATCAGTGCCTCCAGTTCTCTGCTCTGCCTGGGGCCTGGGGACACTTTCTCAGCCGTGTCCCTCAGTGGGACCCATTAAAAGTCAAAGAAACTTTGGAGTTGGATTCTGACTTGGAGTTCTGGAGAGGTTTCTGCAGCTCCCTCTCAGGGCCTGATGTTCAGGGCCTGAGCACAAAGCCCCAGAGGGTCATTAAAGTCCTTGTGCTGTGTCTGTGCTGCTGAGCTGGGCCGGGCTCCTGGCACAGAGGGTGATCCTGGCAACCAAGGAGAGCTTCAAAAGCACATTTCTCTGGATGAGCAGCTCTTCTCCCAGCCCAGCAGGGCTGGGGCACTGCCTGCAGCCAGCCCGGGCACAGCACAGAGGCACAGAGAGCTTCCATCAGTCAGGGCTGGGAAGGTGCTGAGAAGTGCCTGGGGCAGAATCCCTGGCAGCCCTTGGCACAGGAACCTCTGGCTGCAGGACAATGCAGCTGCAGCTCCTGGAGTGATCTCCTACAGCTGGAACATCCCAATGCCCACAGACCCTGTGAGTACAACTCTGAGTATTTCTGGTGCAGGGGAGGTGAAATGCTCATGAAGCTCTGACAGGCTGAGGGGCTCTGATCAGTCATAGAATATTTCCAAGACAAGCATTTTGATAAAAATGAGGAAATTACCAAAGGCTTTTAATTCTGTTTCCTACTATTGTTGAATGGCAGGGATGGAGGGATAAATATTAAAGGATTATTATGAAGTATTGACGATGAATTCTGACAAGTGCCTGAGACATCCAAACTGTTATTTTTAGTGATCAATAGGTTCACAGGAGATCCCTAATGTGCTTGCAGCCACTCTGCCCATGGACAGCACCAGCATCAACTGTGCTGGAGCCATCAGGCTCAGTCTGAGCTGTCCTTTCTCCAAGCTGCAAACAGAACCTGCCCCCAGCCAGTGCCCTGCAAACAGGCAGGGTTCTGTCAGGCCAAGGAGAGTGCACAGAGATTTGGGGTCTGTGAGTGCTGCCAGGGAGAGCTCAGGCACAGGGAAACACCTGCAGGAGGAAAATCCCCAGGAAGCAGAGAGAAGATCAGGGAAGGAGAGAAAGCAAAACCCAGAAATGCTGTGGCAGGGAGAGTTTAGAGATGTCCAGGGGATCCCCTCCAGTGCAGCCCCTCCCTCTGAACAAGCCCCCTCCCTCCTGTCCCCCCAGCCAAGCCTCTGCCCTCAGGGCCGGGGCTCCAAGGCGTGCAGCCCCTCCTGTGCAGGCAGAGCTGCAGCAGAGCCGTGGGGCAGCTCTGCAGCCCCGGGCCCAGTTCCCTCTGCAGAGCACAGGGCTGGGAGCAGCTGCCCGGCACTGGGGGCTCTGGGAGGGGGCACAGCTGGCTCAGGGTGACACAGCTGTCCCCAGTGCCTGGCTCTGGGCAATGCTGTCAGTGCAGCCAGGGAAGGAGCTGCATCTCCCTGCATCCAATGCCATCAGAAGGACACTTGGAAGTCTCCCTGAGATTTCAGTCCAAGCAGGGAGCTTCAATCCAGGGTGCAAACCTGTCCTAGATCATCTATGAGTTATAAGATTGATGGGGAAAGGCAGAGGTGTTCTGACACTGAAAATGCTGTTGGGTTGGTGAAATGAGCAACGTGAGTCCTTGGCTACAAATGTGGAGCTGGGCTGTGCTGGATCCATCTGCTCTCAGCAGTACCTCAGGGTTTTTTAGGGGAAATGTGGGAAGCTTATTATCCTCCCCTGGGGAAAGGTTAAACCCACAGAAATTCTGAAGAGGTCAGAATGACAGACCATCTCCCCTCAGTCTACACTCATCACTTTGCCTCACAGAACATGTCCGGCTCTTCACTAAGCACAGCAGAAATGCTGAGGCATTCTGATATCCAAAAATAAGAGGACAGATATAGGGGAGCTTAAGAAGAAAACCCCAGAACTCTTGAACACAAAAAGGTGTCTTTGTGTGTTCCAAGGGAGGGTATATGGGAAATGGCTTTGATGTTGGTTTCAGGTATCTCCTCTAACTCTTCTCTGTCCTTTCTCCATGAACAGGTCCCCATGTGCAGCCACAGCCAATGTCCAACAGCAGCTCCATCAGCCACTTCCTCCTGCTGGCACTGGCAGACACGCGGCAGCTGCAGCTCCTGCACTTCTGCCTCTTCCTGGGCATCTCCCTGGCTGCCCTCCTGGGCAACGGCCTCATCATCAGCGCCGTAGCCTGCGGCCACCACCTGCACACGCCCATGTTCTTCTTCCTGCTCAACCTGGCCCTCAGCGACCTGGGCTCCATCTGCACCACTGTCCCCAAAGCCATGCACAATTCCCTCTGGAACACCAGCACCATCTCCTACACAGGATGTGCTGCTCAGCTCTTTTTCTTTGTGTTCTTCATGTCAGCAGAGTATTTCCTCCTGACCATCATGTGCTACGACCGCTACGTGTCCATCTGCAAACCCCTGCACTATGGGACCCTCCTGGGCAGCAGAGCTTGTGCCCACATGGCAGCAGCTGCCTGGGCCAGTGCCTTTCTCTATTCACTGCTGCACACGGCCAATACATTTTCCCTGCCCCTGTGCCATGGCAATGCCCTGGGCCAGTTCTTCTGTGAAATCCCACAGATCCTCAAGCTCTCCTGCTCCAAATCCCACCTCAGGGAACTTGGGCTTCTTGCTGTTAGTGCCTGTTTGGGACTTGGTTGTTTTGTGTTCATTGTTTTCTCCTATGTGCAGATCTTCAGGGCCGTGCTGAGGATCCCCTCTGAGCAGGGACGGCACAAAGCCTTTTCCACCTGCCTACCTCACCTGGCTGTGGTCTCCCTGTTTATCAGCACTGGGGCATTTTCCTACCTGAAGCCCCCCTCCATGTCCTCCCCATCTCTGGATCTGTCAGTGTCAGTTCTGTACTCAGTGGTGCCTCCAGCCCTGAACCCCCTCATCTACAGCCTGAGGAACCAGGAGCTCAAAGCTGAAGTGTGGACACTGATGACTGGATGGTTTCAGGAACATTAAACTGCTGGCCAATTTCTGCAAAAAATTGTAATAAAAGTCATCTTTGATACATCTTGTTGGTTTTGTTTTGGAGGTTGTTTTTGTTTCTTTTGTTTTTTAAATACAGTCCACAAATAAATGTCATTGTTTTTGCCATTTCTCATTTTGTTTCTCTCCACCTTCCCTGTGGCTACAGACTGTGTCAATGAGGGGTTGCAATCTTGGTGGCTTTAAAGGAACTCAAGGATGTCCCAGCAAAGTTTTCTGCACAGATGCCCTTTTGTTGCCTTCTCTGGAGCTGCAGCAGCAATGTCTGTGTGCAGAGCTGGGGCAGATCAGTGCTGGCACAGCAGCTGTGCCCAGCAGCAGCAGCACTTGGTGTTGCCAGTGCTGCTCCCGTGGCCCTGCCCCGCTGCCCTGGTGGCCCTGGTGTTGCTGCAGGGCCTGAGTGCTCTCGGGGCCGGGCACAGTCCTGGGGGTGTGTCTGGGTCCGCAAATGCATGCAGGGTCCCTGATAGGTTCTTTTTGGAGATCTCAAAGCACAAAAGACACAGCAGGGGACACAACACTTTGCTTAAACAAAAATGCACTTTTATTTAGTGCCAACAACTGCGATAGTGGGAGAGAAATAAAGAGATAGAGTGAAAAATAGAGAAAGAGGGGAAGGGGATTATAGCTACCAGTCTGAAGAGACGAGGCCCTCGGAGCTTGACGAGATGCTCATAGGCTGTCTTCTCCAGGTGGGGTCCGGACAAAGTCCTCAAAACTCCTTCAGTCTTTTATAGGGTTCCTCAAAGCGGGTGGCATCAGGCCAAAGCAGCAGCTCTCCTGGCTACACGGTGGGTGTGGACTCGTTGTTTTTGGAACCAGTTGTAATCATCACGTCAGTGCAGGACCAAGAGTACAGGACGGAAGGTACAGGACGAACTGATTAGGGCTCCGTCCACCATGACCAGTCCATTGTTCTCGCACTGAGTTCCCATGGCATCGCATACCAGTCCTTAAGGCTTGGCAGATTTTCCACCTCAGCCAGGCTAGAGCTACTTTTCAGGGTCTGGGGTCTCAGTCCTTGGAGGCAGTCGTGAGGCAAACATGAGGGATTTTCGGACAGACCCTGACAGGGTGGCAGTGCCGAAGCTGCAGCAGGGACAGCCCATGGGCACTGCTGGGGCAGCGCTGACGCCTCAGGCCAGGGCCTGGGGGCTCCAGGCTCCTTGCCCAGGCTCTCTCAAGGACACGGCCAGGCCAATGCTCAGCACAGAAAAACCCCGTGAGCAGCCCCAGGCTGGCCGAGGGCAGGCTGGGGGCAAACAGCATGGCTGGTGCTCTGCAAGGGCCCTGTGGGAGACAGGAAGGAGCAGCAGAGCAGGGGCTGATCCATCCCCAGTGCGCTGGACAGCCCAGGGCAGCGTCCCAGAGCGTCCTCATGGAGCTGCCAACAACATCCCCCCTCTGCAGCCCTGGCCTCTCCCCCAGCTCACACAGGTGCCCCATCCTTGCAGGCACAGCCACGGCAGCGCTGGCTCAGGAGCCCCTGTTTGCATTGCACACAGCAGGCGGGAGCACCCCCATGCTGCTGCTGTGGGGACATGGACCTGAGGGAGCACAAATGCCATCAGCCCCTGGGGCCAGGAAGGGCTGGGGGACGCCAGGGAAACCACTCAGCTTTGTCCTGGCCTCTGCAGCCAGCCAGAAAGTTTGGGAACATCCCTTGAGGAGCAGGATCATCCCACAAGTGCTGCAGGAATTGTCTGCAGGCTCCTGCAGTGCCTCGAGCTCCTCCCTTGCCAGAGGCACCGCAGGCCAGGGGGGCACATCTGGGCTGCTGTGTCTGGCTGTGGAGCTGCCTGTTCTGGGCAGTGAGGAGGGGCTGCAGAGGCTCTGCAGGACTGACAGGATGGGCTTTGGGGCTGTGAGGAGAAGCTGAGGGACCTGGGCTGCTGGAGCTTCTGAAGAGGCGGCCCAGGGCTCCTTCTGCAACTGCTCCAAGGGTGGTTTCAGAGAATCACAGAATCAGCAAGGCTGGAAAAGACCTTGGAGATCATCAAGTCCAACCTGTGCCCTGTCTCCCCTGAGCCTCCCCTTCTCCAGGATCAACGACCCCAGCTCCCTCAGCCGCTCCTCACAGGACTTGTGCTCCAGACCCCTCACCAGCCTTGTTGTCCTTCTCTGGACACGCTCCAGCCCCTCCAGGTCCTTCCTAAATTGGGGGGCCCAGAACTGGACACAGCACTCGAGGTGCTGCCCAACCAGTGCCCAGCACAGGGGAAGAGTCACTGCCCTGGTCCTGCTGGCCACACCATTCCTGATCCAGGCCAGGAGCCATTGGCCTTCTTGGCCACCTGGGCACACTGCTGGCTCATGTCCAGCCTGCTGTCCATCAGTCCCTGCAGGTCCCTTTCTGCCTGGCTGCTGTCCAGCCACTGTGTCCCCAGCCTGTAGCGCTGCAGGGGTTGTTGTGGCCAGAGTGCAGGACCCGGCACTTGGACTTGTTAAACCTCACCTTGTTGGATTTGGCCCCTGGATCCAGCCTGTCCAGGTCCCTCTGCAGAGCCCTCCTGCCTTCCAGCAGATCAACACCCCCAGACAACTTGGTGTCACCACGGTTCCATGAGGCCCCAGAGTGTCCCAATGCTGCCCATGATTCCATGGGGCCTCCCAGTGTCACAATGTCCCTCTGGTGTCACAAAGTCTCTTGGATCCTTGGGCCCTGCAGTGTCACAATGGCACCGTGGTGCCCCAGGGCCCTGCAGTGTCACAATGGATCCTTGGTTCCATGAGGTCTGGCAGGGCAGCAATGCTCTCCTTGGTTCCCGCTGTCTCCCACGCCTCCCACTGTCAGGCTATAGAAGGACACCTGGCTGATGAAGGGGAGTGGGAGTGGGTACCTACTCGAGGAGGTAATAATAAAAATCCCTCCCAACCCCCTCTCCCAAGCCAGGTGCCCCTTCAGATTCGGTATGATCCCCTGGATCTGGAGAGTCAGCCAGATGGTTTAGAAGAAAATTATCTGCCCAGTGAACCTCCCAATTATGATTCATCTGTGAGACAGATCAGCACCTCTAACATCAAAAAGGAAAGAAGGGTAATCGTGGTGGATGACTCCCTTCTGAGGGGAACAGAGGGCCCCATATGTCAACCAGTCCCACCCCACAGAGAGGTCTGCTGCCTCCCTGGGGCCCAGGTACGGGATATCACTGACACACTGCCTGGGCTGATTCAGCCCTCTGATTATTACCCACTGCTGATACCCCAGGCTGGCAGTGATGAGATTGAGAAGAGGAGTGTCAGGGCAATTAAAAGGGACTTTAGTGCATTGGGTCAGGGGCACAGAAAGTCTTTTCCTCAGTCCCTCTGGAGTCTGAGAAAAATGGTGAATGCAATGGGAGAGCTCACATTATAAACGAGTGGCTCGAGGGTTGGTGTCATTGGTAAAATTTGGTATTCTTTAATCATGGGGCAACTTTTACAGAAGGGAAGGGGATGCAACTGGGTTGTCTGGAAGCAGGCTCATGGGTGGTAAGCCTGAGTTAGGGGTGAAATCAGCAGCCCAGCTGAGGTGCATGTACACCAATGCACACAGCATGGGTAACAAACAAGAAGAGCTGGAGGCCAAGGTGCAGCAGCAGAGCTATGATGTCATTGCCATCACAGAAACAGGGTGGGATGACTCACATGGCTGGAGCGCTGCACTGGATGGCTGCAAGCTCTTCAGGAGAGACAGGAAAGGGAGAAGAGGTGGAGAGGTGGCCCTTTACATTAGGGAGGCTTTTGACACCATAAGTACTGAAATTTATGAAGATGGAGCTGAATGTCTATGGGTAAGAATTAAGGGAAGGCCAACAAGGCTGACATCCTACTGGGAGTCTGTTATCATCCACCCAGCTAGGAAGAAGTGGTGGACAACTCATTCTATAAGCAGCTAGAGAATGTTTCTGGATCATCACCATTTGTTCTTGTAGGTGACTTCAACCTGCTGGACATCTCCTGGGAACTCAATACAGCTGAAAAGAGGCAGTCTAGGAAATATTTAGAGTTTGTGGAGGACAATTTTTTGTCGCAGCTGGTGAGTGAGCCCACCAGGGGAAGGACTATGTTAGATCTGTTGTTTGTAAATAGAGATGGGCTGGTGGGAGATGTGGTGGTTGGAGGTCACTTGGGGCACAGTGATCTTGAAATTATAGAATTCTCATGGTGAAGTCAGGTGGAACACTAATAGGACTTTTACATTGGACTTCGGAGGGCAGACTTTGGCCTACTTAGGAGACTTATTCAGAGAGTTCCTTGGGAAGCAGCCCTTGAAAACAAAGGAGTTCAGGAAAGGTGGGCAAGCTTCAAAACAGAGATCTCGAGGACACAGGAACAGACTGTCCCTGTGTGCTAAAAGATGAGTCGACGAGACAAACATCTAGCCTTGATGGGCAAGGAGGTTTTGAAGGAACATAGGAATAAAAAGTGGATGTGTCATCTTTGGAAGGAGGGTCAGGTCTCTCAGGAAGTATTTAAGGGGCTTGCTGGGGCATGAAGGGAAGAAATTAGGGAGGCCAAAGCTCAGTTTCAACTTAAAATGACAGCTTCTGTAAAGGCTAATAAAAATGTTTTTACAAATATATCAATGGTTAAAGGAAGGGTAAGACCAATCTTTGTTTTTGATTAGATGTGGAAGGGAATTTAATAACTGCAGATGAGATAAAGGCAGAGGTGCTTAATGCCATTTTTTGCCTCAGGTTTTAGTGAGAAGATGATTTGCCTTCAGGACAACTGTCCTCCTGGGCTGGTTGATGGTGTCAGGGAGCAGAGTGGACCACTGTTATCTAGGAGGAGGCAGTCGGAGAACTGCTGAGCTGCTTGGATGTTCATAAATCCATGGGACCAGATGGGATCCACCCCAGGGTGATAGAGAGCTGGCAGATGAGCTTGCCAAGCCACTCTCCACCATTTACCAGCAGTCCTGGCTCACTGGTGAGGTCCCAGATGACTGGAAGCTGCCCAATGTGACACCCATTCACAGCAAGGGTGGGAAGGATGATCCTGGTAATTCCAGGCCAGTCAGCCTGAGCTCAGTACCCGGTAAGGTCATGGAACAGTTCACACTGAGTGCCATCACACAGCACTTCCAGAATGGCCAGGGTGTCAGGCCCAGCCAGCAGGGTTTCAGGAGGGCTAGGTCGTGTTTGACCAACCTGGTCTCCTTCTATGACCAGGTGACCCTCCTGGTGGATGCGGGACCGGCTGTGGATGTTGTCTATTTGGACTCCAGCCAGGCCTTTGGCACTGTCTCCCACAGCACACTCCTGGAAAAGCTGCAGCCCACGGCTGGGACAGGAGCACTCTGTGCTGGGTTCAGAACTGGCTGGATGGCCGGCCCAGAGAGTGGTGGTGAGCGGTGCTGCATCCAGCTGGGGACAGTCACCAGTGCTGTCCCTCAGGGCTCTGTGCTGGGCCAGCTCTGTTCAATATTTTTATTGACCACATGGATGAGGGGATTGAGGCTTTCATTAGTAAATCTGCAGATGACACTAAGCTGGAAGCTTAGTTACCTACTCCTACCATCTGTTGGAAGGCAGAAGGGCTCTGCAGGGAGACCTGAACAGTTGGATGGATGGGCAGATTCCAACGGGAAGGAATTTAATAAATTCACTTTCGAAATCCTGCATTTTGGCCACAATAACCCCCTCACAGCTCTAGGCTGGGGACGGTGTGGCTGGACAGTGCCCAGGCAGAAAGGGACCTGGGGGCACTGGTCGACAACAGGCTGGACATGAGCCAGCAGTGTGCCCAGGTGGCCAAGAAGGCCAATGGCTCCTGGCCTGGATCAGGAATGGTGTGGCCAGCAGGAGCAGGGAGGTCATTCTTCCCCTGTACTTGGCACTGGTGTACTTGGCATTCTTCCCCTGTAGTGGCACCGTACCATGAGTGCTGTGTCCAGTTCTGGCCCCTCTGTTTGGGAAGGACGTTGAGATGCTCGAAAGAAGAGCGACAAGGCTGGTGAGGGGCTTGGAACACAAATCCTGTGAGGAACAACTGAGGGAGCTGGGGTTGCTTAGCCTGGAGAAAAGGAGACTCAGAGGTGACCTTATCGCTCTCTACAACTTCCTGAAAGGTGGTTGCAGTCAGGTGGGGTTGGTCTCTTTCTCCAGGCAACAAATGTCAGAACGTGAGGACACAGTCTCAAGCTGTGCCAGGGGAAATATAGGTTGGATACTAAGAAGAAGTTTTTCCCAGAAAGACTGATAAAATATTGGAATGGACTGCCTGGGGAGGTGGTGGATTCACCATACCTGGGAATGTTCACAAAAAGACTGGCTATGGCACTTGGTGCCATGGGTCAGTTAAGGTGTTTAGGGCATGGGTTAGACTTGATGATCTTGAAGGTCTCTTCCAACCCAGTCATTCTGTGATGCTGTGAAAGCAGCCCACACCTAAAGTCAACATCTGTGCAGACCAAAAGGCAACGCTGTCATCCTTCCTCAGCCCGCTCTCCCTGACCAGGCTGCCTTGCTGTTGGCATGGGTGGTGGGGCAGCAGGGTCATGACATGCGCATGCGTCACAATGTCCTCGGGGCACGATGTCACCGCGGGTCACAAAGGCCTGGTGGGCATGGCCGCCTTTCTGCCAGAGGCCTGGTTGTTTCCATGCAGATGCCCCTGGACACAAAGGCCTTCTTAATGCCTTTGCCCCTTGACTTTGCCTACTCTTGTTCCTCTCTCAATGATCTGCAGCTCTCTCTTGTCCCACCTTTGTTCCTTCCCTCAACATCCCCAAGGAAGCTCTGTGCAAAAGTGCCAAAGTGCTTTTCCCACCCAGCACACCCTGGGTCCCAGCACTTGGCCCCAAGTTCCTGGAGAAAGATCATCAGGAAGGCAAAAGCCCCATCTGGTGGCTACTGTGGACTTAATCTGTTGGCTACTGTGGAAAACTATAAAAAGTGTGTTTTTTAAAAAGGTTAATAACAAAGTAGGGCCAAGGAAAATGTCCATTTTTTATTTCATATGGGGAGGGCGGGGGAGGGTGGAATACTGGTCAGGGATATGCCAGGGGCATCCTTGTATTCTGTGTCAGCCATAGTGTGCCAGCAGGACCAGGGCTCTGATTTTCCCTCTCTGCTGGGCATTGGTGTGGTCACACCTCGAGTGCTGTGTGCACAAGTGTGCCCCCATTAAGATTTGATTAGTGTGAGATGCTTCTGCATGAATTAAGGTGCCAAGGAGATCATCTACCAAAGGCAACAATGGGGATTTTATTTTACAATAAATGTGGGGTAGAGAGGTTGAAACGGACTGAAAACAGGAGAGTGAGAAGGAAAGAGGGGGAAAAGCAAGTCTGTGGTGTGGTGGGGAAATGATCAAACAAAGGACGGGTCCGGACGCTTGTCACCAGCAGTGTCACGTTGGTCCTTGTCACCCTGCCTTGGGTGCCACTCACCCATCCATTGGTGTGTACCCCAGGTTTTTCTCTCCCTGCTGCCGTTAGCTCTGGGAGCTGCTGCTGTCCCTGGGAGCTGGGTGTCCTCAGGGTGATCCGGCATCTCTCGGCATCGTCCTTGTGCTGGCCCTGGGCTCACTCCTCCGGCTGCCCCCTGAGGCAGCTGAAGGAGAAGAGGCGGCGCAGAGCCTGCCGGGCTGTCTCGGCCATGGAGCGCCATCGCCGTGGGGCCGGGGGCTGCGGGACGGCTGCACTGCCAGCGGGGCAGGCAGGAACCCTGCGTGCCAGGGGCTGGGCAGGCACTGGGCAAGCTCCTGCCGGCAGCTCATCCCCGCAGGGCTTTTCCTGGGGAGGGGCAGGCTGGGCACGGCCAGCCTCCATGCCGGCTTCTTCAGCCTCGTCCGCAGGGCCAGCAGGCAAGGCACAACCCACAGACATATTTGGGTCTTCGAGTGAGGCCGTGGGGAGGGGCTCACTGTGCAGCTCGATGCAGGGATCACTGTCCATGGGAGAAGCTGGTGGTTCTGCTTCCTTCTCTTGCAGCGGGAGAGACAACGGGCTCTCTGGCTCGCTGTCACTCCCTCCTGCCCCTGCTCTGTCTTGGAGCTCTTCTTCCTCCCACACTTCCAGGAGCTCATCTAGAAAGGCGCAGGATGGTGAGTCACCAGAGACAGAAGTCACCAGAGTCACCAGAGTCACCAGGCACAGGCCTGCCAGCAGGTCAGGATGTGCAATCCCTGAGTTGTTTTCTGTCTCTCCTGTGGAATCCTTGAGGAGAGCATCGCATGACAGCGAGTTGTCCCAGACAGAGCACAGCTCAGCCAGCAACTGGTCAAGAGACACAAGTTCTGAGGAGGTTTGTGTCTCTCCTGTGGCATCATCGATCACACTGCAAGTGCTGAGTGGGACCCAGGGGCCTGCAGCTGGCTCCAGGGTGAGGCTTGATGCATCCTTGAGGATGCACTTGGACCTCATGGGGCTTTCTGCAACATCCAAGGAGGAGAAGATGGCTCTAAACATCTTTTCATGGACTTTGTCTTCCACGTCCTCCAGCTCCTCCCTCTTTTTCCGCAGACGCTGCATCAAAGCCTCCTCATCCTCTGGGCACAGCCGCTTGAGCCGCGCAGTTTCCTCGGCTGGCTGACGAATTCCCTCTGCCTCTTGGCGGGCACTTAACCACTTGGGGGTTCTCAAGGTGGACCTGACAGACCTGTTCTCACACAGGTCTGGGCCCAGGCCTCTCAACAGGTCACTGCAGGTGTTGGCCCCATGCCCTTCCTGCACCTTGACGAGCTCCTCTATCTCAGAGCGCCCCAGGTGCTTCCAAGCTGGCTGGGTCCCAGTGCGGATCTGCAGACCAGGTGCGGGTTGCACTGGTGGCAGATGATGGCCCTGCCTTGCTGCTGAGCCACACCAGAGCCCTTCTGTTCTCCTTGCCAGGGAAGGCATTTCCCAGGCCCCACCAGCAGCCAGAGTGCCCCTTGGTGAAGGTGGTACCATCTCTGGCTGGCCTCTGGCCACGGGGCCCACAGCACGTGCTGTGCCTCCGGGAGAAAACCCAGGGGCTGCTCCTGCTGCTGGTGCTGGCAGATGGGGCAGCTTGACCCTCGCAGAGGCTGCTCTTTGCATTTCAGGGCTGAGCTGGCAGGGAGGTACCAGTGGCAACTGAGGGCCATGGAGAGACAGCAAGTCCGACACGGACAGTCTCTGTGGCCCTGTGACACTGCTGTGAGGCGTGTTGTTCGTCCAGGTGACCTGAGGTGCCGCCTGTGGCTGCCTGTGTTTCACCTGTGGGAAGCAGGAGGAGGCACGGGATGGAGGTGGCTGTGTGGGCACAGTGTCCCCCATGTGCCAGCATGCCCAGGCCTGGCCCCAGGGCAGGTGCTGGCCACAGCAGCCAGGCTGGGCCGGGTTCCCAGCTGGGCTCGCTGCCTCTGGGGCATTGCTGTGCCTGAGCCATCCCAGCACTGTCCCCACCACAGAGCATGGCCTGGTGCCCGGCCGGGCTGTCTCTGCCCCAGGGCTGTCCCTCTGGAAACTGTACCTCCATCCCTGTCCCTCACCTGTTGCTGCTTGGACCAAAGTGCCAAAGTGCTTTTCCCACCCAGCCCACGCGGGGTCCCAGCCCTCAGCCCCGACCTCCTGGCGAAAGATCATCAGGAAGGCAAAAGCTCCATTTGAAATTACTCTGATGGCTACTGTGAAAGACTACAAAAAGTGTGGTTTTTAAAAAGGTTAATAACAAAGTAGGGCCAAGGAAAATGTCCATTCTTTATTGCAGGGATTGGGGGCGGGGTGGAGAGGGAGGGATTCTGGTCAGGAATATGCCAGGGGCATCCTGGTTGTCTGTGCCAGCAATAGTGTGGGCAGCAGGACCGGGCTCTGATTGTCCCTCTCTGCTGGGCACTGGGGAGGCCACACCTCATATCCTGTGCCCAGCTTTGAGTCCCTTTAACCTGTGGCTACATTTAATACAAATTACCAACTCCTTGAATGGTAATTCAGTTATCTCTTGTGTCTTTGTCATAAATATGTGGCATATTGCAGATTAGAGGTAAGGGTGAAATTAATTGATAGGTTTTCTCATTTATGGTTCAGAAATACTGCAATTATATAACATTTCATGTTCTGAGTTCATTGTATGTGGTTTACATGTTGGATGGATATAATTTGGTTTATCTTCTGATAGGATATACAGGATTATTATAAACAGTAAACAGAATAAAGACAAAACTACCAAAATTACAATTGGATGCAACATTAAACTCAAAATTCAAGTTGCTCTGTGTGGCCATCCCAAAATAGTTTCCCACCAGCAATGTTCTCTATCTTTCTTCCCTCTTTCCAGGACATGGTGTATCTTCTCTGCCTGACGATGGGTGGTAATGCGGGTTCCTTGTCTGGTGTGCTGTTGTCCATTTCAGCATGGACTCAGACCATTGCAACAGTTTCTTGCCAATGCCAGATTCACTCCAGCAGTGACAGGCAATGAAACTTGACACGGTGTGCAGTTGGACTGCAGCCATTGGTGAGTTGTGAGGGAGCTGAATTGTTAAAGCTGCAGCCCATCATTTTGCTAAAACTACAGATACAGCTATTAGAGCGATCAGATGTCTCTCAGGTGGTGTTTTCTGTAAACATAGAATCACACAGAGTTCTCATACAGATACATCCATTTCCAACATATGCAAGCACAGTCGCTGGGGTTTCAACACAATATTGACATTTTCTTAAAGGTCAAGGCAAATGTCTTAGTTGTCAATAGTATTATTTTCACAAATAAATCCTTGCTGTTCCTGTCCAGTCAGGCATCAACATCCACAGTTGGCCATGTGCTCCCATTTGGGGCTCACACTTTTATGTTCTAACAGATAGAGGACAGTTCCATTGGGATTTAATCAGCACTATAACTGGGTATAAGGCATAGAGTATTGTTAAAAGAAAAGCTGTGGCTTTACCCTCAATGGGATAATAAGTGTCATTAACAAGATGTCACCAAGATTGGAAACCCTTTGAAAGAGACTGTCATAATCCCAAATTACCTTTAGTTTATCAGTGATCAAGGTGCCGTTACCGCCTTCCCTTTTAATTGCTATTACAGCAGATTGCAACTACATCTGTGGAAGACATGTGGTGCATGGCGCAGAATTGAACTAAAGTTATATTTATTATGATTTATGCTAATCAATTGGCATAAATAAAGAAGTGAGGGTCTTCAGCGCGTGGGCCAAGCTGTGTGTATGTGTATTTTGGGTTCTCCTTTGAGAACGATCAGCAGTCCAGGAGATAGTCTACAAAAGTCAATAACAGGGAATTTATTTAACAATAAATGTGCGGCAGACACATAGGGATAGGAGACAGGAGAGTGAGAAGGAAAGAGGGGAAAGATGGAGGATGGGGTGGGGAAGGAAAGAGTGGGGTTGCATGGGTGTGGGGAAGATCAGGAGTGGGGTGGGGAAGAGATCAAACAGAGGACAGCACACGACTCTTGGCTCCAGCAGTGTCCCATCCGTCCTTGGTCACCCTGCGCTTCTCTGTGCTGGAGTCCTGGTGGTTCTTGTGGAGGTGGGGAAACAAGGTCATTCATCTGGGGTTATCTTTCTCTGCTCCATGTTGCAGGTAGCCAGGGAACTGTTTTCCTCTTTGCCATGTGAAGAGAGAATGGGTTTGCCTTCATTTACCTGCAATGCTGAGGCCCAAGGAGCATTTCTAAGCTCCTAAACCACCCTCCCTGGGGCAGTGTGGGGAATTCACCTCCATAATGCCGCTTAGCAGGTGGGTTGTGTTGTGCTCGTTCGTCAGCGCAGGCATACGGCGGGGTTTTTCTGAGCTGCGGTGTGAAGCAGGGGCTTTAAAAGAGGCCTCTGGGGAGTGCGATGACCTGGAGAAGGAAAGCAGCGGCATGGCACAGCTTTGAGGGCGTGGCATGGCAGTTTGTGTAGCAGTTTGCACGCAGTTTGCGCAGGCAGGGTTGCAGGTTTCCAGGTGGCCCCTGTTGGAAAGGTTTGCTGTGTGTTGCTTTTGGTGTTTTTGTTGTTTGGTTTCAGGGTTTCTGTTAGTAATGGTCTTCACACAACCAAAAACGCTAGTTAGTGCAAATCTGTGTAGCCAAATGGAACCCTCCAGGAAGGGTGTGTCTGTACAGACTCATTCTTGTGTGGACTGTTTGAGCTTAGCAGTGGTTTCAGGGGCATTGCAGATGAAATCTGCCTGCCGTGTGAACAGGTCAATGATCTCCTCACACTGGTGGCCGAGCGTAGAGAGGAAATTGAAAGACTAAGGAGTATCAGGGAAAGTGAAACGGAAAGAGATTGGTGGAGTTCAGCCATTCCATCCCTACTGGAGGCCCACCAAGGGTCAGAGGACTCCCATGCCTCCCACTGTCAGGCAATAGAAGAATGCTTGGGAGATGAAGGGGACTGGAAATGGGTCCCTGCTTGGGGAAGTATTAATAAAAACTCCTCCCAGCCCCCATCCCTTATTCAGGTGCCACTTCAGAACAGGCATGAGCTCCTGGATCTAGAGAGTCAGGAAGATTAGAAGAAAATTATCTGCCCAGTGAGCCTCCCAATTATGATTCATCTGTGAGACAGATCACCACCTCTAACACCATAAAGGAAAGAAGGGTAATCGTGGTGGGTGACTCCCTCCTGAGGGGAACAGAGGGCCCCATATGTTGACCAGAGCCACCCCACAGAGAGGTCTGCTGCCTCCCTAGGGCCCGGTTACGGGATATCACTGACACACTGCCTGGGCTGATTCAGCCCTCTGATTATTACCCACTGCTGATACCCCAGGCTGGCAGTGATGAGATTGAAAAGAGGAGTGTCAGGGCAATTAAAAGGGACTTTAGGGCATTGGGTCAGGTGGTTAATAGGACAGGGGCACAGACAGTCTTTTCCTCAGTCCCTTTGGAGTCTGAGAAAAACAGTGAAAGCAATAGGAGAGCTCACATTATCAACGAGTGGCTCAAGGGTTGGTGTCATCGACAAAATTTCAGATTTTTTAATCATGGGGCAACTTTCACAGCACCTGGCCTGCTTGGACCAGATGGGTTCCATCTTTCTGTGAAGGGCAGAAGAATTTTAGCTCATGAACTGGCAGAACTTGTTGACAGGGCTTTAAACTAGGTCTGAAGGGGAAGGGGATGCAGCTGGTTTGTCTGGAAGCAGGCTCGTGGGTGGTAAGCCTGAGTTAGGGGTGAAATCAGCAGCCCAGCTGAGGTGCATGTACACCAATGCACACAGCATGGGTAACAAACAAGAAGAGCTGGAGGCCATGGTGCAGCAGCAGAGCTATGATGTCATTGCCATCACAGAAACAGGGTGGGACAACTCACATGGCTGGAGCGCTGCACTGGATGGCTGCAAGCTCTTCAGGAGAGACAGGAAAGGGAGAAGAGGTGGAGGGGTGGCCCTTTACATTAGGAAGGGTTTTGACACCATAAGTATTGAAACTTATGAGATGAAGTCAAATGCCGATGGGTAAGAATTAAGGGAAGGCCAACAAGGCTGACATCCTACTGAGAGTCTGTTATCATCCACCCAGCTAGGAAGAAGTGGTGGACAGGTTATTTTTCAAGCAGCTAGAGAATATTTCTGGATCATCAGCCCTTGTTCTTGTAGGTGACTTCAACCTGCTGGACATCTGCTGGGAACTTAATACAGCTGAAAAGAGGCAGTCCAGGAAATTTTTAGAGTTTGTGGAGGACAACATTTTGCTGCAGCTGGTAAGTGAGCCCACCAGGGGAAGGACTATGTTAGATCTGTTGTTTGTAAATAGAGATGGGCTGGTGGGAGATGTGGTGGTTGGAGGTCACTTGGGGCACCGTGATCATGAAATTATAGAATTCTCGATATTTGGTGAAATGAGGAAGAACACCAATAAGACTCTTACACTGGACTTCTGGAGGGCAGACGTTGGCCTACTTAGGAGACTTATTCAGAGAGTTCCTTGGGAAGCACCCCTTGAAAACAAAGGAGTTCAGGAAAGGTGGGCAAGCTTCAAAACTGAGATCTTGAGGGCACAGGAACACGCTGTCCCTGTGTGCTGGAAGATGAGCCGACAAGGGAAACGTCCAGTCTGGATGGGAAAGGAGGTTTTGAAGGAACGTAGGAATAAAAAGAGGATGTATCATCTTTGGAAGGAGGGACAAGTATCTCAGGAAGTATTTAAGGGGCTTGCTGGGGCATGAAGGGAAGAAATTAGGGAGGCCAAAGCTCAGTTTCAACTTAAAATGACAGCTTCTGTAAAGGCTAATAAAAATGTTTTTACAAATATATCAATGGTAAAAGGAAGGGTAAGACCAACCTTTGTTTTTGATTAGATGTGGAAGGGAATTTAATAACTGCAGATGAGGAGAAGGCAGAGGTGCTTAATGCCATTTTTTGCCTCAGGTTTTGGTGAGAAGATGATTTGCCTTCAGGACAACTGTCCTCCTGGGCTGCTTGATGGTGCCAGGGAGCAGAGTGGTCTACCCATTATCCAAGAGGAGGCCATCAGAGAACTGCTGAGCTGCTTGGATGTTCATAAATCCATGGGACCAGATGGGATCCACCCCAGGGGGATAGGGAGCTGGCAGATGAGTTTGTGAAGCCGCTCTCCACCATTTACCAGCAACCCTGGCTCACTGGTGAGGTTCCAGATGACTGGAAGCTGCCCAATGTGATGCCCATTGAGAAAAAGGGTGGGAAGGAGGATCCTGGTAACTACAGGCCAGTCAGCCTGACCTCAGTACCCGGTAAGGTCATGGAACAGTTCACACTGAGTGCCATCACACAGCACTTCCAGGATGGCCAGGGTGTCAGACCCAGCCAGCAGGGGTTTAGGAGGGCTAGGTCGTGTTTGACCAACCTGGTCTCCTTCTATGACCAGGTGACCCTCCTGGTGGATGCAGGACAGGCTGTGGATGTTGTCTATTTGGACTCCAGCAAGGCCTTTGACACTGTCTCCCACAGCACACTCCTGGAAAAGCTGCAGCCCATGGCTGGGACAGGAGCACTCTGTGCTGGGTTCAGAACTGGCTGGATGGCCGGCCCAGAGAGTGGTGGTGAGCAGTGCTGCATCCAGCTGGGGACAGTCACCAGTGCTGTCCCTCAGGGCTCTGTGCTGGGCCAGCTCTGTTCAATGTTTTTATTGACCACATGGATGAGGGGATTGAGGCTTTCATTAGTAAATCTGCAGATGACACTAAGCTGGAAGCTTAGTTACCTACTCCTACCATCTGTTGGAAGGCAGAAGGGCTCTGCAGGGAGACCTGAACAGTTGGATGGATGAGCAGATTCCAGTGGGATGGAGTTTAATAAAATCACTCACCAAATCCTGCATTTTGGCCACAAAACCCCCCTGCATTGCTCTAGGCTGGGGACAGTGTAGCTGGACAGTGCCCAGGCAGAAAGGGACCTGGGGGCACTGGTCAACAGCAGGCTGAACATGGGCCAACAGTGTGCCCAGGTGGCCAAGAAGGCCAATGGCTCCTGGCCTGGATCAGGAATGGTGTGGCCAGCAGGAGCAAGGCAGTGATTCTTCCCCTCTACTCAGCACTGGTGTACTTGGCATTCTTCCCCTGTACTGGCGCCGTACCATGAGTGCTGTGTCCTGTTCTGGCCCCTCTGTTTGGGAAGGACGTTGAGATGCTCGAGAGAAGAGCAACAGGGCTGGTGATGGGCTTGGAACACAAATCCTGTGAGGAACAACTGAGGGAGCTGGGGTTGCTTTGCCTGGAGAAAAGGAGACTCAGAGGTGACCTTGTCACTCTCTACAACTTCCTGAAAGGTGGTTGTAGTCAGGTGGGGGTTGGTCTCTTTCTCCAGGCAACAAATGTCAGAACGTGAGGACACAGTCTCAAGCTGTGTCAGCGGAAATATAGGTTGGATACTAGGAGGAAGTTTTTCACAAAAAGACTGATAAAATATTGGAATGGCCTGCCTGGGGAGGTGGGGGAGTCATCATCCCTGGGAATGTTCACAAAAAGACTGGCTATGGCACTTGGTGCCATGGGTCAGTTAAGGTGTTTAGGGCATGGGTTAGACTTGATGATCTTGAAGGTCTCTTCCAACCCAGTCATTCTGTGATGCTGTGAAAGCAGCCCACACCTAAAGTCAACATCTGTGCAGACCAAAAGGCAACGCTGTCATCCTTCCTCAGCCCGCTCTCCCTGACCTGGCTGCCTTGCTGTTGGCATGGGTGGTGGGGCAGCAGGGTCATGACATGCGCATGCGTCACAATGGCCACTGGGCACGATGTCACCATGGGTTACAAAGGCCTGGTGGGCATGGCCGCCTTTCTGCCAGAGGCCTGGTGGTTTCCTTGCAGATGCCCCTGGACACAAAGGCCTTCTTAATGCCTTTGCCCCTTGACTTTGCCTACTCTTGTTCCTCTCTCAATGATCTGCAGCTCTCTCTTGTCCCACCTTTGTTCCTCCCCTCAACATCTCCAAGGAAGCTCTGTGCAAAAGTGCCAAAATGCTTTTCCCACCTAGCCCACCATGGGTCCCAGCACATAGTGCCAACTTCCTGGAGAAAGTTCATCAGGAAGGCAAATGTGGATATTCTCAGTTCAGTCAGAGAGAAAAAGAGAAGGTTTTCTAACCAGGCGAGAGCCTGGGAGACGGGAAAGAATGTAAATAATTCTCTAATCTCTCTTGTTGTTCACATTGTTTATAGATAGGTTCTGCCACTGTGTGTCATTCACTGCACACCAATGGTGTGAGATGTTTTTACTCTAAGACCAACGAAATCAGTCCGCACGATGTTCTCTATAAACAGAGCGGTGCATTTGAAATAAATCAGAGTTCATTCTCTTTGCCTTTGATTTGGAGTCATTTTTGTTCCCGTCCTGCTCTACCGTGACACCACTCCTTCCGCTTTTGTCCTTCCTAACAAGGCTAGAACCCGGAGCTTGTGGAAGTGCCTGAAAGATGCCCTGTTCCTCTGCAGGGACACTGAGGCTGAAACAGGAGCAGGAGCCCTCTCTTGGGAAGCCTCCTCCGAGCTGGAATATGTGCCGTGCTGGGAGAGGAGCAGGAGGGGGAGAACGCTGGGCGCTGTGAGGCAGGAGCAGGAGGTTTGGGCCGCAGGAAATTCCGTCTGCGCCGCTGCCCCGCAATGGGCAGCTGTGCCCGGGGCTCTGGGCCTGGCCCCGCGTGAGCTGAGCTCCCGACACTGCGGGAGCTCCCTGGGCTGGGCTCAGGTTCCCGCTGGGACTGGGCAGCAGGCTGGGCTCCACTGGGATCAGCAGCAGCTGGGAATATCTCTGGGCATCTCCATTTCCTGCTGCTGCTAGGAAGAAACAATGAAGTGTGTCGAGAAGTTCTGGTTTCACTTTCTCCTGGTGGATTTTTTCATTGTATTTGACACTCCAGAGGCAATTTCTGTGATGGCCTCTGTCAGCTGATTCCATTTCAGCAGAAGCAGCAGCAGCAGCAACAGGGCTGTGTTTGAGCACTGCAGATGTGGCCTGTGTGGCTTTAATTCTCTGTGACTTAGTGCTCAGGGACTTGAGAGCATTTCAAGATCTGCCAATCATGATGCCTGTGACAAAAAGTCTGAGTTTCCTGTGACAAAAGTACTCTGGGTAGCACTGACAAAATTGCTGGCCAGCTTCTGCAAATCATTTGTAAGAAGTCATCTTTGATTGTTCCTGTTGGTTTGGTTGTGGGGTTTTTCCCCTGTGTTTTAGTTTTTTAAGATTGTCCACAAAGGCCATTCCTTGTGCCATTTCTCATTTTGTTTCTCTCAACCTTTGCTGTGGCCCCAGACGGTGTCAATGAGGAGCTGTGCTCTCAGTGGCTTTAAATGAACTAAATGATCTCCCAGGAAAGTTTTCACCAGAGATCCTCCTTTTGTTCCCTCCTCTGGAGGTGCAGCATCAATGTCTGTGTGCAGAGCTGGGGGCAGATCAGGGCTGGCAGAGAAGCCCTGCTCCTGCTGGCCACACCATTCCGGATCCAGACCAGGAGCCATTGGCCTTCTTGGCCACCTGGGCACACTGCTGGCTCATGTCCAGCCTGCTGTCCATCAGTCCCTGCAGGTCCCTTTCTGCCTGGCTGCTGTCCAGCCACTCTGTCCCCAGCCTGTAGCTCTGCAGGGGTTGTTGTGGCCAGAGTGATGGTCCCGGCACTAGGACTTGTTAAACCTCACCTTGTTGGATCTGGCCCCTGGATCCAGCCTGTCCAGGTCCCTGTGAAGAGCCCTCCTATCCTCCAGCACATCCACACTCACACCCAGCTCTGTGTCATCTGCAAATTTGCTGATGCTGGACTCAATCCCCTCATGCAGATCATCCATGCTGATACTGAAATCCACGCTGGCTGGCTCTGACCCCTCAGCCATCCTGTGGGTGCCCTGTGATGGCACTTAGGGTGATCTGTTCCAGAACCTTTCCGGGCACCGAGGTCAGGCTGACAGGCCTGGAGTTCCCCAGATCCTCCTTCCAGCCCTTCTTGGGGATGGGCTCACACTGGCACTTCCAGTGCTCTGGGACCTCCCTGGTGAGCCAGGACTGATGGTAAATGATGGAGAGCAGCTTGGGGAGCTCATCCACCAGCTCCCTCATCCCCCTAGGATGGATCCCCTCTGATCCCATACCCCTGTGAGTATCTGAGTGGCCCAACAGGTCCCCAGCTGCTTCCTCCTGGATTCCAGAGGCCTGTTCTGCATTCTGACCCCATCTGCCAGCTCAGGAGAACTCTTGTCCTGATGACATCCTGCCCTAATATTGAAAATTGATACAAACAAGGAGTTAAATAGCTTGGACTTTTCCTTATCTTTAGTTCTTATATTCTCCACTGCATCCAATAAAGAGTAGGGGTTCACCTTATTCCACATTTTGCCATTAATTTATTCATAGACACATTTTTATTATTTTTCACAGAAGTGGCCCGGTTAATCTCTAATTCAGATTACATCTCTTTCTTTTTTTTTTTTTACTGCATGACCTGACAACATCCTCAAATACTTGCTAAGTTGCCTGACCATTTGTCCAAAGTTAATGCACACTCTTTTTTCCCACAAAAGCTCCACGGGCAGCCAGGGCAGTCATTTTCCTCACCAGCTCATCTTTGGCCACACTGGGACAGGCTGCTCCTTCCCCCTTTAAGATTACTATCTTGAAATGTGTCCATCCACCCTGGACCCCTTTGTTTTTAAGGGCTGTTTCCCATTAAAAAATCAGTACCTGATTCAGTACTCCCCAGATCTCCATCCTAAATAGGCCAAAGTCTGCCCTTCCTAATTCCAGTGTGGCAGTTTTGTTGCTGCCCCTCCTTCTTTCACAGATCATTGAAAACTTGATTATTTTATGGTCACTGTGCCCCAGGCAGCCAATGACCCCCACATCTGCCACCAGCCCTTCTCTGTTTGTGAGCAGCAGGAGACAGAGCTTTCCTTGGCAGTGGAGTGTTACCAAAAATTCGGTAAAACAGAAAACTCCTTCACACCAATGCAGCATTAAGAAGCAGCATTCTTTATTCAGCCAGATGCACGGGGGATAGCTCCTCCCAAAGCCGAGCATGCTGAGTGCAGGAAAGTTTCTGTTCATATTCTGTATTTTGCACACATGTTCATTGATTGTCCTGGACTAAACACACATCTGATAATAATTTCCCCAGAATCATTAACATATTTCCCCTCCCCTTTACCCATGCTCTCTTCTGTCCTGGGGGTCTCTCTGGTGGTCCCTGGTGGTCGTGGACCCCAATGTTCCAGTGGGCCTGGCTGAGCTGGCAGGACACTGAGGGTGGTGAACTTCCAGTTCCCCTTCTGACACAATGGGCATTGTGTGGTTTCCATAGGCCTGGGGTTTTGGAGAACAAGCTCCAGGTGTCAGCTCACCTGGTGGAGACAATTGATCATCTGGTAACATGAGGTCACAGAGTGGGCTATGACATCACATGAGTGATCTATGACAGAATGGTCCATGACATCATAGAGTGGTTTATATGAGGTCATCAAGAAGCTATGACATCATAGGCCATCTCTGTGACATCACAGAGCAGGCTGTGACATCACAGGGCGGCTGTGTGACATCCCAGGAGGGCTGTGTGAGGTCACTGGGTTGGTCACTCTGCCCCAGCTCCCCCTCACAGTTTCTCCCAACAAGTCCAATGCTGTTCATGCCCAGCGGGGTCCCTGTCCCCCGGTATCCCCCTGGTCCACCTGGAGCCACAGCCCCCACCAAAGGATGTTCCACAGGATCCACCCAAGAGCCTGACATGGGGAAAAGGGGCCAGGGCTGTGTGACCAGGACATCAAGGACGTGGATTATCCAGGTCACTGTGGCCTGGTTTGGGTTCCCCAGGGCAGGAAAGATGTCTGGCAGCTGGAGCAGGGTTAGGGAAGGGCCTCCAATGTGGGGCTGGAGCCCTTGGGCTGTGAGCAGAGGCTGAGGAAGCTGGGCTGGTCCAGTCCCAAGCAGGGAAGGCTGAGGGGCTCCTCATCCCAGCCTGGCAGTGCCAGCGAGGAGGGGATGGAGAACACAGAGCCAGGCTCTTCACCGGGGGGCCTGGTGGGAGACAAAAGCCAATGGGTGGAAGGGGCAAGAGGGGAGATCAGCCAGGCCAGGAGGAGTTAAAATGAGTCAGGCTGGTTTCAGCATTTCCTCAACACCAAAAGCAGCCTGACCTCCCTTCTCCATCCACCACTGACATCTTTGCAAATCAGGAATTGTTTGAGCTGTTTTGCCCCCACTCCAGGATGAGCATCCTGATACAAGAAATTAATTGTGTTTATTATTTTTCACAGAACTACATTTGTCAAAAATTAATTTTAATATGGAAATCACTTGTGGATGGTGGACTCATCAGACACTGCTGGGACGTTGCACATAGCTCAGGGAAGAGTGTGATTGTTATTAAATTGTGTCCTGTTCAACCATGGTCTGTGGGCCATGAAGAGAAACTTTTTGTGCCTCTGAGTCTCACCAGTTCCCGACCCCCAAGGACACAAACCTGATGAGTTGTGGTTCCCACTCCAGTGGTGGCACTTGGACCTCCCTCCATCCCCAGAGCAGAGCTGCCTTGTCCCAGAAAGTCCCTGGCAATGCAGGGATGAAGGAAACAGGACAGGCTGTGGGGATCAGGGGCAGGGCACGGCCAGGGATTTGGGGTGGTTGTGAGCCCAGGGCAGGACCCGGCCCTTGGCCTCGGTGAACCTCATCCAATTGTCCTGGGCCCATGGCTCCAGCCTGTCCAGATCCCTCTGCAGAGCTTCTGCCCTCCAGCACAGCCACACTCCCACCCAGCTTGGGCTCACCTGGGACCTGACTGAGGGTGCCCTCGATGGCCTCATCCAGATCAGCAATAAAGAGATTTCACCGACCTGGCCCCAGTCCTGAGCCCTGGGGACACCCCTGGGTGTGACTCCATTCCTCAGCTGCTCTGAGTGCCAGGGGTTGAATGAGGGAAATGGTGGGGAGGGGTTGGGGACAAAGTGTGATTGATTGTCAGCCATGAAGTGTCTTGATTTTCACATCTATTCAGACTGCATGAGGAGGTGCTGGGGGTCAATATCAATTGGACATTGCTGATATCAATCTATAAAGAGGAAAAAAAAATTCTCTCAGCACTGTTTCCAATATAGCATATTCACTTTGAATACACTACTGAAATCTGTCTAATTAACCAGAGAAGAATTGAGGACTTGAATTATTACCAAGGGCTTTTCTTGTCTTGGGTGTTTTGAACAAAATCTAATTTTTTGAAAATCTCATATTTATGAGATTTTCTCATGGAATTCCTGAACGGAAGAGCTCAAGGAAGAAGGGGCCTGTGCAGTAGTAAAATTCATCAGCAGCCTCCAAGTGGCTGAGGATCCATCCCCATCAGAGCAGCAATGACCAGAAATGGGCACAGCTTTGTGGCTGCCCCAGCTCTGGGATGGGCCCTGGGCCTGGAGCAGGAGCAGCTCTGGAGGGCCCCAAGGCCGGGCTCTTGTGCTGGCCTGGGCAGATGGGATGGCAGCAGGGGCTGCAGAGCTCTCAGCACCTCAGCCCGAGGGGAGCAGGGCACCCAGGGAGCCTCCTTTGGCCTTGGCCAAGCCCCTTCCCCCATGGCTGGGGCTGAGTCCTGGCTGAGCTGCAGCTGCTGCTGTGCCCTGGCCAGGGGCTGAGGCCGTGGGGCCAGTGGCCAGAGCAGCCTGGGCTGAGCAGAGCTGTGGGGCCAGAGCCGGCTGGGCTGTGCTGGGGAGAGGCCCTTGGTGCTGCACAGAGCTCAGGGCAGCTGGCAGAGCTTGCAGGGAGCTGGGCTGGGCTCAGAGAGCCTGGCACAGAAACCATCAGTGTCCATCCCAGCCTGGCTGAGCGTGCAGGGCAGGACTCAGCCCAGGCCTTGTGGGGGCTGTGCTGAGGGGCCAGCGCCTGTGCAAGGCATGGAAAACAGGCAAGTGCCCGAGAGAGGAGGCTGCTCTGTGCCCTTGGGGGCATGGACACAGCAGGAACACTCAGGAGCCCAAAGAGCCTCCATGGCTGTGCTGGAGACCAAGGCTGGAGCAGGGAAATGCAGGGCTGCTGCGCCATGGGGAGGGCATTGAATTCCAGCACACACCTCAGCTCTCTGATGGTCCCGGCACCATGCTGGGCCCTGTTCCAGGCTGGAGCAGAGCAGATGTTGATGGCACAGGAGCCCTGCGGGGCTGGCAGGGACCTGCAGCTTGCAAGGTGCTCTGCTCTCCCTCAGCTCCTCTCTGAGAGATCCAATCCCAGCTCGGCACCTCAGGGCACAAGGGGCACTGCCTGGTCATGAGCACACAGCTGATGTCTGCCTGGAAAGGGGCACAGGTTTTAATACTTGTACATTTCATGATATGCAAGCACATTTTTACTATCTGGGTCACTTAAGTACTTTTAAGAAATGTCGAAGTTCTCCCACCAAAAACAGGAATGTTCCTGTTTGGATATCCCTTGGGGATGGGGGACATGTCAGATGCTGCTGGGACATCACAGAGAGCTGAGGGAAGAGCTGCGATGGTTATTAAACTGTTCAAATGTTCAACTTGTGTTTGTTGGCAAGAAACCTTTCTGTGCCTCTGAGTGTCACCATCCCTGAGCCCAAAGGACACAAACCTGATGAGTTGTGGTTCCCACTGCAGGGGCACTTGGACCTTGGCACTGCACAGGAGAGCTCTTCATCCACTTTCCCTCTTTTCCTCCCTCTGGGCATGGAGGGAGCTCCTGACTTCAGCCTGTGACTCCTGTGTGCAAAGAGCAAATCTGGGCAGAATCGGGGCAGGGAGGGTTTGGGGGGCCTTGGGATCTGTGCTGGGCACAGAAGGTGTTTTCCATTGGTCTGAGACTGTCTGCTGTGCAAAGTGGATTTAATATCCAGCAGAGGAATGACTTTTGCATTTGGTGGAGCTGTGCCTTCCCTTGGCTTTGTTGGCTGACAAGAAATGAACATCCCTCTGTGTCTGGAGCAGCTCCTTCTCCAGGGAAAGCAGAGGGGAGTTGGAGCCAAGGAGCTGAAACTTGCTGTTGCAGCCTGGGCTGGAGGGAGCTCAGATTTGTACAAGGCTGCTCTAAGTGCCAGGGCTTGGATGGGGGAAATGGTGGGGTGGGGGTAGGGACAGAGTCTGACTGATTGTCAGCCATGAAGGGTCTTGATTTTCATATCTATTCCAACTGCATGAGGAGGTACTTGGATTCAGTGTCAATTGGAGAGTGCACATATCAATGTATTAACAGAAAAAAAAAAAAAACCAAAAACCAACAGGACCTAAAAAATCTTTTCTCACTGTCTTTTTAAAGATAGTGTATTCACTTGGAATAGGCTTCTGAAATTGGTCTAATTAACCACAAATTATTTGAACACTTACCTTATTCCCAGAGGCTTGGCTTGTTAATCTGTTCTGAATGTTAATGAGCTCTGGGACACTGAATTCCTGAACTGAAGAGCTGAAGGCTGAAGAAGCCTCCGGAGCAGTAAAATTCAGCAGCAGCCTCCAAGTTGCTGATTATGTCAGCAGTCCCCACTGAGGCCATCCCTGCCCAGAGACCGTGGGGGAATGGGCAGACAAGGAGAGCGTCCCTGGGGCTGGGGCAGCAGAACTCAGAGGCACCAGCGGCTCCAGCTGGGAAATGGAGTGTGGAATGTGGCTGTGAAAGCCCTGCCTGGGCTGTGCCAAGCAGGACACACAAGCCCTGACCCCCATCCCCCAAACAACTCTCTCAAGGAGACATTTAAGAGGAATTACAATTGTTTCTGTATCCTGTGTTGGATGCACTGGAGAAATACCAGAAGAGATTCTCCGGAGCTCCAAACAACAAAACAGCCTTAACTGGCAACTTTAGAAAACCAGAGAAACTTTGGTAAAAGGTTTAGCATGACATTCAATCAACAAAAACACTTCCCAAAGCATTACCTTGGCTCATTCAACTTCACAGACTATTGGCTCATTCAATTTTAAGTTAATCAACATTTGCACGAGGACCAAAATAGAAGAAATAGACACAGAAAGAAAGAAAGACAAAAAATATACAGAGAAGCACACACAGAGCTACCAGCTCATGGATTGCAGCAGTGTTCAGATAGAAATTCCAAGAGGAGGTAGAGTCAGGATGTGTGCTTGCCTTGTGCTCAGCCATAAATACCCCTTGGTGTTCCTGGGCCCTTCCCCCAGGTGGGACTTGGGGTCATTTGGTCACTCAGGAGCTGGGCTGGGGGCTCCAGAGGTGGCTGTGGAGCATTGCCTGTGCTGTGCCAGGGACTGGCAGACACTGCTGGGCTGGGATAGAGGCTCTGGGGGGATTTGGGTTCCAGGGCAGGGCAGGGCTGGGGTTCCAGGGCAGGGCAAGGCTGGACCTGCCCCTTCCTCCCCACACATGAAATGTTTCCAGCCAACAATCTCCTCCAGTCTGTCACAACAGGCAGTGTTGGAGGTGAAATCCCAATTCTGGCCATGGGCACCTGGACAAGAAGGACAGTTCTTTTCCATAGCAATGAAAGCCCCAGGTCTTGGCTCATTTCTGGATTGATTGCCTGGATTCTGTTTGGTTTTGTTGTTGCTTTGTTTCCTTTTCTGTGCCTGCAGTGTCCAGTCAGGAGCAGAGTGACTCTTGCCAAGAGAGTCTTTGTGGTGCTGTCGCTTAATATTAAATCTGGTTTTTGCTGATCCCTTGCTGGGGATTTTTTCAGCGCTCTCAAGCCCTCGTTGGTAACAGGGTGAAGGAGCCCTGGCCCAGGCTCTGGCCCTTGGGGACACGGGGACGCTGCTGGGGGGTCCCTGTCCCCCTGTCCCACTCCCCCACAGCCCCAGCCCCCGTCCCCGTGTCAGGCTCTGGGGTCGATCTCGTGGAACATCCTCTGGGGGAGGCTGCGGCGCCGGGGGCGGGGGGACCCAGGGGGACAGGGGACCCCTCTGTGCATGAGCAGCGTTGGACTTCTCTGGGGGAACTGGGAGGGGGGGCAGGGGTGGAGTGACCTCCCCAGTGACCTCACACAGCCCCTGTGATGTCACACAGCCCCTGTGGTGTCACACAGCCCACTCTGAGATGTCACCCTGTGATGTCATACACCTGCTCTGTGATGTCACAGAAGACTGTGAGATGTCACAATGTCACCCTGCAATGTCACTATTTGTTCTTTGGTGTCACAGCCTGATCTATGACATTACACAGCCACCCGGTGATGTCACAACCCACTCTCTGTTGTCACAGAGCCACCCTCTATGATGGCAGGATCTGCTCTATTGCCTTAGACCCTTCTCTATGATGTCACAGCCTGCCCTGGGATGTCACAACCCCCTCAGTGATGCCACAAAACCCTCCCTGTGATGTCATGCTGCCACTCTGTAATGTCACAGCACACACTTTGACCTCACTGCCTGCTCTATGATGTCATACAGCCATGCCATGATGTCACAGCCTGCTCTGTGATGTCACACAGTCCCCTCTGTCATGCCATAGCTGCTTGATGACCTCACACAACACACTCTGTGATGTCATAGCCCAATCTGTGACCTCACACAACCCACTCTGTGCAGTCTCACAGCCCCTCTCTGACATCACAGCTGCTCTGTGCCTCCGTGACACAGCCACAGAGGTGCTGCTGTGACACAGCCCCCTCTGGGACACCCCACAGCCCCTGCCAGTGCTGAGCCCCTGTGAGCTCGGTCTGTGCCCTGCTCGTGTCCCTGGGATGCCCTGGCAGTGCCCCAGCCCTGCTGGGCTGTGCACAGGAGCTGCTCCTGGCCAGAGCTGTCTCTCTGCAGCGCTGCCCTTGCCAGGAGCTGCCTCTGTGCCAGGAGCCCAGCCCAGCTCAGCAGCACAGACACAGCACCAGGACTTTAATGACCTCTGGGGCTTTGGTGCTGTTTGCATCAGACCCAGTCCCTCAGAGTGTGCTCAAAGAGCTTCTCAAGAACTCAAAAAGTCAGATTCAAAGTCCAAACTTTCTTTAACTGTTAATGGGTTCCACTCAAGGACACAATTCATATCAAAGTGTCCCCAGGCCCCAGGCAGAGCAGAGAACTGGAGGCACTGATGACAGGTGGGGACAAACAAGGCAAAGGTGTCTCTGGCACTGAGCAAACCTGGATGTGTTTCAGGAATGCAAAGGGCCAACGCTCAGCCCCAGCCCCTGGCAAGGCAGATCCTGTCCCTCCCTCCTTGCTCAGGGCTCTTCCCGGGATGGGCACTGCCATGAGGGGATGTGCCATGCCAAGGGCAGGACCATGGGGCGGCCCCTGCCAGGCTGCTGAGCAGGGACAAGGAGGCCATGAGGCCCCAGGGCTGCAAGGGTCACTTGTCCCCTCGTGGCCTCAGGCCCAGGGCCAGCAGCCATGGCCAAAGGGCTGCACAGGTTGGCTCTGTCAGGGCCTTGCAGCTGCTGCACATCCCTGTGCCCTCTGCAGCCCAGGCTGTCCTGCGGTGTCCCTGCCCTGGCCTCTGTCCCTGCAGGCTGTCGTCATCCCCCGGCTGCCCCACCTCGCTGGCCCCTTCCTTTGCTGACAGCTCTGCCTCCTGCCTGCCCCTGCCTGGCCACACAAAGCCTTGGGCTGCTCCAGGCTCCTTCTGGGGACGTGTTGCACCACAGCCCTGACCTGGGAGGGAAATTCCTCTCCTCTTGTGTCCAGTCTAGGTGGGATGGCCCTGGCAGAAAGGTCTCCTTGGATTCCAGCAGATCCAGGCTCTGACCGAGGCTCTGTTCCTCTCTCTTCCAGCCCTTCAAGCCCTGAGTGAAAACAACAGCCCCTCCTGTAGAAGCACATTTGTTCAGGTGATGTTGGAGGGAAGAGCTGCAGAACTACTTTCATCTGCTGGTTCAGAAGAACCAGTGTCTCTTTAAGACCTGCAGATCCCTTGGAAGGTGAGACCACCTGGAGACCAGAGGAGACCAGCTGGAGCTCCAGGCACAGCTGATGACTGGCACAGCTGAGCCTGTGGGAAGCTCCCATAGCTCCTGCCTTCTCCCTCCCTGTTGACAGCTCCCTCCCTGCAGCCCTCAGACCCTGCCCATCCCCTTTCTTCCCTCCCAGCTCATCCCTTTGCTTCGCCTTCCATTAATGAACACTTTGGCTTCTTCGCTCTACCTGCATCTCTGTGGAGCTGAAGCGATGCAAATCCGGGGCCCTGGGACACACAGGCCCCTGCTGCCATTCTCTTCCACGCCGTGTTTTGTGCACACACTCAGAGGAACGAGGGCAGATCAGGCTGGGAAGGACCCTGTGCTGAAGGTCCAGTTCCACAACACTGTGGAGTTACAGATCTTGCTGAGCACCCTGGAGCCCCTGGATTTTGGAAGAGCCAAGCTGAGGATGCTCTGAACCCAGCTGTGAGGGATTCCATGGCAAGCATCCACGGAGGGCAAAGGAGCTTGGAATGCTGCAAGTTTTCAAGAATACCTTCCTGAAAGCACAGCAGTGCTCCATCCCTGCACAGGATCAGGAAGAGGGCAGAACCAGAGACCATCTGGGCTTAACAGAGAGCTTTGGTGTGCCTAAGAGCAGCTGAAGCAGCAGCATGGTGCCCGAGACTCAGACATGTGACCGTGCCAGTGCCCGGAGCGCTGTCAGGCAGTGCTGGGATCCTGGGTGTGGTTCTGGTCCCCACAACCGAGGAATGGCAGCCCCAGCCTCAGACCCAGTCAGAAAGCCAACCAAGGGAGACCAGAGGGAGGGCACCCTTCCAGTTTCTCTTGGGCATGGCCACAAAACAACCCCTGCTGCTTCTTCTTCCATTGGTGTTTGGGTTGTGCTGGTGGCAGAGCCAGCCAGGTTGTGCTCTGCGTTCCAAAGCCTGTTGAGAGCAGGCATGAAAAGTGCTGCATGCACAGCGGAGAGTCCTGGAAGGTGCTGGCAAGAGCATCCTGCGGGAGCAGGGCTCTGGGCTCTGGGCTCTGGCTGGAACAGCCTGGTTTTGCTGCAGTGACCGCAAGCAGGAGTTGAGGCAGGTGAAGAGGCAGCGGGCAGCTTGTATTTGTAGAGGGCCTGGGGCTGCCCCTCTGAACCTCCACCTGGAAACGCACTTGGGAGAATATGAGCTACAGCTGGAGTGCCTGTCCTGAAAGGACCTGAAGTCATTCAGCCTTGCCAGCTTTTCTTGAGAGTGTGTTGGTGTTCCCCAGGACAGCTACAGATGTGGGGAAATGCCTTTGGAGGAAAGGGGCTTGCTTCTCAAGGAAGGTGCTTCCCAGGGAGCGCCCAGCGAGGCAGGTGCAAGTGTCCCCCTTTGGCTCTCTGTGGTCCTTTCACTGCCTGAGGCCCGTTGCACTTGGCAGAGGGGCAGGGCAAGGGAGAAGGCTGTGAAGAGAAGGTTTGGCATCCGCCTGGACCTGTGGAGACCAACCCAAGCACCTGCAGCAGGGTGTGTTCCCCTCTTTGGACAGAGGCGTGAGCAGGAGCATCTCTGTCCAGCCGTGAGCCCCAGAGCTCTCTCTGAGAGCTGTGAATTAAAAGGCCTTTACACACACACTTTTCACATCTTCCCTGTCTGCTGTGTTTCACCTCTTGGCAATGTGCATGTGGCTCTTGCTTGGTGGAAGCTGCTGTGGCCCAGGGCCAGCACAGAGCTGGGCTGGGTGGGCCAGGCAGCGTGGAGAGTCTTGGCTGATCTTGGTGTGTCCCTGGCCTCAGAAAAGGCTGGGAAGGTTTGCCTCCCAAGGCGTCCTGCTCCTTGGCTCTCCCTGTGCACCCTGGAGAGGACAAGGTAGGCATTTCTGGCAGCTGGGCATCAGCAGGCCGTAAAATGGGGCTGTGTTGTGGAGCGAGCCCAGCTGAGATACCCTGAGAGGAGCCCAGTGCTCCTTGCTCCCCTGTGCTGACACGTGAGCGTTTGTCTGGTTTCGGGATGGCCCTGGCTGTGTGAGGGGTGCTACGTGGACACGAGACAGCCGGTCCTGTCCCGCTGGGTCCCAGCAGTGCCTCACAGCAGTCCTGCATCCACGTCAGGATGCTGGCCAAGAGAGGTCCTGGAAGCTGAGGCAGCTGATTTTAAGCTTGTGCAGGTGCCTGCAGGCCTGAGGTGTTCCCTCAGGATACAGCAGTCCTGAGGGGTCTCCCTCATTCAAAGAAATCAGCAAACAAATGCATTGTCAGCCAAAAGCCCTTTTATTGACCTGGTGGGAGGGCAGGAGTCTGCACCCACTGTAATGTTTCTCCAGCAGGTTTAAATTTCAGTGGGTTGATGTAAGAGTTGAATCAAAATCACCATCCATCTTTACACTGCTGAGGTGATTCCATAAGCAGACAGTTAGAAATACGTTGTCAGATTCCCATACTTGAAGCTGATTTCCAGGCGCTGGCCAGGAGCGGTCTCGATGCCCCAAAGCAGCACAAAGTCTTCCTCAGGGCTTCCCTGCACAGGGCTGATTCCACACTTGCCCTTAGTTCTTCTGGTAGACTGTGTCTAAAGCTTTTTGTCAGGTCACTCTCATGTCAAGTTAGGCCATCAGGTTTTTGTTATGCTAACTGCTGCTAAGTACTTAGGCATGTCTGTGCTAATTACTTGTTTACTCATGTGAATTGCTTGTGCTTACTTATGTCAAACCAAGGCCTTGTTCCATCCCCAAAGGTGCCTGAGGCCACCCGCTCCTTGTGGCACCAGTTGCTTTCCTGTGGAATGTTCTCCCTCCCCGAGGGTAAAGAGGGAGCTGCAGAAAGAGCTTGCCAGGCTGCTCTCCATCCTTTCCCAGCACTCCTGGTGAAGTGGAGAAGTCCGAGCTGAGCGCAAAGGTGCAAATGGAACAGCCGTGCACAGGAAGGCTCGGTGGGAAGGATGATCCAGGATCCATAGGCTTGGCAGCCTGAGCGTGCTCCAGGGGAAGGCCTTGGAGCAGATCCTCCTGAGTGCCATCCCATGGCACCTGCAGGGAACCAGGGCGTCTGCTGGAGGGTGGAAAAGCTCTGCGGAGGGACGGGGACAGCTGGGGCTCCTGGCGGGGTGTTGAGGGCTTCTGTGTGGGAGTTTGGGGGGCTTGGCGCTGGTGGGGTGTTGGAGAAGGAGTTGTCTGGAAGGTGAGAGGTCTAGGCTGGAATTTGAGTCAGTTTGAAGGCAGCATCTGTGCTTTGGCACAGCTTTGGTTAGGGAGGGCAGAAGGAATATCTGTGACTTTTCCTCTTCATGGTCCTGATTGTCCTGCAGGGAACAAGAGGGCAGAGCTGTACTTTACTGGCCACTCAGATCTCTGTACCAGGGGGAGGATTCGCCCTTTTGCCATCTACTCATTTCTTTGGGCTACTATTGTACCACTGAGTGGACTCTCATTTCTTGAGAGCTTTTATTCCTTAAGAGAATTAGGATATTACCATTCCTTCATAGAAAACCGTTTGTAAACCAAAGAATGACCTCTTTTTTTACCTCTGTGTAGTGCTCTGTTCTGTAAAGTGACCCTCAGTGGATGAGGTTAAGGCAAATGAGTTGCTGCTTTGAGATGGGAAGCAAAATTCCAACTCTTCACCTTCTCAGGTTATTCAAATTAATTTGGGAAGTTTGTAACTTTTTGAAACTACTTGAGTTGAGCAATGGGAAGTAAAGTTTTCCTGAACTGAGGATTCTAAAATGTCAGATTGTTCTGTGCCCTCGCAGCTAAGGTGTTTTTGTGCAGAAAGTAATTACTTCAATGAGAAAATAATTTCAGCATGGAGTAAGAGCTTCTGACAGAGACCAAGTGTTGCCAGCAGTTGCTCCAGGTGCTCCTGCCAACAGCCCCTGCAGGCCGGAGCTCAGCCCCCAATGCATGTGGGCTTTGGCTCCCTCTGGCACAGAAGCCCCCCATGGGCACAGGTCTCTGGGGCAGGAGACGGGCACCGGTGCTGCCAGGGCTCGGGGGGTGGCAGGTCTGCTTGGCCAGGGACTCTGCCACACCTGCTGATGTCAGCGCTCCCTGGGCCCCAGGGGTCAGAGCAGCATTCGTGCCCTGGCCCACACGTTCCTTGTCTGTGTCACATCCGCAGGTTTAAGATGGCCACCAGCCGGGACGTGTCCCGAGGAGGCCGTGCCAGCTTCTGTGAAGGCCCCGTGCCCTTCCCAGCGCGGCTGCGTCGGCAGCCCTGGGGGCTCCTTCTGCTGCCCTGAGCCCGCAGAGCAGGGCAGCGTTTGCTGATGGTTTGAGCCGTTCCCAAAGATCCTGTCGGGCTGTCTTAGACACTTGGGGTGAGGGATTGCTTCCAACCTGAGCCACTTTGGGTGGGCTGGGGGCAGCCCCAGGGCAGGGGGCAGTGTGTGCAGGGGCCCTTTGTGACACGGTGCAGCACAGTCACCGTGACATGGAACGGGACAGCGTGTCCAAGGGCCCTTTGGGACACAGGGTGACATAGGAGCTGGCGGTGACAAGACCACACCACAGTGCTCGGAGCACACGATGGGACAGGACGGGACAGAGCCGTGCCGTGAGGAGCCCCCGCACAGTGCACTCATTCGTGTCTGACCGGGAGCTTTCCCGAGGCGTTACTCCTGCAGGTGACCTCGTATCCAGACCAGAGGGCTTGGTGACCTCTGGCCTTCCCGAGGCTTCTCTTCTGCAGGTGCCCTCCAGGGCAGACCGTGGCATTTGCTTAGCACGGTTCTTGATGAGGAGTCTCCTGTCCTTGTGGCTGGAGCCCCCAAGACCAGAGTGCAGGACTTGCTGTCCTGTAGCCTTGCCAAGACTTCACTCTGCAGCACTTGCTGACTTGGACCTTTTCCGAGCCACCTTCTCCTGCAAGCAGCCATGAATCCAGGCAGTGACGTAGAGCACAGGCCTGCGAGCGTGCCCAAGCTGGCCTGGGGGAAGGAGGAGAAAGCAGGCCCTGGTACTGCCCCAGCACAGCAGCCTGAAGAGGTGGAGCAGTTCCAGCCACTGCAGAAGGGTGAGTGCCAGAGCTGGGCCGCAGGGCCGGTGCCTGCAGCCAGCTTGGCCCCATCCCATCCCATCCCATCCCATCCCATCCCATCCCATCCCATCCCATCCCATCCCCTGGGCACTTGCCCATGGACAGGACAGAATAGGGGCCAGGGCAGACACCCCACAGTGCCCGTGCTACATCTCCTGGGACATCCCAGGGCTGTCCCTTCCTGGGGAGCGCAGGGCTGGGCTGTGTTCTCCGGCCTCTCCCACAGCCCCTCAGCTCAGGCTGCGCTCGCTCTTTGCCAGGTGCAGCCGTGCACCGCACACAAGAGCAGGACCCCGCCCGTGGTCTCTTCCGCAGAACAGCGCAGGTACCTGCAGCCATCCCCAGCTGGGCTGGGCCTGCTGTCACCGCTCAGCTGAGCACCGCGCTTGGAGCATTCCGTGGAACATCCCTGGCCTCCTGCCCTTCTCCTAGAGCTGGTTTGCAAATTCATCAAGAGGATTCTGGAGGAAGAGACCAGCACCATGGGCACAGGGATCAGAGCATATTCGCCCATCTTCAAAACCAAGACCTGTGCTGCCCTGCTGGATATGCTCGTAGGGGAGGGGTTTTCCAATCCAAAGCAAGTAAGCAGCCTGTGGCCAGGATTTCATCCTCAGGAATTGCTTGGCCTCCCAAGCCATGCCTACTGCTCACTGGAAGCCTTTGAGGCCATGGCAGTGTGGTGGGAGGGGAAGCACTTCTCTGGGGAAGCTGGGGACATTCCTCCCTCTGGCAGCTTTCCAAGTCTCCCCATGCCTTCTCCAGGTGCCTGCCATGGTGAGGTACATCCACCAGTGGCTCATGGCCAGTCAGTTTGCTGAGCACAGGCTGAAAAGGGCCCTGCTGCATCTCACCGAAGAACAGCCTGCTTATGTAGTAATGTATCCTGGTTTGGGGCAAATTTGGGAGAAAACCTCCAGAAGGAGCCCCCAGAAAGCAAACCCCCACAGCCCCTTGCTCACCTGGCTCGGGAAGAATTTCCTCAGAGAGTAGTGGAAACAACCTGTTTATTGAGCAGGCAAAGCACTCCCCAGCAAAAAAAAAAAAATGAACAACACCAGATGACAAAAAGTCTTTCTACGCTCTGAAGAGGTGACAAATTCAGAAAGTCTCTCCTGGGAGGGGTTGCCCAGTTCTCGGTCTCCGGTGCTGGGGATGGCTGCTGCAGGTCACAAAATGCTGGCTCTCGGTGTGTCTTGGTGTTTCCCATGTCCCAGTCCTGAGCAGGTTCAAATGGTATTCAGGAAAGGGAAAGAAAAAAAAGCAGTTCAGGGAAAAAACTGGATTTCCTAGCTAAACTAACTAATAAGCAAAAGCAAGGGCAAAAGCAAAAAGCAGGAGCAAGAGCAAAGCAAAAGCAAGCAAGCCAGCAAGCAAGCAAGAAAGCCAGCAAGCCCTAGCCTCTCCTAGACACAGACTGTGGGGGGAGGTGAGCTGGCTGATTACAAGATGAAACAAACCTTCACTTTTTGGAGCCAGTCCTGAAGGCACAGAACATAACATCAAGCCTAAACAGAACACACGACTGGGGATGCAAGCACCATAACATCACCCTAGGACATTCCACCCCTTATCTCCGAATCGTCAACATACTACCAAACATCATGTAAAAACTTCATCAAGTAAAAACTTCCATCTTTCACTTACTCAGACACATTTCCTTCCATCTCACTTGCTCAAACCTTTGACACACATTTCCTTCCATCTCTCTTGCTCAAACCTTCGACACACATTTCCTTCTATATCACTTGCACAAACCTTCGACACTTACACATTTCCTTCTGTCTCATGTCGGTGTGGTTTAATGTAAAGACAGGGGCAGTAACATCCAACAAACAGTGATATTTGCATATGAGGCTCACCCCACAATCAGATCTACCTGAGGTACTCATCGTGTTCTTCCATATTTCTGCATTATTCACCATGTACAACCTGGTCCCTGAGGCAAGACAATCTCACCAATGGGTTTGTCTGTACTCGAGGCAGAATTGATCCACACTGTCTTCCCTAACAAACCTCTGATATGTGCCACTGGGACTTTATCTACCTGGATCGGAACAGCATATAAAAAGGAGCAGTTCCAAACATATGGCACATGATGCCAATCAGCCTTCTGATGAGCCTGTGACATTTCTTACTCAACAGTGACACTGCAGTGGTGGCCACCAGGCCGGCTTGCCAAGGGAGGCTTCTGGCCATGCCCTGCAAGCAGCTGCTGCTGCCAAGGCGCCTTTGGTGCCTCAGGCTCTCCCTGGCACAGCTCCCAGCACGGCACTCTGCCCTTGTGCCCGAGGCCTTCCCTGTGCTGGGGCTGGCCTGGGGCTTTGCCTGCAGCGGGACCTGCCCTGCTCCTGGCACAGGAAAGGCAGTTCCTGCTGGAGCAGGAGGCTCTGCCTGCGGTGAGCTCAAACCACTCCCGCAAGGCCCTGGTGACATCAAAATTGCTTCCTAGTGCAGAATAGTCTATAATTGGTATAGCTCCTGTATTGAGGAGTAAATAACTATTTTTTAAATTTTATTCTGTGTTGTAAATAGACCATTTATCAAATAATGATCAGAACCAATCATAGCTGTATTTATACAGATTTATCTGGTATTCCATTGTTAATTGTTTGGGACAAATTGCATTAAGGTTCAATTCCACCTGTCCAATCTGCAGGGTCGGGATGGGATCCAGTCACTGCCAGTCTCTTCTATTAGAAGGAATTCTAGAAGTCTGGGTGTCCTGCATGGGTTTGAGGATCTATGTTGGCTGTTGGGGGACTTTTCTCCACCTCATGATTCAGCAGGAGTTTCTCCAGTAAGGAAATAAAGCTTTTGCCTGAAGCTCCCACTCTGCCCATGACAGGAACCCCTGTGAGCGCCCGTGACATCCCGGCTCTTTGGCAGCCTGGGGACTCCTAGGATGTCACCGTGGAGCCCCCATGAGTGCCTGTAACAGATCAGTGCCTTTGCAGCCCAAGGTCCCCTGGGATGTCACCATGGGATGGCTGGGACTGCCTCTGACCACACGGCTCTTTACCATCCCCAGAAACCCCTGGGAGGTCTCCATGGAGCCCCTGTTTCTGCCTGTGACATTCCAGCTCTTGAACAGCCTGGAGACTCTTGGAAAGTCCCCATGGAACCCCTCTGAGGGCCTGTGACAAATCTGATCCTTAGCAGGCAACCATCACCAGGAACCCCTGTTGCTGTGGTCAGTTTCCATGGCAACCATTACCAGCCCCTGTTGCTATGGTCAGTTTCCATGGCAACCATCACCAGCCCCCTGTTGCTATTGCCAGTCCCTTGGCAGCTCCGTGGAGACCCCATGTCAGGGTTGTTTGCCATGGACACCAGCCTCTGGGGAAAAACCTTTTCCTGAGATCCAACCCAAGCCTGCCCCATCTCAGCTGCAGCCGCTCCCTCCACTCCTGTCCCTGGGCACAAGAGTGAAGAGGTTCCCACAGCCCCAGCCAGGGATCCGCTCCCAAGGCTGTTGCCGTGGCCACCAGGGTGGGGACCAGCTGGGATGCTCGGTTTCCAAGGGCTAGGGTTCAGGAATGGAATTCCCCAATTTCCTGCTCCCACTAAAACCGCACTGCCCCTCGCTGCCCTCCCGCCTCCCATCAAAAGCACAAAAGGCAAAGATCCCGGGCTGGGTTAAGAACAATTTACTGGGAACAGCAGCGAAATAAGGAACAAACAGGACCAGAAATAATACTGATAACAGAAGTGATAAGAAAAACTATTTACAGGGAAAACTCCAACACCACTTACTGGCTCTTCCTGGCCATGTATTTCCTTCTGCCAGGAAACCACACCCTTCTCCTTAGGCAGAGAGAGAGAGAGAGAGTTCCTTTCCTGCCCCTGGCAATGACCTGAGGTGGGAGTGAATGTAATGACAGGGCCATGGCCAGACCCTCATGTTCTTTGATCCCATATCATGTCATTGGGAGGGGCAGGAAAAGGGACTTATGTTTTTCCAGCATGGATCACAGGGAACGTGGTTCACCAGGGCTCTTCCCAACATGGGTTCTCCCATGGGGGATGAAGCTGGAGCCGTGCACAAAGCTCCTCCTGCAGTTGGGGCACTCGCAGGGCTTTCCTTACTGGTGCCTCCGTTGGTGTCTGGTCAAGTGAGAGCTCTGAGTGAAGCTCTTCCCACACTGGGGACACTTGTAGGGCCTCTCCCCAGTGTGAATGCGCCGGTGGGTGACGAGGTGGGAGTTGTGCTTGAAGCCCTTCCTGCAGTCAGGGCAGCAGAAGGGCCTCTCCTCTGTGTGAATGCGCTGGTGCAGGAGGAGATGGGAGCTGGTTGGAAACCTCTTCTTACACTCAGGACACTCATATGGCTTATCCCCAGTGTGGATCATTTGGTGGACGATCAGATGGGACTTCTGGCTGAAGCCCTTCCCACATTCCCCACACTTGTATGGCCTTTCTCCAGTGTGGATCCTCCGGTGGCAGATCAAGTGGGACTTCTGGCTGAAGCTCTTTCCACATTCCCCACACTCATAGGGCCGTTCCCTGGTGTGGATCCTCTGGTGCTGGATCAGGCTGAAGCTCTGGCTGAAGCTCATCCCACATTCCCCACATTCGTAGGGCCTCTTTCTGGTGTGGATGCGCCGGTGTCTGACAAGTGTGGAGTTGTGCTTGAAGCCCTTCCCGCAGTCGGGGCAGCGGAAGGGCCTCTCCTCAGTGTGAATCCGTTGATGTACAAGGAGACTGGAGCTGGTCGGAAACCTCTTCTGACACTTGGGACACTTGTAGGGTCTCTCCCCAGTGTGGATACGTTGGTGGATGATGAGGTTGGATCTGTAGCTGAAGCCCTTCCCACACTCCCCACATTCATACGGCCATTCCCCGGTGTGGATCATCTGGTGGCAGATCAGGTGGGAGCTCTGCCTGAAGCTCTTCCCACACTCCAAGCACTTGTAGAGCTTCTCCCCATGGTGAACCTGCTCATGCACCACCAGCTCTGAGCTCTGGCTAAAGCTCTGTCCACCTTCCTGGCACAGGGTGGGTCTTTCCTTCTCAGAGCACCCTGGGCTGGGTTTGCAGCCACTCCTCCTGCGGGATCTCCTGGGCTTTTCCTCCCCGTTGGATTCCTGCACCATGGAGCCGCTCAAAACGGCCTCTGCCAGGAGGTTCTGCCATGGGGATTTGTCCTCCCTGGTCTCCATCCTCAGCTTTTTGTCTGGGGGGGGAAGGACAAGGAGAGGATGGGATTTGCCTCCGTGCCAGAGGGAAGGGGAAGAGAATCCCCCCCGGTGCGTCCCCGGCAGGACGGGGTCTGCAGTGGGGTTGTCCTGCAACCAGGGGCCGTGCTGGCCTGGGAGATGGAGCAGGAGAGAGGAGGAAAGGGGCAGTGACTTCCTCCTCACGTGCATGGGTGTCTCGGGGCGTCTTCCTCTTCCTCACAGCCTTCTCCTCCATCTGGCAAAGGTCTGGGAACGGGAAATTCTATTTCGGGAGGAAAACAAGGGATGAGCACAATGAGTTTTGTACTGGTTTGAAGGGAAACCAGGAGGAGAGTGTAAGCCAGAATTACAATTTAAGAAAAAAAATCAATATCAAGGCAATGATACAGAAACACTGGCTTAATCTGACAGAGTCAGGATTTAACCTGACACCCCGTTGGTCAGGGTGGTGGTAGCCGTCTGATGAAATGGTGGCTGCAGTCCTGTTGGAGTGATGAACGTGATTCTGTCAAAGCAGTGATCCTGTAGAAGGGTCTGGTCTTTCTCTGAAGGTGCAGTGGTGGTTACGGAGCTCTTGTCCTCTGGGAATCCAGTAGGCAAGGTGGTCCTGGTGTTGCAAGGGTGAGATTATATCCAGGTAGGAATGCTTGGTTCCTCCCCCTGGGCGGAGCATCCCACAATGGGATGATGTAATTTTATCAGTCCTGCAGTGGCACTCAATGGCCCATTAACAGAAGATAGCCCCTGGAGGGCGTTATCAGGGCTGAGCCATGGAAGAGATAAAGAACACTGCCCCACCTGTTTATCACAGTTTATGAAGATGGTGACTGAAAACATACTTTGGGTTACATCTTACATTGCACCCTGAAACAGTGAAGCAATCCCTGCTCGGGGTGGGGGGTGAACACCACCCCCCTTTCCCAAACTGGCTCAGGTGTAAAACCCCCACCCTGGGAAGGCCACGCACACAGGGGATAATGTCACACTTGCCCCACCTCAGGGGAGGTCTCTGTCCCGGTCCCTCCCTTGCTCTCCCCCCTTTTCTCTTTCTTCCATCTCTCTCTCTACCTCACATTTACTGTTCAATAAAATCCACTTGGGATTTGGTCTCGTTAACACCTTAATTGGGGCAGAGGCATCTCTCTAACAATTTTATTAACCAGATTGAGACATTATTTTGGCGCAGTGAGTTCAGGGCACTGATGTCTGACCCCAAGTGCCTTTGACAACAGCATGGTTCCCTCCTCTCAGGAGGTTCTGGCTCTTTCTGGAGGAACTCTTGGAAACTTCAATGCAGCTTCTTCAGTGTGACTTTTGGGAGAATTTATGAGGAAAATGGTTTTTGTGGGTGGCCAGTGTAAAGAAAATATTTTGTTGTCCTTCCTAGAAAAGTTTGTTAAAATCACTGGAGGAAAGGGACCAAATGATATCAGCGAGACTGACAAGGATCATTCACCACAAGGTGAGGAACACAAGGCTGCCAAAAGTCCTAGTGATTTATTAAAGAAATATGGATATTGATCTAGTACCGATATCCAACTGTGACGGGCAAAAACTATCTAACAGTTTAAAGTTAGAAAGTGTATGTTTATTACGATGCCGGGCAGCGTGCGGGATAGCTCCCAAATACACACTGCCCCTTTCAAATGATTACAGAGTCCTTTTATCCATACAAGTATTGAATACCCAAAATTCAAATACATATTCATAAATTTGGTACATCCCATTCCTTACTTCGTATGCTAATCATTTCAAAAGCTATTAAGCATGTGTAGTTTGTTCCTCGAAATGGGTCAGTGGTCCCTTTCATGTGGAGGGGTCCCAAAATGAGGAAGTAAATGAAGTCTTCCTCATTCTGGCCTTTCTACCTTTTCAATGCAAATATGACAAATGAACCTTGGTAGAGCTCCCATTCCCTGTCTTCAATTGGTTTCACAACAGAGGAGGCCCACAACTGTCTTATGTTCCTAAAAGCTATTTGTCAGTTTCTATATTCTTCATTATAAACCCAGCTAACTAAACATCGTGTTGACAAGCAATCAATTATTAGTTAACTAGTAACTCTTAACTTCATCAAGGCCTACTCATTTGTTTTAATTAACTCTAGTAAGGCTTATCTCTAACTAAAATCTTAGCTCCTCTAAAATCTCTAAATCCCTTAAAGTTTATGTTTTACTAGAAGAAGCCCAGCTCAAGTAGTTAAATTCCCAAATAACTCCCAAATTCACAGGCTTGTGAGCTTTGCCAAATGTGAGAATCATTTTTTCTTCATCCCTGTCACCTTTGTGACAGCTACACAGAGCTTTCCCCTCCTTTTAATAATCTGTATTGGGCCAAATTTTCACTTTTATCAAAACCTGCCAGCAGCAGAGCTGAAGCTGTGCAGGAAACCATGAAATTTGGAATTGCCACATTATTGCTACTATTGTCAGTTTATTCATGTTTGGGATTTGTTTGCCTTTCCATCACAAGTGACATGTGGGAAGAGCAAATATTCCTCAAGGCATTTTATGTAGGGTGAAGTTTGATTTCTGCCGAGTTTGTTTTGTCCAGTGCCCAGGGGATGCTTGAGGTGTCTCTGTGCCTCTTGTTCTGGCAGATGCTTGGGAGGAGCTTGGGGGGTTGTCCCTGTCCCTGTCACCCCAGGCCATTCCCCAAGGCGTGTCCCTGTCCCTCTCACCCCAGGCCATTCCCCAGGGGGTCTCCATCTCTCCATCATTCTCACCCCAGGGAATGCCTGGGAGAGTCTCCCTACCTCTCACCCCTGTGCCAGGGGAGTGCTCAAGGGAGTCTCTCTCCCTCTCAGACCAGGGGGTGCTCAGGAGTTGAAACAGGGTATTTTACAGGGTAAATTTAACAGGGTAGAAATCCATGTGTATTTAGGTGAAATGTGCTGCCAGCCTAGGTAAAATACGCTGTTTAGTCTGCTAGCTCTGCTGCTGAAACGTGGATGAAAAATCGATCCCCACAAATCCCGTACGGAGCTGTAGAGACTGTGTGCTTATTGCCGCGCTGGACGCATCTGGGGATCGTTCCCCTTCAAAGGACATGCACGCCCCTATGTAAGAGACGGTCCCAAGTTCCCCTCATTTTTGCCTCACGTTTGCCACAATGGCAGAGACTGAGATCCTGGAGACCCCGATCAGAGTTCTGGCTTGGAGAGGTGGATGATTATTTTTGCAGGTGTATTTGCTGTGCCACCACGGACCACCGCTTTGAGCAGGGCCTGGCAAGGAGCGGCTTGTTGTACGTGCTTACACCTGCTTCACAATACCCGCTCAACCCATGAATTTTCCCACCTCTTGGCCAAATGAACTTTCTGGGGTAACTCTGGTGATCTCCCACAGAAGACCCCTCATCTGCCTCATGACCACTGTGATGGATGGAGATTGAAGCCCCTCCCAAAGACTGAGACTCAGACCCCTACCACAGGGAGGAGGGCTGGCCTGATCAATGCGAGATGTTTGCCCAGGTGTGGTCGATGGACCAAGAAGACAATGGCTCTTGCTCACTGCTGATAACATGACCTGTTCCCCTTTGGTGGCTTCAATGGACATTCATTGTCTTTTGCCTGTCCCCCCCTTCCACAGAGGACTATAAATGACCCCTGAGATAATCAAGATTTTGAGATTCTCCCTGATGTGACACGGCTCCTTGGGAGGCACGGCAGGAGCAGCACCCTGGGAGCCTTGGGAATGCCCCTCTGGGATCCACGGCAACACTCCCAGGGGCTGAAATTCCAGTTCCCAGCCAGGAAAAGATGTTCCTGCCCTTGAAGGCAAAGCTCTTAACAAGGAGCCAGAAGCCAAGTAGAGCAAGATCCTACAGTGACATTTCACTGCCAGCCTTCATAACTTCACCCATAGTTGTTGTAGCTCATGGATTAGGAATGAAATCAGGGCAGGGCCTTTGGTGGGAGCTGCCCTGGATCAAGGGAGACACTGAGAGAGACACAGAGCAGGCAAAGAGAGGCAGGAGAGAAAAGAGGACACAAACACTGAGAAGGTGGCACTCTGAAAACAGAACTGCAACTGACTGAAAAGGAATGGGATGGAAAGAAATAATTTTGTGACTTGTATTTCCAATCAAAATACAATTTCCTCCCTTTCTCACAAACCTCCTCCCGCTGTCATTCAGCAGGGCTGTCAGAACGTTCTTCATTCTGAATGGATGTTCCACGCAGCAGTCACAAAGAAACAGGGAATAGGGACTTTCCTGCTCGTGGGGAGTTTGACATCCTCAGCTGAGGAGAGTAGAAGGTACCAGAAGGAAAGGACAGCTGGGCTTCACCCTTCCTCAGGAAAGAGGCAGGGGAAAAATCTCTTGGCATGTCTGCAGCTGCTCCCACAGGGATGTGAAGGCTGATCCCAGAGCCCAAAGGGTCACATTCAGGGCTGCCCTCAGGGAATGCTCGGCTGGTATTGAGGGGCAGCGTGGGAGCACCTGGATCTTGGAGAACCCACCTGCCCCCCATGTTTGGAGGTGCCTGAGGAGGGCTGGGACGATTCCAGGGACATCCTGCAGTGACATCCTGCCTGTTCCACTCTGAGTGCGCTCAGTCCCAAACCTGACCCTGATCCTGCTCTCAATCTCACTCCACATTTAGACACACTCACAGTTCTGTATTTAATCTCATCCCAGAGGCAGAATTATCTAGCCTCAGACCCAATCCCAACCCCAGCCCTAAAGCCAATCCCATGACTAGCCTTAACCCCAATCCCAGCTCTAATCCAAATCTCAGTCCCAACTCCAAACCCAGCCCCAATTCCACCCTCTTCCTAAATCCTCATCCCAAATCAAATCCCAGGTTCAGCCTTTCTGGGCGTTTGGGGATGTCTCTGTCCCTCTGACCCTGATGACATTTGGGCGGGGTCACACCAGGGCTGAGAGGGGCAGAGATCCCCCCACCTCCCCAGGGATGAGAAGGTTGGAGAGCCCTTCCCACCCCAAGCACCCTCAGTGGTGAGAGGGACACAGAGCCCCTGGTCCCCAGCCCTGCACAAGCATTCCCTGAGGCCAGAGGGATGGAGACCCCACGAGCATCCCCCAGGGCAAGGGGACAAAGACCCCCGAGCACTCCCAGGGCTGAGAGGGACAGAGACTGCCCCAAACAACTCCTGGCACAGGGTGAGAGGGAGGGAGACCCCCCAGACATTCCATGGGGTGAGAACAATGGAGACCCCCTCGAGAATGGCCTGGGGTGACAGGGACAGGGACACCCCATGGGGAATGGTCTGAGGTGAGAGAGGGACACCCTCTGGGGAATGGCTTTGGATGACAGGGACAGACCCTGGGGAATGGCCTGGGGTAAAAGGGACAGGGACAACCCCCCCAAGCCCCTCCCAAGCATCCTCCAGGGCGAGAGGCACAGACTGCCCTGGAGCATCCCTTCGGCACCAGACAAAATAATCTCAGCAGAAATCAAACTTAACTCTGCATAAAATACTTTGATGAATATTTGATATTCCCACAAGTCACTTGTGATGGAAATGCAAACAAATCCCAAACATGAACAAACCGACAATAGAAGCAATTCTGTGGCAATTCCAAATTTCATTGGTTCCTGCACAGCTCCAGCTCAGCTACTGGCAGGTTCCAATAAAAGAAAAGTGGAAATTCGGCCCAATACAGATTAATAAAGGGAAGGGAAAGCTCAGTCTACCTGTCACAATGGTGACAGGGATGAAGAGAAAAATGATTCTCACATTTGGCTGTTGTAGATGCAGGTGAACCCAATAGGAAGAATGAAGATGTCTAACTCCAGTTCAGAAGGCTGAATGATTTCTTTATTATAATTATGCTATAATGCATTAATATACTATATAAAAGAGGATACTAAAAGTACATGCTACTTTCTCTAACTATCATATCTAACTAACTCATTTGGCAAAGCCCCCAAGCCTGTGAATTTGGGACTTATTGGGGAATTTAGCTATTTGAGCTGGGCTTCTTGTACGACTTCGTGCAGCCTTGTGTTCCTCACCTTGGGGTGAATGATCCTTGTCAGTCTTGCTGCTATCATTTGCTCCCTTTCCTCCAGTGATTTTAACAAACTTTTCTAGGAAGGACAACAAAATATTTTCTTTACACTGGCCACCCACGACAGCCATTTTCCTCATAAGTTCTCCCAAAAGTCACACTGAAGAAGCTGCATTGAAGTTTCCAAGAGTTCCTCCAGAAAGAACCATAACCGCCTGAGAGGAGGAAACCATGCTGTTGTCAAAGGCACTTGGGGTCAGACATCAGTGCCCTGAACTCACTGCACCAAAATAATGTCTCAGTCTGGTTAAAAAATTGTTAGAGAGGTGCCTCTGCCCCAATTAAGGTGCTAACGAGACCAAATCCCAAGTGGATTTTATTGAACAGTAAATGTGAGGTAGAGGGAGAGATGGAAGAAAGAGAAAAGGGGGGAGAGCCAGGGAGTGACCGGGACAGAGACCTCCCCTGAGGTGGGGCAAGTGTGACATTGTCCCCTGTGTGCGTGGCCTTCCCAGGGTGGGGGTTTTACACCTGAGCCAGTTTGGAAAGGGGGGTGGTGTTCACTCCCCACCCCGAGCGGGGATTGCCTCACTGTTTCAGGGTGCAATGTAAGATGTAACCCAAAGTATGTTTTCAGTCGCCATCTTCATAAACTGTGATAAACAGGTGGGGCAGTGTTCTTTATCTCTTCCATGACTCAGCCCTGATAACGCCCTCCAGGGGCTATCTTCTGTTAATGGGCCATTGAGTGCCACTGCAGGACTGATAAAATTACATCATCCCATTGTGGGATGCTCCGCCCAGGGGGAGGAACCAAGCATTCCTACCTGGATATAATCTCACCCTTGCAACACCAGGACCACCTTGCCTACTGGATTCCCAGGGGACAAGAGCTCCGTAACCACCACTGGACCTTCAGAGAAAGACCAGACCCTTCTACAGGATCACTGCTTTGACAGAATCACGTTCATCACTCCAACAGGACTGCAGCCACCATTTCATCAGACTGCTACCACCACCCTGACCAACGGGGTGTCAGGTTAAATCCTGACTCTGTCAGATTAAGCCAGTGTTTCTGTATCATTGCCTTGATATTGATATTTTTTTTATTAAATTGTAATTCTGGCTTAGACTCTCCTCCTGGTTTGCCTTCAAACCAGTACAAGGCTCAATGTGCTCATCCCTTGTTTTCCTCCCAAAACAGAATTTTCCTTCTCCAAACCATTGCGAAATGGAGGAGAAGGCTGCGAGGAAGGGGAAGGAGCCCCTGGAAACCCAGGCAGGTGAGGAGGAAATCACTGCCCCTTTCATCCTCTCTCCTGCTCCATCTCTCAGCCCAGCACGGCCCCCAACTACAGGACAACCTCGCTGCCAACGCAGTCCTGCCGGGGATGCACTGGGGGGATATCCTTCCCCCTCCCTAGGGCACAGAGGCAAATCCCAACCTCTCCTTGTCCTTCCTCCCCCAGACAAGGAGCTGAAGATGGAGACCAGGAAGGACAAATCCCCATGGCAGAACCTCGTGTCAGAGGCTGCTTTGAGCGGCTCCATGGCGCAGGAATCCAACGGGGAGGAAAAGCCCTGGAGATCCCGCAGGAGGAGGAGCTGGAAACCCAGCTCAGGGTGCTCTGAGGAGGAAAGACCCACCCTGTGCCAGGAAGGTGGGCAGAGCTCCTGCCAGAGCTCGGAGCCTGTGGGCCATCAGCAGCTTCATGATGGGGAGAAGCCCTACAAGTGCTTGGAGTGTGGGAAGAGCTTCAGGAAGAGCAACAACCTGATCTGCCACCAGATGATCCACACCGGGGAATGGCCCTATGAGTGTGGGGAGTGTGGGAAGGGCTTCAGCTACAGATCCAACCTCATCATCCACCAACGCATCCACACTGGGGAGAGGCCCTACGATTTTGGGGAATGTGGGAAGAGTTTCAGCCAAAGGTCCCACTTGATCCGCCACCAGAGGATCCACACTGGGGAGAGGCCTTACGAGTGTGGGGAATGTGGGAAGAGCTTTAGCCGAAGGTCCCACTTGATCAGCCACCAGAGGATCCACACTGGAGAAAGGCCATACAAATGTGGGGAATGTGGGAAGAGCTTCAGCCAGAGGTCCCACTTGATCAGCCACCAGAGGATCCACACTGGAGAAAGGCCATACAAATGTGGGGAATGTGGGAAGGGCTTCAGCCAGAAGTCCCAACTGATCATCCACCAAATGATCCACACTGGGGAGAGGCCCTACGAATGTCCCAACTGTCAGAAGAGCTTTCAGACCAGATCCATTCTTCTCAAGCACCAGCGGATTCACACCGGGGAGAGGCCCTTCCGCTGCCTCCACTGCAGGAAGGGCTTCAAGCAAAACTCCCACCTCATCAGGCACCAGCACATCCACACCAGGGAGAGGCCCTACACGTGTCCCCAGTGTGGGAAGAACTTCTCCAGGAGCTCTCACTTGACCAGACACCAACGGAGACACCAGCAAGGGAAGCCCTGCAAATGCCTTAGCTCCAGGAAGAGCTTTGTGCACTGCTCCAGCTCCATCCCCCATGGGAGAACGCATGTTGGGAAGAGCTCTGGTGATCCATGTTCCCTGTGATGCATGCTGGGAAGAGATCTTTTCCTGCCCCTGCCAATGACATGGTGTGGGATCAAAGAACATGAGGGTCTGGCCATGGCCCTGTCATTACATGCACTCCCACCTCAGGCCATTTCCAGGGGCAGGAAAGGGACTCTCTCAGTCCCCGAGGAGAAGGGTGTCCTTTCCAGACAAAAGGAAATACATGGCCAGGAAGAGCCAGTCAGTTGTGATGTAGTTTTTCCTGTAAATAGTTTTTCTTATCCCTTCTGTTATCAATATTGTTTCTGGTCCTGTTTGTTCCTTGTCTCGTTGCTGTTCCCAGTAAATTGTTCTCCTCCCAGCCCAGGATCTTTGCCTTTTGTGCTTTCCATGGGAGACGGGAGGGCAGCGAGGGGCAGTGCGGTTTTAGCAGGAGCAGGAAATTGGGGAATCCCATTCCTGAACCCCAGCCCTTGGAAACCGAGCATCCCAGCTGGTCCCAGCCCTGGTGGCCATGGCAACAGCCTTGGGAGCGGGTCCCTGGCTGGGGCTGTGGGAACCTCTTCACTCTGGTGCCCAGGGACAGGACTGGAGGGAACGGCTGCAGCTGAGACGGGGCAGGCTGAGGTTGGATCTCAGGAAAAGGTTTTTGCCCAGAGGCTGCTGGGGCACTGCCCAGGCTCCCCAGGGAAGGGTCACAGCTCCAGGGCTCTCTGAGCTCCAGCAGTGTTTGGACACCGCTGCCAGGCCCAGGCTGGCATTGTTGGGGTGTCATGTGCAGGGCCAGCAGTTGGACTCGAGGATCCTGATGAGTCCCTCCCAGCTCAGCCAGTTCTGTGGTTCTGGGATCCCATGGCCCTGGGGATGGGACTGCCAATGGTTGCCATGGCAACGGGCTCTGGCTCCAGGCCTGAGCTGGTGTCCATGGCAACCACCCCTGGCATGGGGTCTCCATGGAGCTGCCCAGGGACAGACCATAGCAACAGGGGCTGGTGATGGTTGCCATGGAAACAGAGTATAGCAACAGGGGCTGGTGATGGTTGCCATGGAAACTGACCATAGCAACAGGGGTTCCTGGTGATGGTTGCCATGGAAACTGACCACAGCAACAGGGGTTCCTGGTGATGGTTGCCTGCTAAGGATCAGATTTGTCACAGGCACTCAGAGGGTTTCCATGGGGACTTTCCAAGAGTCTCCAGGCTGCTCAAGAGCTGGAATGTCCCAGGCAGAGACAGGGGCTCCATGGAAACCTCCCAGGGGTTTCTGGGGATGGTAAAGATCCAGATGGTCACAGGTAGTCACAGCCATCCCATGGTGACATCCCAGGGGTCATTTGGCTGCAAAGGCACCGATCTGTTACAGGCACTCAGGGGGCCTCCACGGTGACATCCCAGGAGTCCCCAGGCTGCCAAAGAGCCGGGATGTCACGGGCACTCACAGGGGTTCCTGTCATTGGCAGAGTGGGAGCTTCAGGCAAAAGCTTTATTTCCTTACTGGAGAAACTCCTGCTGAGTCATGAGGTGGAGAAATGACACACAACAGCCACCATGGATCCTGAAACCCCTGCAGGACCCCCAGACTTCTAGAATTCCTTCTAAGAAAGGAGACTGGGAGCAGCTGGATCCAATCCCACCTCCAAACTTTATCAAAGGTGTAAAAGATTGGACAGGTGGAATTGAACCTTAATGCAGTTTATCCCACAGGATTAACGATGGAATGCTAGATATATTTATATAAATAGAGCTCTGATTGTTTCTGATCATGATTAGAAGAAAGATCCTTATCAGACTTATCTACTCCACAGTATAGAAGCTATAACAATTATTAGAATGTAGTGCTCTGGGAACCAATTTTAACGTCACCAGGGCCTTGCTGGAGTGGTTTGAGCCCATTGCAGGCAGAGCCTCCTGCTCCAGCAGGAACTGCCTTTCCTGTGCCAGGAGCAGGGCAGGTCCCGCTGCAGGAAAAGCCCCAGGCCAGCCTCAGCACAGGGAATGCCGCGGGCACAAGGGCAGAGTTCCATGCTGGGAGCTGTGCCAGGGAGAGCCTGAGGCACCAAAGGCACCTTGGCAGCAGCAGCTGCTTGCAGGGCATGGCCAGAAGCCTCCCTTGGCAAGCTGGCCTGGTGGCCAGCACTGCAGAGCTGCTGCCTCAGGGCTCATTTCTGGCTGGGCTCTGGAAAGCCACTTCTGCTCCAGGAGCCTGATGGGGAAGCCATTGGCCCCAGCACCTTGGGGACAGGACATTAATGACAAAACTCTTCATGCCAGCAGAGACAAGGCAGGGGCAGAGGAAAGGGGAGAGCCAGGCCCAGGGGACGGGGCTGGATTGTGGCAGCAGCTCTCTGGCCACAGAGAGAAACAGACAACTTTCCCAGACATGGTTCTGGGAAAGGCTGTGAGAAGATCAGAGAAAAGAATGAGAAACAATTCTTCTCTTAACTTGCTGCACCTGGTGTTGTGAACATGTGGAATGTGTTATGGAGATTTGTTTACCAAAGGGTGGTTTCTTAATTAGCCAATGGTGATGGTGTTTTAATTAAAGGACCAATTAGGTCCACTTGTAGCGAACTAGGGTATAAAAGGTAGGGGTTTCTTACTAAAAGAAAATAATCAGCCTTCTGTGAATGCATGGAGTCTGTGTCAATTATTACCCAGCCAGGAACCCCTTGCACAAGCACTGGAATGGTGATGGCTGTGAGGTCACAGCCCCTGCAGCAGCCTGGCTGCCCTCAGCAGACATTCTGGCCAGAAGCATTGTGAGGGCACCCAGCACATCAGAGAACCCACACAACAGGAATTCTGTCCTTGGGGATGAGAGGGTTTCACTGGGTCAGGTTGCACAAGGCTCCTGCTTTTGGAGCATTCCTGGGATGGGAAATTCACTTCTCTGGAAAAACAGCTGCAGTTTTTTGCCATTCTCATTGTAAAATATTTTCTCCTTGTAACAAGTTTAACCCACTCTGGTTCAGTTTAAAGATGTGAGAAATGCTGCTGACTTTTAAAAATTTAGAAGGTTTATTAAAAGCTTATCAAAATACAACAGAAGACTGAATAAGGATGTGAAAAATGAGGTTCAGTCTCCTGGTAAAATTTAGAAGTTTAATAAATGACAATAGGAGACAAAGGTAATAAAGCAAAGATTTATGGCCAGGTGTTTGACATTCTGCCAAGAGCACCCCTGCTATTTCAGAGACGCCCTTTACATACCCTTTCTATTGCATCAGCCTACTGCATATCCATAAACAATGATGCATATTTAAACTTCTCCCCAAACTAGTTTACATGTTCCAAGAACTATTTAGCACGTCTCCTCCTTGGGTCTGCCTTTTTAGAGCACGCACATTTCCTGGCTGTGGTTTTAGTCTGTTCTTGTATCACCTCCAGTTTGGGCTTTGGTCCATATTTTCTACAGACAGTGGGTGCTGATAACTGGCATGTCAGCAGCAGAGGTCTCCATCATATGTTCACTGGATGCTATCCCAGACAAGCAGGCAGTTCCATTACCACAAGCATGACTGTATCAGCTATTTCACTACTGAGTTTAGTTAATAGCAGAAATAAAAACTATATATTTATAGCAAAGTTATTTTAACATTATACATATAGCATCCATTTCAATATTTGCAAAAAGCCAGTATTATAATATATATTTATACATATTATATATGACCCTCTTTGCCAGAGTGCAGCCAGTTCTCTGAGCAAAGCAGGTCCCAAGTGAGTGAGGAGAGACAGGATGGGCTTGGGGAATGTGGAGCAAGGTTGTCCACACTGGGTGAGACCTCAAGGCACAGCTTCTCTGAGCAGGCCAGACCTCCTCAGGAGAGTCCCTGGGTCAGTATCCATCACAAAATGCTGCAATCACCTCTTCCCTAAAGAGAAGAGTAATAAAATGCACTCTGTAAAATAGAAATGCATATTTCTTAGAAGGCCTTTAAAATAATTCCCCATAAATGCAGCAGGAAACCTTCCTAACCAGACCAGAGGGAAATCAAGGCAGACCCTTGGTTGGTTAGGACTTGTTTGACCCTAATGAGCCCTGTGGTGCATTTGGAGGTGAGCCCTGGAACCTCAGGGCCTGAGAGGAGATTGCACAAACCCTTCCAGGAGTCAAAGTCAGAGTAAAAACCTAAAGTTTCTTGAGCCATTAATGGGTGCCACTGAGGTCCATCCCCAACACAGGCTCCTCATGGACTCCTTGGAGGAGAGCACTGGAGGACAGGATGGCACAAAAACCTCTCAGAGGCTCAGAGTGAAAAGGACAATACAAAGTACCTTAAACTCCTTGAGTATCTCAAAGCATTAATGAGCCCCACTGAGTGTCAGCACAAAGCTCTCAAGGGACTCGTTAAAGCAGATAATTGGGGCCATGATTGCACAAAGCTCTCAGAGACTCCAAGGCAAAAGCCAAAGCCAAAGTGCTTTGAAAAACCTGCAGTCCCTGGGAGCATGAAGGAGCCCCCAGGGCCATTCCTGAGCAAGGCTCCCCAGGGACTCCTTCCAGCAGATCCTTGAGGCCACTGGGATGTGGGCTAGGGGGGGATGCAGAGGGCAGGACAAGGGGCTGACAGTGCCCAGCCTGGCTGGGGCTGTGCCAGGAGGCCCCAGTGCCTCAGGACAAGGTGTCTCCTGACAGCCCTTGGTGGCACAGACCCTGCTGTGCCCCAGGGCACCAGGACTTGGCTTCTCTTTGTCCCCACCTGTCATCAGTTCCTCCAGTTCTCTGCTCTGCCTGGGGCCTGGGGACACTTTCTCAGTCGTGTCCCTCAGTGGGACCCATTAAAAGTCAAAGAAACTTTGGAGCTGGATTCTGACTTGGAGTTCTGGAGAGATTTCTGCAGCTCCCTCTCAGGGCCTGATGTTCAGGGCCTGAGCACAAAGCCCCAGAGGGTCATTAAAGTCCTTGTGCTGTGTCTGTGCTGCTGAGCTGGGCCGGGCTCCTGGCACAGAGGGTGATCCTGGTAACCAAGGAGAGCTTCAAAAGCACATTTTTCTGGATGAGCAGCTCTTCTCCCAGCCCAGCAGGGCTGGGGCACTGCCTGCAGCCAGCCCGGGCACAGCACAGAGGCACAGAGAGCTTCCATCAGTCAGGGCTGGGAAGGTGCTGAGAAGTGCCTGGGGCAGAATCCCTGGCAGCCCTTGGCACAGGAACCTCTGGCTGCAGGACAATGCAGCTGCAGCTCCTGGAGTGATCTCCTACAGCTGGAACATCCCAATGCCCACAGACCCTGTGAGTACATTCTCTGATCATCTCTTGTGCAGAGCAGCCAGGGGTGCCCAGGGCTGTCCTGCAGAGCAGGGTCCTGCAGCCCAGGGCTTGGTTTTTGAATGTGAGCAGTGATAACAAAAACTGGGGCAAAGTAGTCCTTGGACCTACTCCAATGGGTTGAGCCAGGGGTGTGTAACTAGGACAACTGATTCTCCTTTTGGATGTTCCTGTTAAATATCCTAATTAATCAACCTTATTGAATTGTTGAAATCAGGAGCCGGGTGTGCCCCATTCCCACTGGGACACCTGGAAGCTTCCAATAAAGGTCTGGTTTTTACTTTACTGGTCTAACACTGTTACAAGGGATTGTTTTTCTCTTTTGATTATAGACCACTGGGGGATGAGAGAAGCAGAGCAGGAATTGTAATCCCAGAATGACAGAACATTCTGGGTTGAAAGGGACACACAGGATCATCAAAGGAATGTGTGAACATTTACAGAGACTCCAGAACTGTGACTTTGGGTGGTCAGTCTCTCTGCTGGCAGCCTCCCAAAGGGCCTCCAGCCACTCCTCAGCCCTGGACAGCAGCAGCATCACCTTTGCAGGACCCAGCAGGGCTCTCCTGAGCTGCCCTCGCCCAGCTGCACACAGACCCTGCCCCAGCCAGGGCCCTGCACACAGGCAGGTTTCTGTAGGGCCGGGCCGAGGGCACACAGGGTGGGATGGGCTCTGTGAGCGCTGGCAGGGACAAGGCACCTCTCAGGAGGGAATGTCCAGGCCCAGGGAGATGCTCAGGGAAGCAGAGGGGGCTGAACAGAGCAGTGCTGGGGCAGGAGGGCACTGTTGGTGTGTGGGAGGTGCCGGGCACAGCTGGGCACGGGAACACTGTCCTGAGTGCCCGGCTGTCTCTGCCCTGCCCTCTCAGGCGCAGCACCACAACATCTTCTCCTGTTTCTGCACTCCCCTGATATTGTCAGTGTTTTCTGGTGCTCTCGGGGAGGCTTTGGCCTTTGCAGCAGCTGAGTCAGGCACTGCCCTTGGCATTCCTGCCAGGCAGGGCTGTCCATGGGAATGGGGTGTCCAAGCTTCCCTGGGACCTGTGGGGCTGTGGGCAAAGCAGTCCATGGGAAAGGGCAATGAGCTGAGCCCCTCCCTGAGATCCCATCATGGACACAGCCGGGGATCTCCTTGCTGTGCCCTTCCCAGCTCTGAGCTGCCCTCCTGGGTGCAGAGCTGTGCCAGAGCCTCTGGGAGTTCCCTGAATGTCCCACGGGGAAGTGCAGAGCTGCCACAGCTGAGGAAATGCTGCTGGGTTGGCCAAGGGAGCCGTGAGTGTCCTTGGCACAAGGGGGTGCTGAGAGCTTGCCCAGAGACCTTTGGAGAGGGTGAGACATTCAGGGATCCCTCTGCTCTGGACAGGGTCTGGTTTATCCCAGGGTGACCCGGGAGTGTGATTGTGCTGTGATTGCAGCCAAAGGGCAGTTGGGAACAAGCCCATCCAGCCCCTCACCTGCCCCCATCCACAGGGAATCCTGTGGCAAACTCTGAGTGCAGCAGGAATGCTGGGGATATCTGACCTCAGAGAGCCAGGAACGATGTGTGGGTAGGAAAAACATTCCCTACATCTCCTCACTGCTATCCATGTCTTCTAGACCACAGAATGCAGATAGTACTAAGCCTTTCTGCAGTAGGAGTGATTCTCCTGACAAATGCTGAATATCAGGCCTTGTCCCTCTGCCACATGGCCACAAACTCAGGTCAGCGGGGCAGGGATGGCTCCTTGAGAGCCCCCACGCACAGCCCTGGCTGCTCCGAGTATATTCAGCCAGCACAAACGGAGATCAGGCAGGGACCTAGGTGAAGGTTTTCCCAGATCAGGAAGAAGGGTGGGTGAGTTTAAGCAAAACAGGCTACAGGGAATGGCCCAGGTTTGGCTCCAAGCAGCCTCTCCTGACTCATCACTGTCCTTTCTCCATGAACAGGTCCCCATGTGCAGCCACAGCCAATGTCCAACAGCAGCTCCATCAGCCACTTCCTCCTGCTGGCACTGGCAGACACGCGGCAGCTGCAGCTCCTGCATTTCTGCCTCTTCCTGGGCATCTCCCTGGCTGCCCTCCTGGGCAACGGCCTCATCATCAGCGCCGTAGCCTGCGGCCACCACCTGCACACGCCCATGTTCTTCTTCCTGCTCAACCTGGCCCTCAGCGACCTGGGCTTCATCTGCACCACTGTCCCCAAAGCCATGCACAATTCCCTCTGGGACACCAGCACCATCTCCTACACAGGATGTGCTGCTCAGCTCTTTTTCTTTCTCTTCTTCATCTCAGCAGAGTATTCCCTCCTGACCATCATGGGCTATGACCGCTACGTGTCCATCTGCAAACCCCTGCACTACGGGACCCTCCTGGGCAGCAGAGCTTGTGCCCACATGGCAGCAGCTGCCTGGGCCAGTGGCTTTCTCAATGCACTGCTGCACACGGCCAATACATTTTCCCTGCCCCTGTGCCATGGCAATGCCCTGGGCCAGTTCTTCTGTGAAATCCCACAGATCCTCAAGCTCTCCTGCTCCAAATCCCACCTCAGGGAACTTGGGCTCATTGCAGTTAGTGCCTGTTTGGTATTTGGTTGTTTTGTGTTCATGGTTTTCTCCTATGTGCAGATCTTCAGGGCCGTGCTGAGGATCCCCTCTGAGCAGGGACGGCACAAAGCCTTTTCCACCTGCCTCCCTCACCTGGACGTGGTCTCCTTGTTCCTCAGCACTATTATGTTTGCTCACTTGAAGCCCCCCTCCATCTCCTCCCCATCCCTGGATCTGGCCCTGTCAGTTCTGTACTCAGTGGTGCCTCCAGCCCTGAACCCCCTCATCTACAGCCTGAGGAACCAGGAGCTCAAGGCTGCAGTGCGGACACTGATGACTGGATGCTTTCAGGAACATTAAACTGCTGGCCAGTTTCTGCAAATCACTTGTAATAAAAGTCATCTTTGATACTTCTTGTTGGTTTCATTTTGGAGGTTCTTTTTCTTTGTTTTACTTTTTTAATATCATCCACAAATAAATGTCATTGTTTGTGCCACTGCTGTCCATCAGTCCCTGCAGGTCCCTTTCTGCCTGGCTGCTGTCCAGCCCCTCTGTCTCCAGCCTGTAGCACTGCAGGGGTTGTTGTGGCCAAAGTGCAGGACCCGGCACTCGGCCTTGTTAAACCTCACCTTGTTGGATTTGGGCCCTGGATCCAGCCTGTCCAGGTCCCTGTGCAGAGCCCTCCAGCTGATCCGCACACCCAGGCAACTTCGTGTCACCACAGTTCCATGAGGCCCCAGAGTATCCCAATGATTCCATGAGTCCTCCATGATTCCATGAGGCCTCCCAGTGTCACAATGTCCCTTTGGTTCCATGGGACCCCTTGGTGTCACCAAGTCCCTTGGATCCTTGGGCCCCACAGTGTCACAATGGGCCTTGGTCCCCAAGGCCCTGCAGTTTCACAATGGATCCTTGGTCCCAAGGCCCTGCAGTGTCACAATGGATCCTTGGTTCCATGAGGTCTGGCAGTGCAGCAATGGATCCTTGGTCCCTCAAGGCCCTGCAGTGTCACAATGGCCCTTGGTCCCCCAAGGCCCTGCAGTGTCACAATGGATCTTAGTTCCATGAGGTCTGGCAGGGCAGCAATGCTCTCCTTTGTCCGACAGTGTCACAATGGCCTCTTGGTCCCAAGGGCCACCACGGTGTCAAACGTGTTTCCTTCATTCCACGAGTCCCTGAGGAGCAGCACTGGCCCCTTGGTTCCATGGGACCCTGCAGTGTCACAGTGGCCCCATCATGACACGAGGTCCTGCTCTGTCACAGAGCTCTGCATGGTTCCACAAGGCCCTGCAGGGTCACTGTGGCCTCTTGGTTCCATGAGGCCTCAGAGAGCCACAATGAATTCCTTGGTGCTGCCGTGTCACAATGGAGCCCTGGTGACACAAGATCCTGCAGTGTCACCAGGGACCCTTGGTTCCATGGGGCACCACAGTGTCACAATTGTTCCCTCAGTTCCCAGAGTCCTTGCAATGGAGCAATGGCCCCTTGATTCCATTGTCCCCAGGCTCTCCCAAGTGTCTTCTTGGTTCCACAGTGTCACAATGGCCCCTTGGTTCCACAAGGCCCCACAGTGTCACAGTGGCCTCTGTGGTTCCACCAGGACCCAGACTGTCACAATGCACTCCTTGCTTCCATTCAGCCCCACAGTGTCACAATGGCCCCTTGGCTCTGTGGTGCCATGTCACACACAGTGTCACCATGGTCCTCCTAGTGCCACCAGGCCCTGCAGTGTCACAATGGCCCTTTGCTTCCCCAGGGCCCTGCAGTGTCACAAGCATCAGAGAATCAACCAGGCTGGAAATGACGTGGGAGAGCATCAAGTCCAACCTGGGACCCAACACTGCCTTGTCACCCAGACTATGGCACTGAGAGCCACATCCAGTCTTTCCTGAAACACTTCCAGGAACGGTGACACAACCACCTCCCTGGGCAGCCCATTCCAATGCCCAATCACGCTTTATGTGAAGAATATTTCCTAATGTCCAGCCTAAAGTTCCCCTGGTGCGGCTGAAGGCTGTGTCCTCTTGTCCTGTCCCTGTTCCCTGGGAAAAGAGCCCGACCCCCAGCTGGCTGCACCCTCCTGTCAGGGAGTTGTAGAGAGTGATGAGGTCTCCCCTGAGCCTCCTCTTCTCCAGGATAAACAATCCCAGCTCCCTCAGCTGCTCCTCACAGGACTTGTGCTCCAGACCCCTCACCAGCCTTGTTGCCCTTCTCCGGACACGCTCCAGCCTCTCCATGTCCTTCCTAAATTGGGGGGCCCAGAACTGGACACAGCACTCGAGGTGCTGCCCAACCAGTGCTGAGCACAGAGGAAGAATCACTGCCCTGCTCCTGCTGACCACACCATTCCTGATCCATAGGAGTTCCAGGGACTGGATAAAGGAAATGGTGGGGAGGGGGTGGGGACAAAGTGTTATTGATTGTCAGACATTAAGGGTCTTCATTTTCATATCTGTTCAGACTGCATTAGAAGGTGCGGGGGGTCAATATCAATTGGGGATTGCTAATATCAATCTATAAACAGGAAAACAAAACTTAACAGGACAAAACAATTCCCTGCATTGTTTTCAAAATACTAAATATTCACTTTGAATACACTATTGAAATCTGTCTAATTAGCCACAGAAGAGTTGAAAACTTGAATTAATCCCAGGGGCTGTTCTTGTTCAGGCATTTTGAACAAGTGTTTATGAGCTTTTCACACTGAATTCCTGGACTGAAGAGGTCAAGAAAGAATAGGCCTCTGGAGGTGTAACATTCATCAGCAGCCTCCAAGTGGCTGAGGATCCATCCCCATCAGAGCAGCAATGACCAGCAATGGGCACAGCTTTGTGGCTGCCCCAGCTCTGGGATGGGCCCTGGGCCTGGAGCAGGAGCAGCTCTGGAGGGCCCCAAGGCCGGGCTCTTGTGCTGGCCTGGGCAGATGGGATGGCAGCAGGGGCTGCAGAGCTCTCAGCACCTCAGCCCGAGGGGAGCAGGGCACCCAGGGAGCCTCCTTTGGCCTTGGCCAAGCCCCTTCCCCCATGGCTGGGGCTGAGTCCTGGCTGAGCTGCAGCTGCTGCTGTGCCCTGGCCAGGGGCTGAGGCCGTGGGGCCAGTGGCCAGAGCAGCCTGGGCTGAGCAGAGCTGTGGGGCCAGAGCCGGCTGGGCTGTGCTGGGGAGAGGCCCTTGGTGCTGCACAGAGCTCAGGGCAGCTGGCAGAGCTTGCAGAGAGCTGGGCTGGGCTCAGAGAGCCTGGCACAGAAACCATCAGTGTCCATCCCAGCCTGGCTGAGCGTGCAGGGCAGGACTCAGCCCAGGCCTTGTGGGGCAGGGCCAGCGCCTGTGCAAGGCATGGAAAACAGGCAAGTGCCCGAGAGAGGAGGCTGCTCTGTGCCCTTGGGGGCATGGACACAGCAGGAACACTCAGGAGCCCAAAGAGCCTCCATGGCTGTGCTGGAGACCAAGGCTGGAGCAGGGAAATGCAGGGCTGCTGCGCCATGGGGAGGGCATTGAATTCCAGCACACACCTCAGCTCTCTGATGGTCCCGGCACCATGCTGGGCCCTGTTTCAGGCTGGAGCAGAGCAGATGTTGATGGCACAGGAGCCCTGCGGGGCTGGCAGGGACCTGCAGCTTGCAAGGTGCTCTGCTCTCCCTCAGCTCCTCTCTGAGAGATCCAATCCCAGCTCAGCACCTCAGGGCACAAGTGGCACTGCCTGGTCGTGGGCACACAGCTGGTGTCTGCCTGGAAAGGGGCACAGGTGTTAATACATGTACATTTCATATTATACAAGCACATTTTTATTATCTGCATCACTTCAGTACTTTTAAGAAACAGCAATTTTCTGAAGTACTGATGACAGAAGAAGAAATACTGATCTTCCCATCTCCTTGAGTCACCAATATTCTATTTATTCTTTCCTCTCCCTCTTCCTTCAGGTATTTCCAGTTCTCCTGTTGAAATGGCCATGTCTAAGGACATCTCTGCACTAGACCATGTGGATCTATGTACTTCCTGGTGCACCTCCCCTCCAGATGCTTTCTGGTCATTCAAATGTCTCTCAACGGACTGGTTTCACTGTTTTGCACATTAGGGAGTGGCCCAATCTTTCTGAAGTTCAAATAAATATGAATTATATCTTACTATTTTTAAATCTATCATAGAATTCCCTTTTCTTATGTCTTTGTCTAAAACTGTTCCTGTACAGAAATCCCTTGGGGATGGGGGACATGTCAGATGCTGCTGGGACATCACAGAGAGCTGAGGGAAGAGCTGTGATGGTTATTAAACTGTTCAAATGTTCAACTTGTGTTTGTTGGCAGGAAACCTTTCTGTGCCTCTGAGTGTCACCATCCCTGAGCCCAAAGGACACAAACCTGATGAGTTGTGGTTCCCACTGCAGGGGCACTTGGACCTTGGCTCTGCACAGGAGAGCTCTTCATCCACTTTCCCTCTTTTCCTCCCTCTGGGCATGGAGGGAGCTCCTGACTTCAGCCTGTGACTCCTGTGTGCAAAGAGCAAATCTGGGCAGAATCAGGGCAGGGAGGGTTTGGGGGGACCTTGGGATCTGTGCTGGGCACAGAAGGTGTTTTCCATTGGTCTGAGACTGTCTGCAGTGCAAAGTGGATTTAATATCCAGCAAAGGAATGACTTTTGCATTTATGGAGCTGTGCCTTCCCTTGGCTTTGTTGGCTGACAAGAAATGAACATCCCTCTGTGTCTGGAGCAGCTCCTTCTCCAGGGAAAGCAGGGGGGAGTTGGAGCCAAGGAGCTGAAACTTGCTGTTGCAGCCTGGGCTGGAGGGAGCTCAGATTTGCACAAGGCTGCTCTGAGTGCCAGGGCTTGGATGGGGGAAATGGTGGGGTGGGGGTAGGGACAGAGTCTGACTGATTGTCAGCCATGAAGGGTCTTGATTTTCATATCTATTCCAACTGCATGAGGAGGTACTTGGATTCAGTGTCCATTTGAGATTGCAGATTTCAATAAATTAACAGGGAAAAAACTAAACAGGACCTAAAAATGGTTTCTCACTGCCTGTGTAAATAAAATACATTCACTTGAACTACACTACTGGAATCTGCCTAATTAACCACTAAAGATTTGAAAACTTAAATCTAATTATTCCCAGAGGCTTGGCTTGTTAAGGTGTTTTGAATGTTAATGAGCTCTGGGACACTGAATTCCTGAACTGAAGAGCTGAAGGCTGAAGAAGCCTCGGGAGCAGTAAAACTCAGCAGCAGCCTCCAAGTTGCTGAGGATGTCAGCAGCCCCCACTGAGGCCATCCCTGCCCAGAGACCGTGGGGGAATGGGCAGACAAGGAGAGCGTCCCTGGGGCTGGGGCAGCAGAACTCAGAGGCACCAGCGGCTCCAGCTGGGAAATGGAGTGTGGAATGTGGCTGTGAAAGCCCTGCCTGGGCTGTGCCAAGCAGGACACACAAGCCCTGACTCCCATCCCCCAAACAACTCTCTCAAGGAGACATTTAAGAGGAATTACAATTGTTTGTGTCCTCTGAGTTGGATGCACTGGAGAAATACCAACAAGAGATTCTCAGGAGCTCCAAACAACAAAACAGCCTTTACTGGGAACTTTAGAAGATCAGAGAAACTTTGGCAAAAGGTTTAATACAACATTCAATGAACAAAAAACACTTCTCAGAGCATTACTTTGGCCCATTCACTTCACAAACTCTAAGCCTGTTCAGTTGTAAGGTAATCAACATTTGTAAAGTGGATTGAAGTAGAAGACGACAGAAAGAGAGAAAGACAAAAAATATATATAGAGAAGCACACAGACAGCTACCAACTCCTGGATTCCAGCGGGGTTCAGATGGAAATTCCAAGAGGAGGTAGGGTCAAGATGTGTGCTTGCCTTGTGGTCAGCCATAATTACTCCTCGGTGTTCCTGGGTCCTTCTCTCAGGTGGGACTTGGGGTCATTTGGTCACTCAGGAGCTGGGCTGGGGGCTCCAGAGGTGGCTGTGGAGCATTGCCTGTGCTGTGCCAGGGACTGGCAGACACTGCTGGGCTGGGATAGAGGCTCTGGGGGAATTGGGGTTCCAGGGCAGGGCAGGGCTGGGGTTCCAGGGCAGGGCAAGGCTGGACCTGCCCCTTCCTCCCCACACATGAAATGTTTCCAGCCAACAATCTCCTCCAGTCTGTCACAACAGGCAGTGTTGGAGGTGAAATCCCAATTCTTGCCATGGGCACCTGGACAAGAAGGACAGTTCTTTTCATAGGAAGGAAAGCACAGAGCCCCCGTGCTTGGAAGCAGGTGAGAGCCTCACTAGGCCAAGGCCAGCCAGACTTGTCAACAATGGCAGATTTTGTCTGGGAGCAGTCATTGGATTTAGGGAATTTTGGAGGTGGAACCACAGTCTCGGCTATGGGCACCTGGAGCAACTAGGAGTGACTGAGTCTACACTGGGGGCAACTGGGATTGACTGGGATCATGCTGGGGAAGACTGGGATCATAGTGGACACATACTGGGATCACACTTGGAGTGACTGGGTCTATGCGAGGGACCCCTGAGAGCAACTGGGATCATACTGGGAGCAACTGGCACCACACTGAGGGTGACTGGAGTCATTCTGGGATCATACTGGAAGTGACCTGGAGTAGGCTGAGGGCAACTGGGACCATGTTGGGGAAAATGGGATATACAGAAAGTGACTGGATCATGCTGGAGGTGACTGGGAGTGGCAATGAGCAACTGGAATCATACTGGAAGCTACTGAGAGCAACTGGGAGTGAGTGAAAGCACACTGGGGGCAACTGGGATATACTGGGAGAGACCAAGAGTGACTGGGATCACAGAGGAACCATAAAGGAAGTTACTGGAATAATCCTGAGACTATCTGGGAGTGACTGGAATCATACTGGGTGACTTGGAGTGACTGGACCATACTGGGGGCATCTGGCACTGTAATGAGAGTGACTGGGTTTATACTGGGATCATACTGGGAAGGACTGGAACCATACTGGGAGTGCCTGGAACTATTATAGGGGTGAATGGGAACACCTGGGAACATGCTGGGATGATATTGGGAGTGACCGGGATGATACTGGGATCACACTGAGTGTAACTGGAAGTGACTGGGACCATACTGGGGGTGACTGGGAGCCACAGGGCCCATGCTAGGAGTGTCCTGGGGGGAACTGGGGGAACTGGCCCAGCTGGGGCTCTGGGTTGTTCTCCCCCAGGGCTGCCCCAGGTCCTGTTGCCACCAGTGGCCCCACAGAGCTGAGGGACAGGGGACAGGGGACAAGGACTGGGGACAGGCAAGGGACACGGCACAGCTGAGGGAAAGGGGACAGGGACAGGGCACAGCCAAGGGACAGGGCACATCCAGGGAACACGGCCTGGCCAAGGGACACTGAGCTCCAGCACTTTGGGCTGTTGCCCTTGGGCTCCCAGCACAGGCCCAGGGGCAGAATCCCCTCCAGAAACTGTTGTTTGCTTTCAGCTCTGCTCTGGAACATTCGCCAGGAGCCCTGCAGTGGCTGCAGCCCGGCCGGGTGCCTGGGGCCACCAAAGCTGCTCCGGCAGTGCCCTCCTGCCTCAGGCAGGGCACACAACACCCAAGGAAAGGCTCGTGCTGGGCTCAGGGCAGGGACAGGGCACTCCCCTGGCGCTGCCCTTCCCCTCCCACACCCACCTTTGTGCTCCAGAGCCTCCCGAACATATCTGATGTATTTTGGGGGCCCTTCCACACAGGTGTGTCCCAGGTAATGCTTCATCTGCTCCACCATGATCCCTTTGGATTCCCAGCACCTCTGGGTGATCCAGGCAGCACCGTCGGACACTGCAAAGCTCCCAGATCCCAGCTGGAAGCAGATGAAATCCCAGCCCTCGTAGCCATACCGGTGGGATCCATGGACACTCCGTTGGACAGGAGGTCACAGCTGGAAACCACCTGCACCCTGTGCAGACCTGGGAACAAGGAGAGAACGGACCCATGGAGTCGTGTCCCAGCCCCAGGGAGCCCCTTGGAGCTCCCTGGATTCCCATCCCAGCCCCAGAGATCCCCCCCATCCCAGAGATCCCATCCCAGCCCCTCAGAGTCCTCCATTCCCACAGATCCTAGCCCAGCCCCTGGCTCCCCCCACTCCCCCCGCTCTGGTTGTACCGGCCCCATCTCCAGGTCACTGTCAGCCACGGGCTGGTTCCTGTCTTGGAGCCGGATCTGGCTATCCCAATATCCCAGCTCTGGCTATCCCAATGTCCCAGCTCTGGCTATCCCAATATCCAAAGTCTGGCTATCCCATTGTCCCAGCTCTGGCTATCCCAATATCCCAGCTCTGGCTATCCCAATATCCTAGCTCTTGCTGTCCCAATGTCCCAGCTCTGGCTATCCCAATATCCCCGCTCTAGCTATCCCAATATCCTGGTCCTGGCTATCCCAATTTCCCGGCTCTGGCTATCTCAATTTTTCTGGCTCTGGCTGTCCCAAATCCCGTCTCTGCCTATCCTAGTTTCCCAGCTCTGGCTATCCCAATATCCCAGCCCTGTCTATCCCAATATCTCAGTTCTGGCTATCCCAGTATCCCAGCTCTGGCTATCCCAATATTCCAGCTCTGGCTGTCCCAGTGTCCCAGATCTGGCTGTCTCAATATTCCGGCTCTGGCTATCTCATTGTCCCACCTCTGGCTATCCCAATATCCCAGCTCTGGCTATCCCAATGTCCCAGCTCTGGCTCTCCCAGTATCCAAAGTCTGGCTATCCCAATGTCCCGGCTCTGGCTATCCCATTGTCCCACCTCTGGCTATCCCAATATCCCAGCTCTGGCTATCCCAAAGTCCCAGCTCTGGCTATCCCAATATCCAAAGTCTGGCTATCCCAATATCCCAGCTCTGGCTATCCCAATATCCGAAGTCTGGCTATCCCAATGTCCCAGCTCTGGCTATCCTAATATCCCAGCTCTGGCTATCCCAAAGTCCCAGCTCAGCTCCCACCCCCATCCCCAGTGTCTGCGGCTCCATCTGGCCCCACTCGCTGTTGCAGCGCTCGCAGGGAGTCCCGTCCACGTCCCCCACAGTCAAGGACTGGGGGACCTCCGGGCTGGGCTCCAACAGTGCCACTTCCAGGAACTGCGGGGAGTGGAGAACTGGGGGGACACCGAGATTTGGGTGAGCTGAGGGGGCTAAAAGTGAGAGTTTGGGGATCCAGGGGGGTCCACAGGCCAAGGAAAGGGGGAACATGAAGAGATGGCAGAGCTGGAAAGAAGGTTCAGAAGCTCAGATCCAAGGAAAGGGGGTGCAGGGACTGGGAGAGCTGGGAGGGTTGTCCAGGGAATCCTGTGCCCAGGAAATGGGGTGCCAGGGCTCCTGAGTGTGAGGAAAGGAGGGGCTGGGGGCTGGGAAAGGCAGGAATGGGGGCCCAGGGATCCCTGATCAGGGAAAAGGGTGGGGCTGGGGGCTGGGAGAGGCGGGGGGCCGGGAACAGGTTGTGTTTGTGCCGGGTGAGGGGTGCAGGGGTGGTCTCAGTGCCAGGCAAAGGGGTAAAAGGGTGTGTCAGTTCTCAGGAATGGGGGTGCAGGGGGGTCTCAGGGTCACAGAAATGGGGGCAGGTTCGTGGAGAGGTAGAAGGGAGTTCCAGGGGGTCCTTGAGCCCAGGAAAGGGGAGTCCAGGGTTTCCCAAAAAGGGGTTACCAGGTACTCCTTAACCCAAATGCAGCATTAAGAAGCAGCATTCTTTATTCAGCCGGGTGCACAGGGAATAGCTCCTCCCAAAGCCGAGCATGCTGAGTGCAGGAAAGTTTCTGTTCATATTCTGTATTTTGCACACATGTTCATTGATTGTCCTGCACTAAATACACATCTGATAATCATTTCCCCAAAATCATTAACATATTTCCCCTCCCCTTTACCCATGTGTTCTTCTGTCCTGGGGGTCTCTTTCGTGGTCCCTGGTGGTTGTGGACCCCAATGTTCCCATGGGCCTGGCTGAGCTGGCAGGACACTGAGGCTGGTGAACTTCCAGTTCCCCTTCTGACACAATGGGCATTGTGTGGTTTCCATAGGCCTGGGGCTTTGGAGAACAAGCTCCAGGTGTCAGCTCACCTGGTGGAGACAATTTATCATCTGGTAACATGAGGTCACAGAGTGATCTATGACATCACATGAGTGATCTATGATGGAATGGTCCATGACATAATAGAGTGGTTTATATGAGGTCATCAAGAAGCTATGACATCATAGGCAATCTCTGTGACATCACAGAGCAGGCTTTGGCATCACAGGACAGATGTCTGACATCACAGAGCAGATTATGACATTGCAGAGCAGGCTGTGATGTCACAGAGGGGCTGTGTGACATCCCAGGAGGGCTGTGTGAGGTCACTGGGTTGGTCACTCTGCCCCAGCTCCCCCTCATAGTTTCTCCCAACAAGTCCAATGCTGTTCATGCCCAGTGGGGTCCCTTGTTCCCTGGTATCCCCCCGGTCCACCTGGAGCCACAGCCTCCACCAAAGGATGTTCCACGGGATCCCCCCCAGAGACTGACATGGGGAAAAGGGGCCAGGGCTGTGTGACCAGGACATCAAGGACGTGGATTATCCAGGTCCCTGTGGCCTGGGTTGGGTTCCCCAGGGCAGGAAAGATGTCTGGCAGCTGGAGCAGGGTTAGGGAAGGGCCTGCAAGGTGGGGCTGGAGCCCTTGGGCTGTGAGCAGAGGCTGAGGGAGTTGGGCTTGTCCAGCCTGGAGCAGGGAAGGCTGAGGGGCTCCTCATCCCAGCCTGGCAGTGCCAGCGAGGAGGGGATGGAGAACACAGAGCCAGGCTCTTCACCGGGCGCCTGGTGGGAGACAGAAGCCAATGGGTGGAAGGGGCAAGAGGGGAGATCAGCCAGGCCAGGAGGAGATGAAATGAGTCAGGCTGGTTTCAGCATTTCCTCAACACCAAAAGCAGCCTGACCTCCCTTCTCCATCCACCACTGACAGCTTTGCAAATCAGGAATTGTTTGTGGTGTTTTGCACCACTCCAGGACGAGCACTCTTGTACAAGAACTTAATTGTGTTTATTTCTACCACAGAACCACCTTTGTCTAAAATCTGGTTTTGTATGGAAATCACTTGTGGATGGTGGACTCATCAGACGCTGCTGGGACGTTGCACATAGCTCAGGGAAGAGTGTGATTGTTATTAAATTGTGTCCTGTTCAACCATGGTCTGTTGGCCATGAAGAGAAACTTTCTGTGCCTCTGAGTCTCACCAGTTTCCGATCCCCAAAGGACACAAACCTGATGAGTTGTGGTTCCCACTCCAGTGGTGGCACTTGGACCTCCCTCCATCCCCAGAGCAGAGCTCCCTTGTCCCAGAAAGTCCCTGGCAATGCAGGGATGAAGGAAACAGGACAGGCTGTGGGGATCAGGGGCAGGGCACAGCCAGGGATTTGGGGTGGTTGTGAGCCCAGGGCAGGACCTGGCCCTTGGCCTTGGTGAACCTCATCCAATTGTCCTGGGCCCATGGCTCCAGCCTGTCCAGATCCCTCTGCAGAGCTTCCTGCCCTCCAGCACAGCCACACTCCCACCCAGCTTGGGCTCACCTGGGAACTGACTGAGGGTGCCCTCGATGGCCTCGCCCAGATCAGCAATAAAGAGATTTCACTGACCTGGCCCCAGTCCTGAGCCCTGGGGACACCCCTGGATGTGACTTCATTCCTCAGCTGCTCTGAGTGCCAGGGGTTGGATGACGGAAATGGTGGGGAGTGGTTGGGGATAAAGTGTGATTGATTGTCAGCCATTGAAGGGTCTTGATTTTCACATCTATTCAGACTGCATTAGGAGGTGCTGGGGGTCAACATCAATTGGACATTGCTGATATCCATCTCTAAACAGGAAAAGGAAACTGGACAAACTATTTCAATACAGTCTATTCACTTTGAATACACTTCTGAAATCTGTCTAATTAACCACAGAAGAATTGAAATCTACCATAATTCCCAGCAGCATTTTTTGTTTGGGAGTTTTAAACAAATCACTGAATTCCTGAACTGAAGAGCTCAAGAAAGAAGAGGCCTCTGGAGTAGGAAAATTCATCAATAATCTCCAAGTGGCTGAGGATCCATCCCCATCAGAGCAGCAATGACCAGAAATGGGCACAGCTTTGTGGCTGCCCCAGCTCTGGGATGGGCCCTGGGCCTGGAGCAGGAGCAGCTCAGGAGGGCCCCAAGGCCGGGCTCTTGTGCTGGCCTGGGCAGATGGGATGGCAGCAGGGGCTGCAGAGCTCTCAGCACCTCAGCCCGAGGGGAGCAGGGCACCGAGGGAGCCTCCTTTGGCCTTGGCCAAGCCCCTTCCCCCATGGCTGGGGCTGAGTCCTGGCTGAGCTGCAGCTGCTGCTGTGCCCTGGCCAGGGGCTGAGGCCATGGGGCCAGTGGCCAGAGCAGCCCGGGCTGAGCAGAGCTGTGGGGCCAGAGCCGGCTGGGCTGTGCTGGGGAGAGGCCCTTGGTGCTGCACAGAGCTCAGGGCAGCTGGCAGAGCTTGCAGGGAGCTGGGCAGGGCTCAGAGAGCCTGGCACAGAAACCATCAGTGTCCATCCCAGCCTGGCTGAGCGTGCAGGGGCCAAGGAGAGCAGCCCAGGGTCTGCAAGTTCTCTGTGTGGGAGCTGAGCTGGTGAGCCCCTGAGCCCTCCCGAGTGCTCTGGAGCTGCACCACCAGCTCCAGAGGAGATGTGACAGATGGGAGCAGAGACAAATCATTCCTGCTGGATTCTTTATTGTGTTTGCTTATACAGGTGACCTGGATTCATATGTAGACGAGCTGTTTTGTTTCAGCAAACACTGGTAGAGTGAGAAGAATAATATTTTTTAGCTGAACATAGTATTTCATGTGTAAGACACAATGACAAAAAAAAGACACATATGATCAGAAGAGCATCTGAGTTTTTTAGAGGATGAGAGACTCATTGATGTTCCAGCAGTCAAACCTGCTCAAATACTTTCCTCAGGACTTCCTTGAGATGAGAGGTGACCACCAGAGGACCAGGCCAACCAGAGGTGTCTGTCCTGCCAGCTTTTGTCTGGGAGAACCCTTGCACATAGGGAATTTTTCAGGAGGAGTATCAGTTTTGGGTGTGGGCACCTGGAAAGACGGATGGTTCTTTTCCATAGGAAGGAAAGCACAGAGCTCCAGTTCTCCAGGGACTGATGAGAGGCAGCTCTCAACATTCCAAGATCAGCTGGACCTGTCAGGTAGCCCCTGGGAGCCCAAACCCTTGCTTCCATGAGGCCTTGCATTGTCACAGGGGTCTCCTTGATGCCGCAGTATCACAACGGACCCTTGGTTCCATGGGGACTCCCAGTGTCAGAAGGGTCTCCTTGGTTCCATGAGGCCCTGCAGAGCCCCTTGATTCAACGGGCCTCAAAGTGTCACCATGGCCTCCAGGGTTCCATGAGGCCCCGCAATGTCACAGTGGACCTTTGGTTCCATGGAGTCCTGCACTGTTCCACGGATCCTTAGTTCCATGGGGCCCTGAAGTGTCACAATGGACCCCTTGGTTCCATGGTGCCACACAGTGTGACAAGTGCCCCTTGGCCTGCCAAGACTCCATAGTGTCACAATGACCCCTTGGATCCATGGGGCCTGTAGTGTCACAATGGCTCCTTGGATCCATGGGGCCTGTAGTGTCAAAATGGCCCCTTGGATCCATGGGGCCTGTAGTGTCACAATGGCTCCTTGGATCCATGGGCCCAGTAGTGTCACAATGGCTCCTTGGATCCATGGGGCCTGTGGTGTCACAATGGCTCCTTGGATCCATGGGGCCTGTAGTGTCACAATGGTCTCCATGATGCCATAGGGCCTTGCAGTGTCACAACAGACCATTGGTTTCACTGAGCCCCACAGAGTCACTATGGTCCCCTTGGCTGCACAGGGCTCTGGAGTGCCACAATGCCTCCTTGGTGTCACAAGGCCTCAAGGTGTCAAAATGGCCTCCAAGGTTCCATGAGGCCCTGCTGTGTCACAGTGGACCTGTAGTTCCATGAAGCCCCATAGTGTCACAATGGCATCCTTGGTTCCATGGTGTCAGAATGGCCCCTTCATCCCATGGACACCCACAGTGTTCACTGTAGTCCCCTTGATTCCACGAGGCCCTGCCATGCTCTAATGGCCCCTTGGTTCCAGTGCGTCCAAAGTGTCAGAAGAGTCTCCATTGTTCCATGAGGCCCCGCAATGTCACTGTGCTCCCCTTGGTTCCACAGGATCCACAGTGGAACAATGGACTCTTGGTTCCATGAGGTTCCTCAGTCACAATGGCCTCCTTGGATTCACAGTGTCACCATGGACCCATGGCTCCACGAGGCCTTGCTGTGTCAGAATGGCCCTTTGGTTCCAAGAGGTTTCTCAGTGTCACAATGGTCTCCTTGGATCCACAGTATCACAATGGACCATTGGTTCAGTGTGGCCCCAAGGTGCCAAAATGGATTTTGGTTCCATGGGGTTCCGCTGTGTCACCATGGACCCTTTGTTCCATGAGTTTGCTCAGTGTCACAGCTGACTCCTTGGTTCTGTGAGGCCCCGCTGCCACCAAATCTCTGAAATATCAGAATGAGGCTCCTTAACACTCATTTGCTAATTTAGAGTGTATCATTTATTCAGGCCTGAGGTCTAACATGGGATAACTCCTAACCTGACGTGGACATGTAATTCTACCAGTGTGTTGCTCATATACAGTTGCTAAATGCCAATTACAATTTACCCATTTCCATAAATCCCACCCCAAGTTCCCAGGTTCAGTCCTTGTTTTCTCAATCACTGCACCCTTGAGCCAGATGTCTTCTTCTTCTCTTCCAGCCATCCTTGCTGGGAAAGCAGCCCCTGCATGCCTTGTTCCTGTGCTGGAAGTTCACAGGCACGGTAAAAATGGAATGAACCCTTTGGGTACCAAGGCCAAGGCTTTGTGTGGCCAGGCAGGGGCAGGCAGGAGGCAGAGCTGTCAGCAAAGGAAGGGGCCAGCGAGGTGGGGCAGCCGGGGGATGACGACAGCCTGCAGGGACAGAGGCCAGGGCAGGGACACCGCAGGACAGCCTGGGCTGCAGAGGGCACAGGGATGTGCAGCAGCTGCAAGGCCCTGACAGAGCCAACCTGTGCAGCCCTTTGGCCATGGCTGCTGGCCCTGGGCCTGAGGCCACGAGGGGACAAGTGACCCTTGCAGCCTTGGGGCCTCATGGCCTCCTTGTCCCTGCTCAGCAGCCGGGCAGGGGCCGCCCCATGGTCCTGCCCTTGGCATGGCACATCCCCACATGGCAGTGCCCATCCCGGGAAGAGCCCTGAGCAAGGAGGCAGGGACAGGATCTGCCTTGCCTGGGGCTGGGGCTCAGCCTTGGCCCTTTGCATTCCTGAAACACATCCAGGTTTGCTCAGCACCAGAGACACCTTTGCCTTGTTTGTCCCCACCTGTCATCAGTGCCTCCAGGGTTCTGCTCTAACTGGAACCTGGGGACACTTTCTCAGTCGTGTCCCTCAGCGGGACCCATTAAAACTTCAAGAAACTTTGGAGTTTAACTTTGAGTTCTTTAGAAGTTTTTTGAAGACACTCTCAGGGACTGAGTCTGATGTAAACAACACCAAAGCCCTGAGAGGGCCATTAAAGTTTTCCTAGTGCAGTTATGGAGAAAGATTTCAGAGCTTGTAAGAAATACACTGTCCTCTTCCAAAGGGTGTATTTTATTACATTTCTCTTTAGAGCAGAGGCGATTGCAGCATTCTGTCATTGATACTGACCCAGGCTCTCCCCTCAGGAGCTCTGGCCTGCTCAGAGCAGCTGTGCCTTGAGCTCTGGCCCAGTGTGGACAGCCTTGCTCCACATTGCCCAAGCCCATCCTGTCTGTCCTCGCTCACCTGGGACCTGCTGTGCTTGCAGAGCTGGCTGCACCCAGCCTGAGAGGGGCTTTCCTTTTGTCTATTTTTGAAGCAATCTAAAACTCCCGAGTTTCCCCAGGAAAACAGACACACTCCTCAGGTGTGTGCCAGCCCAAGGTGCCACCAAAACCACTGCAGACCTGCCCTGGGCCAGCTGTGAGGGTGGATCATCAGCCCAAGCTGCACTGGGCCACTGCAAGGGGCCGTGGCCACAGACACTGCACTGACCCCACTGCTGGGTTTGGCTGCCACGGCAACCCTGAGACATTAAACTGTCCTTGGAAACACTGGGGAGGACTGGGACATACTGGGGGACACTGGGAACGCTGTGGGAGACACTGGGACATACTGGGAGTGACCCTGGGAAGGACTGGGAGAGCCTGGGAACACGAGGAATGCTGAGGGGAATCTGGGTGGACTGGGATGGACTGTGGGGGTACACACTGAAACATGCTGGGACATACTGGGAGTGATACTGGGGGATAATGGGACAAACAGGGGACACTGGGAACGCTGTGGGGAAGACTGGGGGACACTGGAGGGGACTATGGATGACACTGGGGGAAACTGGGAGGGACTGGGAATGAACTCAGGTGTACTGGGAGGGACTGGAGGAGCACTGGGGCTGTACTGGGGTTGTACTGGGGATGCACTGGGCTGTACTGAGAAGGACTGGAGGAGCACTGGGGCTCTACTGGGCTGTACTGGGAGGGACTGGAGGAGCACTGGGGTTGTACTGGGCTGTACTGGGAATGCACTGGGCTGTACTGGGAAGGACTGGAGGGACACTGGAGTTGTACTGGGCTGTAGTGGGGATGCACTGGGCTGTACTGGGGATGTACTGGGCTCTACTGGGAGGGACTGGAGGAGCACTGGGGTTGTACTGGGCTGTACTGGGGATGCACTGGGCTGTACTGGCAGGGACTGGAGGAGCACCGGGGTTGTACTGGGCTGTACTGGGGATGCACTGGGCTGGACTGGGAGGGACTGGAGGAGCACTGGGGCTGTACTGGGCTGTACTGGGGATGCACTGGGCTGGACTGGAGGGGTTGGATGGGCTGTTCCCGCCTCCGCCGCCTCCCACTTGCCGGGGCTCCCGCCCATCACCGCCCACAGCCAATCAGCGACAGGGATTGTGGCCTTGGGGCGGTGCCTGGAGTCGGCGCCATACTTTCGCTAGTGCCTACAACTCCCGTCCTGCCCCGCGGCCCGATTCAGCCCCATTGGAGCCGGGACTACAACGCCCGTCATGCCCCGCGCTCCACAGAACCCCCTCGGTACCCGCCCCCATCTGTCCCGTAAGTGCCCCCCAGACCCTCCAGGATCCCCAAGTGCCCCCTCAGCGCCCATTCGGGACTCCCCAAAGGCGCCCCCGGATCCCCGGAGTGCTCCCGACCCCACGGATGCCCGGCACAGCCACTGCTGGGAATTCATCTCCTCTCATCCCCCGCGGCCCCAGAGCCCCTCAGAACACAGTCACGCGCCTCAACCGCCTGCCGTACCCCGCGCCCTAAGGAGCCCGGGTAGAGCTCCCCGAGCTCCCCCCAAGTTCTCCCGAACCGTTTACGTTCGCCCCGAGGGCCTCAAGTCGCGGCTGGGACGCAAAAGTGTCCCCCAAGGGCCTTCCCGGACCCCCAAACGCCGCGTCCCAGCCACTGCCGGGACTACAGTTTCCATCATGCTCCGCGGCGCACGTCCCGCACGATTGCAGCCGTGACTTCATCTCCCGTCGTGCCCCGCGCCCCATCGCAGCTGCGCCTAGAACTCCCGTGATGCTCCGCGGCCCCGTTCAACCGTATTCTACCCGCGCCTACAACTCCCATCACCCCCCGCGCCCCGGAGAGCCCCGCTGGAGCCCCCCAAGTGCCCGCCCGGGCCCCGCGGGGCCCCAAATTCCCCTCCCTGACCTCCAAGGGCCCCCCTGGACCCCCAAGTGCTCCCCCGGACCCCGAGCTGTCCCTCAGAACCCCTAAGTGCCCCTCCAAGTGCCCACCCGGCTCCCCCAAGTGTCCTCCAGACCCTCAAGTTCTCTCTGAATTCCCTCCCCAGGCACAGAACTGCCCCAAATGTGCCCCAGAAATGTCTCCAAGGATCCCAAAGTGGCCCCTCCTTAACCCCGTGTGAGAAAAAGATGATAAAAAAGATGACAAAATGACTGGAAATATTGCTAATTGACATAAACAGGAAGAAATAAATAGCCAATACATCTTAATTCATTCATGAAGGGAATTGTGTTACTGAGATACAAAGAACATTCGTTTTCCTGGCTACTAAAAATGTATAGATTTTTAATGTTAATATTAAAATTAGGTAAGAAAAAATAATACTATTATTAGAAACAAATGTAATACATATAGAAATAATTAAATATGTGAAAAATGGATATTATATGGCTCTACGCAGATAGTTACTATATGTATTGTGTTATATTGATTAGTTGTGCTGTATTAACATTTTAATAGTACAGTAAATGTAATTTTGTAGTTGAAATGAAGCTTTAGTATTTAAAACAGAAACTCTGTATGTGGGGGTTTTTTAAAGGAATGAGACCCTGGCTTCGAGCTAACAGTCACAGAACACCTAAATCTTCCAGAGAAGAGGAATTTATGGTTTTCTCATCAGAAGAAGCTGATTTCTTCAGGCCTTGCTCAGACTCAAAGATGCCGTGGGGATTAAAGGAAGCAGTTGAAAAATAACAGAGTTGCTTGTTTTAAATGGAATGTATGCATAACCATGAAGTATGTATGAATATGCCACAGTGTATGGTTTTTAAGGTTATTCCTTTGTTCACAAAACGTGCTTATCGGGCTTAAGTGCCCGAGAGCATCCGGACGTCCGTAAGTCTTTGCTTTTTATTGTCTTGTAATTGCCCTAACTCTAAATTTTTATTGCTCTAATTGTATTACTATTTTTATAACCATTTTGCTATTATTAAACTTTTTAAAATTTAAAAACCAAGTGATTGGTGTTTTTCACAGTTGTTAACGTAAAATAATGTGTTACAGAATAGAAATAAGAGAATAAATCACACGAGCATTTTTGGGTATTTTGGCGTGTCAGTCCCAGGTGGGCGGTGTCAGACATGGTGACGCTGGAGGTGAGGAGCAGGTTGTCCAAACAGGGTCAGCCCAAAAGGGGCTCATTCTTCTCCATTCTGTTAGAAATGAGAAGCCTGACTCAGCCAATACATCAAGCAGCAATTAAATTTATTAATTAATATGGTAATGCATGAGCAGAGACAGCGCTGGGTGCAGTGGTGGGGGTTTTCCCCTCCAACTGCGCACCGGTTGTTGGGCTTGCTGGTGTTTATTGATCATGTTCATGCATATTCATCAGCTTTCCCCAGCAGCTTCTATTTCCCATTTTGACGTGAGCTTTCAGCAGTTTCTATTTCTACCTTTTGACGTCACAATTCTATACTTTAGGATCGTAAATCTGTGATGGTGATGTCTGGTTCCTTTCCAATTTCTATACTCTGTTGTGATCTATTCCAGGTTTCAATATCCCGGGATGTGTGTCCCATACGGTGGGGTCCATCTTCCTGAGGTGGGGTCCAGCTTCTATTTTCTAGGATCATTAATCTATGGTAGTGATGTCCAGCTTCCCCTTTCGCAATCATTAATCAGCAACCTTGATGTCCATCTTCCTTTTCCAGGAGCTTGGGATAGGGTCACTTCCCTTTCTGTTTAAATCCCTTATATATTCCAAAGCTACAATTTAACATCCTTAATGCTAAGCAACATTCCAAAGTTAGAATTCAAAGGTTCTTACTGCAAAACAGCTTAAGACTTAATTACAAGTAAAAAGTTTTTCTCAAAAGCAGCATTCTAAAGTTCTAATTCAAATACTCCTATTACAAAACAGTTTAAGACTTGTAATTGTTATTTGCAGATAAAAGATTGGTTCAAAAGCCTTCTTCCATGCTTTCCTGGGTTGTGTATTAGAACTCATCTTTATAACTGTCCCATGGCCGTGTTCCATACATTTCATAACCACAACTGCACAGGTTGCCTTTATTTACCTGACACAAAACACAACTTTGTATTTCACACTCCTGCACAGAACTCCAAACCGACTCCAGTCACTGCACAAGCCCTGGAGCCTTGAAGACCATGGAAGGAAGACAAAGAGTTCCTGAGGGCTTTCTGTATTTTCATCAGCCCCACGGAGGATTTGGGGCTGGGTCCAGGACCCTCAGGCACTGGGAGAAGGATGAAGAAGCTGCTCAAGGAGGCAGAAGCAAAACTCCAAGTCCCTGGGATCATCCCTGGGCCCCAGCGAGGGCAGGGAGTGCCAGAGGCTCCCCAGGGAGTGCAGAGAGCAGATCCTTGAGGCCAGGATTGCAGGGAGCCCAAGGCTCTGAGCAGGGAACTGCGATGCTGAGCACGGCCTGGCTTGGCTGCAGGAAGCAGAAAGGCCAAGCCCTGAGCCCAGCCTGGCACAGCAGGGCCTGTCCCTCACGGCTGGCTCGGGGCTGTTTGTGGGGCAGGGGGATGTGAGGGGCAGCAAGGACAAATGTCACAAACCTGTGTGACACTCCAGATCCTCATGGAGCCAAGGGGCCAGTGTGACACTGTGGGGCCTCATGGAAACAAGAGGCCATTGTGAGCCTGCAGGGCTGTAACACCCCAGAACACTGAAATGCTGGGGGTCACCAAAGGTTCCTTTATTCGAGTTTGTTGTACAGGAGAAACACCAACCAGATATTCTCACCATGCCAGATGCAAAGAATATTCTTGGTAGGAAGGGACCCACAATGATCATCAAGTCCAGCTCTGAAGTGAATGGCCCACACAGGGACTGAACACAGCCTCAGTGATACCAGCACCATGCTCTACCCAACAGAGCTGAGAGAGCAAAATGACACAAAATTTTACTGGCAAAATATGGACAATCTAGGAACTTTGACAAAGGGTTTAGTACAACATCCTGTTCTACATAAAACTGTTATCATAGCATTAACTCCATTAGCTTAGCCCATTTAACCTAAAAACCTTTAAGCCTTAAGATGCTAAGTTACCCAAAAATGTTCCAGGTAAGTAGGATTAGAAGGAGAAGAAATAGAGAACAAAAGAAAGACAGAAGATCTGTAGAAAGACACACACAGAGGCACCACCTGCGCAGGTTCCAGCACCATTAACAGAGGAACCCCAGGAGAAGGCAGGATCCAGACCATGGGCTGGCCTCGTGCTCCGGCTTTTAAACCCCTGGGCCTTCATGGGCCCGCCCCTGGGGTGGGACTGCCAGTTGCTTGTCCAATCAGAGTCAGGTTAGGCACCAGCTGCTGGTGTGTGATTGACTGACAGCTGGGCCAATCAGAGCTGGGTTAGCCCTGCCTGCTGTGTGATTGACTGACAGCTCAGCCAATCAGAGCTGGGTTAACACTGCCTGCTGTGTGATTGATTGACAGCTGGGCCAATCAGAGCTGGGTTAACACTGCCTGATGTGTGATTGATTGACAGCTCAGCCAATCAGAGCTGGGTTAACACCGCCCCTTCCATGTGATTGACAGCTGTGCCAGGCCAGGGCTGGGGGCGGGGCTCTGTCCCACCACAAACCAAGGCCTGACCCGCTCCTGGCCCCACACGGCCATTCCGAGCCTCCCAAGGTGTCTGGGGACATCGATCTCATCCAGCCTCTGACAGCGACCACAGTGACACTACGGAACCTCATGGAGCCATGGGTCAGTTGTGACACTGTGCTGCCCCATGGAATCAAGGAGACCATTGTGAACACGGGGGCCCCAAGGAACCAAGGGTCCATGGTGACCTTGTGGAGCCCGCAGTGTCACAGAGGAGCCGTTGTGACACAGCGAGGGCGCATGGAGCCGAGGAGCCATCGTGACACATCAGGGCTTTGTGGAACCATGAAGCCATTGTGACATTGCAAGGCCCCATGGAAGCCCAGGGCCATTGTGACACTGCAGAAGCAAGGGGAACATTGTGACACTCCAGGGCCTCATGGAACCAAGCAGACCATTGTGACGCTGTGGGGTCGCATGAAACTAAGGCAACATGGAACAGGTCTGGCTGGCTGGGCCTCCTGGGGACCACCTAACAGGTCCAGCTGACCTTGGCATGTCAAAGGCTGCTTCTCACCTGCCCTGAAGCACTGGGGCTCTGGGCTTTCCTTCCTATGGGAGAGAACTGTCCTTCTCCTCCAGTGACCCAGGGCCAAAACTGGGATTCCACTTCCAAAACTCTGTACATCCAAGGATTGCTCCCCAGTGAAAGCTCCCAGGAAAGAAAGGTGTGGCTGCCCTTGGTCTCCTGCAGATGCCTCTCACCCAAAACACTGGGGCTCGGTGCTTTCCTTCCAATGAAAAAGAACCGCCCTTCTTCTCAAGGTGTTCATGGTCCAAATTGAGATTCCTCCTCCCAAATTCTGTATATCCAAGGATTCCTCCATGACAAAATCTGTCAGGACAAGCAGGTCTTGCTGGCTTGGCCCCCCAGGAGCCACCTCTCTCCTCTTCTGCCTTTGAAACACTTGGGCTCTGTGCTTTTCTTCCTATGGAAAAGAACCGTCCTTCTTAATCCATGCAGAAATGGCCAAAACTGGGCTTCCACCTCCCAAATTCCATTTATCCAACGGTTGCTTTCAGAAAAAAGCCACCAGGACAGGGAGGTCTGGCTGCCGTAGGCCTCTGGTGGCCGCCTTTCATCTGCCCCTGAAACACTGGTGTTCCATACTTTATTTCCTATGGAAAAGAACTGTCCTCCACCCCCTGGTGTCCATTTCTGAAACTGGGATTCCATCTCTAAAATTCTGTATATCCAAGGGTTGCTCCCAGCCAAAATCTGCCAGTACCATCCATTCTGGCTGGCCTTGGCCTCTGGTGGCTGCCCCTGCCACACTGGGGCTCGGTTCTTTCCTTCCCATGGAGATCACTGTGACACGGTGGGGACCTCATGGAAGCAAGGGGATCATTGTGGCACCACTGGAGCCCATGGAACCAAGGGGCCATGGTGACACAGCGGGGCTTCATGGACCCAGAGACCATTATGACTCTGTGGGGCCTGATGGAACCATGGAGGCCATTCTGACCCTTCAGGGCCTCGTGTCACCAAGGGGGCATTGTGACACCTCAGGGCCTCATGGAAGCAAGGGAACTTTGGGACCCTGAGGGGCCCCATGGAACTGAGGGAACATGGAACAGGTCTGGCTGGCTTGGCCTTCCAGGGGCCACCTGACAGGTCTGGCTGATCTTGGAATGCCAAGAGCTGCCTCTCATCAGCTCCTGGAGCACTGGGGCTCAATGCTTTCCTTCCTAAGGGAAAGAACTGTCCCTCTTTTCAGTTGCCCATTGCCAAAATTGGTAAGCTCCCTTAAAATTTCCTCCATGCAAAGGTATTTCTCAGAAAAACCTGCTAGCTCTGGTTGGCCTTGGCCTCCAGTGGTCACCTCTCATCTGCCTCTGAAACAGAGGGCTCTGTTCCTTCCTTCCTATGGATAAAAAACAGCCTTCTTGCCAAAGACCATGGCAAAAATTAGACTTTGGCCTCCCAAATTGTGTATATCCAAGGATTGCTCCCAGACAAAAGTAGCCAGGACAGACAGGTCGGGCTGGCCCTGTCCTCTGGTGTTTTTCTACCATTATGAGCTGAATGTTTTAATTTGAAAACACCCTGGAGAGTGCCCAGAGATCTCTCAAGGTGGGGTTTTGGGGCCTTGGGCACATGACCACTACATATGGACAAAGGAGCTCTGTGTTCTGTGCTGTTGTGGTGGTTTTGCATCACGGAAGTGATGTCCTGAGAGAAGCTGCTAGCAGTTTCCTCGGTGTCTGACAAAAAACCAATCAGTAATTAGCTTTGAGAGCTGACAATCTGTTAAACCACTAAGGAAACTGCACACGCCTCTGTGAAGACACAAGTTAAAGATGGAGAAGCCTGGCTGGGTCTGTTTCCCTTCTGGCCAGCAAAGAGGTGACCAGGCCGGCCCAGCCCCGTCTCAGCCAGGCCAGGCCGGGCGGCTCCTGCCGTGGGGCCGGGCCCCTTCCCAGGGAGCCGCCAGGCCCCATCGGCTGCCGGGCAGGGCAGGGGAGGCCGCGGGGCCGAGGCCGGGCCAGGCCGTGGCTGCGGTTGCTGACATCTGGCCGCTACCGAGCCCTGCCCCGCCGCCAGCCCGGGCCCAGCCAGGATCCGCCGGGCCCCAGGAGCAGCCCCGGGCCGGGCCGGCTCGGCCAAGGTTCTGCCGCCCTTGGGGTTCGCCCGCAACCAGCGGGCAGGGGAGGAGAAGCCATGGGCCCCGGCCGTGCTGCTGCTGTGCTCTGGCCTGGCTGCTGAGATCCTGGCCCTGCCCCAGCGCGGCCCAGCCTGACACAGCCCCAGCGCAGCCGCTGCAGGAACCTCCATGGTAAAACAGCTCCGGCCGCAAGTACCGAGCCCGGCCGGGGTCACGGAACCATCTGCAGGCCCCTGGTGAGATATTGACTCTTCCAGTGCTTCCATCCTCCCTCAAGTCAGAGAAAAGGACAAAGTGCAGGCACACACAGGAGCAACATGAAGACACCAAGATCAGTGAAGAGGAAGTTGAGGCCCAGATGGGAGGGATGAGGAGATGCCTTGATCTTGGGGCTGAAATCCTCTGGTAACGCTATGGAGAAGGATGTAATTGATACATCAGACTCTCTTTTTCCTAATAACACATTGAAAAGTGTGGGGAGATGATTTGCTCAGCAAAGGCCTCCATGCTAATGTAAGGAAATGTTGCAGTATCTGTGATCCCATGAGAAGTTTGAACAATGAAAGAGAGCAGAGTGATGAGAACCTATGCCCCCAGGGAGAGAAGAAGAAGACCTCTGTTCCCAGAGATGAAGGTGATTTCAGAAATAGATGAAGAGAACTTTTGCTCTTAAACAGCTCATCTGTAAACTAATACCCCATAAGTTGGCATGGCCCATAAACACAGCTGTGGGAAAAGCTGTGAAAAAATGGGAGGGACTTCACCATTGCAGGCAGCTGCTATTCATGGAAATGAAAAGCCATGAGACAACTGTTTTCTTGTGGAGAAGTCTCCATAACATTTACAAGAGGACCTTCTCTCCCTAAGTGAACTGAAGAAAGACTATTCTAGAGGTGGAAAACTGACTGAAAATATTAGGTTTTGTCTCTCTTCATTGTCAGGTTGTATGGAGAGAGGAAGTGTTGTAGAAGTTTTCCTCTGATTCTTATTACTCTTTCTTTTAGTTACTGTTAATAAATTTTTCTTTATACCCTTTTAAAGTTTTGAGCCCACTTTGCCTTTCTCCTAATCCTATCTCAGAGCAGGAAATGAGAAAGTATATTCTAGTGAGTGCCCTGGTAATTAGCCAATCTCAATTTGGCAAACCAAAACCAATACAGAAACTTCCTGATGAACTGCCTCAGACAAGAGGGAAATCAAGGCAGAGTCATGTTTTTTTCAGGATTTGTTTGATCCTCCTGAGCCCTGTGGTGCATTTGGAGCTGAGCCCTTGAACCTCCGGGACTGAGAGGAGATTGCACAAACCTTTGCAGGGGTCAAAGGCAGAAGAAAACCCCAAAGTGTCTCAAAGCATAAATGGGTCCCACTGTGGTCCATCCCCAACACAGGCTCCTCATGGACTCCTTGGAGCAGAGAACTGGAGGACAGGAGGGCACAAAAACTTCTCGGAGACACAAAATGGCACAAACACCTCTCATGGTGGAAAGGAAAACCCAAAGTACCTTAAAATTTGAGTATCTCAAAGCATCAATGAGCCCCACTGAGTGTCAGCACAAAGCTCTCAAGGGACGCGTTAAAGCAGATAATTGGGGCCATGATAGCACAAACCTCTCACAGAGTCTGGATCAAAAGAGAAACACCAAGTACCTTAAAAGAACTGAAGTACCTTGAAGCATTAATGAGCCCCACTGAGTGTTGTTCCTGACAAGGCCTCTCCAGGGACTAATTACAGCAGATAATTGGAGGCCATGATTGCACAAAGCTCTCAGAGACTCCAAGGCAAAAGCCAAAGCCAAAGTGCTTTGAAAAACCTGCAGTCCCTGGGAGCATGAAGGAGCCCCCAGGGCCATTCCTGAGCAAGGCTCCCCAGGGACTCCTTCCAGCAGATCCTTGAGGCCACTGGGATGTGGGCTAGAGGGGGGATGCAGAGGGCAGGACAAGGGGCTGACAGTGCCCAGCCTGGCTGGGGCTGTGCCAGGAGGCCCCAGTGCCTCAGGACAAGGTGTCTCCTGACAGCCCTTGGTGGCACAGAGCCTGCTGACCCAACCAAGACTTGGCTTCTCTTTGTCCCCACCTGTCATCAGTGCCTCCAGTTCTCTGCTCTGCCTGGGGCCTGGGGACACTTTCTCAGTCGTGTCCCTCAGTGGGACCCATTAAAAGTCAAAGGAACTTTGGAGTTGGATTCTGGCTTGGAGTTCTGGAGCGGTTTCTGCAGCTCCCTCTCAGGGCCTGATGTTCAGGGCCTGAGCACAAAGCCCCAGAGGGTCATTAAAGTCCTTGTGCTGTGTCTGTGCTGCTGAGCTGGGCCGGGCTCCTGGCACAGAGGGTGATCCTGGTAACCAAGGAGAGCTTCAAAAGCACATTTCTCTGGATGAGCAGCTCTTCTCCCAGCCCAGCAGGGCTGGGGCACTGCCTGCAGCCAGTCTGGGCACAGCACAGAGGCACAGAGAGCTTCAATCAGTCAGGGCTGGGAAGGTGCTGAGAAGTGCCTGGGGCAGAATCCCTGGCAGCCCTTGGCACAGGAACCTCTGGCTGCAGGACAATGCAGCTGCAGCTCCTGGAGTGATCTCCTACAGCTGGAACATCCCAATGCCCACAGACCCTGTGAGTACATTCTCTGATCATCTCTTGTGCAGAGCAGCCAGGGGTGCCCAGGGCTGTCCTGCAGAGCAGGGTCCTGCAGCCCAGGGCGCTGTGCTGGGCCAGGGACTCTGCTGCCTGCCAGGGACAGCTCTCAGCCGGCCCGGGGGCTGCTCCCAGCACTGGAGAGAAGCTGTGGGGGGAAGGAGCCACCCTGAGCAGGGCAGGTGCTGCTGCTGAGAGCTGCTGGCTGGGGCAGGGCTGCTCCCTGCTCCAGAGCAGCCTGGGCACAGCTCTGGAGGACACTTCCCAAAGAAGGTAAACCTGGGATTGCTGTAAAGATCAGGAGCTTTCCTGAGAGTGTTTTCAATTTCCTGCTTGGAACAGGGTGGGAAAGTTAGGGTGATGAATAAAAGATTTTTGCTTTTTATATATTTTATACATTTTTCATATATTCCTATCTAATAGTAAATTACTATTATATACTTATAGAACTATAACCCTTATATTGTAAATGTAGGTAAACTTAATGGGAAGAAATGATGATGTCTAACATCAGTTTAGAAGGCTGAATGATTTCTTTATTATAACTATGCTATAATACATTAATATACTATATAAAAGAAGATACTAAGACTACATACTTACTTTCTTTAACTACTATATCTAACTAGTAATAACCTGTGATCCTGTTCTTGAGAGTCTAGACACAGGTGGATTGGATTGGCCATCAGGCTCAAGGAATCCTCACTAGAATCTAATCAAGCAATCACCCCAGGTAAACAATTCTCTAAACACATTCTACATAGGAAAAACAAGGAGTAGAAATAGAAATTGTTTTCTCTTTCTCTCTGTGCACCTCTATGAAAAATCCTGAGAGTGAGAGAAATGTGCTACCACACCCTTTCCTAACTCTTAATTAACTCTATTTAACTACTATTATAAAATTAATATAATTATAATACTAATTAACTCTAGTACATTTCCTAACCTTTCTCTTAGATTTTAGAACAATAAGCTGAATGTGTAAATACATTCCTGAAACACTGTATAGTCTTATTATCAGGAAGAGGACCTACAAGAAGAACATTTTGGTTTTTGACCAGAATGTGAGCAGTCACAACAAAAAGTGAAGGCAAAGAAGCCCTTGGACCTACTCCAATGGATTGAGCCAGGGGTGTGTAACTGGGGCAAATGAATCTCCTCTTGGATGTTCCTGTTAAATATCCTAATTAATTAACCTTAATAAATTGTTGAAATCAGGGGCCAGGTTTGCCCCATCCCCACTGGGACACCTGGAAGCTTCCAATAAAGGTCTGGTTTTTACTTTACTGGTCTAACACTATTACAAGGATTTTTTTTCTCTTTTGACTATAAACAACAGGGGGATGAAAGAAGCAGAACAGGAATTGTAATCCCAGAATGACAGAACATTCTGAGTTGAAAGGGACCCACAGTATCATCAAAGGAAGGTTTGAACATTTACAGAGACTCCAGAACTGTGACTTTGGGTGGTCAGTCTCTCTGCTGGCAGCCTCCCAAAGGGCCTTCAGCCACTCCTCAGCCCTGGACAGCAGCAGCATCACCTTTGCAGGGCCCAGCAGGGCTCTCCTGAGCTGCCCTCGCCCAGCTGCACACAGACCCTGCCCCAGCCAGGGCCCTGCACACAGGCAGGTTTCTGTAGGGCCGGGCCGAGGGCACACAGGGTGGGATGGGCTCTGTGAGCGCTGGCAGGGACAAGGCACCTCTCAGGAGGGAATGTCCAGGCCCAGGGAGATGCTCAGGGAAGCAGAGGGGGCTGAACAGAGCAGTGCTGGGGCAGGAGGGCACTGTTGGTGTGTGGGAGGTGCCGGGCACAGCTGGGCACAGGAACACTGTCCTTAGTGCCCGGCTGTCTCTGCCCTGCCCTCTCAGGCACAGCACCACAACATCTTCTCCTGTTTCTGCACTCCCCTGATATTGTCAGTGTTTTCTGGTGCTCTCAGGGAGGCTCTGGCATTTGCAGCAGCTGAGTCAGGCACTGCCCTTGGCATTCCTGCCAGGCAGGGCTGTCCATGGGAATGGGGTGTCCAAGCTTCCCTGGGACCTGTGGGGCTGTGGGCAAAGCAGTCCATGGGAAAGGGGAATGAGCTGAGCCCCTCCCTGAGATCCCATCATGGGCACAAGGGGGATCTCCTTGCTGTGCCCTTCCCAGCTCTGAGCTGCCCTCCTGGGTGCAGAGCTGTGCCAGAGCCTCTGGGAGTTCCCTGAATGTCCCACGGGGAAGTGCAGAGATGCCACAGCGGAGGAAATGCTGCTGGGTCGGCCAAGGGAGCCGTGAGTGTCCATGGCACAAGGGGGTGCTGAGAGCTTGCCCAGAGACCTTTGGAGAGGGTGAGACATTCAGGGATCCCTCTGCTCTGGGCAGGGTCTGGTTTATCCCAGGGTGACCCGGGAGTGTGACTGTGCTCTGATTGCAGCCAAAGGTGCAAAGCCAGGGCAGTTGGGAACAAGCCCATCCAGCCCCTCACCTGCCCTCAGCCACAGGGAATCCTTTGCCTCTCACATTCCTCAGTGGCAAACTCTGAGTGCAGCAGGAATGCTGGGGATTTCTGACCTCAGAGAGCCAGGAATTATGTGTGGGTAGGAAAACAATTCCTAAACAAGCTACTGCCAGCCTCTCCTGACTTGTCACTGTCCTTTCTCCATGAACAGGTCCCCACGTGCAGCCACAGCCAATGTCCAACAGCAGCTCCATCAGCCACTTCCTCCTGCTGGCACTGGCAGACACGCGGCAGCTGCAGCTCCTGCACTTCTGCCTCTTCCTGGGCATCTCCCTGGCTGCCCTCCTGGGCAACGGCCTCATCATCAGCGCCATAGCCTGCGGCCATCACCTGCACACGCCCATGTTCTTCTTCCTGCTCAACCTGGCCCTCAGCGACCTGGGCTCCATCTGCACCACTGTGCCCAAAGCCATGCACAATTCCCTCTGGGACACCAGCACCATCTCCTACACAGGATGTGCTGCACAGGTTTTTCTGCTTTTCTTCTTCCTTGGAACAGAGCTTTCCCTCCTGACCATCATGTGCTACAACCGCTACGTGTCCATCTGCAAACCCCTGCACTACGGGACCCTCCTGGGCAGCAGAGCTTGTGCCCACATGGCAGCAGCTGCCTGGGCCAGTGCCTTTCTCAATGCTCTGCTGCACACGGCCAATACATTTTCCCTGCCCCTGTGCCATGGCAATGTCCTGGGCCAGTTCTTCTGTGAAATCCCACAGATCCTCAAGCTCTCCTGCTCCAAATCCCACCTCAGGAAACTTGGAGTTTCTGTTGTCACTACATCCTTAGCATTTGGTTGTTTTGTGTTCATTGTTTTCTCCTATGTGCAGATCTTCAGGGCCGTGTTGAGGATCCCCTCTGAGCATGGACGGCACAAAGCCTTTTCCACCTGCCTCCCTCACCTGGTCGTGGTCTCCTTGTTCCTCAGCACTGGCATACTTGCTCACTTGAAGCCCTCTTCTATCTCCTTCCCATCCCTGGATCTGGCCCTGTCAGTTCTGTACTCGGTGGTGCCTCCAGCCCTGAACCCCCTCATCTACAGCCTGAGGAACCAGGAGCTCAAGGCTGCAGTGTGGACACGGATGACTGGACGTTTTACAGGAACATTAAACAACTGGCCGATTTCTGCAAATCACTTGAAATAAAAGTCATCTTTTATAGTTCTTGTTGTTTGGTTGTGGGATTTTTTACTTTGTTTTATTTTTTTAAATATTGTCCACAAGGAAATGTCATTGTTTGTGCCATTCCTCATTTTGTTTCACTCCACCTTCCCTGTGGCTACAGACTGTGTCAATGAGGGGCTGCCTTCTCGGTGGCTTTAAAGGAACTCAAGGATGTCCCAGCAGAGTTTTCGGCAGAGATGCCCTTTTGTTGCCTTCTCTGGAGCTGCAGCAGCAATGTCTGTGTGCAGAGCTGGGGCAGATCAGTGCTGGCACAGCAGCTGTGCCCAGCAGCAGCAGCACTTGGTGTTGCCAGTGCTGCTCCCGTGGCCCTGCCCCGCTGCCCTGGTGGCCCTGGTGTTGCTGCAGGGCCTGAGTGCTCTCGGGGCCGGGCACAGTCCTGGGGGTGGCAGTGCCGGGGCTGCAGCAGGGACAGCCCATGGGCACTGCTGGGGCAGCGCTGACGCCTCAGGCCAGGGCCTGGGGGCTCCAGGCTCCTTGCCCAGGCTCTCTCAAGAACACGGCCAGGCCAATGCTCAGCACAGAAAACCCCCGTGAGCAGCCCCAGGCTGGCCGTGGGCAGGCTGGGGGCAAACAGCATGGCTGGTGCTCTGCAAGGGCCCTGGGGGAGACGGGAAGGAGCAGCAGAGCAGGGGCTGGTCCATCCCCAGTGCGCTGGACAGCCCAGGGCAGCGTCCCAGAGCGTCCTCATGGAGCTGCCAACAACATCCCCCCTCTGCAGCCCTGGCCTCTCCCCCAGCTCACACAGGTGCCGCATCCTTGCAGGCACAGCCACGGCAGCACTGGCTCAGGAGCCCCTGTTTGCATTGCACACAGCAGGCGGGAGCACCCCCATGCTGCTGCTGTGGGGACATGAACCTGAGGGAGCACAAATGCCATCAGCCCCTGGGGCCAGGAAGGGCTGGGGGACGCCAGGGAAACCACTCAGCTTTGTCCTGGCCTCTGCAGCCCGCCAGAAAGTTTGGGAACATCCCTTGGGGAGCAGGATCATCCCACAAGTGCTGCAGGAATTGTCTGCAGGCTCCTGCAGTGCCTCGTGCTGCTCCTTTGCCAGAGGCAGCCCAGGCCAGGGGGGCACATCTGGGCTGCTGTGTCTGGCTGTGGGGCTGCCTGTTCTGGGCAATGAGGAGGGGCTGCAGAGGCTCTGCAGGACTGACAGGATGGGCTTTGGGGCTGTGAGGAGGAGCCGAGGGACCTGGGCTGCTGGAGCTTCTGAAGAGGAGGCCCAGGGCTCCTCCTGCAACTGCTCCAAGGGTGGTTTCAGAGAATCCCAGAATCAGCAAGGCTGGTAAAGACCTTGGAGATCATCAAGTCCAACCTGTGCCCTGACACCGCCTTGTGTCCCCTGAGCCTCCTCTTCCCGAGGATCAACAACCCCAGCTCCCTCAGCCGCTCCTCACAGGACTTGTGTTTCAGACCCCTCACCAGCCTTGTTGCTCTTCTCTGGACACGCTTCAGCCCCTCCATGTCCTTCCTAAATTGGGGTACCCAGAACAGGACACAGCACTCGAGGTGCTGCCCAACCAGTGCTGAGCACAGGGGAAGAATCACTGCCCTGGTCCTGCTGGCAGCACCATTCCTGATCCAGGCCAGGAGCCATTGGCCTTCTTGGCCACCTGGGCACACTGCTGGCTCATGTCCAGCCTGCTGTCCATCAGTCCCTGCAGGTCCCTTTCTGCCTGGCTGCTGTCCAGCCACTCTGTCCCCAGCCTGTAGCGCTGCAGGGGTTGTTGTGGCCAGAGTGCAGGACCTGGCACTTGGACTTGTTAAACCTCACCTTGTTGGATTTGGGTCCTGGATCCAGCCCGTCCAGGTCCCTCTGTAGAGCCCTCCTGCCTTCCAGCAGATCAACACCCCCAGACAACTTGGTGTCACCACGGTTCCATAAGGCACCAGAGTTTCCCAATGGTGTCCATGATTCCATGAGGCCTCCCAGTGTCACAATGTCCCTCTGGTGGCACCAGGTTCCTTGGATCCTTGGGCCCTGCAGTGTCACAATGGCACCATGGTGCCCCAGGGCCCTGCAGTGTCACAATGGATCCTTGGTTCCATGAGGTCTGGCAGGGCAGCAATGCTCTCCTTGGTTCCCGCTGTCTCCCACACCTCCCACTGTCAGGCTATAGAAGGACACCTGGCCGATGAAGGGGAGTGGGAGTGGGTGCCTACTCGAGGAGGTAATAATAAAAATCCCTCCCAACCCCCTCTCCCAAGCCAGGTGCCACTTCAGATTCGGTATGATCCCCTGGATCTGGAGAGTCAGCCAGATGGTTTAGAAGAAAATTATCTGCCCAGTGAGCCTCCCAATTATGATTCATCTGTGAGACAGATCATCACCTCTAACATCAAAAAGGAAAGAAGGGTAATCGTGGCGGGTGACTCCCTTCTGAGGGGAACAGAGGGCCCCATATGTCGACCAGAGCCACCCCACAGAGAGGTCTGCTGCCTCCCTGGGGCCCGAGTACGGGGTATCACTGACACACTGCCTGGGCTGATTCAGCCCTCTGATTATTACCCACTGCTGATACCCCAGGCTGGCAGTGATGAGATTGAGAAGAGGAGTGTCAGGGCAATTAAAAGGGACTTTAGTGCATTGGGTCAGGGGCACAGAAAGTCTTTTCCTCAGTCCCTCTGGAGTCTGAGAAAAATGGTGAATGCAATGGGAGAGCTCACATTATAAACGAGTGGCTCGAGGGTTGGTGTCATTGGTAAAATTTGGTATTCTTTAATCATGGGGCAACTTTTACAGAAGGGAAGGGGATGCAACTGGGTTGTCTGGAAGCAGGCTCATGGGTGGTAAGCCTGAGTTAGGGGTGAAATCAGCAGCCCAGCTGAGGTGCATGTACACCAATGCACACAGCATGGGTAACAAACAAGAAGAGCTGGAGGCCATGGTGCAGCAGCAGAGCTATGATGTAATTGCCATCACAGAAACAGGGTGGGACGACTCACATGGCTGGAGCACTGCACTGGATGGCTGCAAGCTCTTCAGGAGAGACAGGAAAGGGAGAAGAGGTGGAGGGGTGGCCCTTTATGGTAGGGAGGCTTTTGACACCATAAGTATTGAAACTTAGGAAGATGGAGCTGAATTTCTACGGGTAAGACTTAGGGGGAAGGCCAACAAGGCTGACATCCTACTAGGAGTCTGCTATCATCCACCCAACCAGGAAGAAGAGGTGGACAACTCACTCTATAAGCAGCTAGAGAATGTTTCTGGATCATCAGCCCTTGTTCTTGTAGGCGACTTCAACCTGCTGGACATCTGCTGGGAACTCAATACAGCTGAAAAGAGGCAGTCTAGGAAATTTTTAGAGTTTGTGGAGGACAAATTTTTGTCGTAGCTGGTGAGTGAGCCCACCAGGAAAGGGACTATGTTAGATCTGTTTTTTGTAAATAGAGATGGGCTGGTGGGAGATGTGGTGGTTGGAGTTCACTGAGGGCACAGTGATCATGAAGTTATAGAATTCTCAATATTTTGGGAAGTCAGGAGGAACACTAATAAGACTTTTACATTTGACTTCGGAGGGCAGACTTTGGCCTACTTAGGAGACTTATTCAGAGAGTTCCTTGGGAAGCAGCCCTTAAAAACAAAGGAGTTCAGGAAAGGTGGGAAGCTTCAAAACAGAGATCTTGAGGGCACAGGAACAGACTTTCCCTGTGTGCTGAAAGACGAGTCGACGAGACAAACCTCCAGTCTGGATGGGCAAGGAGGTTTTGAAGGAACTTAGGAATAAAAAGAGGATGTATCATCTTTGGAAGGAGGGTCAGGTCTCTCAGGAAGTATTTAAGGGGCTTGCTAGGGCATGAAGGGAAGAAATTAGGGAGACCAAAGCTCAGTTTGAACTTAAAATGACAGCTTCAGTTAAGGCTAATAAAAATGTTTTTACAAATATATCAATCATAAAAGGAAAGGGTAAGACCAACCATTGTTCTTTATTAGATGTGGAAGGGAATTTAATAACTGCAGATGAGGAGAAGGCAGAGGTGCTTAATGCCTTCTTTGTCCCAGTTTTTAATGAGAAGACAATTTGCCTTCAGGACAACTGTCCTCCTGGGCTGGTAGATGGTGCCAGGGAGCAGAGTGGACCACTGTTATCCAGGAGGAGGCAGTCGGAGACCTGCTGAGCTGCTTGGATGTTCATAAATCCATGGGACCAGATGGGATCCAGCCCAGGGTGATGAGGGAGCTGGCAGATGAGCTTGTCAAGCTGCTCTCCATCATTTACCAGCAGCCCTGGCTCACTGGTGAGGTCCCAGATGACTGGAAGCTGCCCAATGTGACGCCCATTCACACCAAGGGTGGGAAGGAGGATCCTGGTAATTACAGGCCAGTCAGCCTGAGCTCAGTACCCAGTAAGGTCATGGAACAGTTCACACTGAGTGCCATCACACAGCACTTCCAGGATGGCCAGGGTGTCAGACCCAGCCAGCAGGGGTTTAGCAGGGCTAGGTCGTGTTTGACCAGCCTGGTCTCCTTCTATGACCAGGTGACCCTCCTGGTGGATGCAGGACAGGCTGTGGATGTGTCTATTTGGACTCCAGCAAGGCCTTTGGCACTGTCTCCCACAGCACACTCCTGGAAAAGCTGCAGCCCACGGCTGGGCCAGGAGCACTCTGTGCTGGGTTCAGAACTGGCTGGATGGCCGGCCCAGAGAGTGGTGGTGAGCGGTGCTGCATCCAGCTGGGGACAGTCACCAGTGCTGTCCCTCAGGGCTCTGCGCTGGGCCAGCTCTGTTCAATATTTTTATTGACCACATGGATGAGGGGATTGAGGGTTTCATTAGTAAATCTGCAGATGACACTGAGCTGGGAGCGTGTGTCCATCTTTTGGAAGGCAGGAGGGCTCTGCAGGAACACATGGAACAGCCGGATAGTTGGTAGAGTTCAGTAAGTTTAAATTTAATCAGTCCAAGTGCCCAGTCCTGCATTTTGGCCACAATAACCCCCTGCACAGCTGTAGGCTGGGGACGGTGTGGCTGGACAGTGCCCAGGCAGAAAGGGACCTGGGGGCACTGGTCGACAGCAGGCTGGACACGAGCCAGCAGTGTGCCCAGGTGGCCAAGAAGGCCAATGGCTCCTGGCCTGGATCAGGAATGGTGTGGCCAGCAGGAGCAGGGAGGTCATTCTTCCCCTGTATGTGGTACTGGTGACTGGTGTAGCTGGCATTCCTCCCCTGCACTGGCACCGTTCCTTGAGTGTTTTGTCCAGTTCTGGCCTCCCCAATTTGAGAAGGACATGGATGGGCTGGAGCATGTCCAGAGAAGGGCAACAAGGCTGGTGAGGGTCTTGGAACACAAGTCCTGTGAGGAACGACTGAAGGAGTTGTGGTTGTTTCGCTTAGAGAAGACTCAGAGGTGACCTTATCGCTCTCTACAACTTCCTGAAAGGTGGTTGCAGTCAGGTGGGGGTCGGTCTCTTTCTCCTCACAACAACTGACAGAACTAGAGGACACAGTCTTAAGCTGTACCAAGGGGTATTTAGGTCAGATATTAGGAAAAAAGTTTTTTTATGGAAAGGGTGATAAATTCCTGGAACTGTCTGTCCAGGGACTCGGTGGAGTCACCATCATGGGATGTGTTTAAAAAAAGACTGGATGTGGCACTCAGTGCCATGGTTTAGCTGAGGTGGTGTTAGGGCATGGGTTGGACTCGATGATCTTGAAGGTCTCTTCCAACCCAGCAATTCTGTGATTGTTTGACATCACAGACCAGGTTGTGACATCATATAGCTGGCTGTGACATCCCTGGTTTATTATGTGACATCACAGAGCAGGCTGTGACATCAGAGCATGCCTGTATGACATCACAGAGCAGAGCGAGCTGTGAGGTCAAAGAGTGTGCTGTGACATTATAGGGGTGGCTGGGTTCCATCACTGAAGGTGTTGTGACATCACAGGGTGGGTCTGTGAGCCCACAGAGGTGCTGTGTGACATGTTAAGTGAGTTCTGCCATCACAGAGCAGGCTGTGACATCACAGAGCAGGCTGTGACATCACAGAGGAGGTTGTGGTGTCACAAAGTCGGCTGTGACATTACCGGCTGGCAGTGTGACATCACAGAACGGGCTGTGAGGCCACAGAGAAGACTTTGCCATCATAGAAAAGGGCTCTGTGACATCACAGAGCAGCTGTGTGATGTCACAGAGAAGGCTGAGACAATACAGAGTGGGTTGTGACATCACAGAGCTGACTGAGAAATCACAGAGCAGGCTGTGACATCACAGCGAGGCTGCATAACATCACAAAGGTGGCTGTGACATCATAGAGCTGGCTGTGACATCACAGGGTGTCTGTGACATCACAGGCTGGGCTGCGACATCTCAGGGACGATTTTGTGACATCACAGAGCAGACTGGGACCTCAAAGAGCAGGCTGTGACATCACAGGACAGCTGTGTGACATCACAGGGGCTGTGTGACCTCCCCTTCTCTAAATCTTATTTTTCTCTATTTCTGTGTCTTCTTGCAAATTTTGATTAACTTTAAATTGAACAGGCTTAGAGTTTGTGAAGTTGAATGGGCCAAGTTAATGCTTTGAGAAGTGTTTTGTGTGAATTGAATGTCATATTAAACCTTCTGCCAAAGTTTCTCTGATCTACTAAAGTTCCCAGTAAAGGCTGTTTTGTTGTTCGGAGCTCCAGAAAAACTCATTTTGGTATTTCTCCAGTGCATCCAACTCAGAGGACACAAACAATCATAATTCCTCTTAAATGTCTCCTTGAGAGAGTTGTTTGGGTCTTGTGTGTCCTGCTTGGCACAGCCCAGGCAGGGCTTTCACAGCCCCATTCCACACTCCATTTCCCAGCTGGAGCCGCTGGTGCCTCTGAGTTCTGCTGCCCCAGCCCCAGGGACGCTCTCCTTGTCTGCCCATTCCCCCACGGTCTCTGGGCAGGGATGGCCTCAGCGGGGGCTGCTGACATCCTCAGCAACTTGGAGGCTGCTGCTGAATTTTACTGCTCCAGAGGCTTCTTCAGCCTTCAGCTCTTCAGTTCAGGAATTCAGTGTCCCAGGGCTCATAAATGTTCAGAACATCTTAACAAGCCAAGCCTCTGGGAATAATGTAAGCATTCAAATCTTTTGTGGTTAATTAGCCCAATTACAGAAGCCTCTTCAAAGTGAATACACTATCTTTAAAAAGACAGTGAGAAAAATTTTTTTAGGTCCTGTTGGGGTTTTTTTTCTGTTAATTCATTGATATGTGCAATCTCCAATTGACACTGAATCCAAGTGCCTCCTTATGCAGTTGGAACAGATATGAAAATCAAGACCCTTCATGGCTGACAATCAATCAGACTCTGTCCCTACCCCACCCCACCATCTCCCCCATCCAAGCCCTGGCACTCAGAGCAGCCTTGTGCAAATCTGAGCTCCCTCCAGCCCAGGCTGCACCTGCAGGTTTCAGCTCCTTGGCTCCAACTCCCCTCTGCTTTCCCTGGAGAAGGAGCTGCCCGAGACACAGAGGGATGTTCATTTCTTGTCAGCCAACAAAGCCAAGGGAAGGCACAGCTCCATCAGACGCAAAAGTCATTCTTCTCTCTGGCTCTGCCCAGCCCCTGATCCCCACAGCCTGTCCTGTTTCTTTCATCCCTGCATTGCCAGGGACTTTCTGGGACAAGGGAGCTCTGCTCTGGGGATGGAGGGAGGTCCAAGTGCAGCCACTGGAGCAGGAACCACAACTCATCAGGTTTGTGTCCTTTGCGGGTCAGGAACTGGTGAGACTCAGAGGCACAGGAAGGTTTCTCTTCATGGCCAACATAAAATGTGAACATGATAAAATTTATAAAACATCAGAACCCTTCCCTCAGCTCCTTGTGACATCCCAGCCACATCTGACAGGTCTGCTGTCCACAAGGGATTGCCATAGAGGAAGGATTTTGACAAAGACATAAGAGGTGATATAAAATATAAAAATACAACTAATGTGCTGACTAAGAAGTTATTTAAACTTATGAAAGATTGAGCAACTCCTGAAGTTCATAGCATGAAACCACTGAAGGGAGACAAATTGGAATGACCAGAGAACAGCTGCAGGAGGAAATCTGGGAGCAACAGGAAGGACATAAATCCAGCTGCTCCAAATGAAGAGATGTCCTTAGACATGGCCATTTAACCAGGAGAGCTGGAAACACCTGAAGGGAGAGGGTAATGAAATATTAGACAGAATGTTGATGGCAAAAGGAGGGGGGAAAATCTGTATTTCTTCTCCTGCCATCACTAGAAGAATCTAGTAGATCCAGGAAATTCCTGTTCCTGCAGGGAATACTTTGCCATTTCTTTGCCATCAAATGACACAGATAATAAAGATTTGCTTGTATATTATGAAAATACCAGATATTAAAACTTTTGCCCCTTTCCAGGCAGACATTAATGCGTGGAAAGACTCTAAAACTCAAAGACAAAGTGAGTTATAACATAGGTATTTTTTCAGCTGGGCACATGCAGGCAACTTCTGCAAAGGCATGAGCATCTAATCACTCTCAGCATTCTTTTTTATCCTCTAAAATGTTACATATACATTAGGTTTTGCAATACAACTATGCATATTCATTTCCTGGCTCCACCTTGTCCTGCTTCATATGCTAATCAGCTTATCAGTCCCTTGTGCCTTCTCCTTCATACTTGTCTCTGGTGGTTGTCTTGGGGGTTGTAGGGGGATGAAGTAAGTGGTCATCATCAAAGCTGTCCTTCTCACCTCATCTTCATGCGCAAGCTTACGGATCCTGTGGTCACAGTCCAAACCATGAGGTTGGTCTAATCAGGTTTGGGGCTCTGAGGAGCCTTGTTATCTTGGTAGCCTTGTAACTTTGTCCTGTTTTGATGAACGTCGTCCTTCCCTTATCACACATCCTTGTATTCTTTCATATTGCTCTCGCAGGTGCACCCTGTCTTCCCATGACAGGCAGTTAGCACAGTAAAATGCAGCAAATATTAAACAATACATATGTCATGTAAATATATATTTGTAATCAATACTCTTCTAATTCCTAACCCCGTGTCTCACCATCAGCTGTGTGCCCACGACCAGGCAGTGCCACTTGGTCCCTGAGGTGCCGAGCTGGGATTGGATCTCTCAGAGAGGAGCTGAGGGAGAGCAGAGCACCTTGCAAGCTGCAGGTCCCTGCCAGCCCCGCAGGGCTCCTGTGCCATCAACATCTGCTCTGCTCCAGCCTGAAACAGGGCCCAGCATGGTGCCGGGACCATCAGAGAGCTGAGGTGTGTGCTGGAATTCAATGCCCTCCCCATGGCGCAGCAGCCCTGCATTTCCCTGCTCCAGCCTTGGTCTCCAGCACAGCCATGGAGGCTCTTTGGGCTCCTGAGTGTTCCTGCTGTGTCCATGCCCCCAAGGGCACAGAGCAGCCTCCTCTCTCGGGCACTTGCCTGTTTTCCATGCCTTGCACAGGCGCTGGCCCTGCCCCACAAGGCCTGGGCTGAGTCCTGCCCTGCACGCTCAGCCAGGCTGGGATGGACACTGATGGTTTCTGTGCCAGGCTCTCTGAGCCCAGCCCAGCTCTCTGCAAGCTCTGCCAGCTGCCCTGAGCTCTGTGCAGCACCAAGGGCCTCTCCCCAGCACAGCCCAGCCGGCTCTGGCCCCACAGCTCTGCTCAGCCCAGGCTGCTCTGGCCACTGGCCCCACGGCCTCAGCCCCTGGCCAGGGCACAGCAGCAGCTGCAGCTCAGCCAGGACTCAGCCCCAGCCATGGGGGAAGGGGCTTGGCCAAGGCCAAAGGAGGCTCCCTGGCTGCCCTGCTCCCCTCGGGCTGAGGTGCTGAGAGCTCTGCAGCCCCTGCTGCCATCCCATCTGCCCAGGCCAGCAAAAGAGCCCGGCCTTGGGGCCCTCCTGAGCTGCTCCTGCTCCAGGGCCCAGGGCCCATCCCAGAGCTGGGGCAGCCACAAAGCTGTGCCCATTGCTGGTCATTGCTGCTCTGATGGGGATGGATCCTCAGCCACTTGGAGGCTGCTGATGAATTTTACTACTCCACAGGCCCCTTCTTCCTTGAGCTCTTCCGTTCAGGAATTCCATGAGAAAATCTCATAAATATGAGATTTTCAAAAAATTAGATTTTGTTCAAAACACCCAAGACAAGAAAAGCCCTTGGTAATAATTCAAGTCCTCAATTCTTCTCTGGTTAATTAGACAGATTTCAGTAGTGTATTCAAAGTGAATATGCTATATTGGAAACAGTGCTGAGAGAATTTATTTTCTCTTTATGGATTGATATCAGCAATGTCCAATTGATGTTGACCCCCAGCACCTCCTAATGCAGTCTGAATAGATGTGAAAATCAAGACCCTTCATGGCTGACAATCAATAACACTTTGTCCCCAACCCCTCCCCACCATTTCCCTCATCCAACCCCTGGCACTCAGAGCAGCTGAGGAATGGAGTCACACCCAGGGGTGTCCCCAGGGCTCAGGACTGGGGCCAGGTCAGTGAAATCTCTTGATTGCTGATCTGGATGAGGCCATCGAGGGCACCCTCAGGCAGTTCCCAGGTGAGCCCGAGCTGGGTGGGAGTGTGGCTGTGAAGGAGGGCAGGAAGCTCTGCAGAGGGATCTGCACAGGCTGGAGCCATGGGCCCAGGACAATTGGATGAGGTCCTGCCCTGGGCTCACAACCACCCCAAATCCCTGGCCATGCCCTGCCCCTGATCCCCACAGCCTGTCCTGTTTCCTTCATCCCTGCATTGCCAGGGACTTTCTGGGACAAGGGAGCTCTGCTCTGGGGATGGAGGGAGGTCCAAGTGCCACCACTGGACTGGGAACCACAACTCATCAGGTTTGTGTCCTTTGAGGGTCAGGAACTGGTGAGACTCAGAGGCACAGAAAGTTTCTCTTCATGGCCAACAGACCACGGTTGAACAGGACACAATTTAATAACAATTGCACTCTTCCCTGAGCTATGTGCAACGTCCCAGCAGTGTCTGATGAGTCCACCATCCACAAGTGATTTCCATACTAGAATTGATATTAGACAAATGTGGTTCTGTGATAGAAATAAACACAATTAAGTTCCTGTATCAGGACGCTAATCCTGGAGTGGGGGCAAAACAGCTCAAACAATTCCTGATTTGCAAAGCTGTCAGTGGAGGTTGGAGAAGGGAGGTCAGGCTGCTTTTGGTGTTGAGGAAATGCTGAAACCAGCCTGACTCATTCCATCTCCTCCTGGCCTGGCTGATCTCCCCTCTTTCCCCTTCCACCCATTGGCTTCTGTCTCCCACCAGGCACCTGGCGAAGAGCCTGGCTCTGTGTTCTCCATCCCCTCCTCGCTGGCACTGCCAGGCTGGGATGAAGAGCCCCTCAGCCTTCCCTGCTCGGGGCTGGACAAGCCCAGCTCCCTCAGCCTCTGCTCACAGCCCAAGGGCTCCAGCCCCACCTTGGAGGCCCTTCCCTAACCCTGCTCCAGCTGCCAGACATCTTTCCTGCCCTGGGGAACCAAACCCAGGCCACAGGGACCTGGATAATCCACGTCCTTGATGTCCTGGTCACACAGCCCTGGCCCCTTTTCCCCATGTCAGGCTCTTGGGTGGATCCTGTGGAACATCCTTTGGTGGGGGCTGTGGCTCCAGGTGGACCAGGGGGATACCGGGGGACAGGGACCCCGCTGGGCATGAACAGCATTGGACTTGTTGGGAGAAACTGTGAGGGGGAGCTGGGGCAGAGTGACCAACCCAGTGACCTCACAGAGCCCTCCTGGGATGTCAAACAGCCCCTCTGTGATGTCACAGCCTGCTCTGTGATGTCACAGAGATGGCCTATGATGTCATAGCTTCTTGATGACCTCATATAAACCACTCTATGATGTCATGGACCATTCTGTCATAGATCACTCATGTGATGTCATAGCCCACTCTGTGACCTCATGTTACCAGATGATAAATTGTCTCCACCAGGTGAGCTGACACCTGGAGCTTGTTCTCCAAAACCCCAGGCCTATGGAAACCACACAATGCCCATTGTGTCAGAAGGGGAACTGGAAGTTCACCAGCCTCAGTGTCCTGACAGCTCAGCCAGGCCCCCTGGAACATTGGGTTCCATGACCACCAGGGACCACCAGAGAGACCCCCAGGACAGAAGAGAGCATGGGTAAAGGGGAGGGGAAATATGTTAATGATTTTGAGGAAATGATTATCAGATATGTGTTTAGTCCAGGACAATCAGTGAATATGTGTGCAAAATACAGAATATGAACAGAAACTTTCCTGCACTCAGCATGCTCGGCTTTGGGAGGAGCTATCCCCCGTGCATCTGGCTGAATAAAGAATGCTGCTTCTTAATGCTGCATTGGTGTGAAGGAGTTTTCTGTTTTACCGAATTTTTGGTAACACTCCACTGCCAAGGAAAGCTCTGTCTCCTGCTGCTCACAAACAGAGAAGGGCTGGTGGCAGATGTGGGGGTCATTGGCTGCCTGGGGCACAGTGACCATAAAATAATCAAGTTTTCAATGATCTGTGAAAGAAGGAGGGGCAGCAACAAAACTGCCACACTGGAATTAGGAAGGGCAGACTTTGGCCTATTTAGGATGGAGATTTGGGGAGTACTGAATCAGGTACTGATTTTTTAATGGGAAACAGCCCTTAAAAACAAAGGGGTCCAGGGTGGATGGACACATTTCAAGATAGTAATCTTAAAGGAGGAAGGAGCAGCCTGTCCCAGTGTGGCCAAAGATGAGCTGGTGAGGAAAATGACTGCCCTGGCTGCCCGTGGAGCTTTTGTGGGAAAAAAGAGTGTGCATTAACTTTGGACAAATGGTCAGGCAACTTAGCAAGTATTTGAGGATGTTGTCAGGTCATGCAGTAAAAAAAAAAAAAAGAAAGAGATGTAATCTGAATTAGAGATTAACCGGGCCACTTCTGTGAAAAATAATAAAAATGTGTCTATGAATAAATTAATGGCAAAATGTGGAATAAGGTGAACCCCTACTCTTTATTGGATGCAGTGGAGAATATAGGAACTAAAGATAAGGAAAAGTCCAAGCTATTTAACTCCTTGTTTGTATCAATTTTCAATATTAGGGCAGGATGTCATCAGGACAAGAGTTCTCCTGAGCTGGCAGATGGGGTCAGAATGCAGAACAGGCCTCTGGAATCCAGGAGGAAGCAGCTGGGGACCTGTTGGGCCACTCAGATACTCACAGGTGTATGGGATCAGATAGGATCCATCCTAGGGGGAAGAGGGAGCTGGTGGATGAGCTCCCCAAGCTGCTCTCCATCATTTACCATCAGTCCTGGCTCACCAGGGAGGTCCCAGAGCCCTGGAGGTGCCAGTGTGAGCCCATTCCCTACAAGGGCTGGGAGGAGGATCTGGGGAACTCCAGGCCTGTCAGCCTGACCTCGGTGCCTGGCAAGGTTCTGGAACAGATCACCCTGAGTGCCATCACAGGGCACCCACAGGATGGCTGAGGGGTCAGAGCCAGCCAGCGTGGATATCAATATCTGCAGGGATGATCTGCATGACGGGATTGAGTCCAGCATCAGCAAATTTGCAGATGACATAGAGCTGGGTGTGAGTGTGGATGTGCTGGAGGATAGGAGGGCTCTGCACAGGGACCTGGACAGGCTGGATCCAGGGCCCAAATCCAGCAAGGTGAGGTTTAACAAGTCCAAGTGCCGGGTCCTGCCCCTTAGCCACAACAACCACTGCAGTGCTACAGGCTGGGGACAGAGTGGCTGGACAGCAGCCAGGCAGAAAGGGACCTGCAGGGACTGATGGACAGCAGGCTGGACATGAGCCAGCAGTGTGCCCAGGTGGCCAAGAAGGCCAATGGCTCCTGGCCTGGATCAGGAATGGTGTGGCCAGCAGGACCAGGGCTTCTGTGCCAGCCCTGATCTGCCCCCAGCTCTGTACACAGACATTGCTGCTGCAGCTCCAGAGGAGGGAACAAAAGGAGGATCTCTGGTGAAAACTTTCCTGGGAGATCCTTTAGTTCATTTAAAGCCACTGAGAGCACAGCTCCTCATTGACACCGTCTGGGGCCACAGCAAAGGTTGAGAGAAACAAAATGAGAAATGGCACAAGGAATGGCCTTTGTGGACAATCTTAAAAAACTAAAACACGGGAAAAACCCCACAACCAAACCAACAGGAACAATCAAAGATGACTTTTCTTACAAATGATTAGCAGAAGCTGGCCAGCAATTTTGTCAGTGCTACCCAGAGTGCTTTTGTGACAGGAAACTCAGACTTTTTGTCACAGGCATCATGATTAGCAGATCTTGAAATGCTCTCATGTCCCTGAGCACTAAGTCACGGAGAATTAAAGCCACACAGGCCACATCTGCAGTGCTCAAACACAGCCCTGTTGCTGCTGCTGCTGCTGCTGAACTAGGATCAGCTGACAGAGGCCATCACAGAAATTGCCTCTGGAGTGTCAAATACAATGAAAAATTCCACCAGGAGAAAGAGAAACCAGAACTTCTCGACACACTTCATTGTTTCTTCCAAGCAGCAGCAGAAAATGGAGATGCCCAGAGATATTCCCTGCTGCTTCTGATCCCAGTGGAGTCCAGCCTGCTGCCCAGTCCCAGTGGGAACCTGAGCCCAGCCCAGGGGGCTCCCGCAGTGTCGGGAGCTCAGCGCACGTGGAGCCAGGCCCAGAGCCCCGGGCATGGCGCAGATGGAATGTCCTGCGGCCCAAACCTCCTGCTCCTGCCTCACAGCGCCCAGCGTTCTCCCCCTCCTGCTCCTCTCCCAGCACGGCACACATTCCAGCTCGGAGGAGGCTTCCCCAGAGAGGGCTCCGGCTCCTGTTTCAGCCTCAGTGTCCCTGCAGAGAAGCATGGCATCTTTCAGGCACTTCCACAAGCTCCGGGTTCCCATTTCATGGGGAATCTAGGATGAAAATGGCCTTGTTAGGAAGGACAAAAGCGGAGGGAGTGGACTGAAAATTATTAGGAAAAAAATGACCATTCTTACAGAAAAAGATCACCACGTCATTGCCTGCATTTCTCCTTTTCAGATTCTTTCAGTCATCTCCTGAGAGGTCCAGCTTGGTCTGGTGCTTGTCATTAATTGATTGAACTCTTGAATTTTATCAGTGCATGAGATGTAGAAGCATCTAAAGTGAACACAGAAACGAACTCCCCTGTCAGCCCATTTTCATCTTCTACATCACTTTCAAGATGCCCATGGGGATGTTGGAATGATTATCCCACAGCTCTCCATTTCTGGCTGCAGGCTCTGCAGATTCTTTCTCTGCATTCAGTCAGGCTTGCATTCCCTAATAATTGCAGGTAGCCCGTCATGGATTCTTACGGTATCACAGTAACAATGAAAACCTCACTGATGGCACAACTGCCCAGCCCACAAGGAAAAAAAAGAACAAGCTGTCAAGTTTTTCTAATATTAGTCCTGCTTTGCTGTAAGAGTTGTGCTGCACTCACGGTGTGGAAAGCCAAGAGAAGCTGCAGCTGGTGGCACATGTTGTGACAGGAGCTGCACCTCGTTCTCCAGGAAAGGTTCTTGGAAAGAGCAAACAGGACTGTGGAGAAGATTCTGGGAAAACTGAATGAGCTTTTAGGAAATGAAATGAAAATGGAAAGAAACAATCCAAGATGTTTTCCTCTGTTTATTTTTATGCTCCCCTTTTCCATCTTGCACTGCTTCTCCATCCCATTAATCCAACTGGATCTCACCTCTAAGATCCATGACATGGCAAGTTTGAGACACTGTAAAATACCATGAGCTACACACAGTTTGCCTTCCCCTGGTTTTCTTGGAAAGCAGTGCTGGAGACTAAGTGCAGTGCTTAGGTCAGGCACAAATTCTGCATTCAGGGAATGTGCTCCGATAGTGTTTGACCCTCAGCAGGGACAATGCACAGCAGCGACCAAGAGGATTTCTGTGCCGCTGTGCAGGAGTCCAGACTCTGGATCTGGGCTGAACAGGGCAAAGTTCCCGTGTTTGGACAGGCTCAGGGGCTGCCCCCGGGGAGCGGGGGGCTGGGCGCAGGGGCGAGCGGGCAACGGACAAACGGACACGGGGACAAACGGCCCCGGAGCTTCAGTTGCAGCAGCAGCAGCAGCAGCAGCAGCAGCGGCAGCAGCGGCGGCAGCAGCCAAAGCAGCGAAAGCAGCGATTTTGTTGATTCCCTCTTGATTCTCCTCTCCCCGTCCCGCTGTCCCGCACGGTCTCCCGCTCTCCCTTTCCCGCTGTCCCCTCCTCTCCCAGTCTCTCTCTCTCCCCATTCCCGGCCGGGCCATGCCCCCGGCCCGCCCCCGGCTCCGGGCGGGGCTGCCCCATCCCCGCCCCCGGCCGTCCCGCCGGGGTCTCGCCTCCGCCCGGCTCTGGCCGTGCTGGCGGTGGCGCTTCTGGGCGGGCATCGGTGCCTGGGGCTGGGGCAGCATCGCCTCCCTCTGGCTCCGCCTGGCCCGAGCCTGGCCCCGGCCCCGGCTCCTCCCGGGCCCCGCGGAGGACACACGCGGCGCGGCCGCTGCCGCCGCCTCCGCTGCGGCTTCCCCGGCCCGAGCTCCGCCGCTCGGCAGCGCGGCCGCCGCCCCCGAGCCGCCGCTGTCCCGTTGCCGGGAGCGAATGCCTGGGGAGGGCCGGCCCGGGGCGGTCGGGGGGCGCTCGGGGGCCGCTCCTGGCCCCGGGCCGAGCGCTGACAGCCGCGTCCCGCCCGCAGGGAAGGCGCAGCAGGGCCTGAAGGAGCGGTACCGGCTGGGTTCGCTGCTGGGCAGCGGCGGCTTCGGCAGCGTCTTCGCGGCCACGCGGCTCTCGGACGGCGCCCCGGTGAGCGGCGGGGCCGGCGGCGGGCGGAGGAGGAGGAGGAGGAGGAGGAGGGAGAGGAGGGGGAGGAGGAGGGATAGAAGGAAAAGGAGAAGGGGGAGGAGGAGGAGGAGGAGGAGGAGGATGGGGCTGGGGCAGGGCAGGGCAGGGCAGGGCAGGTGGCATGCTCAGCCCGCTGCTGCTCTTGGCTTGCAGGTGGCCATCAAAAGGGTGCCAAGGAACCGCGTCCGGCACTGGGGCGAGCTGGTGAGTGAGCGGGGCCAGCGGCAGAAGCTGGACCGTGCCGGGCGGGGATGAGCCGAGGCCCGGCAGGGTGGGAGCCACCAGGACACCTCGAGGGAGAGCAGGCGTGGGGCCAGCGCAGGGCACAGAGCATCCCGTGCTGGGTGAGGAGTTCCTGACCCCCAGCATGGCATCAGCCCCACTGACGGAATTGCGTTCCTCCTGCAGCCCGACGGCACCAGCGCACCCCTGGAGATCGTGCTGCTGGAGAAGGTGTCCACTGGCTTCCCCGGTGTCGTCCAGCTGCTGGAGTGGCTTGAGCTCCCCGAATACATCTTGATCGTGCTGGAACGCCCGAAGCGGTCTCAGGATCTGCACCATTTCATTCGGGCACGGGGGTTCCTGTCCGAGGAGGTGGCGCGGGATCTGTTCCGCCAGGTGCTGGAGGCCGTGCAGCACTGCACCAGCTGTGGGGTCCTGCACAGGGACATCAAACCAGGGAACATCCTGGTGGACCTGGCCACCGGGCAGGCCAAATTGATCGACTTTGGCTGTGGCACCTACCTGCAAGACACAGCCTACACTCGCTTTGCAGGTGAGCCCACGCAGGGGTGTGCTCTCGGTCCTGGCATCTCATGGCCCAACATCTCACAGCCCAAGCTGGGTGTGGCAGCGGGGATTCTCCCTTTTGCTGCCCTTCATGGCACTGAGATTTCAGCTGAGTTGCGTTTGAGCCGGGCTGGGTGGGGAGCAAGCTTCCAGCCCTGCTGGCAGCCTTTGCCCACCTCTCTGGGCAGGACTGAGGCTGGGGCTGGGGCAGCCAGCCCAACCAAAACACGGGTGGGTGGGGGTAGCAGAGAGGGGGGCCGTAAGCTGTGTCCCAGCCGGTTTGGTGTGCAGGTGAGAAAGGGCTTGGACTGCTCCACTCACCTGGTTTGTTTTGGATTCATGATGTTTTTTGGGCAGTGCAGGCAGGGAGGATGAAGGCATGGTTTTCCCAAGCACTGGGTGGGTTTTTCCTCCTCATGGTTGGGCCTTGCCAGGATTTCTGCTGCCCTCTTCCAACCCCAGTGGCTTCTTTTCCAACCCCTAGTCTGTACACAAGTCCCAGGTGCTGGCGAGAGGGCAGCGGTCACCCCGTGTGCCACTGGGGCAGCCCCCACACGCCCAAGGATGCTGGGGCCAGGCTCTGGGAGCAGCAGCATCCCCCTGATGAACCCCATCTGTATTCCACAGGAACACGGTCATACAGCCCCCCAGAATGGACCCAGTTTGGCTGGTACTACGGCAAGCCAGCTACCATCTGGTCCCTGGGCATCCTGCTGCACCAGATGGTCTGCGGGGAGCACCCTTTCAGGAGGAGCCAGAACATCAGCTGGGACCATCAGCTCTCGCTGCCACGACGGCTCTCTCAAGGTGGATCCTCATCTCTGGCCACGGGGGCAATGGCAGTGCTGGGAGACAGCAGCAGCTCGTGAGCATCCCGCCCTGGCAGCTGCTGAGGAGGTGGCACATGTCCTGCTCTCCTGCTCTCCTCCAAAACAGGGAATTGATGGGGAAGTTTAGGCCCAGCTCTGAGCACATCCAGCATGGCCTGGACACGGGAATAGTGGGGCAAAGCCAACAGGAGCCTTCTCCAGCTGACCGGCGGGTTCTGGTTTCTCTGCCCAGAGTGCCAAGATGTGATCAGGCGGTGTTTATCCATGCTGCACTCGGACAGGCCCTCGTTAGAAGAGCTGTTATGTGATCCCTGGCTGCAGGATATTGATCGGCCCTAGAAGAAGGGAGAGAGCCACAGGCACACTTTGATGCAAGGCCCTGGTAGGTTGCAGCTCCACACATGCCTTGGCAATCAGAAGCAAAGGAACCCAGACATTTTGTCCTGCTTGTGTCACTGCCCAGGGGTCATCAGATGGGGACACGCAGCCCTTGTGCTGGAGCTGAGCTGCTCTGCCCAGCACTGGTGGCCACCATCTGAGCTGGTTTTGCTTGTCCTGGTTCCCTGACAGCTCTGGGCCCTGGGCAGAACCCTGACAGCCTGGGCTCACCTCCGGGAAGGAGAAGGAGCCCCTGGAGAAGCTGTACCAGGTGGGGCTGCTGCTGCTGGGGACAGCGAGGATGACATCAAGGATGACAACCTCTTCCTCCACCTGGTCACCGGCAGCTGAGGATGATGGACTTGCATTCTGGCACCTTCTCCAAAGCCAGGCTCCACAGGAAATTTGCAGGTGAGTCCACACGCAGGGGGATGCTCCCAGATTTGGGCATTGCACAGTCTGGCCAGGAACCAAAGGTTCCCCCTTTGCTGGGGCGGATGCAGCTGATCCTTCAGTCGGCTGCCAGGCTGCTTTTGGCAGGGCTGGGGGATGGGCTGGGGTGGTGATGAAATGGGAGTGGGCTCCTGGCCCTGCCAACAGCCCCCAGCACCCACCGTGCCCCGGGCTGGGGCTGAGGCTGGGGCTGGGGCAGCCAGCCCGACACAAACAAACCCCCATGGTGGGAGCAGAGGTGGGACTCCAGAACCTGTGCAGGGGCTGCTTTGCTCTGCAGGCAAGGAAGGGCTTGGGCTGCTCCACTGCCCCTGTTTGCTTTGGGATCACCGTTATTTTGGGGGGCAGTGCAGGGGGGAAGGGAGAGAGCCTGGGCTTCCCTCACCTGTGGGTGGGTTTTTCCCTGGCATGCAGGGGTTGGGCCTTCCTCAAGTCCCTGACAGTAATATGATTTTTGACCTTTTTTCTTGTTCCCCTTTTTGTCTGTAATCTATTTTCAAAATTTTGTTGTGTGTTTTTCTAGAGGAAGTGTTCCAGGTGGGGTCCAGTCTGGATGGGGAAGTGCTTGGGAGCAGCTGTGGTGTGGATGGGCCGTGCCCTTGGAGAAGGATGAGGACATCGTTTGGGACCAGCTTTTCTTCCAGCAGGGGATGGCATCAGGTGGGTCCCGTCTGCTTGGCATGGTGGGATCAGAGTTTGGGGAGATGGCAGCGAGCACAGGAGCATCCTGCTCTGGGCAGCTGCTGAGGGCTGGATGTGCCGTGGGCGGCTGCAGGCTGGGCACATGTCCTGCCCTCCTGCTCTGCTCCCAAAGGCAGCAGGGATGGGCAGCTCTGGGCACAGCTCTGGGCACGGCCAGCATGGCCTGGGCACCGCGGGCGGCTGGGACAAGGGGACAGGAGCCTTCAGCTGACGGGCGCTTTCTGGTTTCTCTCCTTGCAGCCGGGCTCTGCGGGTGCTGAGGCTGCTCTGGGCTCTGCCAGGGCTCTGCTGGAGCTCAGCACCGGGCCGCAATCAGCCAAAGAAGAAATGGGGTGACCTGCAGCACAGACCTGCTGGAGCATTTCAGCAACACAGCTCAAGTGTGCAGAGTGTACGCCTCCCAGGGAAAACATGCCACCACCCCAGAATAAACTTGTTCAATAGCTTCTGAAATGAAATCAATCTGGGATGACCCCAAATGACATTTTGCAGCTTGCTCAAGCTGTAGCTCAGTCTTTCTCTGAACAGTTCTCTCCTCCACCTGCCTTGTACTTCCCAACTGCTCCCTCTTTTCCCCCAGTGAGTTCCCAGCCCATGGAAGTCTCCATCACACTGTTGCCTTCCTTGGTGCCCCTCACCACGAGGAAGGCTGAGCCCCAGGCTTAGGGACTCATCCTGTCACTGGCTGAGGAGCAGCAATGTCTCAGAGGTCCAGTGGGATTTTAGTGTCATTCAGAGCTGCTCTCCAGCCCTCAGCTCTCCTCACTGCTCAGTTCCCACTCCCTTGTCCTCGTCCTTGTAGCAGGAGGAGCTCTGTGAATCCCCTTGAGCCTCCCCACTCTTCCCAGCCCACGCACCCACCTCAGTTAGGCTGAAGCTGCAGCTTCTCTGTCTCCTGTGGCACACCAGTCCAGTCCCCTGTGCGGGGAGCCCCAGCCCCAGAGCACAGCACTCAGCAGTGCACTCCGGGCTGGAGCAGCTCCCTCCCAGCCCCAGCCCAGGGACCCCTCCAGCCCCAGGGACTGGGGCACGGTCAGCACCCGCTGCTGCAGCCACCGCTTCTGCTGGCCCAGACAGCAACACCCAAACTGGGCTGATCCCGAGGGAGCACCAGCAGGACCTGGATCTGATCCCTGACTCTGGGGCAGGCCTGGACAAATGACCCCAGCAGCAGCAGCACGTGGAGCTGACTTTCAGCACAACCCCTGCCACTCTTCCCTCCCGTGTGCAGCGGTGTCACAGCAGCCTGAGGCACCTGGGAGCCCCCAGGGCCAGCAGGGACTTGAGATGGCAGCCCTGGGCTCCTGGAGCTTGTGCAAGGAACAGAGCTGGGGGACTCCCTGTCCATGGGGAGCTTCCAGATGGAAAAGGCTGCTGCGCCCAGGCAGCTCCAAGGGCAGAGAAAGGAGGGTCTCGACCCCTGGATCTGCGCCAGTCCCACAGTCCTGGGCAGCAGCCACCGAGCCCTGGGGGAGCAGAGGGCACAGCAAGAGGGACAAAAGCAGGCAAGGTCAGAGACTGGAGAGAGCCAGACCCGGCAGCAGGAACAGCTGCTCCATTGCACTCTTGGAGAAAGCTCTTGGCTGGTTCAAAGCGCTGAAAGGCGTGCAGGGCAGAGAGGAGGCCACCCCAAACACTGCTCCTGTTTCCACAGCCTCCCCTCTCCGTGTCCCAGAAGGAATTGGATGGACTGTGTTCTTCTCCCCATGTCGTCCGGTTCAGCACGAGCAGCTGAGCACCAGGAGCTGAAGGAGCTGAAGCCTCAGGCCACAAGAGCTGGGCCTGAGGAGACTTTGTGAGCAAATGAATGCTGCTAACATGGACCTGGCTGAATGCAGCAGATGGAATCATGGAATCACAGAATCCTTTCTGTTGGAAAAGACCTCTGAGCTCATCCAGTCCAGCCGGTCACCCAGCAGTGTCAAGCCCAGCACTAAACCACGTCCCTGAAGTGCCAAGGCCTGGACAACAGCCCTGAGTGAGGCCCTGAGCCAAAGGTGGCCTCTGGATGAACCTTCCAACCAAAGGTTATCTTTGTATCTGCTCACTAATGAAATATGCATGGTCATTAGCGCTGTGATAGATGTATCCACTCATTAGTGAAACATGGATTGACCTTTCTGTGTTTAGAAGCCAGACAAGGCCATGAAATCTGACATCTGGCCTTGTCTGGGGCTGAATGGGCAAAGTCACCTCCCTTGGTTCCTCTTGGGCCCTGGCCAGGCTTTGGGAGGAACCCAGGAGGAAGATGAAACCAGATGTTCCCGCACCAGCAGCGCTGTCAGTTTGTTCATTCAGCGCTGTCAGAGCTGGGCCCTCTCCCAGCGAGGCTGGAGCCTCACCTGTGGCTGGAGGCACCTGCAGGAATTCCCAGTGTCCAGGAGTGGCTCTGCAGCCCTTGGCTGGGACAGCTTCCCCAGCTGCTGTGTGGATCTGGGGCATGGTAAAGCCTGAGGGTAACTGCTGCTGGATCTTTCTTAATCACTGCTGCAATCTTTGGTGCTGCTGGCTGGGTGCATTGCTGAGCTGCTCCTTTTGTGATTCTTTGCTGCTTTGAGCTACAGTCAATGACACTGAGTCCTTCAGTTGGTGTCTGTGTCTTTGGTGCTGACCCTGCCCACTGGGGAAACAAAACTGGCACAGCCTGGCCAGATCACAACAAAATGTCACTTTTTAAATGTAAATGTGAGGAATCAGTCCCATCAGAAATTCCCAGATGGGAAGCCCTTCCCTGGAGTTCCCTGGCTCTGGAGTGGGCTGAGGTCAGAGCACTGGTGTCAGCAGTGGGGCACTCTGTTAAAAGAGGCTGAACCCCTGGATGTCTTCAAATGCATCCAAAAATTGCATGTGGAAGAAGGAAAAGAATTGTGGGTTTGGGAATATGTGGGTGAAGTTTGTAAATGGCACATTGGAAACAGCACCAACAGAAGGAAAAATTGCTTTTGGAATGCTCCCACATGGAGGGACAGAGGAAGGTTAAAACTTGAGCTCAGGTTCATTTGTGCAAGTGAAATATAATATTATTATTATCATCATTAATAACAGTTATATAAAAAAAGAACATGATTATACATTTTTTTCAGATAGAATTAAAAATTGATAATGTGAAATAAGGCTGACAATGCTAATATGTCACCTTTGGCTGCTCACTGTGACACTGAATACCCTACAGAAAAGGACTGGCCAAGACCCAAATGTCACAATAGAACTTTGTGAATTGTGTATAATGAATAAGGGAGGAAGGGATGATGTGGAAACCCAGGACACCGGGAGGATTTCTCTGTCTGCTCTGGGGTGTCCTGACCCCCAGGGGAGCACTGACTTTGACCCTCATTCATGGAGAAAACTTCCAAAGCCTCAAGGTAAACTAGAAGCCACAAAAGTGTGAAATAGATTGTAGAGATTGTAGAGAGGAGTTTAGTATGTCACATGGGTAAGAAATTTAAGCTTTAGGATTTTTAGTATGTTATAGATGGATTCAAGATTGTTATAAATGAATGCTCCAATTTATTAATTAAAGAAAATTTATTAAATTGTCCAAATATAAATTTAGAGAATAACAACGAAAAGCCACTATCAAAAAAAGGTCAGTGCCGAGCCCGGGATCGGCGCTGGGTGAGACACAGGTTTGACCACTAGAGCATAGGGTCCCCTATGTTCACCCCGACTGTTCTGTCCAAGTGATTTATATATGGTTTTTCTTGCCTGAGGCAAAGTCTCTTTCTTCTTTTCTGGGCTGCACCTATTCATGTGGAGTTCCTTCACTGTGGCAAGTTGAACAGAACCCGTCCGATCGATCGTGCTCCTGGAGTTCGGTATTCAGATGTATCTCCCTGATGGTTCTGGTTATCTCACTCTCAACTACTTACAGCGTGTTTCTCGTTGGGCGTTCCAAACATGTACATGTCACTTAGGGCGTGTAAGTGGCGCCATTGTGTTCAGCTGGATAAGATATACAGAAGTTTATTACATACAACAACTTGCAGAGTAAAATCTCGGACACTTTGTTATATATGGGATTTGACGCAGAAAAAGGGAATTAGAGAAAGGGAATTAGCTCATAAAATGAGAAAAAGACGAGAATGGAGATGCGTGAGGGAAAGAGAATGAAGAGAGAAACAAAAAGATTAGCATATAGAATAGCATGGTAGGTTAGTGAACAAAGTTTGGAATAGCAACAGCAAACCGTTTTACCAGCTCAAATGTGCAGCTACCAATAAAACAAAAGCAGCCAGCAAAGCAGTTCAGTAATGTTTTACTTTCTGAATGTCCAGAGGGATTCAGCAAATCAGTACAAACATTCTGAAATACCTTGGCTAATGCTGGAGAATAGGAGGGGAACAGAAGCCCCGTGTTTTAAAAATCCTGCACTGGGACATTGAGCAGTCACTGTGGTGGTGAGATGGTTTCTCCTTGAAGCTGATGAGGGACAAAGCAAACCTCCAGCCAGCCACCCTGCTGAGAGCTTGGCAGTAAAGAGCCTGCAGCCAAGTAGGTGCTTTTCATCAGAAGAATTCAAAATAGTGTGCCAATATCCAAACCTGACCACTGATTGGTTTGACCCAACTTCCTGAAAAAATTCATTTCCATGTCAAACCACGACAAATATGTAAAATGTAACATAAGACACTTGAAAAATGATGAATGCCAAATGATCTGAGTATTAGATCTTTCCTCAAAGAGAATCCTTTTTGCTAACATCTACATGCCAGGAGCTGCAGTGTAGCACCAGGGAGACAAAGGAACCCACCAGTGCTGAAAAGCACCCATCTCCGAGCCGGCCACGTCCATTCGTTTGCAAATTAGGTCCTTTTCTCCCTGCTGCCAGCTGCGGGTTTGAAATACTGTGAAGCAACCTTCCCGTCCTTGGTGGGGTGCTTAAAAAAACTTACAGAATATTTCTTATCAATATAACATTTTTCATACATCTATTTCTCACAAGCACGAATTATCTAAAATACACATAACAATTCCATGATTCCATCTGCTGCATTCAGCCAGGTCCATGTTAGCAGCATTCATTTGCTCAGAAAGTCTCCTCAGGCCCAGCTCTTGTGGCCTGAGGCTTTAGCTCCTTCAGCTCCTGGTGCTCAGCTGCTCGTGCTGAACCGGACGACTCGGGGAGAAGAACACAGTCCATCCAATTCCTTCTGGGACACGGAGAGGGGAGGCTGTGGAAACAGGAGCAGTGTTTGCTGTGGCCTCCTCTCTGCCCTGCACGCCTTTCAGCGCTTGGAACCAGCCAAGAGCTTTCTCCAAGAGTGCAATGGAGCAGCTGCTCCTGCTGCCGGGTCTGGCTCTCTCCAGTCTCTGACCTTGCCTGCTTTTGTCCCTCTTGCTGTGCCCTCTGCTCCCCCAGGGCTCGGTGGCTGCTGCCCAGGACTGTGGGACTGGCACGGATCCTGTGGTCGAGACCCTCCTTTCTCTGCCCTTGGAGCTGCCTGGGCACAGCAGCCTTTTCCATCTGGAAGCTGCCCATGGACAGGGAGTCCCCAGCTCCGTTCCTTGCACAACCTCCAGGAGCCCAGGGCTGCCTTCTCAAGTCCCTGCTGGCCCTGGGGGCTCCCAGGTGGGCACAAGTGGGGCAGCAGAGCCAGCAGGGAGCCTGCGAGTCTCTTCCAGCCCTGTCTGCTCAGAGTTTGGGCCTTGGAGCCTCAGGTGGCCAAAGGCAGCTGCTGCTGGTCCCTCTGTGTGCCCCCGTGTCCAGCAGTGCTGCTCCATCCGTCTGTGCCCAGCCACGGGGAAAAGCCTCAGCCCTGCAGGGCCCGGAGCTGCCGGGCTCTGCCTGAGCAGCTCAGCCAGAGGGAAGGGAGCTGCTCCCCACGGGAACCAGAAGCCAAGGGCTGGAGCACCTCGTTCTGGGACAGAGCCCAAATTCTGTGAGGGAGTAACAGAGTTATTCACGTGCACTGGTGTGTCAGCTCTGCAGGTGCTGTGCCTGCAAACACATGGCTCGAGGTGTGCAAAAGTATTCTGCAACTCTTGGCTGGAGCAGGATGTGAGCAGTGCTGAACTCCAGCTTAGACCAAAGCAAACACTTGACACCTCTGCTCATATCTGCTAGATTTTTTACATCAGGGTATCCAGAGAGAAGTAAACAGAGGAGTAAATATTTTCATTGTTTATCAGAAATGTATCCCATTTTGCTGAACATTTCTTTTTCAGAATGTGTTATCTTCTTAAAAAGAAAAAGAAAAAAGAAAAAAACCCGAGAAAAATATTAAAGAGAAAAAAAAAGAAACAAATGTGTAGTGAAATCTTCTTGAACTTTGGATTAAGAGGTAACTGATCTTTTTAAAAGGAGAACTCATTTAATTTGTGCATGTTCTGATGCCTGGATCCATCTTACGGACTGACATCAGCATCCATTTTAAAGACTTTGGGTTTTGTTTCCAATATTAAGATTTTTTTTTTAATTGGAGTTGAAGCAATAGGAGGATGAGAGATGGATTGTGCACAACTGTTTCTTGAGGGCAAAAATATTGCAGTTTGAAACCTGGACCTAAAGTATTGAAAATGAAACTTACAAATCCCAGTGCATTGTGTGACAGCAGCTTTTCCTATAGGATGTGCAGCATCACAAAGACTTCATCAGTGGGGTTGGGAGGGCTTGGAGCTTTGTCCTGTGCCACTCTGGGATGTCATGAACCAGGACTTCACCTGCCACCAGCCCAGGTCACCCTCTGCCACCGCAGCTCCTTGGGCCTTGTGTCCCCAAAGCAGACACAAAGTGTTTCTGCTGCTCCCCCTTTGCACAAACCCACAGAGAGCTGGGATTTTTCCAAGGCTCGTGTCTCCATTGGGCCATATTCCCAAAGAACCAGCAGCACATCCTGATGAATACGGCGAGTTACGTGGATGGTTGTCAGCTCCACTTCCTGCCTAGAAATCCTGAAACTGCTTCTAAATGCTGCTCCTTCAGCTCCTGGACACCTTCTCACACAGAGCTGGGAAAAAAATCCCCTGGCCACCGGCTAAAAGGTGAGTTATGCCCAAGTTAGAGCTCTGTGGGAAATCTCTGTCCCTCCCTGATGTTTTAATGTATCTGTACATGGGGGTGTGCATGGATGCGTCTTGTATACAAAGGAAGGAGCGTGCAAGCAACGGGACTGACACTTTCAGTGTCCATGCTATTCCATACCCATGGGCACAGAGACACTATGGAAACCCTGGCACAGACAGAGCCTTCTGTCCATGGGTACAGAGACATCCAAGAGCCCCTGGCACACACAGAGCCTTCTGTCCATGGGTACAGAGACATCCAAGAGCCCCTGGCACACACAGAGCCTTCTGTCCATGGGTACAGAGACATCCAAGAGCCCCTGGCACACACAGAGCCTTCTGTCCATGGGTACAGAGACATCCAAGAGCCCCTGGCACACACACAGCCCTGGCACACACAGGCCTGGCAGCACAGGTGGCTTTCCCCACAGGCTGCAGGAGATGAGAACACAACATTTGCCAACACTGACTGCAAGCCACAGCTCTGGGTGCTCCCCGTGAACCTCAGCTCTGGGACCACTGTCTGCCCCAAGCTTCAGGGGCTGCAGTGGGAGCCCGGCTGGGCTCTGCCCTGGGGCCATCCTGCAGGGACAGCTGCAAACAGGGAGCATTCCCTTGCCACAAACAGCCAAGCCAGGGCTGCAGGGCAGCTGCTCCAGCCCAGACTGCACTGCTGAGTGCTGTGCTCTGGGGCTGGGGCTCCCCGCACAGGGGACTGGACTGGTGTGCCACAGGAGACAGAGAAGCTGCAGCTTCAGCCTAACTGAGGTGGGTGCGTGGGCTGGGAAGAGTGGGGAGGCTCAAGGGGATCACAGAGCTCATCCTGCTGCAAGGACGAGGAAAAGGGAGTGGGAACTCAGCAGTGAGGAGAGCTGAGGGCTGGAGAGCAGCTCTGAATGACACTAAAATCCCACTGGACCTCTGAGACATTGCTGCTCCTCAGCCAGTGACAGGATGAGTCCCTAAGCCTGGGGCGCAGCCTTCCTCGTGGTGAGGGGCATCAAGGAAGGCAACAGTGTGATGGAGACTGCCATGGGCTGGGAACTCACTGGGGGAAAAGAGGGAGCAGTTGGGAAGTAAAAGGCAGGTGGAGGAGAGAACTGTTCAGAGAAAGATTGAGCTACAGCTTGAGCAGGCTGCAAAATGTCATTTGGGGTCATCCCAGATTGATTTCATTTCAGAAGCTATTGAACAAGTTTATTTTGGGGTGGTGTCATGTTTTCCTTGGGAGATGTGTACACTCTGCACACTTGAGCTGTGTTGCTGAAATGCTCCAGCAGGTCTGTGCTGCAGGTCACCCCATTTCTTCTTTGGCTGATTGCGGCCCGGTGCTGAGCTCCAGCAGAGCCCTGGCAGAGCCCAGAGCAGCCTCAGCACCCGCAGAGCCCAGCTGCAAGGAGAGAAACCAGAGAGCGCCCGTCAGCTGAAGGCTCCTGTCCCCTTGTCCCAGCCGCCCGCGGTGCCCGGGCCATGCTGGCCGTGCCCAGAGCTGTGCCCAGAGCTGCCCATCCCTGCTGCCTGTGGGAGCAGAGCAGGAGGGCAGGACATGTGCCCAGCCTGCAGCCGGCCACGGCACATCCAGCCCTCAGCAGCTGCCCAGAGCAGGATGCTCCTGTGCTCGCTGCCATCTCCCCAAAGCTCTGATCCCACCATGCCAAGCAGACGGGACCCACCTGACGCCATCCCCCGCTGGAAGAAAAGCTGGTCCCAAACGATGTCCTCAGCCTTCTCCAAGGGCACGGCCCATCCACGCCACAGCTGCTCCCAAGCACTTCCCCATCCAGACTGGACCCCAGCTAGAATGCTTCCTCTAGAAAAACACACAACAAATTATTGAAAATAGATTACAGACAAAAAGGGGAACAAGAAAAAAGGTCAAAAATCATATTACTGTCAGGGACTTGAGGAAGGCCCAACCCCTGCATGCCAGGGAAAAACCCACCCACAGGTAAGGGAAGCCCAGGCTTTCTCCCTTCCTCCCTGCACTGCCCCCCAAAATAATGGTGACCCCAAAGCAAACAGGGGCAGTGGAGCAGCCCAAGCCCTTCCTTGCCTGCAGAGCAAAGCAGCCCCTGCACAGGTTCTGGAGTCCCACCTCTGCTCCCACCATGGGGGTTTGTTTGTGTCGGGCTGGCTGCCCCAGCCCCAGCCCCAGCCCCAGCCCGGGGCACGGTGGGTGCTGGGGCTGTTGGCAGGGCCAGGAGCCCACTCCCATTTCATCACCACCCCAGCCCATCCCCCAGCCCTGCCAAAAGCAGCCTGGCAGCCGACTGAAGGATCAGCTGCATCCGCCCCAGCAAAGGGGGAACCTTTGGTTCCTGGCCAGGCTGTGCAATGCCCAAATCTGGGAGCATCCCCCTGCGTGTGGACTCACCTGCAAATTTCCTGTGGAGCCTGGCTTTGGAGAAGGTGCCAGAATCGAAGTCCATCATCCTCAGCTGCCGGTGACCAGGTGGAGGAAGAGGTTGTCATCCTTGATGTCGTCCTCGCTGTCCCCAGCAGCAGCAGCCCCACCTGGTACAGCTCCTCCAGGGGCTCCTTCTCCTTCCCTGGGGGTGAGCCCAGGCTGTCTGGGTTCTGCCCAGGGCCCCAGCTGTCAGGGAACCAGACAAGCAAACCAGCTCAGATGGCAGCCACCAGTGCTGGGCAGAGCAGCTCAGCTCCAGCAGAAGGGCTGCGTGTTCCCATCTGATGACCCCTGGGCAGTGACACAGGCAGGACAAAATGTCTGGGTTCCTTTGCTTCTGATTGCCAAGGCATGTGTGGAGCTGCAACTTACCAGGGCCTTGCATCAAAGTGTGCCTGTGGCTCTCTCCCTTCTTCTAGGGCCGATCAATATCCTGCAGCCAGGGATCACATAACAGCTCTTCCAACGAGGGCCTGTCCGAGTGCAGCATGGATAAACACCGCCTGATCAGATCTTGGCACTCTGGGCAGAGAAACCAGAACCCGCCGGTCAGCTGGAGAAGGCTCCTGTTGGCTTTGCCCCACTATTCCCATGCCCAGGCCACGCTGGATGTGCTCAGAGCTGGGCCTAAACTTCCCCATCAATTCCCTGTTTTGGAGGAGAGCAGGAGAGCAGGACATGTGCCACCTCCTCAGCAGCTGCCAGAGCGGGATGCTCACGAGCTGCTGCTGTCTCCCAGCACTGGCATTGCCCCCGTGGCCAGAGATGAGGATCCACCTTGAGAGAGCCATTGTGGCAGCGAGAGCTGATGGTCCCAGCTGATGTTCTGGCTCCTCCTGAAAGGGTGCTCCCCGCAGACCATCTGGTGCAGCAGGATGCCCAGGGACCAGATGGTAGCTGGCTTGCCGTAGTAAAATCCAAAGTGGATCCATTCTGGGGGCCTGTATGACCGTGTTCCTGTGGAATACAGATGGGGTTCATCAGGGGGATGCTGCTGCTCCCAGAGCCTGGCCCCAGCATCCCTGGGCGTGTGGGGGCTGCCCCAGTGGCACACGGGGTGACTGCTGCCCTCTCGCCAGCACCTGGGACTTGTGTACAGACTCGGGGTAGGAAAAGAAGCCACTGGGGTTGGAAGAGGGCAGCAGAAGTCCTGGCAAGGCCCGACCATGAGGAGGAAAAACCCACCCAGTGCTTGGGAAAACCATGCCTTCATCCTCCCTGCCTGCACTGCCCAAAAACATCATGAATCCAAAACAAACCAGGTGAGTGGAGCAGTCCAAGCCCTTTCGCACCTGCACACCAAACCGGCTGGGACACAGGTTACGGCCCCCCTCTCTGCTACCCCCACCCACCCGTGTTTTTGTTGGGCCCTAGCCCCAGCCCCAGCCCCAGTCTTGGGCAGAGTGGTGGGCAAAGGCTGCCAGCAGGGCTGGAAGCTGGCTCCCCACCCAGCCCTGCTCAAATGCAACTCAGCTGAAATCTCAGTGCCATGAAGGGCAGCAAAAGGGAGAATCCCCGCTGCCACACCCAGCTTGGGCTGTGAGATGTTGGACCATGAGATGCCAGGACCGAGACCACACCCCTGCATGGGCTCACCTGCAAAGCGAGTGTAGGCTGTGTCTTGCAGGTAGGTGCCACAGCCAAAGTCGATCAATTTGGCCTGCCCAGTGGCCAGGTCAACCAGGATGTTCCCTGGTTTGATGTCCCTGTGCAGGACCCCGCAGCTGGTGCAGTGCTGCACGGCCTCCAGCACCTGGCGGAACAGATCCCGCGCCACCTCCTCGGACAGGAACCCCCGTGCCCGAATGAAATGGTGCAGGTCCTGAGAGCACTCTGGGCGTTCCAGCACGATCAAGATGTCGTTGGGGAGCTCAAGCCACTCCAGCAGCTGGACGACACCGGGGAAGCCAGTGGAGACCTTCTCCAGCAGCACGATCTCCAGGGGTGCGCTGGTGCCGTCGGGCTGCAGGAGGAACGCAATTCCGTCAGTGGGGCTGATGCCATGCCGGGGGTCAGGAACTCCTCACCCAGCCCGGGATGCTCTTCGCCCTGCGCTGGCCCCACGCCCACTCTCCCTCGAGGTGTCCTGGTGGCTCCCACCCTGCCGGGCCTCGGCTCATCCCCGCCCGGCACGGCCCGGCTTCTGCCGCTGGCCCCGCTCACTCACCAGCTCGCCCCAGTGCCGGACGCGGTTCCTTGGCACCCTTTTGATGGCCACCTGCAAGCCAAGAGCAGCAGCAGGCTGAGCTCACCACCCACCCTGCGCAGCCCCAGCTCCATCGCCATCCTCCTCCCCCTTCTCCTCCTCCCCCTCCTCCTCCGCCCCCTCCTCCTCCGCCCGCCGCCGGCCCCGCCGCTCACCGGGGCGCCGTCCGAGAGCCGCGTGGCCGCGAAGACGCTGCCGAAGCCGCCGCTGCCCAGCAGCGAACCCAGCCGGTACCGCTCCTGCAGGGCCTCCTGCGCCTTCCCTGCGGGCGGGACGCGGCTGTCAGCGCTCGGCCCGGGGCCAGGAGCGGCCCCCGAGCGCCCCCCGACCGCCCCGGGCCGGCCCTCCCCAGGCGTTCGCTCCCGGCAACGGGACAGCGGCGGCTCGGGGGCGGCGGCCGCGCTGCCGAGCGGCGGAGCTCGGGCCGGGGAAGCCGCAGCGGAGGCGGCGGCAGCGGCCGCGCCGCGTGTGTCCTCCGCGGGGCCCGGGAGGAGCCGGGGCCGGGGCCAGGCTCGGGCCAGGCGGAGCCAGAGCGAGGCGATGCCGCCCCAGGCGCAGGCACCGATGCCCGCCCAGAAGCGCCACCGCCAGCACGGCCAGAGCCGGGCGGAGGCGAGACCCCGGCGGGGCGGCCGGGGGCGGGGATGGGGCAGCCCCGCCCGGAGCCGGGGGCGGGCCGGGGGCATGGCCCAGCCGGGAATGGGGAGAGAGACAGACTGGGAGAGGAGGGGACAGCGGGAAAGGGAGAGCGGGAGACGGTGCAGGACGGCGGGACAGGGAGAGGAGTAACAAGAGGGAATCAACAAAATCGCTGCTTTCGCTGCTTTGGCTGCTGCCGCCGCTGCTGCTGCTGCTGCTGCTGCTGCTGCTGCTGCTGCAACTGAAGCTCCGGGGCCGTTTGTCCCCGGGGCCGTTTGTCCGTTGCCCGCTCGGCCCTGCGCCCAGCCCCCCGCTCCCCGGGGGCAGCCCCTGAGCCTGAACACGGGAACTTTGCTGTGTTCAGCCCAGATCCAGAGTCTGGACTCCTGCACAGCGGCACAGAAATCCTCTTGGTCGCTGCTGTGCATTGTCCCTGCTGAGGGTCAAACACTATTGGAGCACATTCCCTCAATGTAGAATTTGTGCCTGACCCAAGCACTGCACTTAGTCTCCAGCACTGCTTTCCAAATAAACCAGGGGAAGGCAAACTGTGTGTAGCTTCTGGTATTTTACAGTGTCTCAAACTTGCCATGTCATGGATCTTAGAGGTGAGATCCAGTTGGATTAATGGGATGGAGAAGCAGTGCAAGATGGAAAAGGGGAGCATAAAAATAAACAGAGGAAAACATCTTGGATTGTTTCTTTCTATTTTCATTTCATTTCCTAAAAGCTCATTCAGTTTTCCCAGAATCTTCTCCACAGTCCTGTTTGCTCTTTCCAAGAACCTTTCCTGGAGAACGAGGTGCAGCTCCTGTCACAAGATGTGCCACCAGCTGCAGCTTCTCTTGGCTTTCCAAACCGTGAGTGCAGCATGACTCTTACAGCAAAGCAGGACTAATATTAGAAAAACTTGACAGCTTGTTCTTTCTTTTCCTTGTGGGCTGGGCAGTTGTGCCATTGGTAAGGTTTTCATTGTTACTCTTCTGCCCTAAGAAACCATGACGGGGTACTGGGAATTGTCAGGGAATGCAAGCCTGACTGAATGCAGAGAAAGAATCTGCAGAGCCTGCAGCCAGAAATGGAGAGCTGTGGGATAATCATTCCAACATCCCCATGGGCATCTTGAAAGTGATGTAGAAGATGAAAATGGGCTGACAGAGGGAGTTTGTTTCTGTGTTCACTTTAGATGCTTCTACATCTCATGCACTGATATAATTCAAGAGTTCAATCAATCAATGACAAGCACCAGAACAAGCTGGACCTCTCAGGAGATGACTGAAAGAATCTGAAAAGGAGCAATGCAGGCAATGACGTGGTGATCTTTGTCTGTAAGAATGGTCATTTTTTCCTAATAATTTTCAGTCCACTCCCTCCACTTTTGTCCTTCCTAACAAGGCTATTTTAATCCCAGATTCCCCATGAAATGGGAACCCGGAGCTTGTGGAAGTGCCTGAAAAATGCCCTGCTTCTCTGCAGGGACACTGAGGCTGAAACAGGAACCGGAGCCCTCTCTGGGGAAGCCTCCTCCGAGCTGGAATGTGTGCCGTGCTGGGAGAGGATCAGGAGGGGGAGAACGCTGGGCGATGTGAGGCAGGAGCAGGAGGTTTGGGCCGCAGGACATTCCGTCTGCGCCGCTGCCCCGCAATGGGTGGCCGTGCCCGGGGCTCTGGGCCTGGCCCCGCGTGCGCTGAGCTCCCAACACTGCGGGAGCTCCCCGGGCTGGGCTCAGGTTCCCACTGGGACTGGGCAGCAGGCTGGGCTCCACTGGGATCAGCAGCGGCTGGAAATACCTCTGGGCATCTCCATTTTCTGCTGCTGCTCGGAAGAAACAATGAAGTGTGTCGAGAAGTTCTGGTTTCTCTTTCTCCTGGTGGAATTTTCATTGTATTTGACACTCCAGAGGCAATTTCTGTGATGGCCTCTGTCAGCTGATTCTAGTTCAGCAGCAGCAGCAGCAGCAACAGAGCTGTGTTTGAGCACTGCAGATGTGGCCTGTGTGGCTTTAATTCTCCGTGACTTAGTGCTCAGGGACTTGAGAGCATTTCAAGATCTGCTAATCATGATTCCTGTGACAAAAAGTCTGAGTGTCAATGAGGAGCTGTGCTCTCAGTGGCTTTAAATGAACTAAAGAATCTCCCAGGAAAGTTTTCACCAGAAATCCTCCTTTTGTTCCCTCCTCTGAAGCTGCAGCAGCAATGTCTGTGTGCAGAGATGGGGGCAGATCAGGACTGGCACAGAAGCCCTGATCCTGCTGGCCACACCATTCCTGATCCAGGCCAGGAACCATTGGCCTTCTTGGCCACCTGGGCACACTGCTGGCTCATGTCCAGCCTGCTGTCCATCAGTCCCTGCAGGTCCCTTTCTGCCTGGCTGCTGTCCAGCCACTCTGTCCCCAGCCTGTAGTGCTGCAGGGGTTGTTGTGGCCAAAGTGCAGGACCCGGCACTTGGACTTGTTAAACCTCACCTTGTTGGATTTGGTTCCTGGATCCAGCCCGTCCAGGTCCCTCTGCAGAGCCCTCCTATCCTCCAGCACATCCACACCCACACCCAGCTTGGTGTCATCTGCAAATTTGCTGATGCTGGACTCAATCCCCTCATGCAGATCATCCATGCAGGCATTGAAATCCACGCTGGCTGGCTCTGATCCCTCAGCCATCCTGTGGGTGCCCTGTGATGGCACTCAGGGTGATCTGTTCCAGAACCTTGCCGGGCACCGAGGTCAGGCTGACAGGCCTGGAGCTCCCCAGATCCTCCTTCCAGCCCTTCTTGGGGATGGGCTCACACTGGCACCTCCAGTGCTCTGGGACCTCCCTGGTGAGCCAGGACTGATGGTAAATGATGGAGAGCAGCTTGGGGAGCTCATCCACCAGCTCCCTCATCCCCCTAGGATGGATCCCATCTGATCCCATACACCTGTGAGCATCTGAGTGGCCCAACAGGTCCCCAGCTGCTTCCTCCTGGATTCCAGAGGCCTGTTCTGCTCCCTGTGCCCATCTACCAGCTCAGGAGAACTCTTGTCCTGAGGACATCCTGTCCTAATATTGAAAATTGATACAAACAAGGTGTTAAGTAGCTTGGACTTTTCCTTATCTTTAGTTCCTATATTCTCCACTGCATCCAATAAAGAGTAGGGGTTCAACTTATTCCACATTTTGCCATTAATTTATTCATAGACACATTTGTATTGTTTTTCACAGAAGTGGCCAGGTTAATCTCTAATTGAGGTTACACCTCTTTCTTTTTTTTTTTTTTTTACTGCATGACCTGACAACATCCTTAAACACTTGCTAAGTTGCCTGACCTTCTGTCCAAAGTTAATGCACCCTCTTTTTTCCCTTAAGTTCACACAAAAGCTCCACGGGCAGCCAGGGCAGTCATTTTCCTCACCAGTTCATCTTTGGCCACACTGGGACAGGCTGCTCCTTCCCCCTTAAGATTACTTTCTTGAAATGTGTGCATCCTCCCTGGACCCCTTTGTTTTTAAGGGTAATTTCCCATTAAAAATCAGAACCTGATTCGGTACTCCCCAAATCTCCATCCTAAATAGGCCAATGTCTGCCCTTCCTAATTCCAGTGTGGAAGTTTTGTTGCTGCCCCTCCTTCTTTCACAGATCATTGAAAACTTGATTATTTCATGGTCACTGTGCCCCAGGCAGCCTCCGACCCCCACATCTGCCACCAGCCCTTCTCTGTTTGTGAGCAGCAGGGGACAGAGCTTTCCTTGGGAGAGGGAGTGTTATCAAAAATTCGGTAAAACAGAAATCTCCTTCACACCAATGCAGCATTAAGAAGCAGCATTCTTTATTCAGCCGGGTGCACGGGGGATAGCTCCTCCCAAAGCCGAGCATGCTGAGTGCAGGAAAGTTTCTGTTCATATTCTGTATTTTGCACACATATTCACTGATTGTCCTGGACTAAACAAACATCTGATAATCATTTCCCCAGAATCATTAACATATTTCCCCTCCCCTTTACCCATGCGTTCTTCTGTCCTGGGGGTCTCTCTGGTGGTCCCTGGTGGTCGTGGACCCCAATGTTCCAGTGGGCCTGGCTGAGCTGGCAGGACACTGAGGCTGGTGAACTTCCAGTTCCCCTTCTGACACAATGGGCATTGTGTGGTTTCCATAGGCCTGGGGTTTTGGAGAACAAGCTCCAGGTGTCAGCTCACCTGGTGGAGACAATTTATCATCTGGTAACATGAGGTCACAGAGTGATCTATGACATCACAGAGTGGGTTATGTGAGGTTATCGAGCAGCTATGAGATCATCTGCTTCTGTGACATCTCAGAGCAGTCTGTGACATCACAAAGGGGCTGTGTGACATTCCAGGAGGGCTGTGTGAGGTCACTGGGTTGGTCACTCCGCCCCAGCTCCCCCTCACAGTTTCTCCCAACAAGTCTAATGCTGTTCATGCCCAGCAGGGTCCCTGTCTCCCGGTATCCCCCCTGTCCACCTGGAGCCACAGCCCCCACCAAAGGATGTTCCACAGGATCCACCCCAGAGCCTGACATGGGGAAAAGGGGCCAGGGCTGTGTGACCAGGACATCAAGGACGTGGATTATCCAGGTCCCTGTGGCCTGGGTTGGGTTCCCCAGGGCAGGAAAGATGTCTGGCAGCTGGAGCAGGGTTAGGGAAGGGCCTCCAAGGTGGGGCTGGAGCCCTTGGGCTGTGAGCAGTGGCTGAGGGAGCTGGGCTTGACCAGCCCGGAGCAGGGAAGGCTGAGGGGCTCCTCATCCCAGTCTGGCAGTGCCAGCGAGGAGGGGATGGAGAACACAGAGCCAGGCTCTTCACCGGGGGCCTGGTGGGAGACAGAAGCCAATGGGTGGAAGGGGCAAGAGGGGAGATCAGCCAGGCCAGGAGGAGATTAAATGAGTCACGCTGGTTTCAGCATTTCCTCAACACCAAAAGCAGCCTGACCTCCCTTCTCCATCCACCACTGACAGCTTTGCAAATCAGGAATTGTTTGAGCTGTTTTACCCACACTCCAGGACGAGCATCCTGATACAAGAAATTATTTGTGTTTATATCTATCACAAGACCACATTTGTATAAAATCAATTTTTATATGGAAATCACTTGTGGATGCTGGACTCATCAGACACTGCTGGGACATTGCACACTGCTCAGGGAAGAGTGTGATTGTTATTAAATTGTGTCCTGTTCAACCATGGTCTGTTGGCCATGAAGAGAAACTTTCTGTGCCTCTGAGTCTCACCAGTTTCCGACCCCCAAAGGACACAAACCTGATGAGTTGTGGTTCCCAGTCCAGTGGTGGCACTTGGACCTCCCTCCATCCCCAGAGCAGAGCTCCCTTGTCCCAGAAAGTCCCTGGCAATGCAGGGATGAAGGAAACAGGACAGACTGTAGGGATCAGGGGCAGGGCACGGCCAGGGATTTGGGGTGGTTGTGAGCCCAGGGCAGGACCTGGCCCTTGGCCTTGGTGAACCTCATCCAATTGTCCTGGGCCCATGGCTCCAGCCTGTCCAGATCCCTCTGCAGAGCTTCCTGCCCTCCAGCACAGCCACACTCCCACCCAGCTTGGGCTCACCTGGGAACTGACTGAGGGTGCCCTCGATGGCCTCGTCCAGATCAGCAATAAAGAGATTTCACTGACCTGGCCCCAATCCTGAGCTCTGGGGACACCCCTGGGTGTGACTCCACTCCTCAGCTGCTCTGAGTGCCAGGGGTTGGATGAGGGAAATGGTGGGGAGGGCTTGGGGACAAAGTGTTATTGATTGTCAGCCATGAAGGGTCTTGATTTTCTCATCTATTCAGACTGCATTAGGAGGTGCTGGGGGTCAATATCAATTGGACATTGCTGATATCAATCTATAAGCAGGAAAAGGAAACTGGACAAACTATTTCAATAAAGTCTATTCACTTTGAATACACTTCTGAAATCTGTCTAATTAAGCACAGAAGAATTGAAAGCTGCCATAATTCCCAGCGGCATTTTTTGTTTGGGAGTTTTAAACAAATCACAGAATTCCTGAACTGAAGAGCTCAAGAGAGAAGAGACCTCTGGAGTAGTGAAATTCATCAATAATCTCCAAGTGGCTGATGATCCATCCCCATCAGAGTAGCAATGACCAGCAATGGGCACAGCTTTGTGGCTGCCCCAGCTCTGGGATGGGCCCTGGCCCTGGAGCAGGAGCAGCTCTGGAGGGCCCCAAGGTCGGGCTCTTGTGCTGGCCTGGGCAGATGGGATGGCAGCAGGGGCTGCAGAGCTCTCAGCACCTCAGCCCGAGGGGAGCAGGGCACCCAGGGAGCCTCCTTTGGCCTTGGCCAAAGCCCGACTCAACCCATGGCTGGGGCTGAGTCCTGGCTGAGCTGCAGCTGCTGCTGTGCCCTGGCCAGGGGCTGAGGCCGTGGGGCCAGTGGCCAGAGCAGCCTGGGCTGAGCAGAGCTGTGGGGCCAGAGCCGGCTGGGCTGTGCTGGGGAGAGGCCCTTGGTGCTGCACAGAGCTCAGGGCAGCTGGCAGAGCTTGCAGGGAGCTGGGCTGGGCTCAGAGAGCCTGGCACAGAAACCATCAGTGTCCATCTCAGCCTGGCTGAGCGTGCAGGGGCCAAGGAGAACAGCCCAGGGTCTGCAAGTTCTCTGTGTGGGAGCTGAGCTGGTGAGCCCCTGAGCCCTCCCGAGTGCTGGGGCTGCACCTCCAGCTCCAGAGGAGACGTGACAGATGGGAGCAGAGATAAATAATTCTTGCTGGATTCCTTATTGTGTTTGCTTATACAGGTGACCTGGATCCATATGTAGACGAGGTGTTTTGTTTCAGCAAACACTGGTAGAGTGAGAAGAATAATATTTTTTAGCTGAAAATAGTATTTCATGCATAAGACACAATGAGAAAGAAAAGACACATATGATCAGAAGAGCATCTGAGTTTTTTAGAGGATGAGAGACTCATTGATGTTCCAGCAGTCAAACCTGCTCAAATACTTTCCTCAGGACTTCCTTGAGATGAGAGGTGACCACCAGAGGACCAGGCCAACCAGAGGTGTCTGTCCTGCCAGCTTTTGTCTGGGAGAACCCTTGCATATAGGGAATTTTTCAGGAGGAGTATCAGTTTTGGCTGTGGGCACCTGGAAAGACGGATGGTTCTTTTCCATAGGAAGGAAAGCACAGAGCTCCAGTTCTCCAGGGACAGATGAGAGGCAGCCCTCAACATTCCAAGATCAGCTGGACCTGTCAGGTAGCCCCTGGGAGGCCAAACCCTTGCTTCCATGAGGCCTTGCATTGTCACAGGGGTCTCCTTGATGCCGCAGTATCACAACGGACCCTTGGTTCCATGGGGACTCCCAGTGTCAGAAGGGTCTCCTTGGTTCCATGAGGCCCTGCAGAGCCCCTTGATTCAACGAGGCCTCAAAGTGTCACCATGGCCTCCAGGCTTCCATGAGGCCCCGCAATGTCACAGTGGACCTTTGGTTCCATGGAGTCCTGCACTGTTCCATGGATCCTTAGTTCCATGGGGCCCTGAAGTGTCACAATGGACTCCTTGGTTCCATGGTGCCACACAGTGTGACAAGTGCCCCTTGGCCTGCCAAAGCGCCATAGTGTCACAATGGCCCCTTGGATCCATGGGGCCTGTAGTGTCACAATGGCCCCTTGGATCCATGGGGCCTGTAGTGTCACAATGGCTCCTTGGATCTATGGGGCCTGTAGTGTCACAATGGCTCCTTGGATCCATGGGGCCTGTAGTGTCACAATGGCTCCTTGGATCCATGGGGCCTGTAGTGTCACAATGGTCTCCATGATGCCATAAGGCCTTGCAGTGTCACAACAGAGCATTGGTTTCACTGAGCCCCACAGAGTCACTATGGCCCCCTTGGCTGCACAGGGCTCTGGAGTGCCACAATGCCTCCTTGGTGTCACAAGGCCTCAAAGTGTCCAAATGGCCTCCATGGTTCCATGAGGCCCTGCTGTGTCACAGTGGACCTGTGGTTCCATGATGCCCCATAGTGTCACAATGGCATCCTTGGTTCCACGGTGTCAGAATGGCCCCTTCATCCCATGGACACCCACAGTGTTCACTGTAGTGCCCTTGATTCCACGAGGCCCTGCCATGCTCTAATGGCCCCTTGGTTCCAGTGGGTCCAAAGTGTCAGAAGAGTCTCCATTGTTCCATGAGGCCCCGCAATGTCACTGTGCTCCCCTTGGTTCCACAGGATCCACAGTGGAACAACGGACTCTTGGTTCCATGAGGTTCCTCAGTCACAATGGCCTCCTTGGATTCACAGTGTCACCATGGACCCATGGCTCCACAAGGCCTTGCTGTGTCAGAATGGCCCCTTGGTTCCAAGAGGTTTCTCAGTGTCACAATGGTCTCCTTGGATCCGCAGTATCACAATGGACCATTGGTTCAGTGTGGCCCCAAGGTGCCAAAATGGATTTTGGTTCCATGGGGGTCTGCTGTCTCACCATGGACCCTTTGTTCCATGAGTTTGCTCAGTGTCACAGCTGACTCCTTGGTTCTGTGAGGCCCTGCTGCCACCAAATCTCTGAAATATCAGAATGAGGCTCCTTAACACTCATTTGCTATTTCAGAGGGTATCGTTTATTCAGGCCTGAGGTCTAACATGGGATAACTCCTAACCTGACGTGGACATGTAATTCTACCAGTGTGTTGCTCATATACAGTCGCTAAATGCCAATTACAATTTACCCATTTCCATAAATCCCACCCCGAGTTCCCAGATTCAGTCTTTGTTTTCTCTATCACTGCACCCTTGAGCCAGATATCTTCTTCTCTTCCAGCCATCCTTGCTGGGAAAGCAGCCCCTGCATGCCTTGTTCCTGTGCTGGAAGTTCACAGGCACGGTAAAAATGGAATGAACCCTTTGGGTCTCAAGGCCAAGGCTTTGTGTGGCCAGGCAGGGGCAGGCAGGAGGCAGAGCTGTCAGCAAAGGAAGGGGCCAGCGAGGTGGGGCAGCCGGGAGATGACGACAGCCTGCAGGGACAGAGGCCAGGGCAGGGACACCGCAGGACAGCCTGGGCTGCAGAGGGCACAGGGATGTGCAGCAGCTGCAAGGCCCTGACAGAGCCAACCTGTGCAGCCCTTTGGCCATGGCTGCTGGCCCTGGGCCTGAGGCCACGAGGGGACAAGTGACCCTTGCAGCCCTGGGGCCTCATGGCCTCCTTGTCCCTGCTCAGCAGCCTGGCAGGGGCCACCCCATGGTCCTGCCCTTGGCATGGCACATCCCCACATGGCAGTGCCCATCCCGGGAAGAGCCCTGAGCAAGGAGGGAGGGACAGGATCTGCCTTGCCTGGGGCTGGGGCTCAGCCTTGGCCCTTTGCATTCCTGAGACACATCCAGGTTTGCTCAGCGCCAGAGACACCTTTGCCTTGTTTGTCCCCACCTGTCATCAGTGCCTCCAGGGTTCTGCTCTAACTGGAACCTGGGGACACTTTCTCAGTCGTGTCCCTCAGTGGGACCCATTAAAACTTCAAGAAACTTTGGTGTTTAACTTTGAGTTCTTGAGAAGTTTAGACACTCTCAGGGACTGAGTCTGGTGTAAACAACACCAAAGCCCTGAGAGGGCCATTAAAGCTTTCCTAGTGCAGTTATGGAGAAAGATTTCAAAGAGCTTGTAAGAAATACACTGTCCTCTTCCAAAGGGTGTATTTTATTACATTTCTCTTTAGAGCAGAGGCGATTGCAGCATTCTGTGATTGATACTGACCCAGGCTCTCCCCTCAGGAGCTCTGGCCTGCTCAGAGCAGCTGTGCCTTGAGCTCTGGCCCAGTGTGGACAGCCTTGCTCCACATTGCCCAAGCCCATCCTGTCTGTCCTCGCTCACCTGGGACCTGCTGTGCTTGCAGAGCTGGCTGCACCCAGCCTAAGAGGGGCTTTCCCTTTGTCTATTTTTGAAGCAATCTAAAACTCCCGAGTTTCCCCATGAAAACAGACACACTCCTCAGCTGTATGCCAGCCCAAGGTGCAACCAAAACCACTGCAGACCTGCCCTGGGCCAGCTGTGAGGGTGGATCATCAGCCCAAGCTGCACTGGGCCACTGCAAGGGGCCGTGGCCGTGGACACTGCACTGACCCCACTGCTGGGTTTGGCTGCCACGGCAACCCTGAGACATTAAACTGTCCTTGGAAACACTGGGGAGGACTGGGACATACTGGGGGACACTGGGAATGCTGTGAGAGACAGTGGGACATACTGGGAGTGACCCTGGGAAGGACTGGGACAGCCTGGGAACACGAGGAATGCTGAGGGGAATCTGGGTGGACTGGGATGGACTGTGGGGGTACACACTGAAACATACTGGGGCATACTGGGAGTGATGCTGGGGGATAATGGGACAAACAGGGGACACTGGGAACGCTGTGGGGTTGTACTGGGGGACACTGGAGCTGACTATGGATGGCACTGGGGGAAACTGGGAGGGACTGGGAATGAACTCAGGTGTACTGGGAGGGACTGGGGTGTACTGGGAGGGACTGGAGGAGCACTGGGGTTGTACTGGGCTGTACTGGGGATGCACTGGGCTGTACTGGGAGGGACTGGAGGAGCATTGGGGCTGTACTGGGCTGTACTGGGGATGCACTGGGCTGGACTGGAGGGGTTGGATGGGCTGTTCCCGCCTCCGCCGCCTCCCATTTGCCGGGGCTCCCGCCCATCACCGCCCGCAGCCAATCAGCGACAGGCATTGTGGCCCTGGGGCGGTGCCTGGAGTCGGCGCCATACTTCCGCTAGTGCCTACAACTCCCGTCATGCCCCGCGGCCCGATTCAGCCCCATTGGAGCCGGCACTACAACGCCCGTCATGCCCCGCGCTCCACAGAACCCCCTCGGTACCCGCCCCCATCTGTCCCGTAAGTGTCCCCCAGACCCTCCAGGATCCCCAAGTGCCCCTCAGCGCCCATTCGGGACCCCCCAAAGGCGCCCCCGGATCCCCGGAGTGCTCCCGACCCCACGGATGCCCGGCACAGCCACTGCTGGGAATTCATCTCCTCTCATCCCCCGCGGCCCCAGAGCCCCTCAGAACACAGTCACGCGCCTAAACCGCCTGCCGTACCCCGCGCCCTAAGGAGCCCGGGTAGAGCTCCCCGAGCTCCCCCCAAGTTCTCCCGAACCGTTTACGTTCGCCCCGAGGGCCTCAAGTCGCGGCTCGGACGCGAAAGTGTCCCCCAAGGGCCTTCCCGGACCCCCAGACGCCGCGTCCCAGCCACTGCCGGGACTACAGCTCCCATCATGCTCCGCGGCGCACGTCCCGCACGATTGCAGCCGTGACTTCATCTCCCGTCATGCCCCGCGCCCCATCGCAGCTGCGCCTAGAACTCCCGTGATGCTCCGCGGCCCCGTTCAACCGTATTCTACCCGCGCCTACAACTCCCATCACCCCCCGCGCCCCGGAGAGCCCCGCTGGAGCCCCCCAAGTGCCCGCCCGGGCCCCGCGGGGCCCCAAATTCCCCTCCCTGACCTCCAAGGGCCCCCCTGGACCCCCAAGTGCTCCCCCGGACCCCGAGCTGTCCCTCAGAACCCCTAAGTGCCCCTCCAAGTGCCCACCCGGCTCCCCCAAGTGTCCTCCAGACCCTCAAGTTCTCTCTGAATTCCCTCCCCAGGCACAGAACTGCCCCAAATGTGCCCCAGAAATGTTCCAAGGATCCCAAAGTGGCCCCTCCTTAACCCTGCCTGTGAAAAATGCATGTTTTATGATTGGCTTTTCGCAAATATTAAATTGAATACTATATGTATTATGTTATATTGATTAGAAGTGCTGTATTAACATTTTAATAGTATGGTATATGTAGTTTTGTAGTTAAAATAGAGCCTATGTATGTGGGTTTTTTTTTTTACTAGCTCAAGCAAGAGATGAGATAATGAAGAAACTCTTCACACAGAGATGACAATGATGGGGGCCCATAAAGAATTACTGCCTCCTTATCGGAAAAGACAAACATTCTTCCACCTTCTCTCCGTCTTTATGGAAACACCAGGATTAAGGGGAAGAAGTTGACAAAAACCAGAAAAGTTCTTAATTTGCAAGGAATTTATGCATCATGTATGAGATGTATGAATATGCAACAGGCTACTGCATTTAAAGATTATTCCTTTGTTCACAAGGCATGCTTATTGGGCTTAAGTGCCCGAGAGCATCCGGACGTCTGTAATTCTTTGCTTTTTATTGTCTTGTAATTGTCCTAACTCTAAATTTTCATTACTCTAATTGTATTACTATTTTTATAACTATTTTATTATTATTAAACTTTTAAAATTTAAAAAAAACCAAGTGATTGGCGTTTATAACAAATGGTAGCAGAGGATGGTTCCTAACACCTCTCTGCCGGTGCCTTAGGAGAGTCAGAGTGAGGGAGACGCGTCCTGCCCTGATTAGGCAGCCTCGCTCTGCTCCCCTGGTGCTGCCGACAGATGCAGGTTACGATCTGATGGACAAAAGGAGACAATAAAACAAAGAAAAGGGAAAGGATTCCCTAAAACCGCGGTAATTAGCCCCTAAGACCAAAGTGTACACGAAGAACAAAGACCCAAGGACAAGGGATAGGTAAGTATTTGTTGGGATGGGGTGGATAAGGGGGGATGAATGTGTGTGAATGAGAGGCGGGCTGGTTACCCCAGACCTGCTAAGAGAGTGCAGTAGTCTCCCATGCTCCGTTTCCATCTTTTTCGCGAGAAAAGTGGCCAGTACAGAGACGAAGCGAATGATAAAAGAGTGAGAGAATCCCCCCCCCGGGGAGATTGAATTGAATGGGCTGGGTTGAAGGATTAATATTCAAGAGCACCCAGGGTTGCTGCTGGGTTGAGATATTAATTTTCGAGAGCACCCAGGACTGAGTAAAATTTTGCCAGAGTGAGGGTACACCCGAGAGAATCTGGGGTTGGGAACAATGCAGCCGGATTGAGGGGTATCCAAGAACACCGGGACTGGCCAGGGACACCTAAAAGTGTAATAGGTGTGTTGAAAAATAAAAGGTACCTTGTTGTTGTGGTTGTTTTGTTGTGTGTGTGAGTAAGTGAAAAATAAACTTGAGCGAATGGGGACGAATGAAAGTACATGCAATGCAGATTGTTTGTTTTGAGCTAAATAAAAGTGAGTAAGTGTGCACGAATGAAAGTATATGTAACAGTATTGTGAAGTTCAGAAGTATGAATGAACAGGCTTGAGGGTGTGAATGTGAGTGAGAGTGAGCGAGAGATAAAGGTGAGTAAATGGAAATGAGTGGAAGATATGTAATGTAGATTGTTTATTTTGAGCTTTATTTTTTTAGAGGGAGGTGTATTATGTCGAATGGTTTGTGAGCGAAAGGATTTTTTACATGGGTAGTTGAAAGAAGGTAGTATTTAGGTTGTTAGAAAATGTGAGGAAAAAAAAAAAAGAGCATGGAATGAATAGATAAGATTTTGGGGAAAAAAAAAAATGGGACAGAAAACCAGTAAAAAGAAAGAAAAAAAGGGAAAAGCGAGTGGAACAAGAGGGAACCACACCACTCGCAGCCGAGCCGCTTGTCCCGGGCCCTGGCTCGCTGCTTGTTTCAGCTCCGTCTGTCCCAGTCGCGGCATTTGTCCCAGGTCCCAGCGAGCCGCTCGCTTCGGCTCCGCCTGCCCCGGTGCCGGCGCCTGTCCCGGTGCCTGTTTCGCCGCCCGCAGCCTCTGTACCAGTCCCCGTCTCGCTGCTCGCGGCTGCCCAACCGGTCCCTGCCCCCATCCCGCCCGGCTGGTCCATGGCCGCTCTGCCGGCCGTGCCTGGCGGGCTCTTGTTCGTCCCGTCCGTCCCATCCTTGGCAGCTCCTCCTGCGGCTGTTTCCTCTGCCCCATCCCCAGTGACTCTGACCGTGCCAGCTGCTCTGGGCACCGCCGCTGCTGCTTCGCCTCTGCTGGGAACAGCTGACCCAGCCGCCATTGACCACACTCCCGGCTGGTATCCCCTGGAAATGCCCCCTCGTTTGGCGGTTCCGGCAGCGAACACTGCCCATGCTCCCCTGAGCTCCGTTCCCCTGGTAACTGCAGCTGCAGCCCAAAAAACTCGCACCTGGAGGACGCCCCTTATAGGAACACGAGAAGTTCAGTTAGAAAACAACATTCTCCAGACTCTTCCTCACAACACGGGAGAAAGGCTATAGAAAAAGACTGTGATCTGTTTCCACTAAGAGAGGTCCCGATGGGAGGGGGTGGAACTGAGTTTGTAAATGCTCCTTTAACTTCTTCTGAGGTCAGGAATTTTAAAGAGGAAATCAAAGGTATTTTGAAGGATCCCATAAGCACTGCTGAACAATTAGACCAATTTTTAAGTTCAAGCATTTATACCTGAGAAGAAACGTGGTCAATAATAAATATACTATTTTCTCCAGAAGAAAGGGAAATGATCAAAATTGCAAGCAAAGACAAGTAGTTTAAATTATTTCTTCCAATTTGCATTGTGATTTTTCATCTTGAAATTTGTAACTTGCTATACTCTAAAGTTGAGAAACTAGTTTACAGCTGTGACATAGCCAGACCTACTTTTAATTTATTTTGAATCGATGTGAAGCTGTTCAATCACATGGTTCTCAGTGTGTAAAGTTAAACTAAAGGTAACACCAGCTACTTGGCAGGTCAATGAGAAACATTTTTTTCTTCCAGCCAGTCCTTTTACATGTACCCAAATGTGTTTTGCTTTTTTAGTTTTTTGTTTTGTTTGTGTTTTTGGAAGTGCTGACTACTTGCAGTGCACCTAGAACAGCAACTAGAGTTGTGCATGCATAGCACTTTTGAAAAATAAGGCTCATTTTTTTAACCTCGAATTGGAGATGGCTACATATATAAATGGGAACACACAAAGCTAGATGAAGAAAAGGTTTCAGTATCTTCTAATGTAAGCTGTTAATTTGTTACTTTCAGCATCACTGTGGTTGTGTGACACACACACACATGAAAAAAAAAATGTTGTGGGGGGGAATCTCTGCTTGCTGTAGTTTTATTTCTGGAATAAGTTAGACAGCTATGAAGAAGTTGTGGGTTCCTTGTGTGGTTTACCCAGGCCTGCAGGGAGGGCTTGGTCGTGATTCCCTCTGTGCTGCAGGTAGCCCTGCAGCGTGGCAGCAGTAGCTTGCCTCTAGTGAGTTTGCAGGCAGGGTGCTTCACCACTGCAGTGCTCAGGTGCTGTTTCCTATTGTGACATTAAAGCTTAAATTCAAGAGTGCCTCTTTCCATCCAATTATTGTTTGTACCACAGGAGCCTCTTTGATGAGCGTTTCCTAGCAGTCAAAGAGAAGGTATTGCAGAGACAAATTCCTTACTTTCTGTCTCCCCCCCACTGTATTCATGTTTTGGCCATTCTCTCTTCAAAATATGGATTTGTAAAACTCATGCTCTGTGTCCTCAGATGCCCTTCCCAAATCAAACCTTGGCTTTGTTGCAAATTGCATTGCACTAACTAACATTGTCTTAAATTTTTTAGTACAGGTAGAGTCACTTTGGAAGTAAGTTGTTGTTTACCTTGTTCTTACAACCTTTTTGAGCTTGTGAATGGAGAAAATTGTGATAGAAAAACAAGTTTTTAGTTTTAGTACTGTGTCAGCTGTGAGTGGCTAGTAGCCTTGGTGGAGAGTGCCATGAATTGCATGCTTGCCAAACGCACATAACAAAAGTAATTTAATTTGTAAAGAAGTTGAAAAAGGGGGAGGGGTGGTTGGCAGACTTACCTCTCTGAGACATTAGAATGTGGACTGATGTCAGAAGGTAGACTGATGCTGGAATGTGGATGTTAAAATGTGAAGAGAGAGAAAGAGAGGGAGAGAAAAAGAGAGAGGGAGGTGAAGGACAGAGTTAAACGCAAGACTGTTAATAAATAAATAAATAAATAAATAAAAGGGACCACCACTAGAGATAAGATCAAGGCAGAAATAGCTGACTTTCACAAAGTGATTTATTTGTTTAAGCAAGAACTCTTTTCTCTTTCTGGTTTTTGTTGTTAAGAAGAGGAGGCTTTTTGTTCTGAAGAATGAGTTAAATGTTGCCCAAAAAGTAAAAAACAAGAGATGTGATACATGTCTTGTTAAAATTGGCCTGGTCTTTCTATTTAACTACTTGTAGCTCACAAGAAGAATTGGCCTCTGCAGCTATTAAATCAGCTGGATACAAGAAGAAGAAGCAGCTGTAGAAAAAGCTTTTAGTTAAACCCAGAAAGTTTTGAAGAAAACTAATGGTAAAAGTTAATGCAGTATTGTTTTTCTTTTAACACTGTGTTATTAAGAAGTCCTTTCCAGGTACCACTAAAGCAGCAATCTGAACTACGGAAAGAGGGTGAATTCACGACAGCAAAATCAAAGAACTTGTGAAGAACCTTGAAGAATGGACTATCGCATCTAAACCGGGTGATATCAAATTGACTTTCGACTGGGACTGGGTGGTAATAGTCTGGGAAAACCCAAATGAACCAAGGAAAGTACAAAAAATAACACCTAACTGAGAAATAAGGCAAAGCTTACATCACTGGTTTTAAGCACTGCCTAAATAAGTCCTCAGACGCCTCCGACACCTCCTTAGGAGAGGAACATTGACACTTCAAACAGGAAGATCAAGATTATTTTAATCAGAGTTCTCACATTCTGGCCTTAGCCTGTGACTTGTACAAGGAAGAAGGGAAATTACCATCAGTATTATACTGTATACTTTATTTGATTCATCCCAGTGCTGGACACGCTAACTGGGTTGTAAGTAAATGTTCAAATTATGAGAATAATTGGTATTGGAGCTCACAAAATCTATGTTCTCATTGCAATAAGTATTGAGTACTGAATCTATCCCCTATAGAGATAGAACTCAAAGCAACTGAGGTAATAACTTTGTTTTGTAGATGGGAATTATCAGTGCCTGTTGACTGAGAGATACCTGAGGAATGGTAAGAAACCTCAGTTAAGGAGTGTTGAAAAGGACTTGCCTAAAAATATTTAGTAAAAAGAGTAACAAAGGAAACAGAGGGCAAGCCTGGATTGACCACTGTACTCGCCACCGAGAAGATCACACATACCTGCTACGGGAAGCAACTCCATAGGCAGGGGAGGTGGGGGTATAAGCCATACCAGACCTCTGTTATTCCTGTTTCTGTCTCTCATTTGTTGTCTTTTACCTTTTGAGATACTGGCAAGATCGTGTCACAAATGCTACAAAAAATATTACATGGAAAGAAACCAAAGTTCCTTTTTTGTTACACACCCCCATGTCAACAGCCACTGTTATAACCCATCCAAACTGAGTACCTGCAGGAAAAATGGGGGAAAATATTGAATTACAAAGAACTTAGGAAAAAGTGGTAATAGATGGGGCATTGATTGTCCAAAATGAGAGAGATGGATTTGTTTTACATTTGATTTCAGGAATACAGTCCAAGATTAGGCAAAAAGGCCATTAGTAAAAAAAAAAAAAAAAGTGAAATCAGCACAGCAATCTACCTCTGTATTAAACCCAAATTATATACTGAATCGTATTATAAGACTCCAAGCAGTCATAGAGAAGATAACAAACAAAGCCGCTCAGGCATTAGAATTAAAGAAATAACCCAGATACCGGTCCAAAAGTGGGAAAACAATGTTAAAAACTAACTGATGGGATAATGTATTGAAGAATAGATAGTGGAATAAATTAGGATTACAACTGTTCTGATGTTTCTTCCTTGTTTAATCCCATCTTTTATTTGATTACTAACATAGTCTAAAGAATGCAATTAGATAAGAAATATTGCTCTAGCCAAATGATTTATAAAGAATAAGAGGAGGGATTGTGAAAAATGCATGTTTTATGATTGGCTTTTTGCAAATATTAAATTGAATACTATATGTATTATGTTATATTGATTAGAAGTGCTGTATTAACATTTTAATAGTATGGTATATGTAGTTTTGTAGTTAAAATAGAGCCTATGTATTGTGGGGTGTTTTTTTACTAACTCAAGCAAGAGATGAGATAATGAAGAAACTCTTCACACAGAGATGACAATGATGGGGGCCCATAAAGAATTACTGCCTCCTTATCGGAAAAGACAAACATTCTTCCACCTTCTCTCCGTCTTTATGGAACCACCAGGATTAAGGGGAAGAAGTTGACAAAAACCAGAAAAGTTCTTAATTTGCAAGGAATTTATGCATCATGTATGAGATGTATGAATATGCAACAGGCTACTGCTTTTAAAGATTATTCCTTTGTTCACAAGGCATGCTTATCGGGCTTAAGTGCCCGAGAGCATCCGGACGTCCGTAATTCTTTGCTTTTTATTGTCTTGTAATTATCCTAACTCTAAATTTTCATTACTCTAATTGTATTACTATTTTTATAACCATTTTATTATTATTAAACTTTTAAAATTTTAAAAACCAAGTGATTGGCGTTTATAACAATCTACAATATGCTAAAAATTGTAAAACCTAAACTTCTCATCCATGTGACATACTAAACTACACTCTCCAATCCCTAAAATCCCTAAATGCCTGTTGCCCCCGGGGGATGCTATGTTGGTATTCTCCTTCCTCAGCCCCGGGGATGCTCCGCTGGTTGCCCTGGTCCTCCCAGTTCCATCGTCCTCGTTCCAGGGCGATGCCCTGCCGCTCTCGGTGCTCACTGTCCCATGGGATGCTCTGGCGGGGTCCTCCCCCCTCTCCCCCGGGGCATTCCTCACCGCCGTCCGTGGCCAGAGGTGGCGCCGGGGCGCTCCCGGGGCTCTGACGCCGCCAACGCCGCCGCTCCCATCGCCGGGCCCGCACTGAGCCCTGTGTGCCAGCACACGCCTTTTATAGTCCGGGCAAGCCCCGCCCTCCCGCCGACAGCCAATGGGAGCGCAGTGATGTCATAGTGGTGAGGGGCTGAGTGTCAAGGCCGCTTGTGATGTCACAATGAAGGGGTGGGGCCAGAATGAGAGTGCGATCTGATTGGATGATGCCGAAGGCGTTCCTGCACTGATTGTTCCAGGCGCTGATTGGTTGGATTGACGCTGGGGGAGGGGCAAGGCGGGGAGTGGGCGTGGCTCACATGGGGGGAGTCCCAGCCCCATTCTGGGGCTCCCAGGCCCATAGGGAGGGGTCTCTGGGGGTCCCTGTCCCATTTCTGGGGGTTGTAGGTTCATGGAGATGGGTCTGTGGTGGTTCCAGTCCCATGGGGATGGGTCTCTGGGGGTACCAGCACCATTTTGGGGGGTTTTAGGTTAATGGGGAGGTTTCTCTGGAGGTCCTAGCCCCATTTCTGGGGTGGCCAGTCCATAGAGAGGAGTCTTCTGGGGGTCCCTAGACTATGGGGAAGGGTCTGTGTGCTCCCAGTCCCACTTTTGAGGGGTAACTTTGTGATTTGTGTGGGTGGCGAGCGACTCGTGGGGACAGCAAAGATCAGCCACAGAATTTAATAAGATTTTTTGCCAATTTTACTTTGGAAAACACCTTACCTTTGGAAGATGCTCCGGAGGGGGTCCGTGCTCCTTCCGCCTGATCCCGGCACTGTCTTCGTCGTTGCCCCGGGGGGATGCTCTGCTGCTGTCCTCCCTCCTCACCCCGGGGCATTCCCCGTCGCTGGCCGCCGTCCATGGCCGGAGGTGGCTCCAGGGCGCTCCAAGCTGCTGAGGATGTCAGCAGCTCCCACTGAGGCCATCCCTGCCCAGAGACCGTGGGGGAATGGGCAGACAAGGAGAGCGTCCCTGGGGCTGGGGCAGCAGAACTCAGAGGCACCAGCGGCTCCAGCTGGGAAATGGAGTGTGGAATGTGGCTGTGAAAGCCCTGCCTGGGCTGTGCCAAGCAGGACACACAAGCCCTGACCCCCATCCCCCAAACAACTCTCTCAAGGAGACATTTAAGAGGAATTGCAATTGTTTGTGTCCTCTGAGTAGGATGCACTGGAGAAATACAAATAAGAGATTATCAGGAGCTCCAAACAATAAAACAGCCTTTAATGGGAACTTAAGAAAATCAGAGAAACTTCGGCAAAAGGTTTAATATGACATTCAATGAACAAAATACACTTTTATATGCATTCACTTGGCCCATTCAACTTCACAAGCTCCAATCCTTTTCAATTCTAAGTTAATCAAAATTTGCAAGGGGACAAAAATAGAAGAATTAGACACAGAAAGAGAAAGACAAATAAGACAAATAAGATGCAGAGAAGCACAAACTCAGCTCCTGGATTCCAGCATTGGTTCAGATAGAAATTCCAAGAGGAGGTAGGGTCAAGATGTGTGCTTGCCTTGTGCTCAGCCTTAAATACCCCTTGGTGTTCTTGTGCCCTTCCCCAGGTGGCACTTGGGGTCATTTGGTCACTCAGGAGCTGGGCTGGGGGCTCCAGAGGTGGCTGTGGAGCATTGCCTGTGCTGTGCCAGGGACTGGCAGACACTGCTGGGCTGGGATAGAGGCTCTGGGGGGATTGGGGTTCCAGGGCAGGGCAGGGCTGGGGTTCCAGGGCAGGGCAAGGCTGGACCTGCCCCTTCCTCCCCACACATGAAATGTTTCCAGCCAACAATCTCCTCCAGTCTGTCACAACAGGCAGTGTTGGAGGTGAAAGCCCAATTCTGGCCATGGGCACCTGGACAAGAAGGACAGTTCTTTTCCATATGAATGAAAGCCCCAGGTCTCAGCTCATTTCTGATTTGATTGCCTGGATTTTGTTTGGTTTTGTTGTTGCTTTGTTTCCTTGGTGTGCCTGCAGTGTCCAGTCAGGAGCAGAGTGACTCTTGCCAAGGAACTTTGTGGTGCTGTCACTTAATATTAAATCTGGTTTTTGCTGATCCCTTGCTGGGGATTTTTTCAGCGCTCTCAAGTCCTCGTTGGTAACAGGGTGAAGGAGCCCTGGGCCAGGCTCTGGCCCTGGGGGACACGGGGATGCTGCCAAGGGGTCCCTGTCCCCCTGTCCCACCCCCCACAGCCCCAGCCCCCGTCCCCGTGTCAGGCTCTGGGGTCGATCTCGTGGAACATCCTCTGGGGGAGGCTGCGGCGCCGGGGGCAGGGGGACCCGGGGGGACAGGGGACCCCGCTGTGCACGAGCAGCGTTGGACTTCTCTGGGGGAACTGGGAGGGGGGGCTGGGGTGGAGTGACCTCCCCAGTGACCTCACACAGCCCCTGTGATGTCACACGGGCCCTGTGATGTCACACAGCCCCATGTGATGTCACACACCCCTGAGATGTCACACAGCCCCTGTGATGTCACACAGCTGCCCTGTAGTTTCACACAGCCAACTCTGAGATGTAACAGGCTACCTGTGATTTCATACAGGTGCCCTGTGATGGCACAGCCTGCTCTTTGAGGTCCCAGTGTGCTTGGTGATGTCACAAAACCTGCCCTGTGATGTTGCAGTGTGCTCTGTGATATCACACAGCTGCTCTGTGATGTCACAGAGCCCTTTTCTATGATGGCAGAGTCTTCTCTGTGCCTCACAGCCCGTTCTGTGATGTCACACAGCCAGCCTGTAATGTCACAGCTGACTTTGTGACATCACAACCTCCTCTGTGATGTCACAGCCTGCTCTGTGATGTCACAGCCTGCTCTGTGATGGCAGAACTCACTTAACATGTCACACAGCACCTCTGTGGGCTCACAGACCCACCCTGTGATGTCACAACACCTTCAGTGATGGAACACAGCCACCCTATAATGTCACAGCACACTCTTTGACCTCACAGCTTGCTCTGCTCTGTGATGTCATACAGGCATCCTGTGATGTCACAGCCTGCTCTGTGATGTCACATAATAAACCAGGGATGTCACAGCCAACTATATGATGTCACAACCTGGTCTGTGATGTCACACAATCACAGAATCACAGAATTGCTGGGTTGGAAGAGACCTTTAAGGTCATCAAGTCCAACCCATGCCCTAACACCACCTCAGCTAAACCATGGCACTGAGTGCCACATCCAGTCTTTTTTAAACACATCCCAGGATGGTGACTCCACCACCTCCGTGGACAGACAATTCCAGTACTTTATCACCCTTTCCATAAAAAAACTTTTGTCCCAATATCCAACCTAAATTTCCCTTGGTGCAGCTTAAGACACTGTCCTCTGGTCCTGTCAGTTGCTGTGAGGAGAGAGACCGACCCCCACCTGACTGCAACCACCTTTCAGGGAGTGCAGAGAGTGATAAGGTCACCTCTGAGTCTTCTCCAGGATAAACAACTCCAGCTCCCTCCGCCGTTCCTCACAGGACTTGTGTTCCAGACCCCTCACCAGCCTTGTTGCCCTTCTCTGGACACACTCCAGGTCCTCAATGTCCCTCGTAAACTGGGGAGCCCAGAACTGAAAACAGCACTTGAGGAATGGTGCCAGTACAGGGGAAGAATGCCAAGTGCACCAGTGCCAAGTACAGGGGAAGAATGAACTCCCTGATCCTGCTGGCCACACCATTCCTGATCCAGTCCAGGAGCCATTGGCCTTCTTGGCCACCTGGGCACACTGCTGGCTCATGTCCAGCCTGCTGTCGACCAGTGCTCCCAGGTCCCTTTCTGCCTGGGCACTGTCCAGCCACACCGTCCCCAGCCTAGAGCAGTGAAGGGGGTTATTGTGGCCAAAATGCAGGACTGGGCACTTGGACTGATTAAACTTCATCTTATTGGACTCTGCCCATCCCTCCAACTGTTCCAGGTGTCCCTGCAGAGCCCTCCTACCTTCCAACAGATGGACACACGCTCCAAGCTTAGTGTCATCTGCAGATTTACTAATGAAAGCCTCAATCCCCTCATCCATGTGGTCAATAAAAATATTGAACAGAGCTGGCCCAGCACAGAGCGCTGAGGGACAGCACTGGTGACTGTCCCCAGCTGGATGCAGCACCGCTCACCACCACTCTCTGGGCCGGCCATCCAGCCAGTTCTGAACCCAGCACAGAGTGCTCCTGTCCCAGCCATGGGCTGCAGCTTTTCCAGGAGTGTGCTGTGGGAGACAGTGCCAAAGGCCTTGCTGGAGTCCAAATAGACACATCCACAGCCTTTCCTGCATCCACCAGGAGGGTCACCTGGTCATAGAAGGAGACCAGGTTGGTCAAACACGACCTAGCCCTCCTAAACCCCTGCTGGCTGGGTCTGATACCCTGGCCATCCTGGAAGTGCTGTGTGATGGCACTCAGTGTGAACTGTTCCATGACCTTACCACGTACTGAGGTCAGGCTGACTGGCCTGGAATTACCAGGATCCTCCTTCCCACCCTTGCTGTGAATGGGTGTCACATTGGGCAGCTTCCAGTCATCTGGGACCTCACCAGTGAGCCAGGACTGCTGGTAAATGGTGGAGAGCGGCTCTGCAAGCTCATCTGCCAGCTCCCTCATCACCCTGGGGTGGATCCCATCTGGTCCCATGGATTTATGAACATCCAAGCAGCTCAGCAGTTCTCTGATGGCCTCCTCTTGAAAAATGGGTGCACCAATCTGCTCCCTGGCACCATCAACCAGCCCAGGAGGACAGTTGTCCTGAAGGAAAATCATTTTCTCACTAAAAACTGAGGCAAAAAAAATGGCGTTAAGCACCTCTGCCTTCTCATCTGCAGTTTCCAAATTGCCTTCCACATCTAATAACAAACAATGGTTGGTCTTACCCTTCCTTTTACCATTGATGTATTTGTAAAAGCGTTTTTTATTATCCTTTAAAAAAACTGCCATTTTAAGTTCAAACTGAGGTTTGGCTTCCCTAATTTCTTTCCTACATGCCCTAGAAAGCCCCTTAAATACTTCCTGAGAGACCTAACCCTCCTTCCAAAGATGATACATCTTCTTTTTATTCCTACGTTCCTTCAAAACCTCCTTTCCCATCCACACTGGATGTTTGCCTAGTCGACTCGTCTTTGGGCACACAGGGACAGTCTGTTCCTGTGCCCTTGAGATCTCTGTTTTTAAGCTCCCCCACCTTTCCTGAACTCCCTTGTTTTTAAGGGCTGCTTCCCAAGGAACTCTCTGAATAAATCTCCTAAGTAGGCCAAAGTCTGCCCTCCAAAGTCCAATGTAAAAGTCTTATTAGTGTTCCACCTGACTTCACCAGATATTGAGAATTCTCTAATTTCATGATCACTGTGCCCCAAGTGACCTCCAACCACCACATCTCCCACCAGCCCATCTCTATTTACAAACAACAGATCTAACATAGTCCCTTTCCTGGTGGGCTCACTCACCAGCTACAACAAAAAATTGTCCTCCACAAACCCTAAAAATTTCCTGGACTGCCTCTTTTAAGCTGTATTGAGCTCCCAGCAGATGTCCAGCAGGTTGAAGTCGTCTACAAGGACAAGGGGTGATGATCCAGAAACATTCTTTAGCAGCTTCTGGAATGAGTTGTCCACCTCTTCTTCCTGGTTGGCTGGATGATAACAGACTCCCAGTAGGATGTCAGCCTTGTTGGCCTTCCCCCTCAGTCTCACCCATAGACATTCAACTCCATCATCATTAGTTTCTACATCCGTAGCATCAAAATCCTCCCTAATGTAAAGGGCCACCCCTCCACCTCTTCTCCCTTTCCTTTCTCTCCTGAAGAGCTTGCAGCCATCCAGTGCAGCGCTCCAGCCATGTGAGTCGTCCCACCCTGTTTCTGTGATGGCAATGACATCATAGCTCTGCTGCTGCACCATGGCCTCCAGCTCTTCTTGTTTGTTACCCATGCTGTGTGCATTGGTGTACATGCACCTCAGCTGGGCTGCTGATTTCACCCCTAACTCAGGCTTACCACCCACAAGCCTGCTTCCAGACAAACCAGCTGCATCCCCTTCCCCTTCAGACCTAGTTTAAAGCCCTCTCAACAAGTTCTGCCCGTTCATGAGCTAAAATTCTTCTGCCCTTCACAGACAGATGGAGCCCGTCTGGTCCAAGCAGGCCAGGTGCTGTAAAAGTTGCCCCATGATTAAAGAATCTGAAATTTGTGCAATGACACCAACCCACGAGCCACTCGTTGATAATGTGAGCTCTCCTGCTGCTTTCACCGTTTTTGTCAGACTCCAGAGGGACTGAGGAAAAGACTGTCTGTGCCCCTGTCCTATTAACCACCTGACCCAATGCCCTAAAGTCCCTTTTAATTGCCCTGACACTCCTCTTTTCAATCTCATCACTGCCAGCCTGGGGTATCAGCAGTGGGCAATAATCAGAGGGCTGAATCAGCCCAGGCAGTGTGTCAGTGATATCCCGTACCCGGGCCCCATGAGGCAGCAGACCTCTCTGTGGGGTGGGCCTGGTCGACATATGGGGGGGCCCTCTGTTCCCCTCAGGAGGGACTCACCCACCACGATTACCCGTCTTTCCTTTTTGATGTTAGAGGTGCTGATCTGTCTCACAGATTAATCATAATTGGGAGGCTCACTGGGCAGATAATTTTCTTCTAAACCATCTGGCTGACTCTCCAGATCCAGGGGATCATACCGAATCTGAAGTGGCACCTGGCTTGGGAGAGGGGGTTGAGAGGGATTTTTATTATTACCTCCTCGAGTAGGTACCCACTCCCACTCCCCTTCATCTGCCAGGTGTCCTTCTATAGCATGACAGTGGGAGGTGTGGGAGACAGCAGGAACCAAGGAGAGCATTGCTGCCCTGCCAGACCTCATGGAACCAAGGATCCATTGTGACACTGCAGGGCCCTGGGGCACCACGGTGCCATTGTGACACTGCAGGGCCCAAGGATCCAAGGGACTTTGTGACACCAGAGGGACATTGTGACACTGGGAGGCCTCATGGAATCATGGAGACCATTGGGACACTCTGGGGCCTCATGGAACCGTGGTGACACCAAGTTGTCTGGGGGTGTTGATCTTCTGGAAAGCATGAAGGCTCTGCAGAGGGACCTGGACAGGCTGGATCCAGGGCCCAAATCCAACAAGGTGAGGTTTAACAAGTCCAAGTGCCGGGTCCGGCACCTTGGCCACAGCAACCCCTGCAGCGCTACAGGCTGGGGACAGAGTGGCTGGACAGCAGCCAGGCAGAAAGGGACCTGCAGGGACTGATGGACAGCAGGCTGGACATGAGCCAGCAGTGTGCCCAGGTGGCCAAGAAGGCCAATGGCTCCTGGCCTGGATCAGGAATGGTGTGGCCAGCAGGAGCAGGGCAGTGATTCTTCCCCTGTGCTGGGCACTGGTTGGGCAGCACCTCGAGTGCTGTGTCCAGTTCTGGGCCCCCCAATTTAGGAAGGACCTGGAAGGGCTGGAGTGTGTCCAGAGAAGGGCAACAAGGCTGGTGAGGGGTCAGGAGCACAAGTCCTGTGAGGAGCGGCTGAGGGAGCTGGGGTTGTTTATCCTGAGGAAGAGGAGGCTCAGGGGAGACAAGGCGGTGTCAGGGCACAGGTTGGACCTGATGATCTCCAAGGTCTTTTCCAGCCTTGCTGATTCTGGGATTCTCTGAAACCACCCTTGGACCAGTTGCAGGAGGAGCCCTGGGCCTCCTCTTCAGAAGCTCCACAGCCCAGGTCCCTCAGCTCCTCCTCACAGCCCCAAAGCCCATCCTGTCAGTCCTGCAGAGCCTCTGCAGCTCCTCCTCACTGCCCAGAACAGGCAGCCCCACAGCCAGAAACAGCAGCCCAGATGTGCCCCCCTGGCCTGGGCTGCCTCTGGCAAGGGAGCAGCACGAGGCACTGCAGGAGCCTGCAGGCAATTCCTGCAGCACTTGTGGGATGATCCTGCTCCCCAAGGGACAACCCAAACTTTCTGGCTGGCTGCAAAGGCCAGGACAAAGCTGAGTGGTTTCCCTGGCGTCCCCCAGCCCTTCCTGGCCCCAGGGGCTGATGGCATTTGTGCTCCCTCAGGTTCATGTCCCCACAGAAGCAGCATGGGGGTGCTCCTGCCTGCTGTGTGCAATGCAAACAGGGGCTCCTGAGCCAGCGCTGCCGTGGCTGTGCCTGCAAGGATGCGGCACCTGTGTGAGCTGGGGGAGAGGCCAGGGCTGCAGAGGGGGGATGTTGTTGGCAGCTCCATGAGGACGCTCTGGGACGCTGCCCTGGGCTGTCCAGCGCACTGGGGATGGATCAGCCCCTGCTCTGCTGCTCCTTCCCGTCTCCCCCAGGGCCCTTGTAGAGCACCAACCGTGCTGTTTTCCCCCAGCCTGCCCACGGCCAGCCTGGGGCTGCTCACGGGGGTTTTCTGTGCTGAGCATTGGCCTGGCCGTGTCCTTGAGAGAGCCTGGGCAAGGAGCCTGGAGCCCCCAGGCCCTGGCCTGAGGCGTCAGCGCTGCCCCAGCAGTGCCCATGGGCTGTCCCTGCTGCAGCCCCGGCACTGCCACCCCCAGGACTGTGCCCGGCCCCGAGAGCACTCAGGCCCTGCAGCAACACCAGGGCCACCAGGGCAGCGGGGCAGGGCCACGGGAGCAGCACTGGCTACACCAAGTGCTGCTGCTGCTGGGCACAGCTGCTGTGCCAGCACTGATCTGCCCCCAGCTCTGCACACAGACATTGCTGCTGCAGCTCCATAGAAGGCAACAAAAGGGCATCTCTGCAGAAAACTCTGCTGGGACATCCTTTAATTCCTTTAAAGCCACCAAGAGCGCAGCCCCTCATTGACACAGTCTGTGGGCACAGAGAAGGTGGAGAGAAACAAAATGAAAAATGGCACAAAAATGACATTTATTGTGGACAATATGAAAAAAAGCAAAACAAAGGAAAAAAATCCCCAGAACTAAACCAACAAGAAGTATCAAAGATGACTTATATTTCAATTGATTTTCAGAAATTGCCCAGAAGTTTAATGTTCCTGAAACCATCCAGTCATCAGTCTCCACACTGCAGCCTTGAGCTCCTGGTTCCTCAGGCTGTAGATGAGGGGGTTCAGGGCTGGAGGCACCACCGAGTACAGAACTGACAGGGCCAGATCCAGGGATCTGGAGGAGATGGAGGGGGGCTTCAGGTAGGAAATAGCTCCAGTGCTGATAAACAGGGAGACCACAGCAAGGTGAGGGAGGCAGGTGGAAAAGGCTTTGTGCCGTCCCTGCTCAGAGGGGATTCTCAGCACAGCCCTGAAGATCTGCACATAGGAGAAAACAATGAACACAAAACAGCCAAACACCAAACACATACTAGCCACAATGAGCCCAAGTTCCCTAAGGTAGGATTTGGAGCAGGAGAGCTTGAGGATGTGTGGGATTTCACAGAAGAACTGGCCCAGGGCATTGCCCTGGCACAGAGGCAGGGAAAATGTATTGGCCGTGTGCAGCAGTGAATAGAGAAAGCCACTGGCCCAGGCAGCTGCTGCCATGTGGGCACAAGCTCTGCTGTCCAGGAGGGTCCCGTAGTGCAGGGGTTTGCAGATGGACACGTAGCGGTCATAGCACATGATGGTCAGGAGGGCAAGGTCTGATGAGATAAAGAACATAAAGAAAAAGAGCTGAGCAGCACATCCCTTGTAGGAGATGGTGCTGGTGTCCCAGAGGGAATTGTGCATGGCTTTGGGGACAGTGGTGCAGATGGAGCCCAGGTCGCTGAGGGCCAGGTTGAGCAGGAAGAAGAACATGGGCGTGTGCAGGTGGTGGCCGCAGGCTACGGCGCTGATGATGAGGCCGTTGCCCAGGAGGGCAGCCAGGGAGATGCCCAGGAAGAGGCAGAAGTGCAGGAGCTGCAGCTGCCGCGTGTCTGCCAGTGCCAGCAGGAGGAAGTGGCTGATGGAGCTGCTGTTGGGCATTGGCTGTGGCTGCACATGGGGACCTGTTCATGGAGAAAGGACAGTGACAAGTCAGGAGAGGCTGGCAGTAGCTGGTTTAGGAATTGTTTTCCTACCCACACATCATTCCTGGCTCTCTGAGGTCAGAAATCCCCAGCATTCCTGCTGCACTCAGCGTTTGCCACTGAGAAATGTGAGAGGCAAAGGATTCCCTGTGGCTGAGGGCAGGTGTGGGGCTGAATGGGCTTGTTCCCAACTGCCCTGGCTTTGCACCTTTGGCTGGAATCAGAGCACAGTCACACCCCTGGGTCACCCTGGGATAAACCAGACCCTGCCCAGAGCAGAGGGATCCCTGAATGTCTCACCCTCTCCAAAGGTCTCTGGGCAAGCTCTCAGCATCCCCTTGTGCCAAGGACACTCACGGCTCCCTTGGCCAACCCAGCAGCATTTCCTCAGCTGTGGCAGCTCTGCACTTCCCCGTGGGACATTCAGGGAACTCCCAGAGGCTCTGGCACAGCTCTGCACCCAGGAGGGCAGCTCAGAGCTGGGAAGGGCACAGCAAGGAGATCCCCGGCTGTGCCCATGATGGGATCTCAGGGATGGGCTCAGCTCATTCCCCTTTCCCATGGACTGCTTTGCCCACAGCCCCACAGGTCCCAGGGAAGCTTGGACACCCCATTCCCATGGACAGCCCTGCCTGGCAGGAATGCCAAGGGCAGTGCCTGACTCAGCTGCTGCAAATGCCAGAGCCTCCCTGAGAGCACCAGAAAACACTGACAATATCAGGGGAGTGCAGAAACAGGAGAAGATGTTGTGGTGCTGTGCCTGAGAGGGCAGGGCAGAGACAGCCGGGCACTCAGGACAGTGTTCCCGTGCCCAGCTGTGCCCGGCACCTCCCACACACCAACAGTGCCCTCCTGCCCCAGCACTGCTCTGTTCAGCCCCCTCTGCTTCCCTGCGCATCTCCCTGGGACTGGACATTCCCTCCTGAGAGGTGCCTTGTCCCTGCCAGCGTTCACAGAGCCCATCCCACCCTGTGTGCCCTCGGCCCGGCCCTACAGAAACCTGCCTGTGTGCAGGGCCCTGGCTGGGGCAGGGTCTGTGTGCAGCTGGGCGAGGGCAGCTCAGGAGAGCCCTGCTGGGCCCTGCAAAGGTGATGCTGCTGCTGTCCAGGGCTGAGGAGTGGCTGAAGGCCCTTTGGGAGGCTGCCAGCAGAGAGACTGACCACCCAAAGTCACAGTTCTGGAGTCTCTGTAAATGTTCAAACATTCCTTTGATGATCCTGTGTGTCCCTTTCAACTCAGAATGTTCTGTGATTCTGGGATCACAATTCCTGTCATGCTTCTCTCATCCCTCTGTTGTCTACAATCAAAAGAGAAAAAAAATCCTTTGCAACAGTGTTAGAACAGTAAAGACCAGACCTTTATTGGAAGCTTCCTGGTGTCCCAGTGGGGATGGGTCATACCTGGCCCCTGATTTCAACAATTTATTATGGTTGATTATTTAGGATATTTAACAGGAACATCCAATAGGAGATTCAGTTGCCCCAGTTACACACCCCTGGCTCAACCCATTGGAGTAGGTCCAAGGATTTCTTTGCCCCAGTTTTTGTTATCACTGCGCACATTCAAAAACCAAAATGTTCTTGTACGTGCTCTTCCTGATAATAAGACTATGCAGTATTTCAGGAATGTATTTAGACAGTCAGCTTATTGTTCTAAAATCTAAGAGAAAGGTAAGGAACCATACTAGAGATAATTAAGGATTGTAAATATATGAAGTATAAAATAGTTGTTAAACAGAGTTAATTAAGAATTTAATAGAGTTAGATAAGGATTTTAGATTTATACTTATGTTATACTAATTTACAGAACTACAAATATAAGAAAAATATATGAAAAGCAAAAATCTTTTTGTCATCACTCCAACTTTCCCACCCTGCTCCAAGCAGGAAATGGAAGACACTCTCTGAAAAGCTCCTGAGCTTTACAGCAATCCCAGGTTTACCTTCTTTGGGAAGTGTCCTCTGGAGCTGTGCCCAGGCTGCTCTGGAGAAGGGAGCAGCCCTGCCCCAGCCAGCAGCTCTCAGCAGCAGCACCTGCCCTGCTCAGGGTGGCTCCTTCCCCCCACAGCTTCTCTCCAGTGCTGGGAGCAGCTCCCCGGGCCGGCTGAGAGCTGTCCCTGGCAGGCAGCAGAGACCCTGGCCCAGCACAGCGCCCTGGGCTGCAGGACCCTGCTCTGCAGGACAGACCTGGGCACCCCTGGCTGCTCTGCACAAGAGATGATCAGAGAATGTACTCACAGGGTCTGTGGGCATTGGGATGTTCCAGCTGTAGGAGATCACTCCAGGAGCTGCAGCTGCATTGTCCTGCAGCCAGAGGTTCCTGTGCCAAGGGCTGCCAGGGATTCTGCCCCAGGCACTTCTCAGCACCTTCCCAGCCCTGACTGATGGAAGCTCTCTGTGCCTCTGTGCTGTGCTCGGGCTGGCTGCAGGCAGTGCCCCAGCCCTGCTGGGCTGGGAGAAGAGCTGCTCATCCAGAGAAATGTGCTTTTGAAGCTCTCCTTGGTTACCAGTATCACCCTCTGGGCCAGGAGCCCGGCCCAGCTCAGCAGCACAGACACAGCACAAGGACTTTAATGACCCTCTGGGGCTTTGTGCTCAGGCCCTGAACATCAGGCCCTGAGAGGGAGCTGCAGAAACCTCTCCAGAGCTCCAAGTCAGAATCCAACTCCAAAGTTTCTCTGATTTTTAATGGGTCCCACTGAGGGACACGACTGAGAAAGTGTCCCCAGGCCCCAGGCAGAGCAGAGAACTGGAGGCACTGATGTCAGGTGGGGACAAAGAGGAGCCAAGTCCTGGTGCCCTGGGGCACAGCAGGGTCTGTGCCACCAAGGGCTGTCAGGAGACACCTTGTCCTGAGGCACTGGGGCCTCCTGGCACAGCCCCAGCCAGGCTGAGCACTGTCACCCCCTTGTCCTGCCCTCAGCATCCACCCCTAGCCCACATCCCAGTGGCCTCAAGGATCTGCTGGAAGGAGTCCCTGGGGAGCCTTGCTCAGGAATGGCCCTGGGGGCTCCTTCATGCTCCCAGGGACTGCAGGTTTTTCAAAGCACTTTGGCTTTTGCTTTTGCCTTGGAGTCTCTGAGATCTTTGTGCAGTCATGGCCTCCAATTATCTGCTGTAATTAGTCCCTGGAGAGGCTTTGTCAGGAACAACACTCAGTGGGGCTCATTAATACTTTGAGATACTCAAGGAGTTTAAGGTACTTTGGATTTTCCTTTCCACACTGAGTCTCTGAGAGGTTTTTTTGCCATTCTGGCCTCCAGTTCTCTCCTCCAAGGAGTCCATGAGGAGCCTGTGTTGGGGATGGACCTCAGTGGGTCCCATTAATGCTTTGAGACACTTTGGGTTTTTTTCTCTGACTTTGACTCCTGGAAAGGTTTGTGCAATCTCCTCTCGGGCCCTGAGGTTCCAGGGCTCAGCTCCAAATGCACCACAGGGCTCTTTAGGATAAGCACGTCTTACCAAATCATGGCTCTGCCTTTATTTCCCTCTGCTCTAATGTAGTTCCTTAGGAATGTTTCCTTTTACAGTTATGGAGAAATATTTCAAAGAGCTTCTAAGAAATATGTATTCCTATTTTAAAGAGTGTCTTTTATTACTGTTCTCTTTAGAGAAGAGCTGATTGCAGCATTCTGTGATTGATATTGATGTAGGGCCACTCCTAAGGAAGTCTGGCCAGGTCTGAGAAGTTTTACCTTGAGGTCTGACCCAGTGTGGACAACCTTGCCCCACATTCCCCAACCCCATGTGAGAAACAATTTTCACTTTCAAAAATTTAAATGGTTTATTAAGACCTTGTCAAAATTCAACAGAAGAGTGAATAAAGAATAAATACAGTTTCCAGAGTAAAGGATTCAGTCACCATGTGCTCATCTACAAAATGGATGTTCTGTCTTTTATACCTCCAGCCCCTCCCAAAGTCTTGTCAATCCACTCCTCCTTCGCTGTCCAGTGGTGGAGATCACTTTCTTACAGCTTGATTGGAGCTCAGGCGCTGCCATAGCAACAAGCCGACCCTCCCAAATGCCCTGACTACTGAGGGCATCCCATGATAACAATGCAAGGGGGAAGGGAAAGATAACTATCCACCTACACAACTTCTCTTAACATCTACTTAATATTCACCCCTTAATTGTGAGAGTCAACCATAGGATTACTCATCTATAACAAACCCCCATGTTCTTTTTCTATATGTCATTTTGCTTGAACATTTAATTAAAATTTTTCTCTCTCTTGAATGAGTCATACTAGCATCTGTTGATGTGGGCAAGGACAGTGGGAACAGGAGGAAAAATCTCAGGTTTTCCTTAGACATATGTATTTGGAATGGACAAAAGGGCCTAACAGAGGTCCAGGATGGCTTTGACTCCTATCTATCATAGCTATGTGGTTGCTACCCATAGTCAGTGTATCTTAGGGGTCCAGAGGCCAGCTCGGTCTCGCCCTCCAGTCCCTGTTGTATTCAAAGACAGTTGGGGAATGACAGTGGTCCGATATGGCCTTTTGTCCCTACCTTACCATGCCTACGGGGTTGCTGCCCGCAGCAGGGCTATGGAGTCTTCTTGGTGCTGAACAAAGAGGCCAACCCGGTCTTGCCCTCTATTTCTTGTCTTACTTCTTAAGGATGCTGCCCCATCACCTTTTACGGTCCCTTGTGTACTTCCCCTCAATGGGTGCTGGTAATTCCTGTTCATTAAAACAGGCAGACAGTTCTCAAGCTGGCTGGTGGAAGCTTGGCTCTACTTTTTGGGCATCTTGTTGTCTTTCTGGTTGTCTCTCAGTCCCCGCCTGAGAGTCAATCTCGTTTCACCTGGCCTGGATGTTTTGTATATAGTCCACTCTTTGGGTTCTTCTATTGAGCCGTTAACTCTGTTGGCATGAGTCCATCTGTTGGCATGAGTCCATCCCCACTCTGCAGTTCACACGGCTGATTCGGTGGGGAGCAGTACCTGAAAGGGACCTTCCCATTGAGGAGTTAAAGGCTGATCTCTCCATGACTTGATCATTCCCCAATCCCCGGGATTAATATTATGGATTCTGAAATCCCGGGTGGTAGTTTGAGGAATTGCCCCTTTATGTCTTAGCCCTTCTAAGGTTTCTGCTATAGACATAACATATTTCTTGGCATTGGCTTCCCCTTCCTCATAGGTGGCAACCCTCTGGGGTGAGGTCAGAAAGGGTAACCCAAATGTCATTTCATAGGGTGACACCCCCAGATCTGACTGGGGTTGAGTTCTAATTTTTAATAAGGAAAAAGGGAGACATTTTATCTATGACATCTGGGTTTCAGTCATCAGCTTAACTAGAGCTCTTTTTAGAGTTTGATTCATCCTCTCAATGTGACCAGAACTCTGTGGATGCCATGGAGTGTGCAATTCCCATTTACTCACAGTGTTTGAACAACTTTTTGCAATATTTTAGAGGTGAAATGAGTTCCTTGGACTGAATCAATCCTGTTCACCATCCCATACTGGGGAATGATTGATTCTAGAAGTGTTTTACTCACAACATTGGCATTGGCTTTAACCGTGGGTACCGCCTCTACCCAATGAGTCAGGTCACCTACTATCACTAGCAAAAACTTCCACCGTTGTACCTGGGGAAGCTCGGTAAAGTCTACTTGGATGTTTTGAAAGGGCTGTAATGCTAGTTCTCGCCCTCCCCTGGTGTTTTCCTCATGATTTTCTTACTCACTTGTTGGCATATCACACACCTTTCAATTACCTGCTTAGCTATCCCAAAAATTCCTATGCAGGCCCAGTCCCTTAGAAAATGATCACTTAGTGCTTGTGTACCCCAGTGTGTTGTCCCATGTATGCCTTCTAGCATTTTCCTGGCAAGGGGTTTATTCAACATTTGCCTCCCATCTGCTAATCTCCACTTCCCTTTGTTATCTTTCTTGGCTCCTGTTTTGAGGAATTCTTTCTCTTCTGTCTCACTGAATATGGGGACTTCTTCCATTTCTCTCATGGGGGTTAATGCTATCATTAGTTTTTCTATCCCTGATTCAGCTGCATTCTTAGCATCTAAATCTGTAAATGGTTCCCTTGTGCTTCTTGAGTCACCCCTTTTTTATGTCCTTTAACATATACTCCTGCCACTTCTTCTGGTAATTGTAAGGTTTCTAACACTTCTAAAAAAAGTTTTTAGTTCCTTTCCCCTTGAATTTAATAGCTTACTCTCTTCCCAAAGTTTTCCAAAGGTATGCACTACTCCAAAAGCATATTTTGAGTCTGTATATATTGTTTCTCTTTTCTGTGTGAATATTTCCAGAGCTGTGTTCCGACACTTTCCTTTTTCTAGGGCCACTAACTCTTCATCTGCTATAGCCTACCCCAATACCCTGTGCCCTGGATTACCCGTGAAAATCCATCGATGTACAATCGTTTTCCACCTTGGAGTGGTTGATCTGTTAGGTCCTCTCTTACTTTAGTTTGATAGTTTATAACCTCTAGGCAATTATGTATTAATTCCTCACCTGGTTTTCCATCTAAAACTGGGCAGGGTTAAGTTGGCTACTCACGACTAGCTCTAAACCATTATCTATTAAGATGGCTTCATACATTAGCACTTGGGAATCTGTGAGCCATTTCTCAGCCTTTTAGCTGAGGATACTCCTTACTGAGTGTGGGGTATATATTTTCAATTTTCCCCCAAAGGTTAATTTTTTGCTTTCTTCTATGAGTAGGGCACTCGCTGCCACCGCCTGAATGCAGGTTGGCCAACCCCAGCTGACAGGGTCTTGCAGTTTTGATAAATAGGCCACTGGTTTCCTGGATCCTCCCCGGTCCTGGGCTAACACTCCATGTGCTGCCCCTTTTTCTATATCCACAAACAGATAGAAGGGTTTGTCTAAGGCAGGAAGACTCAGTGCTGCTGCACTGACTAATTTTGGCTTTAAAGCTTCAAAATTTGCTTGTTGTCTTCTTCCCATCTAATCTCTTCTACTGACTTTTCATACAAGAACCTGATGGCCTGCGTGTATCCTTCAATCCATAGCCTCCAATATCCCAACAGGCCTAAAAACCTTCTGACTTCTCTCTTAGTTTTTGGTCATGGGAGTGAGGCTATCCCTGCAATTCTCTCAGGGTTCAGCCGCTGGCTCCCTTGACAAATCACATGTCCCAGGCATTTTACTTCCCTCCCTACAAATGGGAGTTTCCCTTTTGATACTCAAAGTCCTTGGTCCCCCCAAAAATTTACCAGTGCTGTGGTGGATTCTCGAACTTTGAGATAACTTGAGAGGAGCCCAGTGCTCCTTGCTCCCCTGTGCTGACACGTGAGTGTTTGTCTGGTTTCGGGATGGCCCTGGCTGTGTGAGGGGTGCTACGTGGACACGAGACAGCCGGTCCTGTCCCGCTGGGTCCCAGCAGTGCCTCACAGCAGTCCTGCACCCGCGTCAGGATGCTGGCCAAGAGAGGTCCTGGAAGCTGAGGCAGCTGATTTTAAGCTTGTGCAGGTGCCTACAGGCCAAGGCCAACGGTGTTCCCTCAGGATACAGCAGTCCTGAGGGGTCTCCCTCATTCAAACAAATCAGCTGACAAATGCATTGTCAGCCAAAAGCCCTTTTATTGACCTGGCAGGTGGGGGAGGGTCTGCACCCACTGAAATGTTTCTCCACCATGTATAAATTTCAGTGGGTTGATGTGGGAGTTGTATCAAAATCACCATCCATCTTTACACTGCTGAGGAGATTCCATAGGCAGGCGGTTGGAAATACATTGTGTCAGATTCCCATACTTGAAGCTGATGTCCAGGCCCTGGCCAGGAGCGGTCTCGATGCCCCAAAGCAGCACAAAGTCTTCCTCAGGGCTTCCCTGCACAGGGCTGATTCCACACTTGCCCTTAGTTCTTCTGGTAGACTGTGTCTAAAGCTTTTTGTCAGGTCACTCTCATGTCAAGTTAGGCCTGCCAGGTTTTTGTTATGCTAACTGGTGCTAAGTACTTAGGCATGTCTGTGCTAATTACTTGTTTACTCATGTGAATTGCTTGTGCTTACTTATGTCAAACCAAGGCCTTGTTCCATCCCCAAAGGTGCCTGAGGCCACCCGCTCCTTGTGGCACCAGTTGCTTTCCTGTGGAATGTTCTACCTCCCCGAGGGTAAATGGAGAGCTGCAGAAAGAGCTTGCCAGGCTGCTCTCCATCCTTTCCCAGCACTCCTGGTGAAGTGGAGAAGTCCGAGCTGAGCGCAAAGGTGCAAATGGAACAGCCGTGCACAGGAAGGCTCGGTGGGAAGGATGATCCAGGATCCATAGGCCTGGCAGCCTGAGCGTGCTCCAGGGGAAGGCCTTGGAGCAGATCCTCCTGAGTGCCATCCCACGGCACCTGCAGGGAACCAGGGCGTCTGCTGGAGGGTGGGAAAGCTCTGTGGAGGGACGGGGACAGCTGGGGCTCCTGGCGGGGTGTTGAGGGCTTCTGTGCGGGAGTTTGGGGGGCTTGGTGTTGGTGAGGTGTTGGAGAAGGAGTTGTCTGGAAGGTGAGAGGTCTAGGCTGGAATTTGAGTCAGTTGGAAGGCAGCATCTGTGCTTTGGCACAGCTTTGGTTAGGGAGGCCAGAAGGAATATCTGTGACTTTTCCTCTTCATGGTCCTGATTCTCCTGCAGGGAACAAGAGGGCAGAGCTGTACTTTACTGGCCACTCAGATCTCTGTACCAGGGGGAGGATTAGCCCTTTTGCCATCTACTCATTTCTTTGGGCTACTATTGTACCACTGAGTGGACTTTGATTTCTTGAGAGCTTTTATTTCTTAAGAGAATGAGGATATTATCATCCCTACATAGAAAACCAAAGAATGGCCCTTGGTTTTTCCCTTTTTTGTGTAGTGTTATGTTCTGTAAAGTGACCCTCAGTGGATGAGGTTAAGGCAAATGAGTTGCTGCTTTGAGATGGGAAGCAAAATTCCAACTCTTCACCTCCTCAGGCTACCCCAATTAATTTCATTTGGGAAGTTTGCAACTTTTTGGAACTACTTGAGTTGAGCAATGGGAAGTAAAGCTTTCCTGAATTGAGGATTCTTACTTGCCAGATTCTTCTGTGCCTTGGCCGCTAAGGTGTTTTTGTGCTGAAGGCAATAACTTGAATGAGAAAATAATTTTAGCATGGAGTAAGAGCTTCTGACAGAGAACAAGTGTTGCCAGCAGTTGCTCCAGGTGCTCCTGCCAACAGCCCCTGCAGGCAGGAGCGCAGCCCCCAGTGCACGTGGGCTTTGGCTCCCTCTGGCACAGAAGCCCCCCACGGGCACAGGTCTCTGGGGCAGGAGACGGGCACCGGTGCTTCCAGGGCTCAGGGGGTGGCAGGTCTGCTTGGGCAGGGACTGTGCCACACCTGCTGATGTCAGCGCTCCCCGGGCCCCAGGGCTCAGAGCAGCATTCGTGCCCTGGCCCACACGTTCCTTGTCTGTGTCACACCCACGGGTTTAGGATGGCCACCAGCCGGGACGTGTCCCAAGGAGGCTGTGCCAGCTTTTGTGGAAGGCCCCGTGCCCTTCCCAGCACGGCTGCGTCAGCAGCCCTGGGGGCTCCTTCTGCTGCCCTGAGCCCACAGAGCAGGGCAGTGTTTGCTGATGGTTTGAGCCATTCCTAAAGATCCTGTCGGGCTGTCTTACACACTTGGGGTGAGGGATTCCTTCCAACCTGAGCCACTTTGGGTGGGCTGGGGGCGGCCCCAGGGCAGGGGGCAGTGTGTGCAGGGGCCCTTTGTGACACAGTGCAGCACGGTCACCGTGGCATGGAATGGGACAGCGTGTCCAAGGGCCCTTTGTGACACGGTGCAGCACGGTCACCGTGGCATGGAACGGGACAGCGTGTCCAAGGGCCCTTTGTGACACGGGGTGACATAGGAGCTGGCGGTGACGAGGCCACGCCACAGTGCTCAGAGCATACGACGGGACAGGACAGGACAGAGCGGTGCCATGAGGAGCCCCTGCACAGCGCACTCGTTCGTGTCTGACCCGGAGCTTTCCCAAGGCATTACTCCTGCAGGTGACCTCGTGGCCAGACCAGAGGGCTTGGTGACCTCTGGCCTTCCCGAGGCTTCTTTTCTGCAGATGCCCTCCAGGACAGACCATGGCATTTGCTTAGCATGCTTCTTGATGAGGAGTCTCCTGTCCTTGTTGCTGGAGCCCCCAAGACCAGAGTGCAGGACTTGCTGTCCTGTAGCATTGCCAAGACTTCACTCTGCAGCACTTGCTGACTCAGACCTTTTCCGAGCCACCTTCTCCTGCAAGCAGCCATGAATCCAGGCAGTGACGTAGAGCACAGGCCTGTGAGCGTGCCCAAGCTGGCCTGGGGGCAGGAGGAGAAAGAAGGCCCTGGGACTGCCCCAGCACATCAGCCTGAAGAAGTGGAGCAGTTCCAGCCACTGCAAAAGGGTGAGTGCCAGAGCCAGGCTGCAGGGCCGGTGCCTGCAGCCAGCTTGGCCCCATCCCATCCCATCCCATCCCATCCCATCCCATCCCATCCCATCCCATCCCATCCCATCCCCTGGGCACTTGCCCATGGACAGGACTAAGGAGGGGCCGGGCAGACACCCCACAGTGCCCGTGCTCCATCCCCTGGGACATCCCAGGGCTGTCCCTGCCTGGGGAGCGCAGGGCTGGGCTGTGTTCTCCGGCCTCTCCCGCAGCACCTCAGCTCAGGCTGCGCTCACTCTTTGCCAGGTGCAGCCGTGCAGCACACACGAGAGCAGGAACGCACCCGTGGCCTCTTCCGCAGAACAGCGCAGGTACCTGCAGCCATCCCCAGCTGGGCTGGATCTGCTGTCACCACTCAGCCGAGCACTTCGCTTGGAGCATTCCGTGGAACATCCTGCCCTTCTCCTACAGCTGGTTTGCAAATTCATCAAAAGGATTCGGGAGGAAGAGACCAGCACCATGGGCACAGGGCTCAGAGCATATTTGCACATCTTCAAAACCAAGAACTGTGCTGCCCTGCTGGATATGCTTATAGAGGAGAGGTTTTCCAATCCAAAGCAAGTAAGCAGCCTGTGGCCATGGTTTGATCCTCCCAGGAATTGCTTGGCCTCCCAAGCCATGCCTGCTGCTCACTGGAAGCCTTTGAGGCCATGGCAATGTGGTGGGAAGGGAAGCACTTCTCTGGGGAAGCTGGGGACATTCCTCCCTCTGGCAGCTTTCCAAGTCTCCCCTGCCTTCTCCAGGTGCCTGCCATGGTGAGGTACATCCACCAGTGGCTCATGGCCAGTCAGTTTGCTGAGCACAGGCTGAACAGGGCCCTGCTGGATCTCACTGAAGAACAGCCTGCTGATGTAGTAATGTGTCCTGGTTTTGGGCAAATTTGGGAGAAAACCTCTGGAAGGAGCCCCCAGAAAGCAAATCCCCTCACAGTCCCTCGCCTACCTGGCTCGGGAAGAATTTCCTCAGAGAGCAGTGGAAACAACCTGTTTATTGAGCAGGCAACCCCCCCCAGCAAAAAAAATGAACAACACCAGATGACAAAAACTCTTTCACCACACTGAAGAGGTGACAAATTCAGAAAGTCTCTGCTGGGAGTGGTTGCCCAGTTATCGGTCTCTGGCGCTGGGGATGGCTGCTGCAGGTCACAAAATGCTGGCTCTCGGTGTGTCTTGGTGTTTCCCAGGTCCCAGTCCTGAGCAGGTTCAAATGGTATTCAGGAAAGGGAAAGAAAAAAAAACAGTCCAGGGAAAAAATTGGATTGCCTAGCTAAACTAACTAATAAGAAAAAGCAAGGGCAAAATCAAGAAGCAAAAGCAAGAGCAAAGTGAAAGCAAGCAAGCCAGCAAGCAAGCAAGAAAGCCAGCAAGCCCTAGCCTCTCCTAGACACAGACTTTGGGGAGAGGTGAGCCGGCTGATAACAAGACAAAACAAACCTTCACTTTTTGGAGCCAGTCCCGAAGGCACATAACATAGCATCAAGCATAAACAGAACACACGATTGGGGATGCAAGCACCATAACGTCACCCTAGGACATTCCACACCTTGTCTCCGAATCGTCAACATAACTACCAAACGTCATGTAAAAACTTCATCCGGTAAAAACTTCCATCTTTCACTTACTCAGACACATTTCCTTCCATCTCCCTTGCTCAAACCTTTGACACACATTTCCTTCTATATCACTTGCTCAAACGTTCGACAATTACACATTTCCTTCTGTCTCATGTCTGTGTGGTTTAATGTAAAGACAGTGGCAGTAACATCCAGCAAACAGTGATATTTGCATATGAGACTCACCCCACAATCTGATCTCCCTGAGGTACACATTGAGTTCTTCCATATTTCTGCATTATTCACCATGTACAACCTGGTCCCTGAGCAAAGACAATCCCACCAATGGGCTTGTCTGTACTCACGGCAGAATTGATCCACACTGTCTTCCCTAACAAACATCTGATATGTGCCACTGGGACTTTATCTCCGTCTGCTATATTCAGGGATTCAGACTGGGCAGGACCTGCTCCACTGGTGGAACCTCGGGTGTTAACTAACCAGGTGGCCTTTGCTAAATGCTGCTCCCAGTTTTTGAAAGATCCCCCACCCAATGCTTTCAAGGTGGTTTTTAACAGTCCATTGTACCTCTCCACTTTGCCTGCAGCTGGTGCATGGTAGGGGATATGGTGCACCTACTCCATGCCATGTTCCCTAGCCCAGGTGTTGATAAGGCTGTTCTTGAAATGAGTCCCGTTGTCAGACTCAATCCTCTCAGGGGTACCACGCCTCCAAAGGACCTGCTTTCCAAGGCCCAGGATGGTGTTACGGGCCGTAGCATGAGACACAGGGTAGGTCTGCAACCATCCCGTGGTGGCTTCTACCATGGTGAGCACATAGCGCTTGCCTTGGCGTGTCTGGGGCAGTGTGATGTAGTCAATCTGCCAGGCCTCCCCATACCTGTACTTGGACCACTGCCCACCATACCATAGGGGCTTCACTCGCTTGGCCTGCTTGATCTCAGCACACGTCTCACAGTCATGGATAACCTGAGAAATACTGTCCATGGTTAGAGCCACCCCTTGGTCTCGTGCCCACTTGTAGGTGGCATCTCTGCCCTGATGATCTGAGGCATCATGGGCCCATTGAGCTAGGAACAACTCTCCCTTGTGTTGCCAATCCAAGTCTATCTTTGACACCCCTATCTTTGCAGCCTGATCTACCTGCTGATTGTTTTGCTGCTCTTCATTAGCTCTTCTCTTAGGGACATGGGCATCTATGTGGCGAACCTTCACAGGTAGTTTCTCTACCCGGGTAGCAATGTCTTTCCATTCTTCAGCAGCCCAAATTGGTTTTCCTCTACACTGCCAGTTAGCCTCTTTCCGTCTCTCCAGCCATCCCCACAGAGCATTGGCTACCATCCATGAATCAGTGTCGAGGTAGAGCTTTGGCCACTTCCCCTTTCTGCAACGTCTAGGGCCAGTTGAATGGCTTTGAGTTCAGCAAGTTGACTTGATCCACCTTCTCCTTCAGTGGCCTCTGCGACCCATTGTGTGGGGCTCCATATGACTGCTTTCCACTTCCGATTTATCCCAATGATGTGAAAGGAACCGTCAGTGAAAAGAGCGTAGCGTGTTTCCTCTGCTGGCAATTGGTTGTATGGTGGAGCTTCTTCAGCCTGTGTCACTGGTTCTTGTTCTTCATCTGTGACACCAAAACTTTCACCTTCAGGCCAGTTTGTAATTGCTTCCAAAATCCCAGGGCGATTCAGTTTACCAATATGCGCTGCGTGATGAGAGCAATCCACTTGCTCCATGTAGCACTGGTGGCATGGTGGGTGGAGGGAACCTTTCCTCTGAACATCCACCCCAGCACTGGTAGTCGGGGTGCCAGGAGTTGTACTTCCTTACCAATCACCTCTGAGGAGGCTTGGACTCCTTCATAGGTGGCCAAGATTTCATTCTCTGTTGGGGTGTAGTTTGCTTCAGACCCTCTGTAACTTAGACTCCAGAATCCCAGTGGTCGACCTTGAGTCTCATCAGGCACCTTCTGCCAAAGACTCCGAGACAGTCCATGGTTCCTGGCTGCAGAGTAGAGCACGTTCTTTACATCTGGTCCAAGGGCTACTGCATGAGCAATTTCCTGCTTAATCTGGGTGAAAGCTTGTTGCTGTTCAGGGCCCCAGAGGAAATTGTTCTTCTTGCGGGTGACCATGTAAAGAGGGCTCACGATCTGACTGTACTCAGGAATGTGCATTCTCCAAAAGCCTATGGTGCCTAAGAAAACTTGTGTTTCCTTCTTATTGGTTGGTGGGGACATAGCTGTGATCTTGTTGATGACATCCGTAGGAATCTGACGCTGTCCGTCTTGCCACTTCACTCCCAAGAACTGGATCTCTAAAGCAGGTCCCTTAACTTTACTCTTCTTGATGGTGAAACCAGCTTCCAGGAGCATTTGGATGATTTTCTCTCCTTTCTCAAACACTTCTGCTGCTGTGTTCCCCCACACAGTGATGCCATTGATGTACTGCAGGTGTTCTGGAGCTTCACCCTTTTCCAGTGCAGCCTGGATCAGTCCATGGCAGATGATAGGACTGTGCTTCCACCCCTGGGGCAGTCGGTCCCAGGTGTACTGCACGCCCCTCCAGGTGAAAGCAAACTGAGACCTGCATTCTGCTGCCAGAGGAATGGAGAAAGACGTGTTAGCAATGTCAGCAGTGGCGTACCACTTTGCTGCCTTGGACTCCAGCTCGTGCTGGAGTTCCAGCATGTCCGGCACAGCAGCGCTGAGTGGTGGAGTCACTTCATTTAATGCATGGTAGTCCACTGTCAATCTCCATTGTCCTTCAGATTAACGCACAGGCCAAATGGGGCTGTTGAAAGGTGAGTGGGTTTTGCTGGCCACTTCTAGGCTCTCCAGCTCTCGGATCATCTTATGGATGGGAACCACAGCATCTCGAGTTGTTCTGTACTGTCGGCGATGCACTGTTGAAGTGGCAATTGGTACCTTTGCTCTTCTCCCTTCAGAAGTCCTACTGTAGTTGGATTCTCGGACAGTCCAGGCAAGGTGTTCAGTTGCTGGACGCCCTCTGTCACTGCGGCTGCTATCCCAAATGCCCACCTGAGTCCTTTTGGGTCTTTAAAATACCCCCTTTGGAGGTAATCTATGCCCAAAATGCATGGGGCCTCTGGGCCAGTCACAATAGGGTTTTTTTTCCATTCATTTTCAGTCAGGCTCACCTCAGCTTCCACCAAGGTAAAGTCTTGTGATCCCCCTGTCACGCCAGCAATGGAGACAGGTTCTGCCCCCACGTGTCTCAATGGGACTAATGTGCATTGTGCACCAGTATTGACCAAAGCCTTCTATTTTTGTGGTTCTGATGTGCCAGGCCAATGAATCCACACAGTCCAGAAAAAACAGTTTTCCCTCGCCTCTACCTGGCTAGAGGCAGGGCTCCTCTAAGACTGTTTATCCTTCTTTACTTGGGCATATGTCTTAGAGCTTCCTTCAGGGGGATCAGACATGTCATCATCATCATCATCATCATACCTGGCAGCTTGTCTATGGGCAACTGGAGCTGCTTTCCTTTTGGTGGAATTTCCTCTCTGAGTCTTGCCTTCCTTCAATTCACGCACCTGTTGTGCCAGAGCAGCAGTAGATTTTCTGTCCCATCTCCTCATGTTTTCTCCGCAATCACTCAGGAAGAACCACAGCTCAGCTCGTGGGGTGTACCTTCTCTCCCCATCTGGGGAACGTCTGCGTTGGATACCAGGGCCTCTAATTTGTACTGCCGACATTTGGAGAAGGTCCTCTTTAATCTCCTCCCTGAGTTTCTTGTGATTCTCCTCTATCTTGTCTTCTAATTTCTGCAGACGTGTTTCCAATGCTGCAATTCTGGCGTCTGTTGGGCCAGGCACAGCATCTGCATATGCCTGGAGCTTCTTCGCCATATTGAGCACGGTCTCATCCTTCTCATCCCGCTTCATTATTGCTAAAGCAGAAGCGTATTCATGTGGCCCCAGCCGTACAAGTTTTCGCCACATCACAGATGTACATGGTACCATGTCTGGATTCCTAGTTGTTATGTCATCTGAGAAGATAATCTCTGCCACTGCCATTTCTCTCAGGCGTTGGATCCCTTGTTCTATAGTCTTCCACTGGGTCTGCTGCATATAAAGATCATCTGCACACAGGTATCCTTGTGCTACACTTTCCAGGAGCCGTGCCCAGAGGCTGTGAGGTTTAGCCCCCCTTCATCATTCCTTGGTCGATGACAGGATCATGTGACAGGGATCCCAAATGCCTCGCTTCAGTGCCGTCCAGAATTGTAGCTTCACCTGCAGCATCCCAAAGATGGACCAACCAACTAATTATAGACTCATCAGGTTGTTGAGTGTAATCCTTTCTTAGGCCACGGAGGTCCTTTAGGGAAAAGGACTCAATATTGGCCTCTGATCTTGTACCAGTTTCTTTGACTCCTGATTTTGTGTCAGGAGGTGTTGAGGGTCCATCTTCTGCATCATAATCATCATCGTCATCCACTGATCGATCAGTCTTGTCTGTGCACTTTCCACTTCTCGTGCTGGTAGCAACAGCCACTGATTGAGGCTTACAGTCTGGTTTAGCTGCTGGCCTCGAGCCTGGGCTGTTGGCTGCAGCCTGAGCGACTGGGATCGCAGCTGATTTATCTCCCTGCCCCCCTTCCTCTGTCTGCTGCCCTACAGGATCTAGCAGAGTGCGATAAGCATATGCCAGGGCCCAGCTCACTGCAATGATCTTCTTCTCCTTAGAGGTATCATGGCACTTCTCTTTCAGGTACTTTGCCACCTCAGCTGGGTTCTGAATTTGTTCATATGGAAAGTCCCAGACTATAGGGTCAGAAAACTCCTTTAAGATTTGGCCCATTTCCCACACCACTCAGGATTTCTCACGCCTGGGTCTACTCCTGGGTCAGGGGTCTCATCAGCCCTTCTAGAAATCTCAGCCCTCATTCTAGAGAAGTTGCAGACTGTGTAGAGAAAGCTTACCAAATTAAATACCAGAAAGATGGTCTCTTTAACATTCAGGGGAAACTGAACATTCTCCAATAGGGATGTAACAGATTCAGAGGAGAAGAAGGGAAGCAAAGGCTGAAAAGCCTCATCTCCTGCTTCTCCTCTAACAAACTGGGTGCACAACCATAACCATGAACCAAACATTCCTGGAACAGACTCCAGCACCTTTATAAACCTCCTGCAAGCCATTACAACCAAGCCCAGCCCAATGGATATTCTGGTCAGTGCCCTTCTACTGCAAAAACTACGTATTAGGGACAATACCGGAGCTATTTCGGGATAAGAAAATAAACCTAGGGACCATAGAGGTATTAAGACCTCAAAAAACCCTAGGGACCAGAAACACATGCAGGCCTGCACCCCAAGAGACATTATGAATTCAAAAAGCATAGCCAGTAACTCTCTATACAATCCCAGAGTAATTGCAACCAAAATATGATCAGAACAGGGTTTTTTTCCACTCTCTCGAGCCATGAGTTGGGTGCCAAAATATTTGCCCTAGTTTAGAACAAATTTGGGAGAAGACCTCCATAAGGAGCCCCCAGAAAGCAACTCCGCCACAGCCCCTCCCCCACCTGGTTCAGGAAGAATTTCCTGGGAGAGAAGTGGAAAAAAAACCTGTTTATTTAACAAGCAAAACACTCCCCAATACAAAAAACAACACCAGATGACAAAACTCTTTCACCGTTCTGAAGAGATGACAAATTCAGAAAGTCTCTCTGGGAGTGGTCGCCCAGTTATCAGTCTCCAGTGCTGGGGATGGCTGCTGCAGGTCACAAAATGCTGGCTCTCGGTGCTTCTTGGTGTTTCCCAGGTTCCAGTCCAGAGCAGGTTGGGATGGTATTCAGGAAAGGGAAAGGAAAAAAAAAACAGTCCAGGGTAAAAATTGGATTGCCCAGCTAAACTAACTAATAAGCAAAAGCAAAAAACAGGAGCGAGAGCAAAGCAAAGCAAGCAAGCCGCCCCTAGACACAGACCATGGTGGGGAGTTGAGCCGGCTGCTAACAAGACAAAACAAACCTTCACTTTCAGAGTCAGTCCTGAAGGCACAGAACATAATATCAAACATAAACAGAACACACGGCTGGGGATACAAGCACCATAATGTCACCCTAGGACACTAACCGAGGGAGTTCCACTAAAGTGAATATAGTCTCAACCTCCCATGACTGAGCAGCTGGGTATGATCTGTCAGATCCCCTTGAAGATACCTCTACCATGTATGCCCAGGAAAGAAATAATAACCAGGGTTATTATTTCAGGGGCCCTGCCTATAGCCAGGAAGAGGCACAGGAAAACTGGATCTCCTGGATGGTGTGGATCCAATGGCCTGGCACATCAGAGCCACAAAAATACAATGCCTTAGTTGACACTGGTGCGCAGTGTACCCTGATACCATCGGGACATGTGGGGGCAGAACCTGTTTCCATTGCTGGGGTGATGGGGGGATCACAGCAATTGGCCCTGTTGGGAGCCGAGGTGAGCCTGACTGGGAAGGAGTGTCAGAAACATCCTATTGTGACCGGCCCAGAGGCCCCGTGTATTCTGGGCATAGACTTCCTCCAGAACGGCTACTACAAAGAACCAAAGGGACTCAGGCGGGCTTTTGGCATAGCTGCTGTAGAGGCAGAGAACATTAATCAATTGAACACCTTGACTGGACTATCAGAGCATCCATCTGCAGGAGGACTCCTGAAGGTGGAAGAGCAGTGAGTGCCAATTGCCACCTCCACAGTGCACCCCCAGCAGTATTGGATGGATCAAGGTGCCGTGATCCCCATCCACCAAATGATCCATTAGCTGGAGAGCCACGGGGTGGTCAGCAAAACCCACTCACCCTTCAACAGCCCCGTTTGGCCTGTGCCCAAGTCTGACAGAGAATGGAGATTGACTGTGAATTATTGTGCCTTGAATGAAGTGACTCCACCGCTGAACGCTGATGTGCCAGACATGCTGGAACTCCAGTACGAGCTGGAGTCCAAGCAGCAAAGTGGTACGCCACTGTTGACATCGCTAACACGTTGTTCTCCATTCCTCTGGCAGCAGAATGCAGGCCTCAGTTTGCTTTCACCTGGTGAGGTGTGCAGTACACCTGGAACTGACTGCCCCAGGGGTGGAAGCAGAGCCCCACCGTCTGCCATGGACTGGTCCAGGCTGCACTGGAAAAGGGTGAAGCTCCAGAACACCTGCAGTACCTCAATGGCATCACTGTGTGGGGGAACACAGCAATGGAAGTATTTGAGAAAGGAGAGAGGATCATCCAGATTCTGCTGGAAGCCAGCTTTGCCATCAAGAAGAGCAAAGTCAAGGGACTTGCACGAGAGATCCAGTTCCTGGGGGTAAAGTTGCAAGATGGATTGTGTCAGATTCCCACTGAGGTCACCAAAAGGATCACTGCGATGTCTCCACCAACCAGCAAGAAGGAAACATGATCTTTCCTAGGCGCCATAGTTTTTTGGAGAATGCACATTCCCGAGTACAGCCAGATTGTGAGCCCTACCTACCTGGTCACCTGCAAGAAGAACGATTTCCTCTGGGGCCCTGAACAGCAACAAGCTTTCGCCCAGCTCAAGCAGGAGATTGCTCAGGCAGTAGCCCTTGGCCCAGTCAGGATGGGACCAGAGATGAAGAATGTGCTCTACTCTGCAGCTGGGAACAATGGCTTGTCCTGGAGCCTTTGGCAGAAGGTGCCTGGGGAGACTTGAGGCTGACCACTGGGATTCTGCAGCTGAAATTACAGAGGGTCTGAAGCCAAATGCACTCCCACAGAGAAGGAAATCTTGGCTGCCTATGAAGGAGTTCAAGCTGCCTCCGAGGTGACTGCCACAGAAACACAACTCCTCCTGGCACCCTGACTGACGGCACTGGGGTGGATGTTTAAAGGAAAGGTTCCCACTACCCTCCATGACACTGCTGCCACATGGAGCAGATGGATTACTCTCATCATGCAGCACACCCGGATTGGAAACCTGAATTGCCCTGGGATTTTGGAGATAATTACAAACTGGCTGCTGGTGACAACTTTGGTCTCACTGACGGAGAGCAGCAGGAACAAGTGACAAGGGCTAAAGAAGGTGCACCATGCAACCAACTACCAGCAGAGGAAACTCAATACGCTGTTTTCACTGACGGTTCCTGTGGCATCGTAGGGATGAACTGGAAGTGGAAAGCAGCCGTATGGAGCCCCACACAACACGTAGCACAAGCTACTGAAAGAGAAGGTGGATCAAGTCAACTTGCTGAACTCAAGGCCGTTCAGCTGGCTTTGGACATTGCTGAGAGAGAGAGAAGTGACCAAAGCTCGACCTTTATATGGATTCTTGGATGGTAGCCAATGCTCTGTGGGGCTGGCTGGAAAGGTGGAAAAAGGCCAACTGGCAGCGTAGAGGAAAAGCAATCTGGGCTACTGATGTGTGGAAAGACATTGCCTCTTGGGTAGAAAATGTGTCTGTGAAAGTCTGTCATGTAGATGCCCATGTCCCCAAGAGTCGGGCTAATGAGGAACACTGAAACAACGAGCAGGTAGATCAGGCTGCAATGATAGAGGTGTCAAAGACTGGCACCATAAGGGGGAGTTGTTCCTAGCTCAATGGGCCCATGATGCCTCAGGCCATCAGGGCAGAGATGCCACCCACAAGTGGGCATGAGACCGAGGGGTGGATTTAACCATGGACAGTATTTCTCAGGTTATCCATGACTGTGAGACGTGTGCTGAGATCAAGCAGGCCAAGTGAGTGAAGCCCCTGTGGCATGGTGGGCCATGGTCCAAGTACAGGTATGGGGGGGCCTGGCAGATTGACTACATCACACTGCCCCAGACATGCCAAGGCGAGCGCTATGTGCTCACCATGCTAGAAGCCACCACGGGATGGTTGGAGACCTACCCTGTGTCTCATGCCACTGCCCGGAACACCATCCTGGGCCTTGAAAAGTTGATCCTGTGCAGGCATGGTACCCCTGAGAGGACTGAGTCTGACAACGGGACTCATTTCAAGAGCAGCCTTATCAACACCTGGGCTAGGGAACATGGCATTGAGTGGGTGTACCATATCCCCTACCATGCACCAGCTGCAGGCAAAGTGGAGAGGTACAATGGACTGTTAAAAAACACCTTGAAAGCATTGGGTGGGGGATCTTTCAAAAACTGGGAGCAGCATTTAGCAAAGGCCACCTGGTTAGTTAACACCCGAGGTTCCACCAGTGGAGCAGGTCCTGCCCAGTCTGAGTCCCTGAATATAGCAGATGGAGATAAAGTCCCAGTGGCACATATCAGAGGTTTGTTAGGGAAGACAGTGTGGATCAACTCTGCCTCGAGTACAGACAAACCCATTGGTGGGATTGTCTTTGCTCAGGGACCAGGTTGTACATGGTGAATAATGCAGAAATATGGAACCACACGATGTGTACCTCAGGGAGATCTGATTGTGGGGTGAGCCTCATATGCAAATATCACTGTTTGCTGGATGTTACTGCCACTGTCTGTACATTAAACCACACCGACATGAGATAGAAGGAAATGTGTAAGTGTCAAAGGTTTGTGCAAGAGAGATAGAAGGAAATGTGTAAGTGTCGAAGATTTGAGCAAGTGAGATGGAAGGATGAGTAAGTGAAAGATGGAAGATTTAACTTGATGAAGTTTTTACATGAATTTTGGTAGTATGTTAACGATTTGGAGATAAGGTGTGGAATGTCCTAGGGTGACGTTATGGTGCTTGTATCCCCAGTCATGTGTTCTGTTTGTGCCTGATATTATGTTCTGTGCCTTCAGGACTGACTCTGAAAGTGAAGGTTTGTTTTGTCTTGTTATCAGCCAGCTCACCTCCCCCCAAGGTCTGTGTCTAGGAGAGGCTAGGTTTCCTTGCTTGCTTGCTGGCTTGCTTGCTTTCGCTTTGCCCTTGCTTTTGCTTTTGCTTATTAGTTAGTTGTTTTTTTTTTTTTTTTTTTTTTTTGTATTGGGGAGTGTTCTGCTTGTTGAATAACAGGGTTTTTTTCCACTTCTCTCCAAGGAAATTCTTTCCGAACCAGGTAGGGGAGGGGCCATGGGGGGGGGGGATTACTTTCTGGGGGCTTCTCCTGGAGGATTTCTCCCAAATTTGCCCTAAACTAGGACACCTTGGCATGTCAAGGGCTGCTTCTCACCTGCCCTGAAGCACTGGGGCTCTGGGCTTTCCTTCCTATGGGAGAGAACTCTCCTTCTCCTCCAGGGACCCAGGGCCAAAACCAGGATTCCTTCTCCAAATTTCTTTATATGCAAAGATTGTTCCCAGATGAAATCTGCCAGGAGAGACAGGTCTGGCTGCCTTGGCCACCCAGGGCCACCTCTCATCTGCCTTTAAGACACTGGGACCATGTACTTTTTCTTCATATGGGAAAAAAGCATCCATCTCAACTAGGTACCCATGGCCAACATTGGGGATCTGCCTCCAGAATTCCCTACATCCAAGGATAGTTCCCAGACAAAAGCTGCCAGGGGAGACAAGTCTGGCTGGCCTTGGCTTCCTGAGGGGTGGCACTCATGTGCCTCTGAAACACTGGGGCTCTGTGCTCTCCTTGCTAATGAAAAGAACGCCTCTTCCTTTCCAGGCACCCACGGCCAAAACTGAGATTCCACTTCCAAAATGCCTGTGTCCAAGGATAGCCCCTAGAGGAAAGGTGCCAGGACAGCAGGTCTGGCTGGCTTGGCCTAAGGGTGGCCACCTTTCATCTTCTTCCAGAACACTTGGATTTTGTGCTTTTCTTTCCTATAGGAAAAAGCCATCCATCCTGACCAGGCGCCCATGGCCAAAACTGGGATTCCACCTCCAAAACTCCATACATCCAAGGATTGCTCCCCAGTGAAAGCAGCCAGGACTTAAAGGTTTGGCTGCCCTTGGCCTCTTGGGAACTGCCTCTCACCTGCCTCAAAACACTGGGGCTTGATGCTTTCCTTCCTATGGAAAAGAGCCGTCCTTCTTCTCAAGGTGTCCGTGGTCGAAATTGAGATTCCTCCTCCCAAATTTCATATATACAAGGATCCCTTCATGACAAAAGATGCCAGGACAAACAGGTCTGGCTGGCTTGGCCTCCCAGGAGCCACCTCTCTCCTCTTCTGCCTTTGAAACACTTGGGCTCTGTGCTTTCCTTCCTGTGGAAAAGAACTGGCCTTCTTATCTATGCAGAAATGGCCAAAATTGGGGCTCCACCTCCCAAATTCCCTATATCCAAGGGTTGCTCCCAGGCAAAATCTGCCAGTACCATTCATTCTGGCTGGCCTTGGCCTCTGGTGGCTGCCCCTGCCACACTGGGGCTCAGTTCTTTCCTTCCCATGGAGATCACTGTGACACGGTGGGGACCTCATGGAAGCAAGGGGATCATTGTGGCACCACTGGAGCCCATGGAACCAAGGGGCCATGGTGACACAGCGGGGCTTCATGGACCCAGAGACCATTATGACTCTGCGGGGCCTGATGGAACCATGGAGGCCATTAGGACCCTTCAGGGCCTCGTGTCACCAAGGGGGCATTGTGATACCTCAGAGCCTCATGGAAGCAAGGGACCATTGGGACACTGTGGAGCCTCATGGAACCGAGGGAACATGGAACAGGTCTGGCTGGCTTGGCCTCCCAGGGGCCACCTGACAGGTCCGGCTGATCTTGGAATTCCAAGGGCTGCCTCTCATCAGCTCCTGGAGCACTGGGGCTCAGTGCTTTCCTTGCTAAGGGAAAGAACTGTCCCTCTTTTCAGATGCCCATTGCCAAAATTGGTAAGCTCCCTTAAAATTTCCTCCATGCAAAGGTATCTCTCAGAAAAACCTGCTAGCTCTGGCTGGCCTTGGCCTCCAGTGGTCACCTCCCATCTGCCCCTGAAACAGAGGGGCTCTGTTCCTTACTTCCTATGGATAAAAAACAGCCTTCTTGCCAAAGACCATGGCAAAAATTAGACTTTAGCCTCCCAAAGTCCGTATATCCGAGAATTGCGCCCAGACACAAGTAGCCAGGACAGACAGGTCAGGCTGGCCCTTGCTCTGGTGATTTTCTTAGACTATGAGCTGAATATTTTCATTTGAAAACCCCCTGGAGAGTGCCCAGAGATCTCCCAAGTTGGGATTTTGAGGCCTTGGGCACATGACCACTACATATGGACAAAGGAGCTCTGTGCTCTGTGCTGTTGTGGTGGTTTTGCATCACGGAAGTGATGTTCCAAGAGAAGCTGCTAGCAGTTTCCTCTGTGTCTGACAAAAAACCAATCAGTAATTAGCTTTGAGAGCTGACAGTCTGTTAAACCACAAAGGAAACTGCACACGCCTCTGTGGAGACACAAGTTAAAGATGGAGAAGCCTGGCTGGGTCTGTTTCCCTTCTGGCCAGCAAAGAGGTGACCAGGCCGGCCCAGCCCCCGTCTCAGCCAGGCCAGGCCGGGCGGCTCCTGCCGTGGGGCCGGGCCCCTTCCCAGGGAGCCGCCAGGCCCCATCGGCTGCCGGGCAGGGCAGGGGAGGCCGCGGGGCCGAGGCCGGGCCGGGCCGTGGCTGCGGTTGCTGACATCTGGCCGCTACCGAGCCCTGCCCCGCCGCCAGCCCGGGCCCAGCCAGGATCCGCCGGGCCCCAGGAGCAGCCCCGGGCCGGGCCGGCTCGGCCAAGGTTCTGCCGCCCTTGGGGTTCCCCCGCAACCAGCGGGCAGGGGAGGAGAAGCCATGGGCCCCGGCCGTGCTGCTGCTGTGCTCTGGCCTGGCTGCTGAGATCCTGGCCCTGCCCCAGCGCGGCCCAGCCTGACACAGCCCCAGCGCAGCTGCTGCAGGAACCTCCATGGTAAAACAGCTCCGGCCGCAAGTACCGAGCCCGGCCGGGGTCACGGAACCATCTGCAGGCCCCGGCTGAGATATTGACTCTTCCAGTGCTTCCATCCTCCCTCGAGTGAGAGAAAAGGACAAAGTGCAGGCACACAGAGGAGCAACATGAAGACACCGAGGTCAGTGAAGAGGAAGTTGAGGCCCAGATGGGAGGGATGAGGAGATGCCTTGATCTTGGGGCTGAAATCCTCTGGTAAAGCTATGGAGAAGGATGTAATTGATACATCAGACTCTCTTTTTCCCTATAACACATTGAAAAGAATTGGCAGATGATTTGTTCAGCAAAGGTCTCCATGCTAATGTAAGGAAATGTTGAAGTACCTGTGATCCCATGAGAAGTTTGAACAATGAAAGACAGCAGAGTGGTGAGAACCTATGCCCCCAGGGAGAGAAGAAGACCTCTGTTTCCAGAGATGAAGATGATTTCAGAAATAAATGAAGAGAACCTTTGCTCTTAAACAGCTCATCTTTAAACTAATATCCCATAAGCTGGCATGGCCGATAAAAACAGCTGTGGGAGAAGATGTGAAAAAATGGGAGGGACTTCACAATTACAGATTTTTCTGAGCAGCTGTAATTAGTGGAAATTAAAAGCCATGATTCAACTGTTTTCTTGTGGAGAAGTCTCCATATAATAACAAGAGGAACTTCTCTCCCTGAGTGAAGTGAAGAAAAACTTTTCTAGAGGTGGTAAACAAACAGAGAATTTTATGTTTTGTCTCTTTACATTTTCAGGTTTTGTGGAGAGGGGAAGTGTTCTGAAAGTTTTGTTCTGATTCTTATAACTTTTTCTTTTAGTTACTGTTAATAAACTTTTCTTTATACACTTTTAAAGTTTTGAGCCCACTTTGCCTTTCTCCTAATCCTATCTCAGAGCAGGAAATGAGTAAGTTTATTCCAGTGAGTGCCCTGGTAATTAGCCAGCACTGAACCCACCACAAAAATTAAAGCATTGGCTGAGAAATCTCAAAATGGTGAACCAAAATCACTACAGAAGCCTTCCAGATGAACTGCATTAGAGCAGAGGGAAATCAAAGTAGAGCCATGGCTTGTCAGGATTTGTTTGATCCTCATGAGCTCTGTGGTGCATCTGGAGCTGAGCCCTGGAACCACAGGGCCTGAGAGGAGATTGCACAAACCTTTCCAGGAGTCAAAGGCAGAAGAAAACCACAAAATGTCTCAAAGCATTAATGGGACCCACTGAGGTCCATCCCCAACACAGGTTCCTCATGGACTCCTTGGAGGAGAGAACTGGAGGCCGGGATGGCACAAAAACCTCTCAGAGACTCAAAATAGTACAAAAACCTCTCAGTATGGAAAGGAAAATCCAAAGTAACAGAAAAAAGTTGAGTATCTCCAAGCATCAATGAGCCCCACTGAGTGTCAGTAGAAAGCTCTCAAGGGACTCGTTAAAGCAGATAATTGGGGCCATGATTGCACAAACCTCTCACAAAGTCTGGATCAAAAGGGAAACACCAAGTACCTTAAAAGAACTGAAGTACCTTGAAGCATTAATGAGCCCCACTGAGTGTTGTTCCTGACAAAGCCTCTCCAGGGACTAATTACAGCAGATAATTGGGGACCATGATTGCACAAAGCTCTCAGAGACTCCAAGGCAAAAGCCAAAGCCAAAGTGCTCTGAAAAACCTGCAGTCCCTGGGAGCATGAAGGAGCCCCCAGGGCCATTCCTGAGCAAGGCTCCCCAGGGACTCCTTCCAGCAGATCCTTGAGGCCACTGGGATGTGGGCTAGGGGGGGATGCTGAGGGCAGGACAAGGGGCTGACAGTGCCCAGCCTGGCTGGGGCTGTGCCAGGAGGCCCCAGTGCCTCAGGACAAGGTGTCTCCTGACAGCCCTTGGTGGCACAGAGCCTGCTGTGCCCCAGGGCACCAGGACTTGGCTTCTCTTTGTCCCCACCTGTCATCAGTGCCTCCAGTTCTCTGCTCTGCCTGGGGCCTGGGGACACTTTCTCAGTCGTGTCCCTCAGTGGGACCCATTAAAAGTCAAAGAAACTTTGGAGTTGGATTCTGACTTGGAGCTCTGGAGAGGTTTCTGCAGCTCCCTCTCAGGGCCTGATGTTCAGGGCCTGAGCACAAAGCCCCAGAGGGTCATTAAAGTCCTTGTGCTGTGTCTGTGCTGCTGAGCTGGGCCGGGCTCCTGGCACAGAGGGTGATCCTGGCAACCAAGGAGAGCTTCAAAAGCACATTTCTCTGGATGAGCAGCTCTTCTCCCAGCCCAGCAGGGCTGGGGCACTGCCTGCAGCCAGCCCGGGCACAGCACAGAGGCACAGAGAGCTTCCATCAGTCAGGGCTGGGAAGGTGCTGAGAAGTGCCTGGGGCAGAATCACTGGCAGCCCTTAGCACAGGAACCTCTGGCTGCAGGACAATGCAGCTGCAGCTCCTGGAGTGATCTCCTATAGCTGGAACATCCCAATGCCCACAGACTATGTGAGTACAACTCTGAGTATTTCTGGCACATGGGAGGTGAGATGCTCATGAAGCTCTGACATGCTGAGGGGTTCTGATTGGTCATAGAATATTTCCAAGATAATGATTTTGGTAAAAATGAGCACATTTCCTAAAACTTTTTATTCAGTTTCCTAGTATTGAAGAATTGCAGGGAGGGGAGATAAATATTAATGGTTGATTAGGAATTTTGACAAGCACCTGAGACATCCAAAATGTTACTTTTAGGGATCAATAGGTGCACAGGAGATCCCTAATGTGCTTGCAGCCACTCTGCCCATGGACAGCACCAGCATCACCTCTGCTGGAGCCATCAGGCTCAGTCTGAGCTGTCCTTTCTCCAAGCTGCAAACAGAACCTGCCCCCAGCCAATGCCCTGCAAACAGGCAGGGTTCTGTCAGGCCAAGGAGAGTGCACAGAGATTTGGGGTCTGTGAGTGCTGGCAGGGAGAGCTCAGGCAGAGGGAAACACCTGCAGGAGGAAAATCCCCAGGAAGCTGAGAGAAGATCAGGGAAGGAGAAAAAGCAAAACCCAGAAATGCTGTGACAGGGAGAGTTTAGAGATGTCCAGAGGATCCCCTCCAGTGCAGCCCTTCCCTCTGAACAAGCCCCCTCCCTCCTGTCCCCCCAGCCAAGCCTCTGCCCTCAGGGCCGGGGCTCCAAGGCGTGCAGCCCCTCCTGTGCAGGCAGAGCTGCAGCAGAGCCGTGGGGCAGCTCTGCAGCCCCGGGCCCAGTTCCCTCTGCAGAGCACAGGGCTGGGAGCAGCTGCCCGGCACTGGGGGCTCTGGGAGGGGGCACAGCTGGCTCAGGGTGACACAGCTGTCCCCAGTGCCCGGCTCTGGGCAATGCTGTCAGTGCAGCCAGGGAAGGAGCTGCATCTCCCTGCATCCAGTGCCATCAGAAGGACACTTGGAATTCTGCCTGAGATTTCAGTCCAAGCTGGGAGCTTCAATCCAGGGTGCAAACCTGTCCCAGAACATCTCTGAGTTATAAGATTGATGGGGAAAGGCAGAGGTGCTTTGACACTGAAAATGCTGTTGGCTTGATGAAATGAGCAAGGTGAGTCCTTGGATACAAATGTGGAGCTGGGCTATGCTGGATCCATCTGCTCTCAGCAGTACCCGGTGACATTTTAGGGGAAGCATGGAAAGGTTATCACCCACCACCTGAGAAAGGTTAAAGCCCAGAGAAACTCTGTACAGGTCACAATGACAGACAATCTCCACGTACTCTCCTCTCATCACTTTGACTCACAGAACTTGCTCTGTTCTCCCTGGGAGCAGCAGAAATTCTGAGGGTTTCTGATATCCAAGAATACCAGGAGAGATACGGGCAAGCTTCTAAAGAAAACCCCAGAATTTAAAAATACTAACGACAGTGTCTGTGTGTTCCAGAGGAGGGTGTATGGGCAATGGCTTTGATTTTGTTTACAGGTATCTCCTCTAACTCTTCTCTGTCTTTTCTCCATGAACAGGTCCCCATGTGCAACCACAGCCAATGTCCAACAGCAGCTCCATCAGCCACTTCCTCCTGCTGGCACTGGCAGACACGCGGCAGCTACAGCTCCTGCACTTCTGCCTCTTCCTGGGCATCTCCCTGGCTGCCCTCCTGGGCAACGGCCTCATCATCAGCGCCGTAGCCTGCGGCCACCACCTGCACACGCCCATGTTCTTCTTCCTGCTCAACCTGGCCCTCAGCGACCTGGGCTCCATCTGCACCACTGTCCCCAAAGCCATGCACAATTCCCTCTGGGACACCACCACCATCTCCTGCACAGGATGTGCTGCACAGCTCTTTTTCTTTCTGTTCTTCATGTCAGCAGAGTATTCTCTCCTGACCATCATGTGCTACAACCGCTACGTGTCCATCTGCAAACCCCTGCACTACGGGACCCTCCTGGGCAGCAGAGCTTGTGCCCACATGGCAGCAGCTGCCTGGGCCAGCGCCTTTATCAATGCTCTGCTGCACACGGCCAATACATTTTCCCTGCCCCTGTGCCATGGCAATGCCCTGGGCCAGTTCTTCTGTGAAATCCCACAGATCCTCAAGCTCTCCTGCTCCAAATCCTACCTCAGGGAACGTGGGCTCATTGCTGTTAGTGCCTTTTTGGTATTTGGCTGTTTTGTGTTCTTGGTTTTCTCCTATGTGCAGATCTTCAGGGCCGTGCTGAGGATCCCCTCTGAGCAGGGACGGCACAAAGCCTTTTCCACCTGCCTCCCTCACCTGGCCGTGCTCTCCTTGTTCCTCAGCACTATTATGTTTGCTCACCTGAAGCCCCCCTCCATCTCCTCCCCATCCCTGGATCTGGCCCTGTCACTTCTGTACTCGGTGGTGCCTCCAGCCCTGAACACCCTCATCTACAGCCTGAGGAACCAGGAGCTCAAGGCTGCAGTGTGGACACTGATGACTGGATGGTTTCAGGGACATTAAACTGCTGGCCAATTTCTGCAAATCACTTGTAATAAAAGTAATCTTTGATACTTCTTGTTGGTTTCATTTTGGAGGTTCTTTTTATTTTGTTTTTTTTTTTTTAATATTGTCCGCAAATAAATGTCACTGTTTGTGCCATTTCTCATTTTATTTCTCTCTACCTTCCCTGTTGCCACAGACTGTGTCAATGAGGGGCTGCGCTCTCCGTGGCTTTAAAGGAACTCAAGGATGTCCCAGCAGAGTTTTCTGCAGAGATGCCCTTTCGTTGCCTTCTCTGGAGCTGCAGCAGCAATGTCTGTGTGCAGAGCTGGGGGCAGATCAGTGCTGGCACAGCAGCTGTGCCCAGCAGCAGCAGCACTTGGTGTTGCCAGTGCTGCTCCCGTGGCCCTGCCCCGCTGCCCTGGTGGCCCTGGTGTTGCTGCAGGGCCTGAGTGCTCTCGGGGCCGGGCACAGTCCTGGGGGTGGCAGTGCCGGGGCTGCAGCAGGGACAGCCCATGGGCACTGCTGGGGCAGCGCTGACGCCTCAGGCCAGGGCCTGGGGGCTCCAGGCTCCTTGCCCAGGCTCTCTCAAGAACACGGCCAGGCCAATGCTCAGCACAGAAAACCCCCGTGAGCAGCCCCAGGCTGGCCGTGGGCAGGCTGGGGGCAAACAGCATGGCTGGTGCTCTGCAAGGGCCCTGGGGGAGACGGGAAGGAGCAGCAGAGCAGGGGCTGATCCATCCCCAGTGCGCTGGACAGCCCAGGGCAGCGTCCCAGAGCGTCCTCATGGAGCTGCCAACAACATCCCCCCTCTGCAGCCCTGGCCCCTCCCCCAGCTCACACAGGTGCCACATCCTTGCAGGCACAGCCACGGCAGCGCTGGCTCAGAAGCCCCTGTTTGCATTGCACACAGCAGGCGGGAGCAGCCCCATGCTGCTGCTGTGGGGACATGAACCTGAGGGAGCACAAATGCCATCAGCCCCTGGGGCCAGGAAGGGCTGGGGGACACCAGGGAAACCACTCAGCTTTGTCCTGGCCTCTGCAGCCAGCCACAAAGTTTGTTCCCATCAGCTGGGAGTTTCCTGTCCCACTGCAGACGCTGTTGCTCAGAGCCAGGGCTGCCTGGCAGCCACCCCCAGACTGCCCTGAGCATTTCCTTGGCTTCACCTTTGCTTTATTTGCTCTTTCTGCTACGAATTTCTTCCCATTGCCCACCCCTGTTCCCTCCCCTGCACCCAGCCCATCCCTGTTTGCCCTTTCCTCTCTGGCCCCACTCCCCATTCCAGTTCCTGACTTGGCACCATGGAATCGTCCCTTGGGGAGCAGGATCATCCCACAAGTGCTGCAGGAATTGTCTGCAGGCTCCTGCAGTGCCTCGAGCTGCTCCCTAGCCAGAGGCAGCCCAGGCCAGGAGGGCACATCTGGGCTGCTGTGTCTGGCTGTGGGGCTGCCTGTTCTGGGCAGTGAGGAGGGGCTGGAGAGCCTCTGCAGGACTGACAGGATGGGCTTTGGGGCTGTGAGGAGAAGCTGAGGGACCTGGGCTGCTGGAGCTTCTGAAGAGGAGGCCCAGGGCTCCTCCTGCAACTGCTCCAAGGGTGGTTTCAGAGAATCCCAGAATCAGCAAGGCTGGAAAAGACCTTGGAGATCATCAAGTCCAACCTGTGCCCTGACGCCGCCTTGTCTTCCCTGAGCCTCCTCTTTTCCAGGATAAACAACCCCAGCTCCCTCAGCCACTCCTCACAGGACTTGTGCTCCTTACCCCTCACCAGCCTTGTTGCCTTTCTCTGGACACGCTCCAGCCCCTCCATGTCCTTCCTAAATTGGCGAGCCCAGACCTGGACACAGCACTTGAGGTGCTGCCCAACCAGTGCCGAGCACAGGGGAAGAATCACTGCCCTGCTCCTGCTGGCCACACCATTCCTGATCCAGGCCAGGAGCCATTGGCCTTCTTGGCCACCTGGGCACACTGCTGGCTCATGTCCAGCCTGCTGTCCATCAGTCCCTGCAGGTCCCTTTCTGCCTGGCTGCTGTCCAGCCACTCTGTCCCCAGCCTGTAGCTCTGCAGGGGTTGTTGTGGCCAGAGTGCAGGACCTGGCACGTGGACTTGTTAAACCTCACCTTGTTGGATTTGGTTCCTGGATCCAGCCTGTCCAGGGCCCTGTGCAGAGCCCTCCTGCCCTCCAGCAGATCCACACCCCCAGACAACTTGGTGTCACCATGGTTCCATGAGGCCCCAGAGTATCCCAATGGTCTCCATGATTCTGTGAGGCCTCCCAGAGTCACAATGTCCCTCTGGTGTCACAAAGTCCCTTGGATCCTTGGGCCCTTCAGTGTCACAATGGCACCGTGGTGCCCCGGGGCCCTGCAGTGTCACAATGGATCCTTGGTTCCATGAGGTCTGGCAGGACAGCAATGCTCTCCTTGGTTCCCGCTGTCTCCCACACCTCCCACTGTCAGGCTATAGAAGGACACCTGGCTGATGAAGGGGAGTGGGAGTGGGTACCTACTCGAGGAGGTAAAAATAAAAATCCCTCTCAACTGCCTCTCCCAAGCCAGGTGCCACTTCAGATTCGTTATGATCCCCTGGATCTGGAGAGTCAGCCAGATGGTTTAGAAGAAAATTATCTGCCCAGTGAACCTCCCAATTATGATTCATCTGTGAGACAGATCAGCACCTCTAACATCAAAAAGGAAAGAAGGGTAATCGTGGCGGGTGACTCCCTCCTGAGGGGAACAGAGGGCCCCATATGTCGACCAGAGCCACCCCACAGAGAGGTCTGCTGCCTCCCTGGGGCCCGGGTACGGGATATCACTGACACACTGCCTGGGCTGATTCAGCCCTCTGATTATTGCCCACTGCTGATACCCCAGGCTGGCAGTGATGAGATTGAAAAGAGGAGTGTCAGGGCAATGAAAAGGGACTTTAGGGCATTGGGTCAGGTGGTTAATAGGACAGGGGCACAGACAGTCTTTTCCTCAGTCCCTTTGGAGTCTGAGAAAAACGCTGAAAGCAATAGGACAGCGCACATTATCAAAAAGTGGCTCAAGGGTTGGTGTCATTGGTAAAATTTGGGATTTTTTAATCATGGGGCAATTTTACAGAAGGGAAAGGGATGCAGCTGGGTTGCCTGGAAGCAGGCTCATGGGTGGTAAGCCTGAGTTAGGGGTGAAATCAGCAGCCCGGCTGAGGTGCATGTACACCAATGCACACAGCATGGGTAACAAACAAGAAGAGCTGGAGGCCATGGTGCAGCAGCAGAGCTATGATGTCATTGCCATCACAGAAACAGGGTGGGACGACTCACATGGCTGGAGCGCTGCACTGGATGGCTGCAAGCTCTTCAGGAGAGACAGGAAAGGGAGAAGAGGTGGAGGGGTGGCCCTTTATATTAGGGAGGGTTTTGACACCATAAGTACTGAAACTTATGAAAATGGAGCTGAATTTCTATGGGTAAGACTTAAGGGGAAGGCCAACAAGGCTGACATCCTACTGGGAGTCTGTTATCATCCACCCAGCCAGGAAGAAGAGGTGGACAACTCATTCTATAAGCAGCTAGAGAATGTTTCAGGATCATCAGCCCTTGTTCTTGTAGGTGACTTCAACCTGCTGGACATCTGCTGGGAACTCAACACAGCTGAAAAGAGGCAGTCTAGGAAATATTTAGAGTTTGTGGAGGACAATTTTTAGTTGCAGCTCGTGGTTGAGCCCACCAGGAGAGGGACTATGTTGGATCTGTTGTTTGTAAATAGAGATGGGCTGGTGGGAGATGTGGTGGTTGGAGGTCACTTGGGGCACAGTGATCTTGAAATTATAGAATTCTCATGGTGAAGTCAGGTGGAACACTAATAAGGCTTTTACATTGGACTTTGGAGGGCAGACTTTGGCCTGTTTAGCAGACTTATTCAGAGAGTTCCTTGGGAAGCAGCCCTTGAAAACAAAGGAGTTCAGGAAAGGTGGGCAAGCTTCAAAACAGAGATCTTGAGGGCACAGGAACACACTGTGCCTGTATGCCAAAAGATGAGTCGACGAGACAAACATCAAGCGTGGATGGGCAAGGAGGTTTTGAAGGAACCTAGGAATAAAAAGCAGATGTATCATCTTTGGAAGGAGGGTCAGGTCTCTCAGGAAATATTTAAGGGGCTTGCTGGGGCATGAAGTGAAGAAATTAGGGAAGCCAAAGCTCAGTTTGAACTTAAAATGGCAGCTTCTGTAAAGGCTAATAAAAATATTTTTACAAATATATCAATGGTAAAATGAAGGGTAAGACCAACCATTGTTCTTTATTAGATGTGGAAGAGAATTTAATAACTGCAGATGAGATAAACGCAGAAGAGCTTAACGCCATTTTTTGCCTCAGTTTTTAGTGAGAAGATGATTTGCCTTCAGGACAACTGTCCTCCTGGGCTGGTAGATGGTGTCAGGGAGCAGAGTGGGACACTGTTATCCAAGAGGAGGCAGTCAGAGACCTGCTGAGCTGCTTGGATGTTTCCTAAATCCATGGGACCTGATAGGATCCACCCCAGGGTGATGAGGGAGCTGGCAGATGAGCTTGCAGAGCCGCTCTCCATCATTTACCAGCAGTCCTGGCTCACTGGTGAGGTCCCAGATGACTGGAAGCTTGCCAATGTGACGCCCATTCACAGCAAGGGTGGGAAGGAGGATCCTGGTAATTCCAGGCCAGTCACCCTGAGCTCAGTACCCGGTAAGGTCATGGAACAGTTCACACTGAGTGCCATCACACAGCACTTCCAGGATGGCCAGGGTGTCAGACCCAGCCAGCAGGGGTTTAGGAGGGCTAGGTCGTGTTTGACCAAGCTGGTCTCCTTCTATGACCAGGTGACCCTCCTGGTGGATGCAGGACAGGCTGTGGATGTTGTCTATTTGGACTCCAGCAAGGCCTTTGACACTGTCTCCCACAGCACACTCCTGGAAAAGCTGCAGCCCACGGCTGGGCCAGGAGCACTCTGTGCTGGGTTCAGAACTGGCTGGATGGCCGGCCCAGAGAGTGGTGGTGAGCGGTGCTGCATCCAGCTGGGGACAGTCACCAGTGCTGTCCCTCAGGGCTCTGTGCTGGGCCAGCTCTGTTCAATATTTTTACTGATGACATGGATGAGGGGATTGAGCCCTTCATTAGTAAATCTGCAGATTACATTAAGCTGGAAGCTTAGTTACCTACTTCTACCATCTGTTGGAAGGCAGAAGGGCTCTGCAGGGAGACATGAACAGTTGGATGGATGGGCAGATTCCAGTGGGATGGAGTTTAATAAAATCACTCGTCAGGGGAAATATAGGTTGGATACTAGGAGGAAGTTTTTCACAGAAAGACTGATAAAATATTGGAATGGCCTGCCTGGGGAGGTGGGGGAGTCATCATCGCTGGGAATGTTCACAAAAAGACTGGATATGGCACTTGGTGCCATGGGTCAGTTAAGGTGTTTAGGGCATGGGTTAGACTTGATGATCTTGAAGGTCTCTTCCAACCCAGTCATTCTGTGATGCTGTGAAAGCAGCCCACACCTGAAGTCAACATCTGTGCAGACCAAAAGGCAACGCTGTCATCCTTCCTCAGCCCGCTCTCCCTGACCAGGCTGCCTTGCTGTTGGCATGGGTGGTGGGGCAGCAGGGTCATGACATGCGCATGGGTCACAATGGCCTCGGGGCACGATGTCACCGCGGGTCACAAAGGCCTGGTGGGCATGGCCGCCTTTCTGCCAGAGGCCTGGTGGTTTCCATGCAGATGCCCCTGGACACAAAGGCCTTCTTAATGCCTTTGCCCCTTGACTTTGCCTACCCTTGTTCCTCTCTCAATGATCTGCAGCTCTCTCTTGTCCCACCTTTGTTCCTCCCCTCAACATCCCCAAGGAAGCTCTGTGCAAAAGTGCCAAAGTGTTTTTCCCACCCAGCCCACCATGGGTCCCAGAACACAGCCCCAACTTCCTGGAGAAAGTTCATCAGGAAGGCAAATGTGGATATTCTCAGTTCAGTCAGAGAGAAAAAGAGAAGGTTTTCTAACCAGGCGAGAGCCTGGGAGACAGTTGGGAAAGAATGTAAATAATTCTCTAATCTATCTTGTTGTTCACATTGTTTATAGATAGGTTCTGCCACCGTGCGTCATTCACTGCGCACCAATGGTGTGAGATGTTTTTACTCTAAGACCAACGAAATCAGTCCGCACGATGTTCTCTATAAATAGTGCGGTGCATTTGAAAAAAATCAGAGTTCATTCTCTTTGCCTTTGATTTGGAGTCATTTTTGTTCCCGTCCTGCTCTACAGTGACACCACTCCTTCCGCTTTTTTTGTCCTTCCTAACAAGGCTATTTTCATCCTAGAATCCCCATGAAATGGGAACCCGGAGCTTGTGGAAGTGCCTGAAAGATGCCCTGTTCCTCTGCAGGGACACTGAGGCTGAAACAGGAGCCGGAGCCCTCTCTGGGGAAGCCTCCTCCGAGCTGGAATGTGTGCCGTGCTGGGAGAGGAGCAGGAGGGGAAGAACGCTGGGCGCTGTGAGGCAGGAGCAGGAGGTTTGGGCCGCAGGACATTCCGTCTGTGCCGTGCCCGGGGCTCTGGGCCTGGCTCCCTGAGCTCCCGACACTGCGGGAGCTCCCCGGGCTGGGCTCAGGTTCCCGCTGGGACTGGGAGCAGGCTGGGCTCCACTGGGATCAGCAGCAGCTGGGAATATCTCTGGGCATCTCCACTTTCTGCTGCTGCTAGGAAGAAACAATAAAGCGAGCCGAGAAGTTCTGGTTTCTCTTTCTCCTGGTGGATTTTTTCATTTGATTTGACACTCCAGAGGCAATTTCTTTGATGGCCTCTGTCAGCTGATCCTAGTTCAGCAGCAGCAGCAGCAACAGGGCTGTGTTTGAGCACTGCAGATGTGGCCTGTGTGGGTTTAATTCTCCGTGACTTAGTGCTCAGGGACATGAGAGCATTTCAAGATCTGCTAATCATGATGCCTGTGACAAAATGTCTGAGTTTCCTGTCAGAAAAGCACTCTGGGTAGCACTGAAAAAATTGCTGGCCAGCTTCTGCAAATCATTTGTAAGAAAAGTAATCTTTGATTGTTCCTGTTGGTTTGGTTGTGGGGTTTTTCCCCTGTGTTTTAGTTTTTTAAGATTGTCCACAAAGGCCATTCCTTGTGCCATTTCTCATTTTGTTTCTCTCAACCTTTGCTGTGGCCCCAGACGGTGTCAATGAGGAGCTGTGCTCTCAGTGGCTTTAAATGAACTAAAGGATCTCCCAGGAAAGTTTTCACCAGAGATCCTCCTTTTGTTCCCTCCTCTGGAGGTGCAGCATCAATGTCTGTGTGCAGAGCTGGGGGCAGATCAGGGCTGGCACAGCAGCCCTGCTCCTGCTGGCCACACCATTCCGGATCCAGGCCAGGAGCCATTGGCCTTCTTGGCCACCTGGGCACACGGCTGGCTCATGTCCAGCCTGCTGTCCATCAGTCCCTGCAGGTCCCTTTCTGCCTGGCTGCTGTCCAGCCACTCTGTCCCCAGCCTGTAGCGCTGCAGGGGTTGTTGTGGCCAAGGGGCAGGACCCGGCACTTGGACATGTTAAACCTCACCTTGCTGGATTTGGGCCCTGGATCCAGCCTGTCCAGGTCCCTCTGCAGAGCCCTCCTATCCTCCAGCACATCCACACCCACACCCACCTTGGTGTCATCTGCAAATTTCCTGATGCTGGACTCAATCCCCTCATGCAGATCATCCATGCAGACATTGAAATCCACGCTGGCTGGCTCTGACCCCTCAGCCATCCTGTGGGTGCCCTGTGATGGCACTCAGGGTGATCTGTTCCAGAACCTTGCCGGGCACCGAGGTCAGGCTGACAGGCCTGGAGTTCCCCAGTTCCTCCTCCCAGCCCTTCTTGGGGATGGGCTCACACTGGCACCTCCAGTGCTCTGGGACCTCCCTGGTGAGCCAGGACTGATGGTAAATGATGGAGAGCAGCTTGGGGAGCTCATCCACCAGCTCCCTCATCCCCCTAGGATGGATCCCATCTGATCCCATACACCTGTGAGTATCTGAGTGGCCCAACAGGTCCCCAGCTGCTTCCTCCTGGATTCCAGAGGCCTGATCTGCATTCTGACCCCATCTGCCAGCTCAGGAGAACTCTTGTCCTGATGACATCCTGTCCTAATATTGAAAATTGATACAAACAAGGTGTCAAGTAGCTTGGACTTTTCCTTATCTTTAGTTCCTATATTCTCCACTGCATCCAATAAAGAGTAGGGGTTCACCTTATTCCACATTTTGCCATTAATTTATTCATAGACACATTTTTATTGTTTTTCACAGTAGTGGCCAGGTTAATCTCTAATTGAGATTACACCTCTTTCTTTTTTTTTTTTTTTTCTGCATGACCTGACAACATCCTTAAACACTTGCTAAGTTGCCTGACCATTTGTCCAAAGTTAATACACCCTCTTCTTTCCCTTAAGTTCCCACAAAAGCTCCATGGGCAGCCAGGGCAGTCATTTTCCTCACCAGCTCATCTTTGGCCACACTGGGACAGGCTGCTCCTTCCCCCTTAAGATTATTTGCTTGAAATGTGTCCCTCCTCCCTGGACCCCTTTGTTTTTAAGGGCTGTTTCCCTTTAAAAAAATCAGTACCTGATTCAGTACTTCCCAAATCTGCATCCTAAATAGGCCAAAATCTGCCCTTCCTAATTCCAGTGTGGAAGTTTTGTTGCTGCCCCTCCTTCTTTCACAGATCATTGAAAACTTGATTATTTCATGGTCACTGTGCCCCAGGCAGCCTCCAACCCCCACATCTGCCACCAGCCCTTCTCTGTTTGTGAGCAGCAGGAGACAGAGCTTTCCTTGGCAGTGGAGTGTTACCAAAAATTCGGTAAAACAGAAAACTCCTTCACACCAATGCAGCATTAAGAAGCAGCATTCTTTATTCATCCGGGTGCACGGGGGATAGCTCCTCCCAAAGCCGAGCATGCTGAGTGCAGGAAAGTTTCTGTTCATATTCTGTATTTTGCACACATATTCATTGATTGTCCTGGACTAAACACACATCTGATAATCATTTCCCCAAAATCATTAACATATTTCCCCTCCCCTTTACCCATGCACTCTTCTGTCCTGGGTGTCTCTTTCGTGGTCCCTGGTGGTTGTGGACCCCAATGTTCCCATGGGCCTGGCTGAGCTGGCAGGACACTGAGGCTGGTGAACTTCCAGTTCCCCTTCTGACAAAATGGGCATTGTGTGGTTTCCATAGGCCTGGGGTTTTGGAGAACAAGCTCCAGGTGTCAGCTCACCTGGTGGAGACAATTTATCATCTGGTAACATGAGGTCACAGAGTGGGCTATGACATCACATGAGTGATCTATGATGGAATGGTCCATGACAGCACAGAGTGGTTTATATGAGGTCATCAAGAAGCTATGACATCATAGGCCATCTCTGTGACATCACAGAGCAGGCTTTGGCATCACAGGACAGATGTCTGACATCACAGAGCAGATTATGACATCTCAGCGCAGGCTGTGACATCACAGAGGGGCTGTGTGACATCCCAGGAGGGCTGTGTGAGGTCACTGGGTTGGTCACTCCGCCCCAGCTCCCCCTCACAGTTTCTCCCAACAAGTCCAGTGCTGCTCATGCCCAGTGGGGTCCCTGTCCCCTGGTATCCCCCCTGTCCACCTGGAGCCACAGCCTCCACCAAAGGATGTTCCACAGGATCCACCCTAGAGCCTGACATGGGGAAAAGGGGCCAGGGCTGTGTGACCAGGACATCAAGGACGTGGATTATCCAGGTCCCTGTGGCCTGGGTCGGGTTCCCTAGGGCAGGAAAGATGTCTGGCAGCTGGAGCAGGGTTAGGGAAGGGCCACCAAGGTGGGGCTGGAGCCCTTGGGCTGTGAGCAGAGGCTGAGGGAGCTGGGCTTGTCCAGCCCAGAGCAGGGAAGGCTGAGGGGCTCCTCATCCCAGCCTGGCAGTGCCAGCGAGGAGGGGATGGAGAACACAGAGCCAGGCTCTTCACCGGGGGCCTGGTGGGAGACAGAAGCCAATGGGTGGAAGGGGAAAGAGGGGAGATCAGCCAGGTCAGGAGGAGATGAAATGAGTCAGGCTGGTTTCAGCATTTCCTCAACAGCAAAAGCAGCCTGACCTCCCTTCTCCATCCACCACTGACAGCTTTGCAAATCAGGAATTGTTCTGAGCTGTTTTGCCCCCACTCCAGGATGAGCATCCTGGTACAAGCACTTAATTGTGTTTATTATTTACCACAGAACTACATTTGTCTAAAATTAATTTTAATATGGAAATCACTTGTGGATGGTGGACTCATCAGACACTGCTGGGACATTGCACATAGCTCAGGGAAGAGTGTGATTGTTATTAAATTGTGTTCTGTTCAACCGTGGTCTGTTGGCCATGAAGAGAAACTTTCTGTGCCTCTGAGTCTCACCAGTTTCCGACCCCCAAAGGACACAAACCTGATGAGTTGTGGTTCCCACTCCAGCGGTGGCGCTTGGACCTCCCTCCATCCCCAGAGCAGAGCTTCCTTGTCCCAGAAAGTCCCTTGCAATGCAGGGATGAAGGAAACAGGACAGGCTGTGGGGATCAGGGGCAGGGCACAGCCAGGGATTTGGGGTGGTTGTGAGCCCAGGGTAGGACCCGGCCCTTGGCCTTGGTGAACCTCATCCAATTGTCCTGGGCCCATGGCTCCAGCCTGTCCAGATCCCTCTGCAGAGCTTCCTGCCCTCCAGCACAGCCACACTCCCACCCAGCTTGGGCTCACCTGGGAACTGCCTGAGGGTGCCCTCGATGGCCTCGCCCAGATCAGCAATAAAGAGATTTCACTGACCTGGCCCCAATCCTGAGCCCTGGGGACACCCCTGGGAGTGACTCCATTCCTCAGCTGCTCTGAGTGCCAGGGGTTGGATGAGGGAAATGGTGGGGAGGGGGTAGGGACAAAGTGTTATTGATTGTCAGCCATGGAGGGTCTTGATTTACACATCTATTCAGACTGCATTAGGAGGTGCTGGGGGTCAATATCAATTGGACATTGCTGATATCCATCTCTAAACAGGAAAAACTGGAATAGAAAACAGGACAAAACAGTTCTCTCTGCATAGTTTGCAAAACAGTATATTCACTTTAAATACACTACTGAAATCTGTCTAATTCATCACAGAAGAATTGAAAACTTCAATTATTCCCATGGGCTTTTCTTGTTTGGAAGTTTTAAACAAATCTTTATGAGCCTTTCTCACTGAATTCCTGAACTGAAGAGCTCAAGAAAGAATAGGCCTCTGGAGTAGTAAAATTCATCAACAACCTCCAAGTGGCTGAGGCCCCATCCCCATCAGAGAAGCAATGAACAGAAATGGGCACAGATTAGATTGTCCTAGATTAGGGCAAATCTAGGAGAAGACCTCTGGAAGGAGCCCCCAGAAAGCAAACCTTCACGGCCCCTTCCCCACCTGGTTTGGGAAGAACTCCCTGGGAGAATAGTGGAAAAAAAAACTGTTTATTTAACAAGCAAAACACTCCCCAGTACAAAAACACCAGATGACAAAACTCTTTCACTGTTCTGAAGAGATGACAAATTCAGAAAGTCTCTCCTGGGGGTGGTCGCCCAGTTCTCGGTCTCTGGCGCAGGGGATGGCTGCTGCAGGTCACAAAGTGCAGGCTCTCGGTGTCTCTTGGTGTTTCCCAGGTCCCGGTCCGGAGCAGGTTCAGATGATATACAGGAAAGGGAAAGGGAAGGAGGGAAAAAAAACAGTCCAGGGTAAAAATTGGACTGCCTAGCCTAGCTAAACAAACTAATAAGCAATAGCAAAAGAAAAATGAAAAGCAAGCAAGCAAGCAAGCAAGCCAAGCCTCTCCTAGACACAGACCATCATAGGAGATGATCCGGCTAATAAAAAGACAAAACAATCCTTCATTTTCAGAGTAAGTCCTGATGGCGCAGAACATAATATCAGGCATAAACAGAACACATGACTGGGTATACAAGCACCATAACGTCACCCTAAGACAGCTTTGTGGCTGCCCCAGCTCTGGGATGGGCCCTGGGCCTGGAGCAGGAGCAGCTCTGGAGGGCCCCAAGGCCGGGCTCTTGTGCTGGCCTGGGCAGATGGGATGGCAGCAGGGGCTGCAGAGCTCTCAGCACCTCAGCCCGAGGGGAGCAGGGCAGCCAGGGAGCCTCCTTTGGCCTTGGCCAAGCCCCTTCCCCCATGGCTGGGGCTGAGTCCTGGCTGAGCTGCAGCTGCTGCTGTGCCCTGGCCAGGGGCTGAGGCCGTGGGGCCAGTGGCCAGAGCAGCCTGGGCTGAGCAGAGCTGTGGGGCCAGAGCCGGCTGGGCTGTGCTGGGGAGAGGCCCTTGGTGCTGCACAGAGCTCAGGGCAGCTGGCAGAGCTTGCAGGGAGCTGGGCTGGGCTCAGAGAGCCTGGCACAGAAACCATCAGTGTCCATCCCAGCCTGGCTGAGCGTGCAGGGCAGGACTCAGCCCAGGCCTTGTGGGGCAGGGCCAGCGCCTGTGCAAGGCATGGAAAACAGGCAAGTGCCCGAGAGAGGAGGCTGCTCTGTGCCCTTGGGGGCATGGACACAGCAGGAACACTCAGGAGCCCAAAGAGCCTCCATGGCTGTGCTGGAGACCAAGGCTGGAGCAGGGAAATGCAGGGCTGCTGCGCCATGGGGAGGGCATTGAATTCCAGCACACACCTCAGCTCTCTGATGGTCCCGGCACCATGCTGGGCCCTGTTTCAGGCTGGAGCAGAGCAGATGTTGATGGCACAGGAGCCCTGCGGGGCTGGCAGGGACCTGCAGCTTGCAAGGTGCTCTGCTCTCCCTCAGCTCCTCTCTGAGAGATCCAATCCCAGCTCGGCACCTCAGGGCACAAGTGGCACTGCCTGTCCATGAGCACACAGCTGATGTCTGCCTGGAAAGGGGCACAGGTGTTAATACTTGTACATTTCATATTATACAAGCACATTTTTATTATCTGCATCACTTCAGTACTTTTAAGAAACAGCAATTTTCTGATGCACTGATGGCAGAATGACAAGAAACACTGATCTTCCTGTCTCCTTGAGTCACCAATATTCTGTTTATTCTTTCCTCTCCCTCTTCCTTTAGGTGTTTCCAGTTCTCCTGTTGAAATGGCCATGTCTAAGGACATCTCTGCACTAGACCAGGTGGATCTATGTACTTCCCGTTGCTCCCAGATTTCCCCCTCCAGATGCTTTCTGGTCATTCAAATGTCTCTCAATGGACTGGTTTCATTCTTTGCACATCAGGGAGTGGCCCAATCTTTTTGAAGTTCAAATAAATATGAATTATATCTTACTGTTTTTAAATCTGTCATTGAAATACCATTTCATATGTCTTTGTCTAAAACTGTTTCAATACAGAAGTCCCTTGGGGATGGGGGACATGTCAGATGCTGCTGGGACATCACAGAGAGCTGAGGGAAGAGCTGTGATGGTTATTAAACTGTTCAAATGTTCAACTTGTGTTTGTTGGCAAGAAACCTTTCTGTGTCTCTGAGTGTCACCATCCCTGAGCCCAAAGGACACAAACCTGATGAGTTGTGGTTCCCACTGCAGGGGCACTTGGACCTTGGCTCTGCACAGGAGAGCTCTTCATCCACTTTCCCTCTTTTCCTCCCTCTGGGCATGGAGGGAGCTCCTGACTTCAGCCTGTGACTCGTGTGTGCAAAGAGCAAATCTGGGCAGAATCAGGGCAGGGAGGGTTTGGGGGGCCTTGGGATCTGTGCTGGGCACAGAAGGTGTTTTCCATTGCTCTGGGACTGTCTGCTGTGCACAGTGGATTTAATATCCAGCAGAGAAATGACTTTTGCATTTGATGGAGCTGTGCCTTCCCTTGGCTTTGTTGGCTGACAAGAAATGAACATCCCTCTGTGTCTCGGGCAGCTCCTTCTCCAAGGAAAGCAGGTGGGAGTTGGAGCCAAGGAGCTGAAATCTGCAGGTGCAGCCTGGGCTGGAGGGAGCTCAGATTTGCACAAGGCTGCTCTGAGTGCCAGGGCTTGGATGGGGGAGATGGTGGGGTGGGGGTAGGGACAGAGTCTGACTGATTGTCAGCCATGAAGGGTCTTGATTTTCATATCTATTCCAACTGCATGAGGAGGTACTTGGATTCAGTGTCAATTGGAGAGTGCACATATCAATGTATTAACAGAAAAAAAAAAAAACAGGACCTAAAAAATCTTTTCTCACTGTCTTTTAAATATAATATATTCTCTTGGAATGGGCTTCTGAAATTGGTCTAATTAACCACAAAAGATTTGAACACTTACATTATTCCCAGAGGCTTGGCTTGTTAATCTGTTCTGAATGTTAATGAGCTCTGGGACACTGAATTCCTGAACTGAAAAGCTGAAGGCTGAAGAAGCCTCTGGAGCAGTAAAATTCAGCAGCAGCCTCCAAGCTGCTGAGGATGTCAGCAGCCCCCACTGAGGCCATCCCTGCCCAGAGACCATGGGGGAATGGGCAGACAAGGAGAGCGTCCCTGGGGCTGGGGCAGCAGAACTCAGAGGCACCAGCGGCTCCAGCTGGGAAATGGAGTGTGGAATGTGGCTGTGAAAGCCCTGCCTGGGCTGTGCCAAGCAGGACACACAAGCCCTGACCCCCATCCCCCAAACAACTCTCTCACGGAGACATTTAAGAGGAATTACAATTGTTTGTGTCCTCTGAGTTGGATGCACTGGAGAAATACCAACAAGAGATTCTCAGGAGCAGAAACTAACAAAACAGCCTTTACTGGCAACTTTAGTAAATCAGAATAACTTTGGGAAAAGGTTTAATTTGATAATCAATCAACAAAAAACATTTCTCAAAGCATTAACTTGGCCCATTCAACATCACAAACTCTAAACCTGTTCAAATTTAAGGTAATGCAAATTTGGAAGAGGAAAGAAATAGAAGAAGACACAGAAAGAAAGACAAATACAATTTAGAGAAGCATACACAGAGCTACCATCTCCTGGATTGCAGCAGTGTTCTGATGGAAATTCTAAGAGGAGGTAGGGTCAAGATGTGTGCTTGCCTTGTGCTCAGCCTTAAATACCCCTTGGTGCTCCTGGGTCCTTCCCCCAGGTGGGACTTGGGGTCATTTGGTCACTCAGGAGCTGGGCTGGGGGCTCCAGAGGTGGCTGTGGAGCATTGCCTGTGCTGTGCCAGGGACTGGCAGACACTGCTGGGCTGGGATAGAGGCTCTGGGGGGATTGGGGTTCAAGGGCAGGGCAGGGCTGGGGTTCCAGGGCAGGGCAAGGCTGGACCTGCCCCTTCCTCCCCACACAGGAAATGTTTCCAGCCAGCAATCGCCTCCAGTCTGTCACAACAGGCAGTGTTGGAGGTGAAATCCCAATGGGCACTTGGACGAGAAGGATAATTCTTTTCCATAGCAATGAAAGCCCCAGGTCTCAGCTCATTTCTGGTTTGATTGCCTGGATTTTGTTTGGTTTTGTTGTTGCTTTGTTTCCTTGGTGTGCCTGCAGTGTCCAGCCAGGAGCAGAGTGACTCTTGCCAAGGAACTTTGTGGTGCTGTCACTTAATATTAAATCTGTTTTTTGCTGATCCCTTGCTGGGGATTTTTTCAGCGCTCTCAAGCCCTCGTTGGTAACAGGGTGAAGGAGCCCTGGCCCAGGCTCTGGCCCTGGGGGACACGGGGATGCTGCTGGGGGGTCCCTGTCCCCCTGTCCCACCCCCAACAGCCCCGGCCCCCGTCCCCGTGTCAGGCTCTGGGGTCGATCTCGTGGAACATCCTCTGGGGGAGGCTGCGGCACCGGGGGTGGGGGGACCCGGGGGGACAGGGGACCCCGCTGTGCACGAGCAGCGTTGGACTTCTCTGGGGAATTGTGAGGGGGATCTGGGGTGGAGTGACCTCCCCAGTGACCTCACACAGCCCCGGTGATGTCACACACACCCCTGTGATGTCACACAGCCCCTGTGATGTCACACAGCCCCGGTGATGTCACACACACCCCTGTGATGTCACACAGCCCACTCTGAGATGTAACAGGTCACCTGTGATTTCATACAGGTGTCCTGTGATGTCACAGCCTGCTCTTTGAGGTCCCAGTCTGCTCTGTGATATCACAAAATCTGCCCTGTGATGTCACAGCCCAGCCTGCGATGTCACAGACACCCTGTGATGTCACAGCCAGCTCTATGATGTCACAGCTACCGTTGTGAAGTTATGCAGCCTCGCTGTGATGTCACAGCCTGCTCTGTGATTTCTCAGTCAGCTCTGTGATGTCACAACCCACTCTGTATTGTCTCAGCCTTCTCTGTGACATCACACAGCTGCTCTGTGATGTCACAGAGCCCTTTTCTATGATGGCAGAGTCTTCTCTGTGGCCTCACAGCCCATTCTGTGATGTCACACAGCCAGACTGTAATGTCACAGCTGACTTTGTGACATCACAACCTCCTCTGTGATGTCACAGCCTGCTCTGTGATGTCACAGCCTGCTCTGTGGTGGCAGAACTCACTTAACATGTCACACAGCACCTCTGTGGGCTCACAGACCCACCCTGTGATGTCACAACACCTTCAGTGATGGAACACAGCCACCATATAATGTCACAGCACACTCTTTGACCTCACAGCTTGCTCTGCTCTGTGATGTCATACAGGCATGCTCTGATGTCACAGCCTGCTTGGTGATGTCACATAATACAACTGTGTGGTCACAGCCGACTATATGATGTCACAACCTTGTCTGTGATGTCACACAATCACAGAATCACAGAATTGCTGGGTTGGAAGAGACCTTTAAGATCATCAAGTCCAGCCCATGCCCTAACGCCACCTCAGCTAAACCATGGCACTGAGTGCCACATCCAGTTTTTTTTTAAACACATCCCAGGATGGTGACTCCAGCACCTCCCTGGACAGACAGTTCCAGTACTTTATCACCCTTTCCATAAAAAACTTTTTTCCTAATATCCAACCTAAATTTCCCTTGGTGCAGCTTAAGACACTGTCCTCTGGTCCTGTCAGTTGCTGTGAGGAGAAAGAGACCGACCCCCACCTGACTGCAACCACCTTTCAGGGAGTGTAGAGAGTGATAAGGTCACCTCTGAGTCTTCTCCAGGATAAACAACTCCATCTCCCTCAGTAATTCCTCACAGGACTTGTGTTCCAGACCCCTCACCAGCCTTGTTGCCCTTCTCTGGACACGCTCCAGGTTCTCTGTGTCCCCCTTAAATTCGGGAACCCAGAACAGGACACATCACTCGAGGAACGGTGCCAGTACAGGGGAAGAATGCCAAGCACACCAGTGCCAAGTACAGAGGAAGAATGACCTCCCTGCTCCTGCTGGCCACACCATTCCTGATCCAGGCCAGAAGCCATTGGCCTTCTTGGCCACCTGGGCACACTGCTGGCTCATGTCCAGCCTGCTGTCAACCAGTGCCCCCAAGTCCCTTTCTGCCTGGGCACTGTCCAGCCACCAGTCATCTGGAACCTCACCAGTGAGCCAGGGCTGCTGTTAAATGATGGAGAGTGGCTTCACAAGCTCATCTGCCAGCTCCCTCATCACCCTGGGGTGGATCCCATCTGGTCCCATGGATTTATGAACATCCAAGCATCTCAGCAGTTCTCTGACTGCCTCCACTTAGATAATGGGTACACCATTCTGCTCCCTGGCACCATCTACCAACCCAGGAGAAGAGTTGTCCTGAAGGCAAATCATCTTCTCAATAAAAAACTGAGGCAAAAAAATGGCATTAAGCACTTCTGCCTTCACCTCATCTGCAATTATTAAATTCCCTTCCACATCTAATAAAAAACAAATGTTGGTCTTACCCTTCCTTTAACCATTGATGTATTTGTGAAAACATTTTTTTATTATCCTTTACAAAAGTTGCCATTTTAAGTTCAAACTGAGGTTTGGCATCCCTAATTTCTTCCCTTCATGCCCCAGCAAGCCCCTTAAATATTTCCTGAGAGACCTGACCCTCATTCCAAAGATGATACATCCTCTTTTTATTCCTAGGTTCCTTCAAAACCTCCTTACCCATCCAGACTGGACATTTGCCTCGTCTACTCGTCTTTGGGCACACAGGGACAGTGTGTTCCTGTGCCCTCGAGATCTTTGTTTTGAAGCTGCCCCACCATTCCTGAACTCCTTTGTTTTTAAGGGCTGCTTCCCAAGGAACTCTTGGAATAAGTCTCCTAAATAGGCCAAAGTCTGCCCTCCGAAGTCCAATGTAAAAGTCTCATTAGTGTTCCTCCTGACTTCCCAAAATATTGAGAATTCTATAGTTTCATGATGACTGTGCCCCAAGTGACCTCCAACCACCACAACTCCCACCAGCCCATCTCTATTTACAAACCACAGATCTAACATAGTCCCTCTCCTGGTGGGCTCACTCATCAGCTACGACAAAAAATTGTCCTCCAAAAACCCTAAAAATTTCCTGGACTGCCTCTTTTCTGCTGTATTGAGTTCCCAGCAGATGTCCAGCAGGTTGAAGTCGCCTACAAGAACAAGGGCTGATGATCCTGAAATATTCTCTAGCTGCTTATAGAATGAGTTGTCCAACTCTTCTTCTCGTTTGGGTGAATGAAAACAGACTCCCAGTGGGATGTCAGCCTTGTTGGCCTTCCCCCTAAGTCTCACCCATAGACATTTGACTTCATCATCATTAGTTTCAATACTTATGGCGTCAAAAGCTTCCCCAATGTAAAGGGTCCCCCCTCCACCTCTTCTCCCTTTCCTGTCTCTCCTGAAGAGCTTGCAGCCATCCAGTGCAGCGCTCCAGCCATGTGAGTCGTCCCACCCTGTTTCTGTGATGGCAATTACATCACAGCTCTGCTGCGGCACCATGGCCTCCAGCTCTTCTTGTTTGTTACCCATGCTGTGTGCATTGGTGTACATGCACCTCAGCCGGGCTGCTGATTTCACCCCTCACTCAGGCTTACCACCCTTGGGCCTGCTTCCAGACAACCCAGCTGTATCTCCCTCCCCCTTCAGACCTAGTTTAAAGCCCTCTCAACAACTTCTGCCAGTTCATGAGCTAAAATTCTTCTGCCCTTCACAGAAAGATGGAGCCCGTCTGGTCCAAGCAGGTCAGGTGCTGTAAAAGTTGCCCCATGATTACAGAATCCAAAATTTTGTCGATGACACCAACCCTTGAGCCACTCGTTGATAATGTGAGCTCTCCTATTGCTTTCAGCGTTTTTCTCAGACTCCAAAGGGACTGAGGAAAAGACTGTCTGTGCCCCTGTCCTATTAACCACCTGACCCAATGCCCTAAAGTCCCTTTTAATTGCCCTGACACTCCTCTTTTCAATCTCATCACTGCCAGCCTGGGGTATCAGCAGTGGGCAATAATCAGAGGGCTGAATCAGCCCAGGCAGTGTGTCAGTGATATCCCGTACCCGGGCCCCAGGGAGGCAGCAGACCTCTCTGTGGGGTGGGTCTGGTCGACATATGGGGCCCTCTGTTCCCCTCAGGAGGGAGTCACCCACCACGATTACCCTTCTTTCCTTTTTGATGTTAGAGGTGCTGATCTGTCTCACAGATTAATCATAATTGGGAGGCTCACTGGGCAGATAATTTTCTTCTGAACCATCTGGCTGACTCTCCAGATCCAGGGGATCATACCGAATCTGAAGGGGCACCTGGCTTGGGAGAGGGGGTTGGGAGGGATTTTTATTATTACCTCCTCGAGTAGGTACCCACTCCCACTACCCTTCATCAGCCAGATGTCCATCTATAGCCTGACAGTGGGAGGTGTGGGAGACAGCGGGAACCAAGGAGAGCATTGCTGCCCTGCCAGACCTCATGGAACCAAGGATCCATTGTGACACTGCAGGGCCCTGGGGCACCACGGTGCCTTTGTGACACTGCAGGGCCCAAGGATCCAAGGGACTTTGTGACACCAGAGGGACATTGTGACACTGGGAGGCCTCATGGAATCATGGACACCATTGGGACACTCTGGGGCCTCATGGAACCGTGGTGACACCAAGTTGTCTGGGGGTGTTGATCTGCTGGAAGGCAGGAGGGATCTGCAGAGGGACCTGAACAGGCTGGATCCAGGAACCAAATCCAACAAGGTGAGGTTTAACAAGTCCAAGTGCCAGGTCCTGCACTCTGGCCACAACAACCCCTGCAGCGCTACAGACTGGGGACAGAGTGGCTGGACAGCAGCCAGGCAGAAAGGGACCTGCAGGGACTGATGGACAGCAGGCTGGACATGAGCCAGCAGTGTGCCCAGGTGGCCAAGAAGGCCAATGGCTCCTGGGCTGGATCAGGAATGGTGTGGCCAGCAGGACCAGGGCAGTAATTCTTCCCCTGTGCTCGGCGCTGGTTGGGCAGCACCTCGAGTGCTGTGTCCAGTTCTGGGACCCCCAATTTAGGAAGGACATGGAGGGGCTGGAGTGTGTCCAGAGAAGGGCAAAAAGGCTGGTGAGGGGTCTGGAGCACAAGTCCTGTGAGGAGCAGCTGAGGGAGCTGGGGTATTTTATCCTGGAAAAGAGGAGGCTCAGGGGACACAAGGCGGTGTCAGGGCACAGGTTGGACTGGATGATCTCCAAGGTCTTTTCCAGCCTTGCTGATTCTGGGATTCTCTGAAACCACCCTTGGAGCAGTTGCAGGAGGAGCCCTGGGCCACCTCTTCATAAGCTCCAGCAGCCCAGGTCCCTCAGCTTCTCCTCACAGCCCCAAAGCCCATCCTGTCAGTCCTGCAGAGCCTCTGCAGCCCCTCCTCACTGCCCAGAACAGGCAGCCCCACAGCCAGACACAGCAGCCCAGATGTGCCCCCCTGGCCTGGGCTGCCTCTGGCAAGGGAGCAGCACGAGGCACTGCAGGAGCCTGCAGACAATTCCTGCAGCACTTGTGGGATGATCCTGCTCCCCAAGGGATGTTTCCATAGTGCCAAGTCAGGAACTGGAATGGGGAGTGGGGCCAGAGAGGAAAGGGCAAACAGGGATGGGCTGGGTGCAGGGGAGGGAACAGGGGTGGGCAATGGGAAGAAATTCGTAGCAGAAAGAGCAAATAAAGCAAAAATGAAGCCAAGGAAATTCTCAGAGCAGTTTGGGGCAGCCCTGGCTCTGAGCAACAGCATCTGCAGTGGGACAGGAAACTCCCAGCTGATGGGAACAAACTTTCTGGCTGACTGCAGAGGCCAGGACAAAGCTGAGTGGTTTCCCTGGCGTCCCCCAGCCCTTCCTGGCCCCAGGGGCTGATGGCATTTGTGCTCCCTCAGGTTCATGTCCCCACAGCAGCAGCATGGGGGTGCTCCCGCCTGCTGTGTGCAATGCCAACAGGGGCTCCTGAGCCAGCGCTGCCGTGGCTGTGCCTGCAAGGATGTGGCACCTGTGTGAGCTGGGGGAGAGGCCAGGGCTGCAGAGGGGGGATGTTGTTGGCAGCTCCATGAGGACGCTCTGGGACGCTGCCCTGGGCTGTCCAGCGCACTGGGGATGGATCAGCCCCTGCTCTGCTGCTCCTTCCCGTCTGCCCCAGGGCCCTTGCAGAGCACCAGCCATGCTGTTTGCCCCCAGCCTGCCCACGGCCAGCCTGGGGCTGCTCACGGGGGTTTTCTGTGCTGAGCATTGGCCTGGCCGTGTTCTTGAGAGAGCCTGGGCAAGGAGCCTGGAGCCCCCAGGCCCTGGCCTGAGGCGTCAGCGCTGCCCCAGCAGTGCCCATGGGCTGTCCCTGCTGCAGCCCCGGCACTGCCACCCCCAGGACTGTGCCCGGCCCCGAGAGCACTCAGGCCCTGCAGCAACACCAGGGCCACCAGGGCAGCGGGGCAGGGCCACGGGAGCAGCACTAGCAACACCAAGTGCTGCTGCTGCTGGGCACAGCTGCTGTGCCAGCACTGATCTGCCCCAGCTCTGCACACAGACATTGCTGCTGCAGCTCCAGAGAAGGCAACAAAAGGGCATCCCTGCAGAAAACTCTGCCTGGAGATCCTTGAGTTCCTTTAAAGCCACCGAGAGCGCAGCCCCTCATTGACACAGTCTGTGGCCACAGAGAATGTGGCGGGAAACAAAATGAGAAATTGCACAGAGTGTATTTTTTATTTGTGGGCAGTATGAAAAAAGTAAAACAAAATATGAACCTCCAAAATGAAACCATCAAGAAGTATCAAAGATGACTTTTATTACAAGTGATTTGCAGAAATTGGCCAGCAGTTTAATGTCCCCGAAAGCATCCAGTCATTAGTCTCCACACTGCAGCCTTGAGCTCCTGGTTCCTCAGGCTGTAGATGAGGGGGTTCAGGGCTGGAGGCACCACTGAGTACAGAACAGACACTGACAGATCTAGGGGTGGGGAGGAGATGGAGGGGGGCTTCAGGTAGGAAAATGCCCCAGTGCTGAGGAACAGAGAGACCATGGCCAGGTGAGGGAGGCAGGTGGAAAAGGCTTTGTGCCGTCCCTGCTCAGAGGGGATCCTCAGCACGGCCCTGAAGATCTGCACATAGGAGAAAACCATGAACACAAAACAACCAAATGCCAAACAGGCACTAACTGCAATGAGCCCAAATTTCCTGAGGTGGGATTTGGAGCAGGAGAGTTTGAGGATGTGTGGGATTTCACAGAAGAACTGGCCCAGGGCATTGCCATGCCACAGGGGCAGGGAAAATGTATTGGCCGTGTGCAGTAGTGAATAGAGAAAGCCACTGGCCCAGGCAGCTGCTGCCATGTGGGCACAAGCTCTGCTGCCCAGGAGGGTCCCGTAGTGCAGGGGTTTGCAGATGGACACGTAGCGGTCGTAGCACATGATGGTCAGGAGGAAATACTCTGCTGACATGAAGAGCATAAAGAAAAAGAGCTGTGCAGCACATCCTGTGTAGGAGATGGTGCTGGTATCCCAGAGGGAATTGTGCATGGCTTTGGGGACAGTGGTGCAGATGGAGCCCAGGTCGCTGAGGGCCAGGTTGAGCAGGAAGAAGAACATGGGCGTGTGCAGGTGGTGGCCGCAGGCTACGGCGCTGATGATGAGGCCGTTGCCCAGGAGGGCAGCCAGGGAGATGCCCAGGAAGAGGCAGAAGTGCAGGAGCTGCAGCTGCCGCGTGTCTGCCAGTGCCAGCAGGAGGAAGTGGCTGATGGAGCTGCTGTTGGACATTGGCTGTGGCCGCACCTGGGCACCTGTTCATGGAGAAAGGACAGAGAAGAGTTACAGGAGATACCTGTAACCAAAACCAAAGCCATTTCCAATACACTCTCCCCTTGAACACACATGGACACAATTCTGTGTTTAAGAGATTAGAGGTTTTCATTTTAAGCTCCCCCCATGTCTCTCCTGGTATTCTTGGATGTCAGAAACCCTCAACATTCCTGCCTCCCTCTGGTGGAACAGAGTTCCCCGAGGGAAGATTATGAGTGGAGACTGAGGGGAGATGGTCTGTCACTTCATTCTCTTTGGAATTTCTCTGGGCTTTCACTTTTTCAAATGAAGGATGTTCACTCTCATGTTTCTTTTAAAAACACTACGGTGCTACTGAGACAGATGGATCCACCACAGCCCTGCTCCACATTTGTAGCCAAGGACTCATGTTGCTCATTTCACCAACCCAGCAGCATTTTCAGTGTCAGAACACCTCTGCCATTCCCCATCAACCTTATAACTCAGAGATGCTCTAGGACAGGTTTGCAAACAGGATGGAAGCTCCTAGCTTGGACTGGAATCACAGGGAGACTTCCAAGTGTCCTTCTGATGGCACTGGATGAAGGGAGATGCAGCTCCTTCCCTGGCTGCACTGACAGCATTGCCCAGAGCCAGGCACTGGGGACATCTGTGTCACCCTGAGCCAGCTGTGCCCCCTCCCAGAGCCCCCAGTGCCGGGCAGCTGCTCCCAGCCCTGTGCTCTGCAGAGGGAACTGGGCCCGGGGCTGCAGAGCTGCCCCACGGCTCTGCTGCAGCTCTGCCTGCACAGGAGGGGCTGCACGCCTTGGAGCCCCGGCCCTGAGGGCAGAGGCTTGGCTGGGGGGACAGGAGGGAGGGGGCTTGTTCAGAGGGAGGGGCTGCACTGGAGGGGATCCTCTGGACATCTCTAAACTCTCCCTGCCACAGCATTTCTGGGTTTTGCTGTCTCTCCTTCCCTGATCTTCTCTCTGCTTCCTGGGGATTTTCCTCCTGCAGGTGTTTCCCTGTGCCTGAGCTCTCCCTGCCAGCACTCACAGACCCCAAATCTCTGTGCACTCTCCTTGGCCTGACAGAACCCTGCCTGTTTGCAGGGCACTGGCTGGGGGCAGGTTCTGTTTGCAGCTTGGAGAAAGGACAGCTCAGACTGAGCCTGATGGCTCCAGCAGAGGTGATGTCGCTGCTGTCCATGGGCAGAGTGGCTGCAAGCACATTAGGGATCTACTGTGGCCCTATTGATCACTAAAAGAAACAGTTCAGATGTCTCAGGCACTTGTCAAAATTAATAATCAATAATTCACAATAATCCTTTAATATTTATATTTCCATCCCTGCCATTCTCCAATAGTAGGAAACTGGATACAAAGTCTTTGGAAATTTCCTCATTTTTATCCAAATCCTTGTCTTAGAAATATTCTATGACTGATCAGAACCCCTCAGCATATCAGAGCTTCATGAGCATTTCACCTCCCCTGCACCAGAAACACTCAGTCGTACTCACAGGATCTGTGGGCATTGGGATGTTCCAGCTGTAGGAGATCACTCCAGGAGCTGCAGCTGCATTGTCCTGCAGCCAGAGGTTCCTGTGCCAAGGGCTGCCAGGGATTCTGCCCCAGGCACTTCTCAGCACCTTCCCAGCCCTGACTGATGGAAGCTCTCTGTGCCTCTGTGCTGTGGCAGGGCTGGCTGCAGGCAGTGCCCCAGCCCTGCTGGGCTGGGAGAAGAGCTGCTCATCCAGAGAAATGTGCTTTTGAAGCTCTCCTTGGTTACCAGGATCACCCTCTGTGCCAGGAGCCCGGCCCAGCTCAGCAGCACAGACACAGCACAAGGACTTTAATGACCCTCTGGGGCTTTGTGCTCAGGCCCTGAACATCAGGCCCTGAGAGGGAGCTGCAGAAACCTCTCCAGAACTCCAAGTCAGAATCACACTCCAAAGTTTCTTTGACTTTTAATGGGTCCCACTGAGGGACACGACTGAGAAAGTGTCCCCAGGCCCCAGGCAGAGCAGAGAACTGGAGGCACTGATGACAGGTGGGAACAAAGAGAAGCCAAGTCCTGGTGCCCTGGGGCACAGCAGGCTCTGTGCCACCAAGGGCTGTCAGGAGACACCTTGTCCTGAGGCACTGGGGCCTCCTGGCACAGCCCCAGCCAGGCTGGGCACTGTCAGCCCCTTGTCCTGCCCTCAGCACCCCCCCTAGCCCACATCCCAGTGGCCTCAAGGATCTGCTGGAAGGAGTCCCTGGGGAGCCTTGCTCAAGAATGGCCCTGGGGGCTCCTTCATGCTCCCAGGGACTGCAGGTTTTTCAAAGCACTTTGGCTTTGGCTTTTTCCTTGGAGTCTCTGAGAGCCTTGTGCAATCATGGCCTCCAATTATCTGCTGTAATTAGTCCCAGGAGAGGCTTTGTCAGGAACAACACTCAGTGGGGCTCATGAATGCTTCAAGGTACTTCAGTTCTTTTAAGGTGCTTGGTGTTTCCCTTTTTATACAGATTCTGTGAGAAAGATTGTGCAGTCACAGCCTGAAATTATCTGTTTTAATGAGTACCTTGAGATCTTTGTACTGACACTTAGTGGGGCTCATTGATGCTTTGAGATACTCAAGTAATTAAGGGTACTTTGGATTGTCCTTTTCACTATGAGTCCCTGAGAGATTTTTGTGCCATCCTGGCCTCCAGTTCTCTCCTCCAAGGAGTCCATGAGGAGTCTGCGTTGGGGATGGACCTCACTGGCACCCATTAATGGCTGAAGAAACTTCGGGTTTTTTCTCTGACTTTGACTCCTGGAAAGGTTTGTGCAATCTCCTCTCAGGCCCTGAGGTTCCAGGGCTCAGCTGCAAATGCACCACGGTTCTCATTAGGATGAAGCAAGTCGTGAGAAGCCATGGCTGTGGGTTGATTTCCCTCTGCTCTAATGCAGTTCATTAAGAAGGTTTCCTTTTACAGTTATGGAGAAACATTTCAAAGAGCTTCTAAGAAATATGTATTCCTATTTTAAAGAGTGTCTTTTATTGCTGTTCTCTTTTGAGAAGATGTGATTGCTGCATTCTGTGATTGATATTGATGTAGGGACGCTCCTAAGGAGGTCTGGCCAGGTCAGAGAAGTTTCACCCTCAGGTCTGACCCAGTGTGGACAACCTTGCCCTACATTCCCCAACCCCATGTGAGAAACAATTTTCACTTTCAATAATTTAAATAGTTTTATTAAGACCTTATCAAAATACAACAGAAGAGAGAATAAAGTAAAGAATACAGCACCAGGAGCAAAGGATTCAGTCACCATGTGCTCATCTACAAAATGGATGTTCTGTCTTTTATACCTCCAGCCCCTCCCAAAGTCTTGTCAATCCACTCCTCCTTCGCTGTCCAGTGGTGGAGATCACTTTCTTACAGCTTGATTGGAGCTCAGGCGCTGCCATAGCAACAAGCCGACCCTCCCAAATGCTCTGACTACTGAGGGCATCCCATGATAACAATGCAAGGGGGAAGGGAAAGAGAACTATACACCTACACAACTTCTCTTAACATATACTTAATATTCACCCCTTAACTGTGAGAGTCAACCATAGGATTACTCATCTGTAACAACCCCCCGTTTTCTGTTTTTACAAGTCATTTTGCTGGAACAATTAAGTAAAAAAAAAATTCTCTCTCTCTTGAATGAGTCATACTAGCATCTGTTGATGTGGGCAAGGACAGCAGGAACAGGAGAAAAATCTCAGGTTTTCCTTAGACACACTTATTTGGAATGGACAAAAGGGCCTAACAGAGGTCCAGGATGGCTTTGACTCCCATCTGTCATGCCTATGTGGTTGCTACCCATAGTCATTGTATCTTAGGGGTCCAGAGGCCAGCTCGGTCTCGCCCTCCAGTCCCTGTTGTATTCAAAGACAGCTAGGGAATGACAGTGGTCCAATATGACCTTTTGTCCCTACCTTACCATGCCTACAGGGTTGCTACCCACAGCAGGGCTATGGAGTCTTCTTGGTAGCGAACAAAGGGGTCTTGCCCTCCTTCCTTTGTCTTATTTTCTTAAAGAAGATGTCCCATTACCTTTTACAGTCCCTTGTGTACTTCCCCTCAACAGGTGCTGGTAATTCTCACCCATTAAAACAGGAAGACAGTTCTCAAGCTGGTTGGTGGAAGCTTGACTTTGGGCGTCTTGCTGTTTCTCTGGTTGTCTTTCAGTCTCTGCCCGAGAGTCAATCTTGTTTCCCCTGGCCTGGATGTCACAGTCCACTCTTTGGGTTCTTCTACTGGGCCTTTAACTCTGTTGGCATGAGTCCATCTGTGGGCATGAGTCCATCCCCACTCTGCAGTTCACACGGCCGATTCAGTGGTGAGCAGAACCTGAAAGGGACCTTCCCATTGAGGAGTTAAATGCTGATCTCTCCATGACTTGATCATTACTTGACCCAATCTCCAGAATTATTGTTATGAATTTGGAAATCCAGGGTGGTAGTTTGAGAAATTGCCCCTTTATGTCTTAGCCCTTCTAAGGTTTCTGCTATAGACATAACATATTTCTTGGCATTGGCTTCCCCTTCCTCATAGGTGGCAACCCTCTGGGGTGAGGTCAAAAAGGGTAACCCAAATATCATTTCATAGGGTGAGACCCCCAGATCTGACTGGGGTTGGCTTCTAAATCTTGACAAGGCTAAAGGGAGACATTTTATCTATGACATCTGGGTTTCCGTCATCAGCTTAACTAGAGCTCTTTTAAGAGTTTGATTCATCCTCTCAATGTGACCAGAACTCTGTGGATTCCATGGAGTGTGTAAGCCCCATTTACTCCCAGGGTTTGAACAACTTTTTGCAATATTTTAGAGGTGAAATGAGTTCCTTGGTCTGAATCAATCCTGTTCACCATCCCATATCAGGGAATGATTGATTCTAGAAGTGTTTTACTCACAACGTTGGCATTGACTTTAACTGTGGGTACCGCCTCTACCCAATGAGTCAGGTCACCTACTATCACTAGTAAAAACTTCCACCGTTGTACCTGGGGAAGCTCGGTAAAGTCTACTTGGATGTTTTGAAAGGGCTGTAAGGCTAGTTCTCGCCCTCCCCTGGTGTTTTCCTCATGACCTTCTCATTTACTTGTTGGCATATCACACACCTTTCAATTACCTGCTTAGCTATCCCAAAAATTCCTATGCAGGCCCAGTCCCTTAGAAATTGATCACTTAGCGCTTGTGTACCCCAGTGTGTTGTTCCATGTATGCCTTTGAGCATTTTCCTGGCAAGGGGTATATTCAACATTTGCCTCCCGTCTGCTAATCTCCATTTCCCTTTGTTATCTTTCTTGGCTCCTGTTTTGAGGAATTCTTTCTCTTCTGTCTCACTGAATACAGGGACTTATTCCATTTCTCTCATGGGGGTTAATGCTGTCATTAGTTTTTCTGTCCCTGATTCGGCTGCATTTGTAGCATCTAAATCTGCTAAATAGTTCCGTTGTGCTTCTTGAGTCACCCCTTTTTTATGTCCTTTAACATATACTGCTGCCACTTCTTCTGGTAATTGTAATGTTTCTAACACTTCTAAAATAAGTTTTTAGTTCCCTTCCCCTTGAATTTAATAGCCCACTGTCTTCCCAAATTTTTCTAAAGGTATGCACTACTCCAAAAGCATATTTTGAGTCTGTATATATTGTTTCTCTTTTCTGTGTGAATATTTCCAGAGCTCACTTTAGGGCATACAACTCACATGCTTGGGCTGACCAGTTGAAAGGTGACCTTCCTTTTTCTAGGGCCACTAACTCTTCATCTGCTATAGCCTACCCCAATACCCTGTGCCCTGGATTATCCGTGAAAATCCATCGATGTACAATCGTTTTCCACCTTGGAGTGGTTGATCTGTTAGGTCCTCTCTTACTTTAGTTTGATAGTTTATAACCTCTAGGCAATTATGTATTAATTCCTCACCTGGTTTTCCATCTAAAACTGGGCAGGGTTGAGTTGGTTACTCACGACTAGCTCTAAACCATTATCTATTAAGATGGCTTCTTATTTTAGTACTTGGGAATCAGTGAGCCATTTCTCAGCCTTTTAGCTGAGGATACTCCTTGCTTAGTGTGGGGTATATATTTTCAGTTTTCCCCCAAAGGTTAATTTTTTGCTTTCTTCTATGAGTGTGGCGCTCGCTGCCACCGCCTGAATGCAGGTTGGCCACCCCCAGCTGACAGGGTCTTGCGGTTTTGATAAACAGGCCACTGGTTTCCTGGATCCTCCCCAGTCCTGGGCTAACCCTCCATGTGCTGCCCCTTTTTCTATATCCACAAACAGATAGAAGGGTTTGTCTAAGGCAGGAAGACTCAGTGGTGCTGCACTGACTAATGTTTGCTTTAAAGCTTCAAAATTTGCTTCTCGTCTTCTTCCCACCTAATCTCTTCACGTCAGGATGCCGGCCAAGAGAGGTCCTGGAAGCTGAGGCAGCTGATTTTAAGCTTGTGCAGGTGCCTACAGGCCAAGGCCAACGGTGTTCCCTCAGTATACAGCAGTCCTGAGGGGTCTCCCTCATTCAAAGAAATCGGCAGACAAATGCATTGTCAGCCAAAAGCCCTTTTATTGACCTGGCAGGAGGGCAGGGGTCTGCACCCCACTAAAGTGTTTCTCTGCCACATATAAATTTCAGTGGGTTGATGTAGGAGTTTATTGGGGTTTCCCAATATTCCGACAGAGACCTGCCCGGGCTTGCCTTGCTGCTGAGTCCAATGGCGGCAGCTGGGATGTTTCCTCCCCAGTGACACCCTTGGGTTACTCAGAGGCTGCGAGCAATATTCCTCAGTGGAGAGGCTTCAGGCGATGGTGAAGAAAGGAGGCACTTCTGCTAGAGCTTGATCCAGAGTCTTTATTTCAGCTACAGAGTTGTGGACCTGGTGGCAGCTCCAACAGAAGGCCCGGCCACGTGGCTGGATTGTCCTTTTAACCCGGGGGCAAGGGGAGGGGCAGGGACAGGTAGCCACCAACAAGGCGAGGGGGAGGGGTGCCAGGGGAGAAGGGGCACTTAGGTCTACCAATAGCCACAGGGGGCAGGGGGTATCTTTCAAATCTGCCAATCACTCGACCCCCTGGACCCCCTGTCTCACAGCCAGGGCTCATGGGGGTTGGGGCGGGGGGAGAGGGTTACCTTTGGGAGGGAGGAGACACACCGCAACAGGATCAGACAGCCCCACGCCCGGCAGCGTTTTCTCCTCTGAGAGCTCCTCCGAGCTGAGCGAGCTGGTGAAGCCTGCAGAGCAAATGAGACCCGGGAGTGAGGGAAAGGCTGGCTGGGAAGGAGTCAGATAAACCCGTGTGGGCATTTCCCTTTCCAAGGGGCTCCTGGGCAGACAAAGGGGACAAGAAGGAGGCCCCACCTCACGACATTCCCTTTTTTCCTTCAGGAGCTCTATTGCAGTCACTGCATACAAGAGTTGACTTGATCCCCTTGATGCCAGGGAGCACCAAGAGCTTGAACCTCGCTGGAGTCCAGCCCTGCCTGCCTATCACTGAGCAGAGGGAAAAGATGAAGAACCTGGGCGAGGCTTGAGCCAAATTGGCATTTTGCCACTTGTGATTTCCTCCCAGCTTTTTCAGCAGGGTGACAACCCCATGGCTGCAAACCACTCCCTTTTGCAAGGCAGACGTGGACCTCGCTGGTAGCTCAGGGCTCTTGAAGGGGCTGCTGCAGTTGGCAACAGGAGCTATTGTTGAACTTTTCACATTGCTTAACCCCCCTGCCAAATGCCATCAAGTGGCTGAGGAAGGACACAAAAAGATTAGCCTGGAGGAAGGGAGGCCAAAACCTTGGAAAAGGATGAAAGAAATGCTGTGATCGTGACATGACAAAAAAAAAACCAATTTATTTTTGACAGCAAATGAGCACCCACCGCCCTCCAGCCCTCCCAGACTGGCAGGCCGAGCGGAGCCGTTTCCATGGCATGAGGTGCTGGCAGCCTGCGGAGAGAAACCAGAGAGCCACGGTCAGTCACAGAAGGCTCCTGTCCCCCTGTCCCACCATGGCCTGGGCCTGGGCCAGGCTGCTGGCTGTGCTCAGAGCCCAAAGCTCCCGAGCCATTCCCTGTTTGGAGAGAAGGGCAGCGTGGCAGGCCATGTTCCACCTCCTCTGCTTAAGCACAGCACAGCAGCCTCCTCAGCAGCTGCAAGGGTGGGATGCCCGTGTGCCTGCTGCCCTCTGCCCGAAGCCCTTCTGCCAGCCCAGCTGTGGAGCCGGGTGCCCACCTCTGGAGACCTGCTGCCAGGAGAGGAGCCGATTCCGCACGAGGTCCTCGTCCTTCTTGAAGGGGATGTCCCCGCAGACCATGGCCCCTGGGGTAGCGCTGGCACTGGAGGTGCTCCACGGACGGTGCAGGCACTTCCCCGTCCGGTCTGGGCACCAGGTGTAATCTTCCTGGGAAAACAAAGAACAATTTCATGAAATCAATACTAAACAAGACCTGGAAACAAGAAGAAGCTACAAAGCCTGTCACCGTTTCACGGGCCTGAGGAGGGTCTGACCACTCCATGTGAGAATTAAACCTGTCCATGGGTGGGAAAAAACCCCACCTTTCCCACCCGTAAACGCACCCCTTCCTCAAGGGCCTGCAAAGCAGATCAGCTGGGGCACGGCTTCAGAACCCGTCCCCCTCTGCTGCCCCCATCCACATGGATGGATGCTTTGTCAGGCTGGCTGCCCCCGCCCCAGCCCATGCCAGGCTGGCTGGCAGAAGCTGTCAGCAAGGCCAGGAGCCGGCTCCCCTTCCACAACACCCGTCCCCTGTCCCACCAAAAAGCAGCTTGGCGGCCGGGGGAAAAATTAATATTCCCCAGTGCCGCCGAGCGGGGAACCTGCGGCGCGTGGCCAGCCCGAGCCCTGCCATGCCTGGAAGCACGAGCATCCCCCCGCCCCTGCGCCGGCTGGGGACTCATCTTGATTTCATCGGGGCGCAGAGCGTGTCCTCCAGGAAGGGGCCGCAGCCAAAGCCACTCGGCTTTGCCCCGCCAGCGGCCAGCTCGAGGATGGGGTTCCCAGCTCCACGTGGTGCTCCAGAAGAACACGCCAGCTGTGCCTCGGCTTGCGGGCTCATCTCGATGCCACTGAGCTGCAGGGGGATGTTTCCCCTGTTCCAGTCCGTGGCACCTTCACCGCACTGCCACCCCTTCTCCAATGGGACGGGGAGCACTGAGCCGCTCCCTCCACAACTCGCCGGGGACCAGCGGAAGCATCTCCTCGGCTGTGCTCTCTCCTCCGGGCCGCGGCCGCAGGGAAACGCTCCGGGGTTTTCTTGGAGTGCCACGAGACGCGTGCAGCTGGTACTTGCTGGGCTCCTGGATCCTACTGAGCAGAGGGATGGATCTCTGCTGTCTCCTGGGCCAGGCAGGGCTCCTGCAGCCAAGAATGCTCAAAAAGGTCTTCCAGTGATGGCCTGTCTGCGGGCTCCATGGATAAACACCACCTGATGAGGTGTTGGCACTCTGCAGAGACAAACCACAAACCGCCACTCAGCGGGACAAGGCTCCTGTCCGTGCTCTCCCACATTCCACGGTGCCCAAGCCACACTAGGAGTGCTTGGAGCTGCAGCCAAAAGCTTCCCATTGATCCTCCCTTCCGGAGGAGAGCAGCCCAGAGGCACACGTGCCACCTCCTCCAGCTAACCCAGGAGATCAACCTCCTCACTAGCTGCTGGAGCGGGACGCTTCTGTGCCAGCTGCCCTCTCCCAACCCCGTTCTTCCTCCCGAGCCTTGAAGGCGCATGCCCACCTTGAGACACCCGGGGCGGGAAGAAGAGCTGGCCCCGGACGATGTCCTTGTTTGTGTGGAAAGGAAGGTCCCCGCAGACCAGGTCATAGAGCAGGATGCCCAGGGACCAGATGGTGGCTGGCTGGCCATGGTAGCAGCCAAACAGGATCCACTCCGGTGGGCAGTACTCCGGCGTTCCTATGGGACACGGGCACAGCTCATCAGGCCCATGCTGCTCCGTCCCTCCCTCCCTCCCAGCCAGCTCCCGTTCCACAACAGCCAGCCCCTGCCCCGCCGAAAAGCAACTTGGCTGCAGCCGGCTGAAGAAGGATTCCCCCTCCTGCCCTTTCTCCCTGCCTCCCTCTTCCCCCTCTGCCAGCAAAGGAGGGAACCTCCGCTGCCCGGCTGGGCCCCGGCTTTGGGCTCACCTGACATCCGGGTGTAGAACGTGTCCTGGAGGATCGTGCCGCAGCCGAAGTCGATGAGCTTGGCCTCGCCCGTGGCCAGGTCGACGAGGACGTTCTCGGCCTTGATGTCGCGGTGCAGGACGCCGCGGCTGGTGCAGTGCCGCACGGCCTCCAGCACCTGGCGGAACAGCCCCCGCGCCACGGGCTCCGTCAGGAACCCCCGCCCGGCCAGGAAGTCCCAGAGGTCCTGACAGCGCTGCGGACGCTCCATGACCAGCGCAAAGCCGTCGGGCAGCTCGAACCAGTCCAGGAGCCGCACGACGCCGGGGAAGCCAGGGCACGACACCATCCACAGCAGCGCCAGCTCCATGGGCACAAGGGCGCCGTTGTGCTGCGGGGGGACCGCGATGCCCTCAGCGGGGCCGATGCTGCGCCGTGCCTTGGGCACCCCCTGCCCGGCCCCAGCGCCGCTGGCCATTGCCCGGCCCGGGACGCTGCGCGGCCCCCGCTCACTCCCCGCTCGCTGCCCTCGCAGCGTTCCGGCTGCCACCCTGCCGGGCCTCGCCTCAGCCCCGCCCGGCACGCCCCGCCGGCTTCTCCCGCTGGCCCCGCTCACTCACCAGCCGCGCCCACTCCGAGATGCGATCGCGGCGCACTCGCTTGATGGCCACCTGCAAGCCAAGGCGAGCGCCGGGCTGAGCTCGCTGCCCGCCGCCCGCCGCCCGCCGCCCTCTCCGCTCCGGCCCCGTCTCTTACCGGGGCGCCGTCGGCGAGCCGGGTCCCGGAGTAAACGCTGCCGCAGCCGCCGCTCCCCAGCAGCGGGCCCTCACGGTAGAGCTGCTCCAGGGCAGGCTTCTCCGCCCGTGCGGGCGGCACCGCGCTCCCGCTCTTCTGCCCCGGGAACCCGACCGCCCGGCGCGCTGCTGCTTGCCGAGCCGCCCCGGGCTGCGGCGGCTCGGGGCCGGCGGCCGAGCCGAGCAGCGGCGGAGCTCGGAGCGGGGAAGCTGCTGGCGACGCTGTCGGGGCCGGGGCGGGCGCGGGGCGGCAGCGGGGCGGCTGCGGGCGGAACCGCGGGAGGGGCTTGGTTCGGGGCCGGGGCCCCAGCCGGGGCCAGCCCAGAGCCCGCGCCAGGCGGAGCCAAAAGACCGCGCTGCTCCGCAAGCACCAAAGCAAGAGGCACTTCCAGAAGTGCCACAGAAGTTCGGAGAGAGCCCGGCCGAGGCGGCTCCGCGGCGGGACGGGCAGGGGCGGGCACGGGGCGGCCCCGCCGAGCGGCGCCTTGCGGGACGCGGCATGAGCCGGGCTGGGAGAGGCAGAACACGGACGGGACGGGACGGGAATAGAGTGAGTGTGAGAGGGAGAAGGGGATGGGGAGCGAGTGGAAAGTCGAGCGGAAAACCGATCGAGAGAAGTGCTGCTGCTGCTGCTGCTGCTGCTGCTGCTGCTGCTGCTGCTGCTGCTGCTGCTGCTGCTGCTGCTGCTGCTGCTGCTGCGGAACCGCCGGAGCTCGCGAACGTTCTTCCGTTGCCTCCGCGAACCCAACGGAGGAGCTGCCGCGCGCCCCGCGGAACGAAAGAGAGAAACTGACAAATAAAACCCCAAAGTAATTCCTATTCGAGAAGTAACCAAATCAAACAATGTAGCAATAAAGAAGCGTGTTGGCTTGTGGCTTCTTTCTTCTTTGGCTGAGACGAAGCATTTCATGGGGAAGAATTGCCTCTTCCGACACTTTTGCGAGAGTGGACAGGAGTGGAGCATTTAATTTTCGAGTAGAAAAGGGAAATCGTATCAGTAATGTCATCTCTTTTCATCCTCGGTTGAGACAGTTGCAGGCTGCCAAAAGACATGGTCTGCAATGTGGAACTTGGGGCCAAGATCCTTTTTCTGCCAGAGGATGAGTAGGGGAAGTATCCCAGAATCATGGAGTCGTGGCATGGTTTGGTTTGGAAAGGATCTGAAAAATCACACGGCTGCAACCCCCCTGCTGTGGCTGGGGACCCCTTGCACTAGCCCGGCTTGTCTAGAGCTCCATGCAGCCTGGCCCTGAACACTGTCAGGGACGGGACAGCCACACCTGCTCTGGGCAACCTTTTCCAGGAGAGAATTTTTTCTGAATTCCTTACCTAAACCGACTCTCTTTCCACCTGGATCCATTCTCTCTTGTCCTGTCCTTGCCTGCCCTTGTACAAAGTCCCTGTCCATCTTTCCTGTAGCTTGCCCTCAGGTACTGGAAGGCCACAGTTGGGTCAAGTCTAAGTCTCTTGCCCAGGCTGAAGAAGCCGAGCTGTGTCAGCCCTTACTTGCAGGAGAGAAGTGTTCTAGATATATATTATAATATTGGGTTTTTGCAAATATTAAAATGGATTTTATATATGTGATGTTAAAGTAACTTTGTTCCAAATATATAGTTTTAAATTTTGTTGTTAATTAGGCTTAGACACAGTAGTGCAATAGCTGATGGAAGTATGCTTGTGTTAAAATGCCTGCTTGGATGGGATAACATCCAATGAACACAGGATGAGGACACCTGTACAGATCTGCCAACCATCAGCACTCACCGTCTGAAGGCAGTGCGGACCAAGGCCCGAACTGGAAGGGATAAAGAGAAGGAGCCAAACCCCAGCCAAGGAACACGCATGCTCTGAAAAGGCAGACCCAAAGAGGGGCCATGTAAAATAGCTCCTGGAAAATGTAAACTCGTTTATGGATATGCATAAGCGGCTATGAATATGCAACAGGCTGGTGTAAGGGAAAAGGTATTTAAGGGGGATCCCTGAAGGTAACAGGGTGGTCTTGGCTGAGTGCCAAGATGCACCCAGCCATAAATAACCTTTGCTCCATGGTCCTTGTCTCCTATTGTCCTTTATTAAACTTTTTACATTTTCACAGGAGAGTGAACGTGTTTTTCACATGGACTACATATGCTTATACAAATTCTAGGAAGACTAGTAATTTTTTCTACAATAATTGGGTTAATCATCACAAACAAACATCCATTTTGCAGCATCTCTAGCTAATAGAAGTTGATTCAATCTTCTTTCTTGATTCAGTCTTCTTGCAGTCTTCAAAGCTCTGTTTGTTCTTGCCAAGGCATTCTGATTATCAAATTTTTTATGCTAATCAGGTCTGAAGTACATCAACTCACTTCTGTCCTGGCAGCATGGGCGTGTCAACTCAAGGAGGGAAACACTAACTGAGAGGATTACAGTAAGGTGAAGGTAGACTCAGCCTCCGGTGACCGAGCTGCCGGGTATGATCTGTCAGATCCCCTTGAAGGAGCCTCTAGTATGAATGCTCAGGGAAGAAAGGATAACCAGAGCTAGAGGGGCCCTGCCTCGAGCCAAGGAGAGGCACGGGAAAACCGGATCTTTGGTCAGTGTAGATCCGATGGCCTGGCACATCAGAGCCACAAAAATGCGACACCTTAGTTGATACTGGAGCGCAGTGTCCCCTGATACCATCGGGACATGTGGGGGCAGAACCTGTTTCCATTGCTGGGGTGACGGGGGGATCACAGCAATTGGCCCTGTTGGGAGCCGAGGTGAGCCTGACTGGGAAGGAGTGGCAGAAACATCCTATTGTGACCGGCCCAGAGGCCCTGGGTATTCTGGGCATAGACTTCCTCCAGAACGGCATTTACAAAGAACCAAAGGGACTCAGGTGGGCTTTTGGCACAGCTGCTGTAGAGGCAGAGGACATTCGGCAATTGAACACCTTGCCTGGACTGTCAGAGCATCCATCTGCAGGAGGACTCCTGAGGGTGGAAGAGCAGCGAGTGCCAATTGCCACCTTGACCGTGCATCGCCGGCAGTATCGGACGAATCGAGGTGCTGTGATCCCCATCCACAGAATGATTGGTTAGGTGGAGAGCCAAGGGATGGTCAGCAAAACCCACTCACCCTTCAACAGTCCCATCTGGCCTGTGCACAAGTCTCAATGGAGATTGACTGTGGACTATCGTGCCTTGAATGAAGTGACTCCACCGCTGAACGCTGCTGTGCCGGACATGCTGGAACTCCAGTACGAGCTGGAGTCCAAGGCAGCAAAGCGGTACGCCACTGTTGACATTCCCAACGCGTTTTTCTCCACTTCTCTGGCAGCAGAATGCAGGCCTCAGTTTGCTTTCACCTGGAGGGGCGTGCAGTACACCTGGAACCGACTGCCCCAGGGGTGGAAGCACAGCCCCACCATCTGCCCTGGACTGATCCAGGCTGCACTGGAAAAAGGTGAGGCTCCAGAACACCTGCAGTACCTCAATGGCATCATTGTGTGGGGGAACACAGCTATGGAAGTATTTGAGAAAGGAGAGAGGATCATCCAGTTACTGCTGGAAGCTGGCTTTGCCATCAAGAAGAGCAAAGTCAAGGGACTTGCCCGAGAGATCCAGTTCCTGGGGGTAAAGTTGCAAGACGGATTGTGTCAGATTCCCACTGAGGTCACCAATAAGATCAACACGGTGTCTCCACCCACCAGCAAGAAGGAAACACAAGCTTTCCTAGGCACCATAGGTTTTTGGAGAATGCACATTCTCGAGTACAGCCAGATTGTGAACCCTCCCTACCTGGTTGCCTGCAAGAAGAACGATAATTCCTCTGGGGCCCTGAACACCAACAAGCTTTCGCCCCGATCAAGCAGGAGATTGCTCAGGCAGTAGCCCTTGGCCCAGTCAGGACGGGACCAGAGATGAAGAACATGCTCTACTCTGCAGCTGGGAACAATGGCTTGTCCTGGAGCCTTTGGCAGAAGGTGCCTGGGGAGACTCGAGGCCGACCACTGGGATTCTGCAGCTGAAATTACAGAGGGTCTGAAGCCAAATGCACTCCCACAGAGAAGGAAATCTTGGCTGCCTATGAAGGAGTTCAAGCTACCTCCGAGGTGATTGCCACAGAAGCACAACTCCTCCTGGCACCCTGACTGACGGCACTGGGGTGGATGTTTAAAGGAAAGGTTCCCACTACCCTCCTCGACACTGCTGCCACATGGAGCAAATGGATTACTCTCATCATGCAGCACACCCAGACTGGAAACCTGAATTGCCCTGGGATTTTGGAGATAATTACAAACTGGCTGCTGGTGACAACTTTGGTCTCACTGACGAAGAGCAGCAGGAACAAGTGACAAGGGCTAAAGGAGCTCCACCATGCAACCAACTACCAGCAGAGGAAACTCAATACTCTGTTTTCACTGACAGTTCCTGTGGCATCATAGGGATGAACTGGAAGTGGAAAGCAGCCGTATGGAGCCCCACATGACACGTAACACAAGCTACCGAAGGAGAATGTGGATCAAGTCAACTTGCTGAAGTCAAGGCCATTCAGCTGGCCCTGGACATTGCTGAAAGAGAGAAGTGACCAAAGCTCGACCTTTATATGGATTCTTGGATGGTAGCCAATGCTCTGTGGGGCTGGCTGGAAAGGTGGAAAAAGGCTAACTGGCAGCATAGAGGAAAACGTGTCTGGGCTACTGATGAGTGGAAAGACATTGCCTCTTGGGTAGAAAATGTGTCTGTAAAAGTCTGTCATGTAGATGCCCATGTCCCCAAGAGTTGGGCTAATGAGGAACACCGAAACAACGAGCAGGTAGATCAGGCTGCAATGATAGAAGTGTCAAAGATAGATTTAGATTGGCACCATAAGGGGGAGTTGTTCCTAGCTCAATGGGCCCATGAAGCCTCAGGCCATCAGGGCAGAGATGCCACTTTTAAGTGGGCATGAGACCAAGGGGTGGCTCTAACCATGGACAGTGTTTCTCAGGTTATCCATGACTGTGAGACGTGTGCAGAGATCAAGCAGGTCAAGTGGGTGAAGCCCCTGTGGTATGGTGGGCAGTGGTCCAAGTACAGGTATGGGGAGGCCTGGCAGATTGACTACATCACACTGCCCCAGACACACCAAGGCCAGCACTACGTGCTCACAATGGCAGAAGCCACCACGGGATGGTTGGAGACCTCCCCTGTGCCTCACGCCACTGCCCAGAGCACCATCCTTGGCCTTGAAAAGTAAATCCTGTGCAGGCATGGTACCCCTGATAGGATTGAGTCAGACAACAGGACTCATTTGAAGAACAGCCTTATCAACACCTGGGCTAGGGAACATGGCATTGAGTGGGTGTACCATATCCCCTACCATGCACCAGCTGTAGGCAAAGTGGAGAGGTACAATGGACTGTTAAAAACCACCCTGAAAGCATTGGGTGGGGGATCTTTCAAAAACTGGGAGCAGCATTTAGCAAAGGCCACCTGGTTAGTTAACACCTGAGGTTCCACCAATGGAGCAGGTCCTGCCCAGTCTGAGTCCCTGAATATAGCAGGTGGAGATAAAGTCCCAGTGGCACATATCAGAGGTTTGTTAGGGAAGAGAGTGTGGATCAATTCTACCTCGAGTACAGACAAACCATTTGTGGGATTGTCTTTTCTCAGGGACCAGGTTGTACATGGTGAATAATGCAGAAATATGGAAAAACACGATGTGTACCTCAGGGAGAACTCATTGTGGGGTGAGACTCATATGCAAATATCACTGTTTGTTGGATGTTACTGTCCCTGTCTTTACATTAAACCACACCAACATGAGACAGAAGGAAATGTGTTAAGTGTCGAAGTTTTGTGCAAGTGAGATAGAAGGAAATGTGTGTCAAAGGTTTGAGCAAGTGAGATGGAAGGAAATGTGAGTAAGTGAAAGATGGAAGTTTTTACTTGATGAAGGTTTTACATGATGTTTGGTAGTATGTTGATGATATGGAGATAAGGAGTGAAATGTCCTAGGGTGACATTATGGTGCTTGCATCCCCAATCGTGTGTTCGGTTTATGCTTGATGTTATGTTCTGTGCCTTCAGGACTGGCTCCAAAAAGTGAAGGTTTGTTTTGTCTTGTTATCAGCCAGCTCACCTCTCCCCAAAGTCTGTGTCTAGGAGAGGCTAGGGATTGCTGGCTTTCTTGCTTGCTTGCTGGCTTGCTTGCTTTCACTTTGCTCTTGCTCCTGGTTTTTGCTTTTGCCCTTGCTTTTGCTTATTAGTTAGTTTAGCTAGGCAATCCAATTTTTTCCCTGGACTGTTTTTTTTCTTTCCCTTTCCTGAATACCATTTGAACCTGCTCAGGACTGGGACCTGGGAAACACCAAGACACACCGAGAGCCAGCATTTTGTGACCTGCAGCAGCCATCCCCAGTGCCGGAGACCGATAACTGGGCAACCACTCCCAGGAGAGACTTCCTGAATTTGTCACCTCTTCAGAGCGTAGAAAGACTTTTTGTCATCTGGTGTTGCTCATTTTTTGTGCTGGGGAGTGCTTTGCCTGCTCAATAAACAGGTTGTTTCCACTACTCTCTGAGGAAATTCTTCCTGAACCAGGTGGGGGAGGGCCCGTGGGGGATTTGCTTTCTGGGGGCTCCTTCCGGAGGTTTTCTCCCAAATTTGCCCCAAACCAGGACACATTACTACATCAGCAGGCTGTTCGTTGGTGAGATCCAGCAGGTCCCTGTTCAGCCTGTCCTCAGCAAACTGACTGGCCATGAGCCACTGGTGGATGTACCTCACCATGGCAGGCACCTGGAGAAGGCAGGGGAGACTTGGAAAGCTGCCAGAGGGAGGAATGTCCCCAGCTTCCCCAGAGAAGTGCTTTCCTTCCCACCACACTGCCATGGCCACAAAGGCTTCCAGTGACCAGTAGGCATGGCTTGGGAGGCCAAGCAATTCCTGGGAGGATCAAACCCTGGCCACAGGCTGCTTACTTGCTTTGGATTGCAAAACCCCTCCTCTACGAGCATATCCAGCAGGGCAGCACAGGTCTCCTGTGCAGGGCCAGCTCCAGCGCCTTCTTCCTCTTCCTGCACCCAGGACAGCTGGGGCACTCTCGGGGGTCTCTGCTCCATGTCAGTGACTGGATTTGTGGCTACTTGCAGGAGAGATGCCTCGGAAAAGCTCCGAGTCAGCAAGGCCTGCAGTCGTGCCTGGAAGGCACCTTCAAGAGAGAAGCCTCAGGAAGGCTACAGGACAGCAAGTCCTGCACTCTGGTCTTGAGGGCTCCTGCCACAAGGACAGGAGACTCCTGTCAAGGATTGTGGTCTGGCCTCGAGGGCACCGGTGGCCGGGATGGGAGATGCCTCTGGGGCACCAAGTCCCATGGTCTGCCCTCGAGGACACCTGCAGAAGAGGAGCTTCGGGAAGGCCACAGGTCACCAAGTCCTGTGGTCTGGCCTTGAGGTCACCTTCAGGAGTAACGCCTCGGAAAAGCTCTGGGTCAGACACGAACGAGTGCGCTGTGCGGGGGCTCCTCACGGCACCGCTCTGTCCCGTCCTGTCCCGTCGCGTGCTCCGAGCACTGTGGCGTGGTCTTGTCACCGCCAGCTCCTATGTCACCCCGTGTCACAAAGGGCCCTTGGACACGCTGTCCCGTTCCATGCCACGGTGACCGTGCTGCACCGTGTCACAAAGGGCCCCTGCACACACTGCCCCCTGCCCTGGGGCCGCCCGCAGCCCACCCAAAGTGGCTCAGGTTGGAAGGAATCCCTCACCCCAAGTGTCTAAGACAGCCCGACAGGATCTTTAGGAACGGCTCAAACCATCAGCAAACGCTGCCCTGCTCTGCGGGCTCAGGGCAGCAGAAGGAGCCCCCAGGGCTGCCGACGCAGCCGCGCTGGGAAGGGCACGGGGCCTTCCACAGAAGCTGGCACGGCCTCCTTGGGACACGTCCCGGCTGGTGGCCATCCTAAACCCGTGGGTGTGACACAGACAAGGAACGTGTGGGCCAGGGCACGAATGCTGCTCTGACCCCTGGGGCCCGGGGAGCGCTGACATCCGCAGGTGTGGCAGGGTCCCTGCCCAAGCAGACCTGCCACCCCCCGAGCCCTGGCAGCACCGGTGCCCGTCTCCTGCCCCAGAGACCTGTGCCCGTGGGGGGCTTCTGTGCCAGAGGGAGCCAAAGCCCACGTGCATTGGGGGCTGCGCTCCTGCCTGCAGGGGCTGTTGGCAGGAGCACCTGGAGCAATGCTGGCAACACTTGGTCTCTGTCAGAAGCTCTTACTCCATGCTGAAATTATTTTCTCATTGCCGTTATTGCCTTCAGCACAAAAACACCTTAGCGGTCAAGGCACAGAAGAGTCTCGCAAGTAAGAATCCTCAATTCACGACAGCTTTACTTCCCATTGCTCAACTCAAGTAGTTCCAAAAAGTTGCAAACTTCCCAAATTAATTGGGATGGCCCTGGGAGGTGAAGAGTTGGAATTTTGCTTCCCATCACAAAGCAGCAACTCATTTGCCTTAACCTCATCCACTGAGGGTCACTTTACAGAACATAACACTACACCAAAAAAGGGAAAAAACAAGGGCCATTCTTTGGTTTTCTCTGTAGGGATGATAATATCCTTATTCTCTAAAGAAATAAAAGCTCTCAAGAAATGAAAGTCCACTCAGTGGTAGAAAAGTAGCTCAAAGAATTGAGTAGATGGCAAAAGGGCTAATCCTGCCCCAGGTACAGATATCTGAGTGGCTAGTAAAGTACAGCTCTCCCCTCTTGTTCCCTGCAGGAGAATCAGGACCATGAAGAGGAAAAGTCACAGATATTCCTTCTGGCCTCCCTAACCAAAGCTGTGCCAAAGCACAGATGCTGCCTTCAAACTGACTCAAATTCCAGCCTAGACCTCTCACCTTCCAGACAACTCCTTCTCCAACACCCCACCAGCACCAAGCCCCCCAAACTCCCGCACAGAAGCCCTCAACACCCCGCCAGGAGCCCCAGCTGTCCCCGTCCCTCCGCAGAGCTTTCCCACCCTCCAGCAGACGCCCTGGTTCCCTGCAGGTGCCGTGGGATGGCACTCAGGAGGATCTGCTCCAAGGCCTTTCCCTGGAGCACGCTCAGGCTGCCAGGCCTATGGATCCTGGATCATCCTTCCCACCGAGCCTTCCTGTGCACGGCTGTTCCATTTGCACCTTTGCGCTCAGCTCGGACTTCTCCACTTCACCAGGAGTGCTGGGAAAGGATGGAGAGCAGCCTGGCAAGCTCTTTCTGCAGCGCTCCATTTACCCTTGGGGAGGTAGAACATTCCACAGGAAAGCAACTGGTGCCACAAGGAGCGGGTGGCCTCAGGCACCTTTGGGGATGGAACAAGGCCTTGGTTTGACATAAGTAAGCACAAGCAATTCACATGAGTAAACAAGTAATTAGCACAGACATACCTAAGTACTTAGCACCAGTTAGCATAACAAAAACCTGGCAGGCCTAACTTGACATGAGAGTGACCTGACAAAAAGCTTTAGACACAGTCTACCAGAAGAACTAAGGGCAAGTGTGGAATCAGCCCTGTGCAGGGAAGCCCTGAGGAAGACTTTGTGCTGCTTTGGGGCATCGAGACCGCTCCTGGCCAGGGCCTGGAAATCAGCTTCAAGTATGGGAATCTGACACAATGTATTTCTAACCGCCTGCCTATGGAATCACCTCAGCAGTGTAAAGATGGATGGTGATTTTGATACAACTCCTACATCAACCCACTGAAATTTATATGTGGCAGAGAAGCACTCTAGTGGGGTGCAGACGCCTGCCCTCCTGCCAGGTTAATAAAAGGGCTTTTGGCTGACAATGCATTTGTCTGCCGATTTCTTTGAATGAGGGAGACCCCTCAGGACTGCTGTATCCTGAGGGAACACCGTTGGCCTTGGCCTGTAGGCACCTGCACAAGCTTAAAATCAGCTGCCTCAGCTTCCAGGACCTCTCTTGGCCAGCATCCTGACATGGGTTCCGGAGTGCTGTGAGGCACTGCTGGGACCCAGCGGGACAGGACCGGCTGTCTCGTGTCCACGTAGCACACCTTATACAGCCAGGGCCATGGCTCGACGAACTGAGAGGATTCCACTGTCTCAGTGGTTCGGGCTTGACCCCTGGGTGTTTGCGAGTAAATCACTGGATAGATAAGGGGGATGAACGGGTTTATTTAGAGGAGCTTTACTGGACCTCAGCTGGTGTGGAAGGGGCTAACAGTGGGTGTGTTAGCTAAAGGAGTGCAAAGAAGTTGAGAAGTAAGAAGTTGATAAGGAGTTTTTTTAAGGTTGTTATTAAGGAGACTAAGAGAAGAGAGGAATTGAAGAAAGATAAAGAGGAAACTTTGTAACTAAACAAAGCATTTTTTAAAAGTCAATTAAAGTCACTGTTACTTTTCAGTCATAGTGTTATGTTAATTTACTGTAGTCAATAGTTAAAGTAGAAGAAGTATAAACAATTAGAAGTGTATAAAAAGTCAACCATCTTTGATAATAAAGAGTTGCCATCTAACACTGCTTAATGCCTCTACTTTGTATTGCAACCGCCTCAACAGCGACAAGCTGGTAATGTAGTTTCTCTAGATGGGAAGCAGCCTGCTGTGGAGAATTTAGAAATTCACGAAGGAGTAAGTGGAATAGCCTGCCTTTGCGGGCAGTTCTTGGGAGCCTTGGGCACCTTGAGAGACTGGCACCCTCCATGGGCACTATTGCAATGCGGGGTTTGTGAGAGGCGTTGGTACCGCTGTTCAGCAGGCGGCGGGGCACATGCTCTGAGTGTGGACAGAGGTTTCCTAATCAAGCTGATTTTGAACCTCAGATTTTAAAGCTTGTGTGTGGAAAATCACATCTGGTACCTGTAACCTGGGATTGCATGTGGGAGGAGAATTGGGAAAGGACTGTGAGGCTTTGTGAAGAGAGTTTTGGGTGGAAGTGAGAAGGAGAAGGAGATAATGGGAACTCACCAGAGCAAAGAAGTTCCCCGAGCTAGCCCTTTGGGATGTATCTGAACCCACTGGAAAGAAGTCACCAGTAAGGTGGGATTGGAGAACAAGAAAGATTTAATCCAATGCTGCATGCGGAGTGGCCATTATACAGGCTGGAAGACTGAACCAAGTGGCCAGCTGACAGAACTTTAGATTGTAATACCTTGTTGCAGTTAATGCTGTTTTTAAGACAGGAAGGAAGTAGGATGAGGTCTCTTCTGCTGGTATGTTTCTCGCCTTACGAAATCATCTGGAATGGGAGAGGGACTGTGGGCTCAGCACTCCCTCAGACCCACTGGCGTTAGCCCTTGAGAAGGAAAACAAAGGAAATAGAGGGCAAATTAAGCAATGTTGCTCAGCATGCAGCATAGGATAGCCATGTACCAAATCAGATAAGGTCTACCGTGCTGCAGCTCAAGAAAGAGATACAATACATTTGCTGAAAGTGCCTCCTAGGAGACGGGAGGATGAGGATGAGGATGAGGATGAGGATGAGGATGAGGATGAGGATGAGGTGGACTTTCCAAAAAAATAGGACTTAGGCTTGGAAGGGACATCCGCTCAAACCCACTCCCCTCCTGGCAGTCCGGTTTTGTCCAGAACCAGGAGACAAGCAGTGTTACAGGCCGCTCTGCGAGAGGCAGTGGGACCGGAAGGAGGGAGACTGATGGTTAAAGTACCATTCTCCACCCCTGATCTAGAGGTATGGGAAAGGATTGTTAAAATTACCACAGCAACCTGATACTTATTGCGAAGCATTTACGATATGTTATCAAACAACACAACCCAGATTGGAGAGACACCCAGTTATTACTGGATACTTTCACTGAAACAGAAAAGCAGCTGATCCTGAGAAGGGGCTTTGGCAGACGATAACTGTAAAAGCCAGTGATTGGATGTAAGAGAATTTTTCCCTCTCCAAGGGACCCTAAATGGGATCCAAATATATTGGCAGAGTTACAGAAATTAGCAGATTATCAAGATTGGCTAGCACTGCGTGTGGAGAGAGCTATCCCAAAGACCAAAAATTGGTCTGTCCTGTATTCTATTAAGCAGGGGCCTTCCAAGACTCCATCTGAGTTTCTAGAGTGTCTAAGGGATGCTATGCATCGCCATACATCATTAGACCTGGGGTCTGAGATAGGAATTGCAGTGCAGAGAATCACAAATGGGACATCTCGCCATGATCAATATGATCAAGTGAAACCAATTTTATTGTACAGAGGCCTGTATTTATAATAAGTTCTGCTGTGCACGAGTCTCTAGCTAATACATGATTGGTTAATCCTAGCTGTTTATGTGTCTGAAATTAAATGCCGATTGGCTCACTCGATTCTTGACGTGTCTTGCTTTGGTTGTCTGGCCCACCCTGAGTTCTCTTTTTTATTTTGCTGACAACTTTGCTGACTCCTCTGACTTCTTCTTCTTTTCCTGTCATCAAGGATTCACTGACCCTGTTTCTTGAACTGGTTCCTTTGTTACCAGAAGGCTGGATTGTGCATCTGCTGAATGTGTCCATTGTCCTGCAAAAAATCCTCAACAGGGGATGGCCTATTAGTTCCAGAAGCAGGGTGCAATCTATTAGGGTGGGATTTACAGGTGCAGTTAGACATTGGAGTACTCCCAGAGGAAGGAAAAATGGTGGTTAAGCTATTCAAATTAACGGAAGAGAATGAGGACAAAATTCATGATGTGGTGTGGACAAAACTGAAAAATCGAGGTAAATTGAACATGAAACCTATAGTAATAAAAATAGTTGATGAGAACCATCCAGTTCAGGTATGACAATACCCACTCTCCCTGGAAGGGAGACAAGGACTGCAGCCAGGGATCCAGGACCTACTTGAGGAGGGGACCTTAGAGCCATGTATGTCCCCCAAAATACACCCATATTACCAGTAAAGAAGTCAGATGGGACTTACAGGCTTGTCCAAGATTTAAGAGGAGCAAACCAAAGAACAGTGAATCAGTACCCAGTAGTGCCTAAGCCCTGTACACTACTGAGTAATATCCCCCCAGCACACCAGTGGCTTAGTGTGATAGACCTAAAAGGTGCTTTTTGGGCATGTCCACTGGCAGGAGAAAGTAGGGATATATTTGCCTTTGAATGGGAGGACCCCGATTCAGGGAGAAAGCAACAGCTTTGGTGGACCAGGTTACCACAAGGGTTTTCCAAATCCCCAAACCTATTTGGTCAAGCCTTGGGAGAAGTACTAAAACTCTTCTCCATCAAACCTGAGATAAAGCTCATCCAGTATGGAGATGATTTGCTTCTCTCAGGACAGGAAGAAAACAAAGTTTGAGAACTGTTAAAATTTTGGGTTGACCAAGGACTTTGAGTATCAAAAGGGAAACTCCAATTTGTAGGGAGGGAAGTAAAATGCTTAGGACATGTGATTTTTCAAGGGAGCTGGCGGCTGAACCCTGAGAGAATTGCAGGGATAGCCTCACTCCCACAACCAAAAAATAAGAGAGAAGTCAGAAGGTTTTTAGGCCTGTTGGGATATCATAGGCTATGGATTGAAGGAGACATGCAGGCCATCAGGTTCTTGTTTGAAAAGTTAGTAGAAGAAGAGATTAGGTGGGAAGAAGATGACAAGCAAATTTTGAAGCTTTAAAGCCAAAATTAGTCAGTGCAGCAGCACTGAGTCTTCCTGCCTTAGACAAACCCTTCTATCTGTTTGTGGGTATAGAAAAAGGGGCAGCACATGGAGGGTTAGCCCAGGACCGGGGAGGATCCAGGAAACCAGTGGCCTATTTATCAAAACTGCAAGACCCTGTCAGCTGGGGGTGGCCAACCTGCATTCAGGCAGTGGCAGCAAGCGCCCTACTCATAGAAGAAAGCAAAAAATTAACCTTGAGGGGGGAAATTGAAAATATATACCCCACACTCAGTAAGGAGTGTCCTCAGCTAAAAGGCTGAGAAATGGCTCACTGATTCCCCAGTACTAAAATATGAAGCCATCTTAATAGATAATGGTTTAGAGCTAGTCGTGAGTAACCAACTCAGCCCTGCCCAGTTTTAGATGGAAAACCTGGTGAGGAATTAATATACAGTTGCCTAGAAGTTATAAACTATCAAACTAAAGTAAGAGAGGACCTAACAGATCAACCACTCCAAGGTGGAAAACGATTGTACATTGATGTATTTTCACGGGTAATCCAGGGCACAGGGTATTGGGGTAGGCTATAGTAGATGAAGAGTTAGTGGCCCTAGAAAAAGGAAAGTTACCTTCCAGCTGGTCAGCCCAAGCATGTGAGTTGTATGCCCTAAAGTGAGCTCTGGAAATACTCACACAGAAAAGAGGAACAATATATACAGACTCAAAATATGCTTTGGAGTAGTGCATTCCTTTGGAAAAATTTGGGAAGACAGTGGGCTATTAAATTCAAGGGGAAAGGAACTAAAAACTTATTTTAGAAGTGTTAGAAACTTTACAATTACCAGAAGAAGAGGCAGCAGTATATGTTAAAGGACATAAAAAAGGGGTGACTCAAGAAGCACGAGGGAACCATTTAGCAGATTTAGATGCTAAGAATGCAGCTGAATCAGGGACAGAAAAACTAATGATAGCATTAACCCCTATGAGAGAAATGGAAGAAGTCCCTGTATTCAGTGAGACAGAAGGGAAAGAATTCCTCAAAACAGGAGCCAAGAAAGATAACAAAGGGAAGTGGAGATTAGCAGATGGGAGGCAAATGTTGAATAAACCCCTTGCCAGGAAAATGCTAGAAGGCAAACATGGAACAACACTTTGGGCTACACAAGTGCTAAGTGATCAATTTCTAAGGGACTGGGCCTGCATAGGAATTTTTGGGATAGCTAAGCAGGTAATTGAAAGGTGTGTGATATGCCAACAAGTAAATGAGAAGGTCATGAGGAAAACAGCAGGGGAGAGCGAGAACTAGCCTTACAGCCCTTTCAAAACATCCAAGTAGACTTTACCAAGCTTCCCCAGGTACAACGGTGGAAGTTTTTACTAGTGATAGTAGGTAACCTGACTCATTGAGTAGAGGCGGCACCCACGGTTAAAGCCAATGCCAATGTTGTGAGTAAAACACTTCTAGAATCAATCATTCCCTGATATGGGATGGTGAACAGGATTGATTCAGACCTAGGAACTCATTTCGCCTCTAAAATACTGCAAAAAGTTGTTCAAACCCTGGGAGTAAATGGGAATTACACACTCCATGGCATCCACAGAGTTCTGGTCACATTGAGAGGATGAATCAAACTCTTGAAAGAGCTCTAGGTAATGTGATAACGGAAACCCAGATGTCATACATAAAATGTCTCCCTTTAGCCTTATTAAGAATTAGAACCCAACCCCAGTCAGATGTGGGGGGCTCACCCTATGAAATGATATTTGTGTTACCCTTTTTGACCTCACCCCAGAGGGTTGCCATCTATGAGGAAGGGGAAGCCAATGCCAAGAAATACGTTATGTCTATAGCAGAAACCTTAGAAGGGCTAAGACATAAAGGGGCAATTCCTCAAACTACCACCCTGGATTTCAGAATCCATAATATTAATTCTGAGGATTTGATCAAGTAATGATCAAGTCATGGAGGGATCAGCCTTTAACTCCTCAGTGGGAAGGTCCCTTTCAGGTTCTGCTCACCACTGAATCAGCCGTGTGAACTGCAGAGTGGGGATGGACTCCTGCCAACAGATGGACTCATGCCCACAGAGTTACAGGCCCTGTAGGAAAAACCCAATGAGTGGACTGTAATATCCAGGACAGGGGAAACAAGATTGACTCTCAGGCAGGGACTGAGAGACAACCGGAAAGACAACAAACCCAAAAAGTAGAGTCAAGCTTCCACCAGCCAGCTCGACAACTGTCTTCCTGTTTTAATGAACGGGAATTAGCAGCACCTGTTGAGGAGAAGTACACAAGGGACCGTAAAAGGTGATGGGGCAGCATCCTTAAGAAGTAAGACAAGGAATAGAGGGCAAGACCGGGTTGGCCCCTTTGTTCACTTCCAAGAAGACTCCATAGCCCTGCTGTGGGTAGCAACCCTGTAGGCATGGTAAGGTAGGGACAAAAGGCCATATCGGACCACTGTCATTCCCCAACTGTCTTTGAATACAACAGGGACTGGAGGGCGAGACCGAGCTGGCCTCTGGACCCCTAAGATACACTGACTATGGGTAGCAAACACATAGGCATGATAGATGGGAGTCAAAGCCATCCTGGACCTCTGTTAGGCCCTTTTGTCCATTCCAAATAAGTGTGTCTAAGGAAAACCTGAGATTTTTCTCCTGTTCCCACTGTCCTTGCCCACATCAACAGATGCTAGTATGACTCATTCAAGAGAGAGAGAAATTATTTTACTTAATTGTTCAAGCATAATGATTTATAGAAAAAGAAAATGGGGGTTTGTTATAGATGAGTAATCCTATGGTTGACTCTCACAATTACGGGGTGAATATTAAGTATATGTTAAGAGAAGTTGTGTAGGTGTATAGTTATCTTTCCCTTCCCCCTTGCATTGTTATCATGGGATGCCCTCAGTAGTCAGGGCATTTGGGCGGGTCGGCTTGTTGCTATGGCAGAGCCTGAGCTCCAATCAAGCTGTAAGAAAGTGATCTCCACCACTGGACAGTGAAGGAAGAGTGGATTGACAAGACTTTGGGAGGGGCTGGAGGTATAAAAGACAGAACATCCATTTTGTAGATGAGCACACGGTGACTGAATCCTTTGCTCCTGGCGCTGTATTCTTTACTTTATTCACTCTTCTGTTGTATTTTGATAAGGTCTTAATAAACCATTTAAATTATTGAAAGTTTAAATTGTTTCTCACATGGGGTTGGGGAATGTGGGGCAAGGTTGTCCACACTGGGTCAGACCTCAAGGTAAAACTTCTCAGACCTGGCCAGACCTCCTTAGGAGTGGCCCTACATCAATATCAATCACAGAATACTGCAATCAGCTCTTCTCTAAAGAGAACAGTAAAAAAGACACTCTTTAAAATAGGAATACATATTTCTTAGAAGCTCTTTGAAATATTTCTCCATAACTGTAAAAAGCAAGCTTCTTAATGAACTAAATTAGAGGAGAGGGAAATCAAGGCAGAGCCATGGCTTCTCAGGACTTGCTTGATCCTAATGAGCCCCATGGAGCATTTGGAGCTGAGCCCTGGAACCTCAGGCCCTGAGAGGAGATGGCACAAACCTGTCCAGGAGTCAAAGTCACAGGAAAAACCCAAAGTTTCTCGAAACATTAATGGGACCCACTACGTCCATCCCCAACACAGGCTCCTCATGGACTCCTTGGAGGAGAGAATTAGTGGACAGGATTGCACAAAAACCTCTCAGAGACTCAGTGTGGAAAGGAAAATCCAAAGTACCTTAAATTCCTTGAGTATCTCAAAGCATTAATGAGCCCCACTGAGTGTCAGCACAAAGCTCTCAAGGGACTCGTTAAAGCAGATAATTGGGGCCACGATTGCACAAACTTCACTCAGAGTCTGGATCAGAAGGGAAACACCAAGTACCTTAAAAGAACTGAAGCACCTTGAAGCATTAATGAGCCCCACTGAGTGTTGTTCCTGACAAAGCCTCTCCAGGGACTAATTACAGCAGATAATTGGAGGCCATGATTGCACAAGGCTCTCAGAGACTCCAAGGCAAAAGCCAAAGCCAAAGTGCTTTGAAAAACCTGCAGTCCCTGGGAGCATGAAGGAGCCCCCAGGGCCATTCCTGAGCAAGGCTCCCCACGGACTCCTTCCAGCAGATCCTTGAGGCCACTGGGATGTGGGCTAGGGGGGGATGCTGAGGGCAGGACAAGGGGCTGAGAGTGCCCAGCCTGGCTGGGGCTGTGCCAGGAGGCCCCAGTGCCTCAGGACAAGGTGTCTCCTGACAGCCCTTGGTGGCACAGAGCCTGCTGTGTCCCAGGGCACCAAGACTTGGCTTCTCTTGGTCCCCACCTGTCATCAGTGCCTCCAGTTCTCTGCTCTGCCTGGGGCCTGGGGACACTTTCTCAGTCGTGTCCCTCAGTGGGACCCATTAAAAGCCAAAGAAACTTTGGAGTTGGATTCTGACTTGGAGTTCTGGAGAGGCTTCTGCAGCTCCCTCTCAGGGCCTGATGTTCAGGGCCTGAGCACAAAGCCCCAGAGGGTCATTAAAGTCCTTGTGCTGTGTCTGTGCTGCTGAGCTGGGCCGGGCTCCTGGCACAGAGGGTGATCCTGGCAACCAAGGAGAGCTTCAAAAGCACATTTCTCTGGATGAGCAGCTCTTCTCCCAGCCCAGCAGGGCTGGGGCACTGCCTGCAGCCAGCCCGGGCACAGCACAGAGGCACAGAGAGCTTCCATCAGTCAGGGCTGGGAAGGTGCTGAGAAGTGCCTGGGGCAGAATCCCTGGCAGCCCTTGGCACAGGAACCTCTGGCTGCAGGACAATGCAGCTGCAGCTCCTGGAGTGATCTCCTACAGCTGGAACATCCCAATGCCCACAGACCCTGTGAGTACATTCTCTGATCATCTCTTGTGCAGAGCAGCCAGGGGTGCCCAGGGCTGTCCTGCAGAGCAGGGTCCTGCAGCCCAGGGCGCTGTGCTGGGCCAGGGACTCTGCTGCCTGCCAGGGACAGCTCTCAGCCGGCCCGGGGAGCTGCTCCCAGCACTGGAGAGAAGCTGTGGGGGGAAGGAGCCACCCTGAGCAGGGCAGGTGCTGCTGCTGAGAGCTGCTGGGTGGGGCAGGGCTGCTCCCTGCTCCAGAGCAGCCTGGGCACAGCTCTGGAGGACACTTCCCATAGAAGGTAAACCTGGGATTGCTGTAAAGCTCAGGAGCTTTCCTGAGAGTGTTTTGAGTTTCCTGCTTGGGTGGGAAAGCTGGGGTGATGACAAAATGATTTTTGCTTTTATACATTTTTCATATAGTCGTATCTCTGTAAATTACTATTTTATACTTATAAAAATATAACCCTTATATTGTAAATGTAGGTAAACTTAATGGGAAGAAATGATGATGTCTAACATCACTTTAGAAGGCTGAATGATTTCTTTATTATAACTATGCTATAATACATTAATATACTATATAAATGAAGATACTATGACTACGTACTTTCTTTAACTTCTATATCTCACTAGTAATAACCTGTGATCCTGTTCTTGAGAGTCTAGAGACAGGTGGATTGGATTGGCCATCAGGCTCAAGCAATCCTCACTAGAATCTAATCAAGCAATCAACCCAGGTAAACAATTCTCTAAACACATTCTACATAGGAAAAACAAGGAGTAGAAATAGAAATTGTTTTCTCTTTCTCTCTGTGCACCTCTATGAAAAATCCTGAGAGAGAGAGAAATGTGCTACCACACCCTTACCTAACTCTTAATTAACTCTATTTAACTACTATTATAAACTTAATATAATTATAATACTTAATTAACTCTAGTACATTTCCTAACCTTTCTCTTAGATTTTGGAACAATAAGCTGAATGTCTAAATACATTCCTGAAACACTGTATAGTCGTATTATCAGGAAGAGGACCTACAAGAAGAACATTTTGGTTTTTGACCAGAATGTGAGCAGTCACAACAAAAAGTGAAGGCAAAGAAGCCCTTGGACCTACTCCAATGGGTTGAGCCAGGGGTGTGTAACTGGGGCAATTGACTCTCCTATTGGATGTTCCTGTAAAATATCCTAATTAATTAACCTTAATAAATTGTTGAAATCAGGGGCCAGGTGTGCCCCATCCCTACTGGGACACCTGGAAGATTCCAATAAAGGTCTGGTTTTTACTTTACTGGTCTAACACTATTAGCAGGATTTTTTTTTTCTCTTTTGACTATAAACAACAGGGGGATGAAAGAAGCAGAACAGGAATTGTAATCCCAGAATGACAGAACATTCTGAGTTGAAAGGGACACACAGGATCATCAAAGGAATGTGTGAACATTTACAGAGACTCCAGAACTGTGACTTTGGGTGGTCAGTCTCTCTGCTGGCAGCCTCCCAAAGGGCCTTCAGCCACTCCTCAGCCCTGGACAGCAGCAGCATCACCTTTGCAGGGCCCAGCAGGGCTCTCCTGAGCTGCCCTCGCCCAGCTGCACACAGACCCTGCCCCAGCCAGGGCCCTGCACACAGGCAGGTTTCTGTAGGGCTGGGCCGAGGGCACACAGGGTGGGATGGGCTCTGTGAGCGCTGGCAGGGACAAGGCACCTCTCAGGAGGGAATGTCCAGGCCCAGGGAGATGCTCAGGGAAGCAGAGGGGGCTGAACAGAGCAGTGCTGGGGGAACAAGCCCATCCAGCCCCTCACCTTCCCTCAGTCACAGGGAATCCTTTGCCTCTCACATTTCTCAGTGGCAAACTCTGGGTGCAGCAGGAATGCTGGGGATTTCTGACCTCAGAGAGCCAGGAATGATGCGTGGGTAGGAAGACAATTCCTAAATCCAGCTCCTGCCATCTATTTCTCTTAGAAGTCTGAGTGCAGATGCTACCAACCCTTTCTGTGTTAGGAGTGATTCCCCTGAGAAATCCTTGTCGCTCTGCCACATGGCCACAAACCCAGGTCAGCGGGGCAGGGATGTTGCCTCGAGAGCTCCCATGCACAGCCGTGGCTGCTCCTGGCACACACAGCTGGCACAACTGGAGCTCAGGCAGGGACCTGGGTGAAGGTTTTCCCAGATCAGGAACAAGGGTGGGTGAGTCCCAGCAGGACAGTCTACCGGAAATGGCCCAGGTTTGGCTCCAAGCAACCTCTCCTTGAGGTTGAGTGACTTGTCACTGTCCTTTCTGCCTGAACAGGTCCCCATGTGCAGCCACAGCCAATGTCCAACAGCAGCTCCATCAGCCACTTCCTCCTGCTGGCACTGGCAGACACACGGCAGCTGCAGCTCCTGCACTTCTGCCTCTTCCTGGGCATCTCCCTGGCTGCCCTCCTGGGCAACGGCCTCATCATCAGCGCCATAGCCTGCGGCCACCACCTGCACACGCCCATGTTCTTCTTCCTGCTCAACCTGGCCCTCAGCGACCTGGGCTCCATCTGCACCACTGTCCCCAAAGCCATGCACAATTCCCTCTGGGACACCAGCACCATCTCCTACACAGGATGTGCTGCACAGGCTTTCTTCTTTCTTTTCTTCATCACAGCAGAATTTTCCCTCCTGACCATCATGTGCTACGACCGCTACGTGTCCATCTGCAAACCCCTGCACTATGGGACCCTCCTGGGCAGCAGAGCTTGTGCCCACATGGCAGCAGCTGCCTGGGCCAGTGGCTTTCTCAATGCTCTGCTGCTCACAGCAAATACATTTTCCCTTCCCCTGTTCCAGGGCAATGCCTTGGGCCAGTTCTTCTGTGAAATCCCACAGATCCTCAAGCTCTCCTGCTCAAACTCCAAACTCAGGCAACTTGGGCTTATTGTGCTAATTGCTCTTCTATATTTTGGCTGTTTTGTGTTCATTATTTTCTCCTATGTGCAGATCTTCAGGGCCGTGCTGAGGATCCCCTCTGAACAGGGACGGCACAAAGCCTTTTCCACCTGCCTCCCTCACCTGGCCGTGGTTTCCCTGTTTATCAGCACTGGCACTTTTTCCTACCTGAAGCCCCCCTCCATGTCCTCCCCATCCCTGGATCTGGCCCTGTCAGTTCTGTACTCGGTGGTGCCTCCAGCCCTGAACCCCCTCATCTACAGCCTGAGGAACCAGGAGCTCAAGGCTGCACTGTGGACACTGATGACTGGATGCTTTCAGAAACATTAAACTGCTGGCCAATTTCTGCAAATCACTTTTAATAAAAGTCATCTTTGATACATCTTGTTGGTTTCATTTTTCTGTATGGGTTTCTGTATGGTCTGCATCCAGCTGGGGACAGTCACCAGTGCTGTCCCTCAGGGCTCTGTGCTGGGCCAGCTCTGTTCAATATTTTTATTGACCACATGGATGAGGGGATTGAGGCTTTCATTAGTAGAACTGCAGATGGCACTAAGCTGGGAGTATGTGTCCATCTTTTGGAAGGTAGGAGGGCTCTGCAGGGACACCTGGAATGGTTTCCAGTAAGATGAAGTTTAACCAGTCCAGGTGCCCAGTCCTGCATTTTGGCCACAATAACCCCCTGCAATGCTATGGGCTGGGGACGGTGTGGCTGGACGGTGCCCAGGCAGAAAGGGACCTGGGGGCACTGGTCGACAGCAGGCTGGACATGAGCCAGCAGTGTGCCCAGGTGGCCAAGAAGGCCAATGGCTCCTGGCCTGGATCAGGAATGGTGTGGCCAGCAGGAGCAGGGAGGTCATTCTTCCCCTGTACTTGGCACTCAGGTATTTGGCATTTGTCCCCTGTAGTGGCACCGTACCTCGAGTTCTGTGTCCTGTTCTGGGCCCTCCCATTTAGGAGGGACATTGAAGACCTGGAGTGTGTCCAGAGAAGGACAACAAGGCTGGTGAGGGGTCTGGAACACAAGTCCTGTGAAGAATGGCTGAGGGAGCTGGAGTTGTTTATCCTGGAGAAGACTCAGAGGTGACCTTATCACTCTCCACACTCCCTGAAAGGTGGTTGCAGTCAGGTGGGGGTCGGTCTCTCTCCTCACAACTGACAGGACCAGAGGACAGTGTCTGAAGCTGCACCAAGGGAAATTTAGGTTGGATATTAGGGAAAAAGTATTTTATGGAAAGGGTGATAAAGTACTGGAATTGTCTGTCCAGGGAGGTGGTGGAGTCACCATCCTGGGATGTGTTTGAAAAAAGACTGGATGTGGCACTCAGTGCCATGGTTTAGCTGAGGTGGTGTCAGGGCATGGGTTAGACTTGATGATCTTGAAGGTCTCTTCAAACCCAGCAATTCTGTGATTCTGTGACATCACAGACCAGGTTGCGACATCATATAGTTGGCTGTGACATCTCTGGTTTATTATGTGACCTCACTGAGCAGGCTGTGACATCACTGCATGCCTGTATGACATCACAGAGCAGAGCAAGCTGTGAGGTCAAAGAGTGTGCTGTGACATTATAGGGTGGCTGTGTTCCATCACTGAAGGTGTTGTGACATCACAGGGTGGGTCTGTGAGCCCACAGAGGTGCTGTGTGACATGTTAAGTGAGTTCTGCAATCACAGAGCAGGCTGTGACATCACAGAGGAGGTTGTGATGTCACAAAGTCGGCTGTGACATTACAGGCTGGCTGTGTGACATCACAGAACGGGCTGTGAAGCCACAGAGAAGACTCTGCCATCATAGAAAAGGGCTCTGTGACATCACAGAGCAGCTGTGTGATGTCACTGAGAAGGCTGAGACAATGGAGAGTGGGTTGTGACATCACAGAGCTGACTGTGAAATCACAGGGCAGGCTGTGACATCACAGCGAGGCTGCATAACATCACAAAGGTGGTTGTGACATCATAGGGCTGGCTGTGATATCACAGGGTGTCTGTGACATCACAGGCTGGGCTGTGACATCACAGGGCAGATTGTGTGACATCACAGAGCAGACTGGGACCTCAAAGAGCAGGCTGTGACATCACAGGACACCTGTATGAAATCACAGGTGGCCTGTTATCTCTCAGAGTGGGCTGTGTGACATCACAGGGGCTGTGTGAGGGCACTGGGGAGGTCACTCCACCCCAGCCCCCCCTCCCAGTTCCCCCAGAGAAGTCCAACGCTGCTCGTGCACAGCGGGGTCCCCTGTCCCCTTGGGTCCCCCCAACCCTGGAACCGCAGCCTCCCCCAGAGGATGTTCCACGAGATCGACCCCAGAGCCTGACACGGGGACGGGGGCTGGGGCCGTGGGGGGTGGGACAGGGGGACAGGGACTCCCCGGCAGCGTCCCCGTGTCCCCCAGGGCCAGAGCCTGGGCCAGGGCTCCTTCACCCTGTTACCAATGAGGGCTTGAGAGCGCTGAAAAAATCCCCAGCAAGGGATCAGCAAAAACCAGATTTAATATTAAGAGACAGCACGGCAAAGTTCCTTGGCAAGAGTCACTCTGCTCCTGACTGGACACTGCAGGCACACCAAGGAAACAAAGAAACAACAAAAGCAAACAAAATGCAGGCAATCAAGCCAGAAATTAGCTGAAACCTGGGTCTTTCATTCATATGGAAAAGAACTGTCCTTCTTGTCCAGGTGCCCATGGCCAGAATTGGGATTTCACCTCCAACACTGCCTGTTGTGACAGACTGGAGGAGATTGTTAGCTAGAAACATTTCATGTGTGGGGGAGGAAGGGGCAGGTCCAGCCTTGCCCTGCCCTGGAACCCCAGCCCTGCCCTGCCCTGGAACCCCAATCCCCCCAGAGCCTCTATCCCAGCCCAGCAGTGTCTGCCAGTCCCTGGCACAGCACAGGCAATGCTCCACAGCCACCTCTGGAGCCCCCAGCCCAGCTCCTGAGTGACCAAATGACCCCAAGTCCCACCTGGGGGAAGCGCCCAGGAACACCAAGGGGTAATTATGGCTGAGCACAAGGCAAGCACACATCTTGACTCTACCTCCTCTTGGAATTTCTATCTGAACACTGCTGGAATCCAGGAGTTGGTAGCTCTGTGTGTGTGTGCTTCTCTATATATTTTTTTGTCTTTTTGTCTTTCTCTCTTTCTGTCTTCTACTTCCATCCACTTGCAAATGTTGATTAACTTAAAACTGAACAGGCTTAGAGTTTGTGAAGTGAATGGGCCAAGTTAATGCTCTAAGAAGTTTTTTTTTGTTAATTGAATGTCGTATTAAACCTTTTGCCAAATTTCCCTGATCTTCTGAAGTTCCCAATATAGGCTGTTTTGTTGTTTGGAGCCCCTGAGAATCTCTTGTTGGTATTTCTCCAGTGCATCCAACTCAGAGGACACAAACAATCGTAATTCCCCTTAAATGTCTCCTTGAGAGAGTTGTTTGGGGGATGGGGGTCAGGGCTTGTGTGTCCTGCTTGGCACAGCCCAGGCAGGGCTTTCACAGCCACATTCCACACTCCATTTCCCAGCTGGAGCCGCTGCTGCCTCTGAGTTCTGCTGCCCCAGCCCCAGGGACGCTCTCCTTGTCTGCCCATTCCCCCACAGTCTCTGGGCAGGGATGGCCTCAGTGGGGGCTGCTGACATCCTCAGCAACTTGGAGGCTGCTGCTGAATTTTACTGCTCCACAGGCTTCTTCAGCCTTCAGCTCTTCAGGAATTCAGTGTCCCAGAGCTCATTAACATTCAGAACACCTTAACAAGCCAAGCCTCTAGGAATTGTTTGATTTATGTTTTCAAATCTTTTGTGGTTGATTCTACAGATCTCAATAGTATATTGAAAGTGAATGTATTTTATTTACAAAGACAGTGAGAAACCATTTTTCAGATCCTGCTTAGTTTTTTTTTTTCCTGTTAATACATTGATATGTGCAAATTCCAATGGACATGGAATCCGATTACCTCCTCATGCACTTGAAATAGATATGAAAATCAAGACCCTTCATGTCTGACAATCAATCTGACTCTGTCCCCACCCCCACCCCACCATTTCCCCCATCCAAGACCTGGCACTCAGAGCAGCCTTGTGCAAATCTGAGCTCCCTCCAGCCCAGGCTGCACCTGCAGGTTTCAGCTCCTTGGCTCCAACTCCCACCGGCTTTCCCTGGAGAAGGAGCTGCCCGAGACACAGAGGGATGTTCATTTCTTGTCAGCCAACAAACCCAAGGGAAGGCACAGCTCCATCAAATGCAAAAGTCATTCCTCTGCTGGATATTAACTCCACTTTGCACAGCAGACAGTCTCAGAGCAATGGAAAACACCTTCTGTGCCCAGCACAGATCCCAAGGCCCCCCAACCCCTCCCTGCCCTGATTCTGCCCAGATTTGCTCTTTGCACACAGGAGTCACGGGCTGAAGTCAGGAGCTCCCTTCATGCGCAGAGGGAGGAAAAGAGGGAAAGTAGATGAAGAGCTCTGCTGTGCAGAGCCAAGGCCCAAGTGCCCCTGCAGTGGGAACCACAACTCATCAGGTTTGTGTCCTTTGGGCTCAGGGATGGTGACACTCAGAGGCACAGAAAGGTTTCTTGCCAACAAGCACAAGTTGAACATTTGAACAGTTTAATAACCATCCCAGCACTTCCCTCAGCTCTCTGTGCTGTCCCCCCCCCCCCCCCCAAGGGACTTCTTTACAGGAACAGTTTTACACAAAGAAGTAAGAAATGGTAATTCAGTGATTGATTTAAAAACAGCAAGATATAATTCATATTTATTTGAACTGCAGAAAGATTGGGCCACTCCCTGATGTGCAAAGCGTGGAACCAGTCCGTTGAGAGAAATTTGAATGACCAGAAAGCATCTGGAGGGGGAAATCTGGGTGCAACGGGAAGTACATAGATCCACCTGGTCTAGTGCAGAGATGTCCTTAGACATGGCCATTTCAACAGGAGAAATGGAAACACCTAAAGGAAGAGGGAGAGGAAAGAATAAACAGAATATTGGTGACTCAAGGAGATGGGAAGATCAGTATTTCTTGTCATTCTGCCATCAGTACATCAGAAAATTGCTGACTCTTAAAAGTACTGAAGTGATGCAGATACTAAAAATGTGTTTGTAGAATATGAAATGTACAAGTATTAACACCTGTGCCCTTTTCCAGGCAGACATCAGCTGTGTGCCCATGACCAGGCTGTGCCACTTGTGCCCTGAGCTGCCGAGCTGGGATTGGATCTCTCAGAGAGGAGCTGAGGGAGAGCAGAGCACCTTGCAAGCTGCAGGTCCCTGCCAGCCCCGCAGGGCTCCTGTGCCATCAACATCTGCTCTGCTCCAGCCTGAAACAGGGCCCAGCATGGTGCCGGGACCATCAGAGAGCTGAGGTGTGTGCTGGAATTCAATGCCCTCCCCATGGCGCAGCAGCCCTGCATTTCCCTGCTCCAGCCTTGGTCTCCAGCACAGCCATGGAGGCTCTTTGGGCTCCTGAGTGTTCCTGCTGTGTCCATGCCCCCAAGGGCACAGAGCAGCCTCCTCTCTCGGGCACTTGCCTGTTTTCCATGCCTTGCACAGGCGCTGGCCCTGCCCCACAAGGCCTGGGCTGAGTCCTGCCCTGCACGCTCAGCCAGGCTGGGATGGACACTGATGGTTTCTGTGCCAGGCTCTCTGAGCCCAGCCCAGCTCCCTGCAAGCTCTGCCAGCTGCCCTGAGCTCTGTGCAGCACCAAGGGCCTCTCCCCAGCACAGCCCAGCCAGCTCTGGCCCCACAGCTCTGCTCAGCCCAGGCTGCTCTGGCCACTGGCCCCACGGCCTCAGCCCCTGGCCAGGGCACAGCAGCAGCTGCAGCTCAGCCAGGACTCAGCCCCAGCCATGGGGGAAGGGGCTTGGCCAAGGCCAAAGGAGGCTCCCTGGGTGCCCTGCTCCCCTCGGGCTGAGGTGCTGAGAGCTCTGCAGCCCCTGCTGCCATCCCATCTGCCCAGGCCAGCACAAGAGCCCGGCCTTGGGGCCCTCCAGAGCTGCTCCTGCTCCAGGCCCAGGGCCCATCCCAGAGCTGGGGCAGCCACAAAGCTGTCCTAGGGTGACGTTATGGTGCTTGTATCCCCAGTCATGTGTTCTGTTTATGTTTGATATTATGTTCTGCACCATCAGGACTGACTTTGAAAATGAAGGATTGTTTTGTCTTTTTATCAGCCGGCTCAACTCCCCCCATGGTCTGTGTATAGGAGAGGCTTGGCTTGCTTGCTTGCTTTTTGCTTTTCTTTTGCTTTTGCTTATTAGTTAGTTTAGCTAGGCTAGGCAGTCCAATTTTTACCCTGGACTGTTTTTTTTCCTCCTTCCCTTTCTCCTTCCTGAATATCATCTGAACCTGCTCCAGACCGGGACCTGGGAAACACCAAGACACACCGAGAGCCTGCACTTTGTGACCTGCAGCAGCCATCCCCAGCACCGGAGACCGAGAACTGGGCGACCACCCCCAGGAGAGACTTTCTGAATTTGTCACCTCTTCAGAACGGTGAAAGAGTTTTGTCATCTAGTGTTGTTTTTGTACTGGGGAGTGTTTTGCTTGTTAAATAAACAGTTTTTTTTCCACTAATCTCCGAGGGAGTTCTTCCCGAACCAGGTGGGGAAGGGGCCGTGAAGGTTTGCTTTCTGGGGGCCCCTTCTGGAGGTCATCTCCCAAATTTGCCCTAATCTAGGACAATCTAATCTGTGCCCATTTCTGTTCATTGCTTCTCTGATGTGGATGGAGCCTCAGCCACTTGGAGGTTGCTAATGAATTTTACTACTCCAGAGGCCTCTTCTTTCTTGAGCTCTTCAGTTCAGGAATTCAGTGAGAAAGGCTCATAAAGATTTGTTTAAAACTTCCAAACAAGAAAAGCCCATGGGAATAATTGAAGTTTTCAATTCTTCTGTGATGAATTGAAAGTAAATATACTGTTTTGAAAACTATGCAGAGAGAACTGTTTTGTCCTGTTTTCTTTTCCAGTTTTTCCTGTTTAGAGATGGATATCAGCAATGTCCAATTGATATTGACCCCCAGCACCTCCTAATACAGTCTGAATTAATGTGTAAATCAAGACCCTCCATGGCTGACAATCAATAACACTTTGTCCCCAACCCCTCCCCACCATTTCCCCCATCCAACCCCTGGCACTCAGAGCAACTGAGGAATGGAGTCACACCCAGGGGTGTCCCCAGGGCTCACGACTGGGGCCAGGTCAGTGAAATCTCTTGATTGCTGATCTGGACGAGGCCATCGAGGGCACCCTCAGGCAGTTCCCAGGTGAGCCCAAGCTGGGTGGGAGTGTGGCTGTGCTGGAGGGCAGGAAGCTCTGCAGAGGGATCTGGACAGGCTGGAGCCATGGGCCCAGGACAATTGGATGAGGTTCACCAAGGCCAAGGGCCGGGTCCTGCCCTGGGCTCACAACCACCCCAAATCCCTGGCTCTGCCCTGCCCCTGATCCCCACAGCCTGTCCTGTTTCCTTCATCCCTGCATTGCCAGGGACTTTCTGGGACAAGGGAGCTCTGCTCTGGGGATGGAGGGAGGTCCAAGTGCCACCACTGGAGTGGGAACGACAACTCATCAGGTTTGTGTCCTTTGGGGGTCAGGAACTGGTGAGACTCAGAGGCACAGAAAGTTTCTATTCATGGCCAACAGACCATGGTTGAACAGGACACAATTTAATAACAATCACACTCTTCCCTGAGCTATGTGCAACGTCCCAGCAGTGTCTGATGAGTCCACCATCCACAAGTAATTTCCATATTAAAATTGATTTTATACAAACATGGTCTTGTGATAGATAATAAACACAATTACTTTTGTGTATCAGGATGCTCGTCCTGGAGTGGGGGCAAAACAGCTCAAACAATTCCTGATTTGCAAAGCTGTCAGTGGTGGATGGAGAAGGGAGGTCAGGCTGCTTTTGGTGTTGAGGAAATGCTGAAACCAGCCTGACTCATTTCTTCTCCTCCTGTCCTGGCTGACCGCCCGTCTTTCCCCTTCCACCCATTGGCTTCTGTCTCCCACCAGGCCCCCGGTGAAGAGCCTGGCTCTGTGTTCTCCATCCCCTCCTCGCTGGCGCTGCCAGGCTGGGATGAGGAGCCCCTCAGCCTTCCCTGCTCGGGGCTGGACAAGCCCAGCTCCCTCAGCCTCTGCTCACAGCCCAAGGGCTCCAGCCCCACCTTGGAGGCCCTTCCCTAACCCTGCTCCAGCTGCACAACATCTTTCCTGCTCTGGGGAACCCAACCCAGGCCACAGGGACCTGGATAATCCACGTCCTTGATGTCCTGGTCACACAGCCCTGGCCCCTTTTCCCCATGTTAGGCTCTGGGGTGGATCCTATGGAACATCCTTTGGTGGAGACTGTGGCTCCAGGTGGAGTGGGGGGATACCGGGGGACAGGGACCCCGCTGGGCATGAACAGCATTGGACTTGTTGGGAGAAACTGTGAGGGGGAGCTGGGGCGGAGTGACCAACCCAGTGACCTCACACAGCCCTCCTGGGATGTCACACAGCCCCTCTGTGATGTCACAGCCTGCTCTGAGATGTCGTAGCCCATTCTCTAATGTCACACAGCTGTTCTCTGATGTCACAACCAACTCTGTGATGTCATAATCTGCTCTGTGATTTCAGACCTCTGTCCCATGATGTCACAGCAGGCTCTGTGATGTCACAGAGGCAATCTATGATGCCATAGCTTCTCAATGACTTCACATAACCCACTCTGTGATGTCACAACCCACTCTGTGACCTCATTTTACCAGATGATAAATTGTCTCCACCAGGTGAGCTGACACCTGCAGCTTGTTCTCCAAAACCCCAGGCCTGTGGAAACCACACAATGCCCATTGTGTCAGAAGGGGAACTGGAAGTTCACCAGCCTCAGTGTCCTGCCAGCTCAGCCAGGCCCATGGGAACATTGGGGTCCACAACCACCAGGGACCACCAGAGAGACCCCCAGGACAGAAGAACACATGGGAAAAGGGGAGGGGAAATATGTTAATGATTCTGGGGAAATGATTATCAGATGTGTGTTTGGTCCAGGACAATCAATGAATGTGTGTGCAAAATGCAGAATATGAACAGAAACTTTCCTGCACTCAGCATGCTCGGCTTTGGGAGGAGCTATCCCCCGTGCACCCGGCTGAATAAAGAATGCTGCTTCTTAATGCTGCATTGGTGTGAAGGAGTTTTCTGTTTTACCAAATTTTTGGTAACACTCCACTGCCAAGGAAAGCTCTGTCTCCTGCTGCTCACAAACAGAGAAGGGCTGGTGGCAGATGTGGGGGTCGGAGGCTGCCTGGGGCACAGTGACCATGAAATAATCAAGTTTTCAATGTTCTGTGAAAGAAGGAGGGGCAGCAACAAAACTTCCACACTGGAATTAGGCAGGGCAGACTTTGGCCTATTTAGGATGCAGATTTGGGGAGTACTGAATCAGGTCCTGATTTTTTAATGGGAAACAGCCCTTAAAAACAAAGGGGTCGAGGAAGGATGGTCACATTTCAAGAAAGTAATCTTAAGGGGGAAGGAGCAGCCTGTCCCAGTGTGGCCAAAGATGAGCTGTTGAGGAAAATGACTGTGCTGGCTGCCCATGGAGCTTTTGTGGGAACTCAAGGGAAAAAAGGACCAGCAACTCAGGAAGTGTTTAAGGATGTTGTTAGGCCATGCAGAAAGAGAAGTTGAGAGGTGAAATCTCAATTAGAACTTAACATGGCAGCTTCTCTAAAAAGAATAAAACATGTTCTTATAAAAAATTTATAACAAAAGGTAGGATAAGGAGAACCTCTACTCTACACTGGGAGCAGCCTGTCCCAGTGTGGCCAAAGATGAGCTGGTGAGGAAAATGACTGCTCTGACTGCCCATGGAGCTTTTGTGGGAACTCAGGAGAAAGAAGAGGTGCATTAACTTTGGACAGGTCAGGCAACTTAGCAATTGTTGAAGGATGTTGTTAGGTCATGCAGAAAAAAAAGGAAAGAGGTGAAATCTCAATTAATTAGAGATTAACATGGCCACTTCTGTGAAAAATAATAAAAATGTTTACATGAATAAATGATTAGAATAATATGGTATAACGGGAACCTCTACTCTTTATTGGATGCTGTGGAAAATAGAGTAATTAAAGATAATGGAAAGGCCAAACTATTTAACACCTTGTCTCAATTTTCAATATATGGACAAGTTGTCCTCAGGACAAGAGTTCTCCTGAGCTGGCAGATGGGCACAGGGAGCAGAACAGCCCTCTTGAATCCAGGAGGAAGCAGCTGGTGATCTGCTGGGCCACTCAGATGCTCACAGGTGTATGGGATCAGATGGGATCCATCCTAGGGGCATGAGGGAGCTGGTGGATGAGCTCCCCAAGCTGCTCTCCATCATTTACCATCAGTCCTGGCTCACCAGGGAGGTCCCAGAGCACTGGAGGTGCCAGTGTGAGCCCATCCCCAAGAAGGGCTGGGAGGAGGATCTGGGGAACTCCAGGCCTGTCAGCCTGACCTCGGTGCCCGGCAAGGTTCTGGAACAGATCACCCTGAGTGCCATCACAGGGCACCCACAGGATGGCCAAGGGGTCAGAGCCAGCCAGTGTGGATTTAAGAGGGGCAGGTCCTGCCTGAGTAACCTGTTCTCCTTTTATAACCAGGTGACCCAGCTCTGGATGTGGGAAAGGCTGTGGATGTGTCCATCTGGACTTTAGCAAAGCCTTTGGCACTGTCTCTGACAGCATTTCCTGGAAAAGCTGCATTGTTACACTGTGGGGCCTCCTGGAACTGAGAGGTTTCACCATTTTGACACTGCAAAACCAAGGAGAGCATTGGGAGAGTCCAGGGCCCAGTGGAACCAAGGGGCCGTTCTGACACTGCGGGGCCTCATGGAACCATGGGGACATTGTGACACTGCAGGACCTTGTGGAACCAAGAGGCCACTGTGACACTCTGGGGCCTCAAGGAATCTGGAAGGCTGTTGTGATACTGTGTGGCCTCGTGGAAACAAGGAGTCCATTGGGACACTGAGGGGACTTGTGGAACCACAGAGAGCATTGTGACAGTGTGGGACCTCATGTAACCATGGGGCCACTGTGACACTCTGGGGCCCCATGGAACCAAGGGGCCACTGTGAAACTCCGGGACCAAGGAGAGCATTGTGACACTGTGAAGCCCCATGGAACCAAGGAGTCCATTGTCACATTTTGGGGCCCCGTGGAACCAAGGAGACCAGTGTGACAGTGCAGGGCCTGGTGTAACCCAAGAGACATTGTGATACTGAGGGGCCACTTGGAACCAAGGACATCTTTTGCAGATGACTCCAAGCTCTGCTGGAGAGTAGGAGGGCTCGGCAGAGGGACCTGGAAGGCTGGATCCAGGGGCCAGATCCAGCAAGGTGAGGTTTAACAAGTCCAAGTGCCGGGTCCTGCACTTTGGCCACAACAACCCCTGCAGCACTACAGGCTGGGGACAGCAGCCAGGCAGAAAGGGACCTGCAGGGAACGGTGTGGCCAGCAGGACCAGGGCTGCTGTGCCAGCACTGATCTGCCCCCAGCTCTGCACACAGACATTGCTGCTGTAGCTCCAGAAAAGGCAACAAAAGGGCATCTCTGCAGAAAACTCTGCTGGGAGATCCTTTAGTTCCTTTAAAGCCACCAAGAGTGCAGCCCCTCATTGACACAGTCTGTGGCCACAGGGAAGGTGGAGAGAAACAAAGTGAGAAATTGCACAAACAATGACATTTATTTGTGGACAACGTTAAAATGTAAAACAAAGAAAAAGAACCTCGAAAAGGAAACCAAAAGGAAGTACCAAAGATTACATTTATTGCAAGTCATTTGGCCAGGAGTTTAATGTCCCTGAAAGCATCCAATCATCAGTGTCCACACTGCAGTCTTGAGCTCCTGGTTCCTCAGGCTGTAGATGAGGGGGTTCAGGGCTGGAGGCACCACCGAGTACAGAACTGACAGGGCCAGATCCAGGGATGGGGAGGAGATGGAGGGGGGCTTCAGGTAGTAAAATATACCAGTGCTGAGGAACAGAGAGACCATGGCCAGGTGAGGGATGCAGGTGGAAAAGGCTTTGTGTCGTCCCTGCTCAGAGGGGATCCTCAGCACGACCCTGAAGATCTGCACATAGGAGAAAACAATGAACACAAAACAACTAAATGCCAAACAGGCACTAACTGCAATGAGCCCAAATTTGCTGAGGTAGGAATTTGAGCAGGAGAGCTTGAGGACCTGGGGGATTTCACAGAAGAACTGGCCCAGGGCATTGCCATGGCACAGGGGCAGGGAAAATGTATTGGCTGTGTGCAGCAGAGCATTGAGAAAGGCACTGGCCCAGGCAGCTGCTGCCATGTGGGCACAAGCTCTGCTGCCCAGGAGGGTCCCGTAGTGCAGGGGTTTGCAGATGGACACGTAGCGGTCGTAGCACATGATGGTCAGGAGGAAAAGCTCTGCTGAGATGAAGAACACAAAGAAAAAGAGCTGAGCAGCACATCCTGTGTAGGAGATGGTGCTGGTGTCCCAGAGGGAATTGTGCATGGCTTTGGGGACAGTGGTGCAGATGGAGCCCAGGTCGCTGAGGGCCAGGTTGAGCAGGAAGAAGAACATGGGCGTGTGCAGGTGGTGGCCACAGGCTACGGCGCTGATGATGAGGCCGTTGCCCAGGAGGGAAGCCAGGGAGATGCCCAGGAAGAGGCAGAAGTGTAGGAGCTGCAGCTGCCGCGTGTCTGCCAGTGCCAGCAGGAGGAAGTGGCTGATGGAGCTGCTGTTGGACATTGGCTGTGGCTGCACATGGGGACCTGTTCAGGCAGAAAGGACAGAGAAGATTTAGAGGAGATACCTGTAACCAAAACCAAAGCCATTTCCCATACACCCTCCTCTGTGCCACAGACAGACACCATTTTGTGTTCAAGAGTTCTGAGGTTTTCTTTTTAAGAACACCCCTATCACTGCTGGTGTTCTTGGATATCAGAAACCCTCAGAATTTCTGCTGCCCCCAGGAAGAATAGAGCAAGTTCTGTGAGTCAAAGTGATGAGAGGAGAGGAAGGGGAGATTGTCTGTCATTCTGACTTGTTCAGAGTTTCTCTGGGCTTTAACCTCTCTCAGGTGGAGGGTGATCACCTTCCCACGCTTCCCCTAAAATGTCACCAAGCACTGCTGAGAGCAGATGGATCCACCCCAGCCCAGCTCCACATTTGTAGCCAAGGACTCACGTTGCTCATTTCACCAACCCAGCAGCATTTTCAGTGTCAGAAAACCTCTGCCTTTCCCCATCAATCTTATAACTCAGAGATACTCTAGGACAGGTTTGCACCCTGGATTGGAGCTCCCAGCTTGGACTGAAATCTCAGGGAGACTTCCAAGTGTCCTTCTGATGGCATTGGATGAAGGGAGATGCAGCTCCTTCCCTGGCTGCGCTGACAGCATTGCCCAGAGCCGGGCACTGGGGACAGCTGTGTCACCCTGAGCCAGCTGTGCCCCCTCCCAGAGCCCCCAGTGCCGGGCAGCTGCTCCCAGCCCTGTGCTCTGCAGAGGGAACTGGGCCTGGGGCTGCAGAGCTGTCCCACGGCTCTGCTGCAGCTCTGCCTGCACAGGAGGGGCTGCACGCCTTGGAGCCCCGGCCCTGAGGGCAGAGGCTTGGCTGGGGGGACAGGAGGGAGGGGGCTTGTTCAGAGGGAGGGGCTGCACTGGAGGGGATCCTCTGGACATCTCTAAACTCTCCCTGCCACAGCATTTCTGGGTTTTGTTTTCTCTCCTTCCCTGATCTTCTCTCTGCTTCCTGGGGATTTTCCTCCTGCAGGTGTTTCCCTGTGCCTGAGCTCTCCCTGCCAGCACTCACAGACCCCAAATCTCTGTGCACTCTCCTTGGCCTGACAGAACCCTGCCTGTTTGCAGGGCACTGGCTGGGGGCAGGTTCTGTTTGCATCTTGGAGAAAGGACAGCTCAGACTGAGCCTGATGGCTCCAGCAGAGGTGATGCTGGTGCTGTCCATGGGCAGAGTGGCTGCAAGCACATTAGGGATCTACTGTGAACCTATTGATCCCTAAAAGTAATAGTTTGGATGTCTGAGGCACTTGTCAAAATTCATAATCAACCATTAATAGTTATCACCCCTCCCCACCATTCTTCAATAGCACGAAGCAATACAAAGTCTTTGAAAGTTTCCTCATTTTTATCAAAATCCTTGTTCTGGAACTATTCTGTGACTGATCAGAACCCCTCAGCATGTCAGAGCTTCATGAGCATTTCACCTGACCTGCATCAGAAATACTCAGAGTTGTACTCACAGGGTCTGTGGGCATTGGGATGTTCCAGCTGTAGGAGATCACTCCAGGAGCTGCAGCTGCATTGTCCTGCAGCCAGAGGTTCCTGTGCCAAGGGCTGCCAGGGATTCTGCCCCAGGCACTTCTCAGCACCTTCCCAGCCCTGACTGATGGAAGCTCTCTGTGCCTCTGTGCTGTGCCCGGGCTGGCTGCAGGCAGTGCCCCAGCCCTGCTGGGCTGGGAGAAGAGCTGCTCATCCAGAGAAATGTGCTTTTGAAGCTCTCCTTGGTTGCCAGGATCACCCTCTGTGCCAGGAGCCCGGCCCAGCTCAGCAGCACAGACACAGCACAAGGACTTTAATGACCCTCTGGGGCTTTGTGCTCAGGCCCTGAACATCAGGCCCTGAGAGGGAGCTGCAGAAACCTCTCCAGAACTCCAAGTCAGAATCCAACTCCAAAGTTTCTTTGACTTTTAATGGGTCCCACTGAGGGGCACGACTGAGAAAGTGTCCCCAGGCCCCAGGCAGAGCAGAGAACTGGAGGCACTGATGACAGGTGGGGACAAAGAGAAGCCAAGTCCTGGTGCCCTGGGGCACAGCAGGCTCTGTGCCACCAAGGGCTGTCAGGAGACACCTTGTCCTGAGGCACTGGGGCCTCCTGGCACAGCCCCAGCCAGGCTGGGCACTGTCAGCCCCTTGTCCTGCCCTCACATCCCCCCCTAGCCCACATCCCAGTGGCCTCAAGGATCTGCTGGAAGGAGTCCCTGGGGAGCCTTGCTCAGGAATGGCCCTGGGGGCTCCTTCATGCTCCCAGGGACTGCAGGTTTTTCAAAGCACTTTGGCTTTGGCTTTTGCCTTGGAGTCTCTGAGAGCTTTGTGCAGTCATGGCCTCCAATTATCTGCTGTAATTAGTCCCTGGAGAGGCTTTGTCAGGAACAACACTCAGTGGGGCTCATTAATGCTTCAAGGCACTTCAGTTCTTTTAAGGTACTTGGTGTTTCCCTTTTGATCCAGACTCTGTGAGAGGTTTGTGCAATCATGGCCCCAATTATCTGCTTTAACGAGTCCCTTGAGAGCTTTGCACTGCCACTCAGTGGGGCTCATGAATGCTTTGAGATACTCAAGGAGTTTAAGGTACATTGGATTGTCCTTTTCACCCTGAGTCTCTGAGAGGTTTTTTGTGCAATCCTGTACTCCAATTCTCTTTTCCAAGGAGTCCATGAGGAGCCTGTGTTGGGGATGGACCTCAGTGGTGCCCATTAATGTCTCAAGAAACTTTGGCTTTTTTCTTCTTACTTTGACTCCTGGAAAGGTTTGTGCAATCTCCTCTCAGGCCCTGAGGTTCCAGGGCTCACCTCCAAATGCAACACGGGGCTCATTAGGATGAAGCAAGTCCTGAGAAGCCATGGCTGTGTGTTGATTTCCCTCTGCTCTAATGTAGTTCATTAAGAAGGTTTTCTTTTACAGTTATGGAGAAATATTTCAAAGAACTTCTAAGAAATATGTATTCTTATTTTAAAGAGTGTCTTTATTACTGTTCTCTTTTGAGAAGAGCTGATTGCAGCATTCTGTGATTGATATTGATGTAGGGCCGCTCCTAAGGAGGTCTGGCCGGGTCAGAAAAGTTTTACCCTGAGGTCTGACGCAGTGTGGACAACCTTGCCCCACATTCCCCAACCCCATGTGAGAAACAATTTTCACTTTCAAAAATGTATATGGTTTTAAGACCTTATCAAAATACAACAGGAGAGTTAATAAAGTAAAGAATACAGCGCCAGGAGCAAAGGATTCGGTCACCATGTGCTCATCTACAAAATGGATGTTCTGTCTTTAATACCTCCAGCCCCTCCCAAAGTCTTGTCAATCCACTCCTCCTTCGCTGTCCAGTGGTGGAGATCACTTTCTTACAGCTTGATTGGAGCTCAGGCACTGCCATAGCAACAAGCCGACCCTCCCAAATGCCCTGACTACTGAGGGCATCCCACGATAACAATGCAAGGGGGAAGGGAAAGATAACTATACACCTACACAACTTCTCTTAACATCTACTTAATATTCACCCCTTAATTGTAGGAGTCAACCATAGGATTACTCATCTATAACAAACCCCCATGTTCTTTTTCTATAAGTCATTTTGCTTGAACATTTAATTAAAAATTTTGTCTCTCTTGAAAGAGTCATACTAGCATCTGTTGATGTGGGCAAGGACAGTGGGAACAGGAGAAAAATCTTCGGTTTTCCTTAGACACACTTATTTGGAATGGACAAAAGGGCCTAACAGAGGTCCAGGATAGCTTTGACTCCCATCTATCATGCCTATGTGTTTGCTACCTATAGTCATTGTACCTTAGGGGTCCAGAGGCCAGCTCGGTCTCGCCCTCCAGTCCCTGTTGTATTCAAAGACAGTTGGGGAATGACAGTGGTCCGATATGGCCTTTTGTCCCTACCTTACCATGCCTACGGGGTTGCTACCCACAGCAGGGCTATGCCATCTTCTTGGAAGTGAACAAAGGGGTCTTGCCCTCTATCCTTTGTTTTATTTTCTTAAAGAAGCTGACCCATTACCTCTTACAGTCCCTTGTGTACTTCCCCTCAACAGGTGCTGGTAATTCTCACCCATTAAAACAGGAAGACAGTTCACAAACTGGTTGGTGGAAGCTTGACTTTGGGCGTCTTGCTGTTTTTCTGGTTGTCTTTCAGTCTCTGCCTGAGATCCAATCTCATTTCACCTGGTCTGGATGTTATATGTAGTGCATTCTTTGTGTTTTTCCTGCTGGGCCTTTAACTCTGTTGGCCTGAGTCCATCTGTGGGCATGAGTTCATCCCCACTCTGCAGTTCACACGGCCGATTTGGTGGTGAGCAGTACCTGAAAGGGACCTTCCTATTGAGGAGTTAAAGGCTGATCTCTCCATGACTTGATCATCACCCAATCCCCAGGATTAATGTTATGGACTCTGAAATCCAGGGTGGCTGTTTGAGGAATTGCCCCTTTATGTCTTAGCCCTTCTAAGGTTTCTGCTATAGGCATAAAATACTTCTTGGCATTGGCTTCCCCTTCCTCATAGGTGGCAACCCTCTGGGGTGAGGTCAAAAAGGGTAACCCAAATATCATTTCATAGGGTGACACCCCCAGAACGTACTTGGGATGAGTTGTAATTCATAATAAGGACAAAGGGAGACATTTCATCCATGACATTTGTGTTTCAAACATCAGCTTATCTAGAGTCCTTTTAAGAGTTTGATTCATCCTCTCAGTGTGACCAGAACTCTGTGGATGCCTTGGAGTGTGTAATTCCCATTTACTCCCAGGGTTTGAACAAATTTTTGCAATATTTCAGAGGTGAAATCAGCTCCTTGGTGTCACGATCCGCTTGTGCTGGGTGTCATGATGGTTCTTTTCACCGATCCCAAAAGTGCAAAAAGGCAAACAACAAGGGGCTATTTGTTAATCATAACAAATGCACCTTTATTAGGGGCCAAAACAGTAAATGCGATAGTGGGGATCAGAAAGGAGATAAAAGTAGAGAGAGAGAGAGAGAGAGAGAGAGAGAGAGAGAGAGAAAAGAGGGGGATGGGAATAGCTACCAACACAGGCGAGATCCTCACCGGTCCGGACAATGGGGATCTGTCTGGTCGTGTCAGGGAAGTCTTCAAAATTCTGGTCAACTCAGGGGTCCAATTATACTCCACGGAGGAAAAAAGTGGGGAATATGCAGGACAATGAGAGTCTATTGTAATTACTGCGGGGGAACAGGTGAGTCCACTGAAACCAGCGAAGCAGGACAAACACAATGAAGAATAAGTCCATTGGAATTACTGAAGAAGAACAGGTCATGTCATTAGTGGTTTCCCCACTCTCTGTGGGAGGGGTCTCAGTCTCAGACCTTAGGAGGAGGGTTTTCGATCTCTGTTCGTCTGTCACAGTGGTAATGGGGCAGATGAGAGGTCTTCAGTGAGAGACCACTAGGGTCACCCCAAAGTTCATTCAGCTTCAAAAGGAGAGTGGGCAAATATGCAGTAGGCCGTTCCTTGCTGGGTTCATGCCAGGTCCTTGCTGATTCCTTGCCAAGTCCGTGCCAATTCCTTGCCAAGTTCTTGCCAGGCCTTGTTCGGAACAGCTAACGTATCGGTGCAGCAACTGCACCTGCACTGCCGCTCTCTCCAAGCTGGAACTGTAGTGGAGGAAGGGGGTTTCTCCTCGTGGCAATCGGTAGGCAAAGGTGGGGGCTTCAGACGGCCTCTTACATTTGGCCTGAATCAATCCTGTTCACCATCCCATATCGGGGAATGATTGATTCTAGAAGTGTTTTACTCACAACACTGGCATTGGCTTTAACCGTGGGTACCGCCTCTACCCAGTGAGTCAGGTCACCTACTATCACTAGAAAAAACTTCCACTGTTGTACCTGGGGAAGCTTGGTAAAGTCTCCTTGGATGTTTTGAAAGGGCTGTAAGGATAGTTCTCGCCCTCCCCTGGTGTTTTCCTCATGACCTTCTCATTTACTTGTTGGCATATCTCACACCTTTCAATTACCTGCTTAGCTATCCCAAAAATTCCTATGCAGCCCCAGTCCCTTAGAAATCAATCACTTAGCACTTGTGTACCCCAGTGTGTTGTCCCATGTATGCCTTCAAGCATTTTCCTAGCAAGGGGTTTATTCAACATTTGCCTCCCATCTGCTAATCTCCACTTCCCTTTGTTATCTTTCTTGGCTCCTGTTTTGAGGAATTCTTTCTCTTCTGTCTCACTGAATACGGGGACTTCTTCCATTTCTCTCATAGGGGTTAATGCTGTCATTAGTTTTTCTGTCCCTGATTTGGCTGAATTCTTAGCATCTAAATCTGTAAATGGTTCCCTCGTGCTTCTTGAGTCACCCCTTTTTTATGTCCTTTAACATATACTGCTGCCACTTCTTCTGGTAATTGTAAAGTTTCTAACACTTCTAAAATAAGTTTTTAGTTCCTTTCCCCTTGAATTTAATAGCCCACTCTCTTTCCAAATTTTTCCAAAGGTGTGCACTACTCCAAAAGCATATTTTGAGCCTTTATATATTGTTTCTCTTTTCTGTGTGAATATTTCCAGAGCTCACTTTAGAGCATACAACTCACATGCTTGGGCTGACCAGTTGGAAGGTAACTTTCCTTTTTCTAGGGCCACTAACTCTTCATCGGCTATAGCTCACCCCAATACCCTGTGCCCTGGATTACCTGTGAAAATCCATCGATGTTCAATCGTTTTCCACCTTGGAGTGGTTGATCTGTTAGGTCCTCTATTACTTTAGTTGGATAGTTTATAACTTCTAGGCAATTATATATTAATTCCTCACCAGGTTTTCCATCTAAAGCTGGGCAGGGTTGAGTTGGTTACTCACGACTAGCTCTAAATCATTATCTATTAAGATGGCTTCATATTTTAGTACTTGGGAATCAGTGAGCCATTTCTCAGCCTTTTAGCCGAGGATCCTCCTTACTGAGTGAGTGGTATATATTTTCAGTTTTCCCCCAAAGGTTAATTTTTTGCTTTCTTCTACGAGTGGGGTGCTCGCTGCCACCACCTAAATGCAGGTTGGCCACCCCCAGCTGACAGGGTCTTGCAGTTTTGATAAATAGGCCACTGGTTTCCTGGATCCTCCCCGGTCCTGGGCTAACACTCCATGTGCTGCCCCTTTTTCTATATCCACAAACAGATAGAAGGGTTTGTCTAAGGCAGGAAGACTCAGTGCTGCTGCACTGACTAATTTTTGCTTTAAAGCTTCAAAATTTGCTTGTCGTATTCTTCCCACCTAATCTCTTCTTCTAGTAACTTTTCAAACAAGAACCTGATGGCCTGTGTGTATCCTTCAATCCATAGCCTGCAATATCCCAACAGGCCTAAAAACCTTCTGACTTCTCTCTTAGTTTTTGGTCATGGGAGTGAGGCTATCCCTGCAATTCTCTCAGGGTTCAGCCGCTGGCTCCCTTGACAAATCACATGTCCTAGGCATTTTACTTCCCTCCCTACAATTTGGAGTTTCCCTTTTGATACTCAAAGTCCTTGGTCCCCCCAAAAATTTACTAGTGCTGTGGTGGATTCTCGAACTTTCAGATACCCTGACAGGAGCCCAGTGCTCCTTGCTCCCCTGTGCTGACACGTGAGTGTTTGTCTGGTTTCGGGATGGCCCTGGCTGTGTGAGGGGTGCTACGTGGACACGAGACAGCCGGTCCTGTCCCGCTGGGTCCCAGCAGTGCCTCACAGCAGTCCTGCATCCACGTCAGGATGCCGGCCAAGAGAGGTCCTGGAAGCTGAGGCAGCTGATTTTAAGCTTGTGCAGGTGCCTACAGGCCAAGGCCAATGGTGTTCCCTCAGGATACAGCAGTCCTGAGGGGTCTCCCTCATTCAAACAAATCAGCAGACAAATGCATTGTCAGCCAAAAGCCCTTTTATTGACCTGGCAGGTGGGCAAGGGTCTGCACCCCACTGAAGTGTTTCTCCACCATGTATAAATTTCAGTGGGTTGATGTAGGAGTTGTATCAAAAACACCATCCATCTTTACACTGCTGAGGTGATTCCATAGGCAGCGAGTTAGAAATACATTGTGTCAGATTCCCATACTTGAAGCTGATGTCCAGGCCCTGGCCAGGAGCGGTCTCGATGCCCCAAAGCAGCACAAAGTCTTCCTCACGGCTTCCCTGCACAGGGCTGATTCCTCACTTGCCCTTAGTTCTTCTGGTAGACTGTGTCTAAAGCTTTTTGTCAGGTCACTCTCATGTCAAGTTAGGCCTGCCAGGTTTTTGTTATGCTAACTGGTGCTAAGTACTTAGGCATGTCTGTGCTAATTACTTGTTTACTCATGTGAATTGCTTGTGCTTACTTATGTCAAACCAAGGCCTTGTTCCATCCCCAAAGATGCCTGAGGCCACCCGCTCCTTGTGGCACCAGTTGCTTTCCTGTGGAATGTTCTCCCTCCCCGAGGGTAAAGAGGGAGCTGCAGAAAGAGCTTGCCAGGCTGCTCTCCATCCTTTCCCAGCACTCCTGGTGAAGTGGAGAAGTCCGAGCTGAGCGCAAAGGTGCAAATGGAGCAGCCGTGCACAGGAAGGCTCGGTGGGAAGGATGATCCAGGATCCATAGGCCTGGCAGCCTGAGCGTGCTCCAGGGGAAGGCCTTGGAGCAGATCCTCCTGAGTGCCATCCCACGGCACCTGCAGGGAACCAGGGCGTCTGCTGGAGGGTGGGAAAGCTCTGCGGAGGGACGGGGACAGCTGGGGCTCCTGGCGGGGTGTTGAGGGCTTCTGTGCGAGAGTTTGGGGGGCTTGGTGCTGGTGGGGTGTTGGAGAAGGAGTTGTCTGGAAGGTGAGAGGTCTAGGCTGGAATTTGAGTCAGTTTGAAGGCAGCATCTGTTCTTTGGCACAGCTTTGGTTAGGGAGGGCAGATGGAATATCTGTGACTTTTCCTCTTCATGGTCCTGATTGTCCTGCAGGGAACAAGAGGGGAGAGCTGTACTTTACTGGCCACTCAGATATCTGTACCAGGGGCAGGATTAGCCCTTTTGCCATCTACTCATTTGTTTGGGATTCTTTTGTAACACCGAGTGGACTTTCATTTTTGAGAGCTTTTATTCCTTAAGAGAATGAGGATATTATCATCCGTTCATAGAAAACCAAAGAATGGCCCGTGTTTTTTTCCTTTTTTTGTGTAGTGTTATGTTCTGTAAAGTGACCCTCCGTGGATGAGGTTAAGGCAAATGAGTTGCTGCTTTGAGATGGGAAGCAAAATTCCAAATCTTCACCTCCTCAGGCCATCCCTATTCATTTGGGAAGTTTGCAACTTTTTGGAACTGCTTGAGTTTAGCAATGGGAAGTAAAGCTTTCCTGAATTGAGGATTCTTACTTGACAGATTCTTCAGTGCCTTCACCGCTGAGGTGTTTTTTTGCTGAAGGTAATAAGTTCAATGAGAAAATAATTTCAGCATGGAGTAAGAGCTTCTGACAGAGACCAAGTGTTGCCAGCGTTGCTCCAGGTGCTCCTGCCAAAAGCCCCTGCAGGCAGGAGCGCAGCCCCCAATGCACGTGGGCTTTGGCTCCCTCTGGCAGAGAAGCCCCCCACGGGCACAGGTCTCTGGGGCAGGAGACGGGCACCGGTGCTGCCAGGGCTCGGGGGGTGGCAGGTCTGCTTGGGCAGGGACCCTGCCACACCTGCTGATGTCAGCGCTCCCCGGGCCCCAGGGGTCAGAGCAGCATTCCTGCCCTGGCCCACACGTTCCTTGTCTGTGTCACACCCGCGGGTTTAGGATGGCCACCAGCCGGGACGTGTCCCAATGAGGCCGTGCCAGCTTCTGTGAAGGCCCCGTGCCCTTCCCAGCGCGGCTGCGTCGGCAGCCCTGGGGGCTCCTTCTGCTGCCCTGAGCCCGCAGAGCAGGGCAGCGTTTGCTGAGGGTTTGAGCTGTTCCTAAAGATCCTGTTGGGCTGTCTTAGACACTTGGGGTGAGGGATTCCTTCCAACCTGAGGACTTTGGGTGGGCTGGGGGCAGCCCCAGAGCAGGGGGCAGTGTGTGCAGGGGCCCTTTGTGACACGGTGCAGCACGGTCACCGTGGCATGGAACGGGACAGCGTGTCCAAGGGCCCTTTGTGACACGGGGTGACATAGGAGCTGGCGGTGACAAGACCACACCACAGTGCTTGGAGCACGCGACGGGACAGGACGGGACAGAGCGGTGCCGTGAGGAGCCCCCGCACAGCGCACTCGTTCGTGTCTGACCCGGAGCTTTCCCGAGGCGTTATTCCTGCAGCTGACCTCGAGGCCAGACCACAGGACTTGGTGACCCGTGGCCTTCCCAAGGCTTCTCTCCGGCAGGTGTCCTCGAGGGTAGACCGTGGGACTTGGTGCCCCAGAGGCATCTCCCATCCCTGCCACCGGTGCCCTCGAGGCCACACCACAATCCTTGACAGGAGTCTCCTGTCCTTGTGGCAGGAGCCCTCAAGACCAGAGAGCAGGACTTGCTGTCCTGTCGCCTTCCTGAGGCTTCTCTCTTGAAGGTGCCTTCCAGGCATGACTGCAGGCCTTGCTGACTCGGAGCTTTTCCGAGGCATCTCTCCTGCAAGTCATCGCAAATCCGATCACTGAAATGGAGCAGAGACCCACGAGAGTGCCCAAGCTGGCCTGGGTGGAGGAGAGGAAGAAGGCCCTGGAGCTGGCCCAGCACAGGAGACTGAAGAGGTGGTGCAGTTCAAGCCTCATCAGGAGAGTGAGTGGCAGAGCTGGGCTGCTGGGCTGGTGGCTGCAGCCAGCTTGGCCACATCCCATTGCATTGCATTGCATTGCATCCCATCCCATCCCATCCCATCCCATCCCATCCCAACCCATGGCATCCCATCCAATCCCATCCCATCCCAGCCCATCCCCTGGGCACTTGCCCATGGACAGGACTAAAGAGGGGCCGGGCAGACACCCCACAGTGGCCATGCTCCATCCCCTGGGGCACCCCAGGGCTGTCCCTGCCCGGGGAGCACAGGGCTGGGCTGTGTTCTCCGGCCTCTCCCACAGCCCCTCAGCTCAGGCTGCGCTCGCTCTTTGCCAGGTGCAGCCGTGCAGCGCACACAAGAGCAGGAACGCACCCGTGGCCTCTTCCGCAGAACAGCGCAGGTACCTGCAGCCATCCCCAGCTGGGCTGGGCCTGCTGTCACCGCTCAGCTGAGCACCGCACTTGGAGCATCCCTGGCTTCCTGCCTTTCTCCTACAGCTGGTTTACAAATTCATCAAAAGGATTCGGGAGGAAGAGACCAGCACCATGGGCACAGGGCTCAGAGCATATTCGCACATCTTCAAAACCAAGACCTGTGCTGCCCTGCTGTATATGCTCGTAGGGGAGGGGTTTTCCAATCCAAAGCAAGTAAGCAGCCTGTGGCCATGGTTTGATCCTCCCAGGAATTGCTTGGCCTCCTAAGCCATGCCTACTGGTCACTGGAAGCCTTTGAGGCCATGGCAATGTGGTGGGAAGGGAAACACTGCTCTGGGGAAGCTGGGGACATTCCTCCCTCTGGCAGCTTTCCAAGTCTCCCCGTGCCTTCTCCAGGAGCCTGCCATGGTGAGGTACATCCACCAGTGGCTCATGGGCAGTCAGTTTGCTGAGGACAGGCTGAACAGGGCCCTGCTGAATCTCACCAAAGAACAGCCTGCTTATGTAGTAATGTGTCCTGGTTTTGGACAAATTTGGGAGAAAACCTGCGGAAGGAGCCCCCAGAAAGCAAACCCCCACGGGCCCTCCCCCACCTGGTTCGGGAAGAATTTCCTCAGAGAGTAGTGGAAACAACCTGTTTATTGAGCAGGCAAAGCACTCCCCAGCACAAAAAATGAACAACACCAGATGACAAAAAGTCTTTCTACGCTCTGAAGAGGTGACAAATTCAGAAAGTCTCTGCTGGGAGTGGTTGCCCTGTTATCGGTCTCCGGCACTGGGGATGGCTGCTGCAGGTCACAAAATGCAGGCTCTCGGTGGGTCTTGGTGTTTCCCAGGTCCCAATCCTGAGCAGGTTCAAATGGTATTCAGGAAAGGGAAAGAAAAAAAAAAACAGTCCAGGGAAAAAAATGGATTGCCTAGCTAAACTAACTAATAAGCAAAAGCAAGGGCAAAAGCAAAAAAGCAGGAGCAGGAGCAAAGTGAAAGCAAGCAAGCCAGCAAGCAAGCAAGAAAGCCAGCAAGCCCTAGCCTCTCCTAGACACAGACTTTTGGGAGAGGTGAGCCGGCTAATAACAAGACAAAACAAACCTTCACTTTTCGGAGCCAGTCCCGAAGGCACAGAACATAACATCAAGCATAAACAGAACACACGATTGGGGATGCAAGCACCATAACGTCACCCTAGGACATTCCACACCTTATCTCCAAATTGTCAACATACTACCAAATGTCATGCAAAAACTTCATCAATTAAAAACTTCCATCTTTCACTTACTCAGACACATTTCCTTCCATCTCTCTTGCTCAAACCTTTGACACACATTTCCTTCTATCTCACTTGCTCAAACCTTCGACACTTACACATTTCCTTCTGTCTCATGTCGGTGTGGTTTAATGCAAGGACAGTGGCAGTAACATCCAACAAACAGTGATATTTGCATATGAGTCTCACCCCACAATCAGATCTCCCTGAGGTACACATTGTGTTCTTCCATATTTCTGCATTATTCACCATGTACAACCTGGTCCCTGAGCAAAGACAATCCCACAAATGGGTTTGTCTGTACTCATGGCAGAGTTGATCCACACTCTCTTCCCTAACAAACCTCTGATATGTGCCACTGGGACTTTATCTCTGTCTACTATATTCAGGGACTCAGACTGGGCAGGACCTGCTCCATTGGTGGAACCTCGGGTGTTAACTAACCAGGCGGCCTTTGCTAAATGCTGCTCCCAGTTTTTGAAAGATCCCCCACCCAATGCTTTCAAGGTGGTTTTTAACAGCCCATTGTACCTCTTCACTTTGCCTGCAGCTGGTGCATGGTAGGGGATATGGTGCACCCACTCAATGCCGTGTTCCCTAGCCCAGGTGTTGATAAGGCTGTTCTTGAAATGAGTCCCATTTTCAGACTCAATCCTATAAGGGGTACCATGCCTCCAAAGGACCTGCTTTTCAAGGCCCAGGATGGTGCTCCAGGCAGTGGCGTGAGACACAGGGGAGGTCTCCAACATCCCGTGGTGGCTTCCACTATTGTGAGCACGTAGCGCTTGCCTTGGCATGTCTGGGGCAGTGTGATGTAGTCAATCTGCCAGGCCCCCCCATACCTGTACTTGGACCACTGCCCACCATACCACAGGGGCTTCACCCGCTTGGCCTGCTTGATCTCAGCACACATCTCACAGTCATGGATAACCTGAGAAATACTGTCCATGGTTAAATCCACCCCTTGGTCTCATGCCCACTTAAACGTGGCATCTCTACCCTGATGGCCTGAGGCATCATGGGCCCATTGTGCTAGGAGCAGCTCTCTCTTGTGTTCCCAATCCAAGTCTATCTTTGACACCCCTATCTTTGTAGGCTGATCTACCTGCTCGTTGTTTTGCTGCTCTTCCTTAGCTCTACTTTTGGGGACATGGGCATCTACATGGCAAACCTTCACAGGTAGTTTCTCTACCTGGGTAGCAATGTCTTTCCACTCATCAGCAGCCCAAATTGGTTTTCCTCTACGCTGCCAGTTAGCCTCTTTCCGTCTCTCCAGCCATCCCCACAGAGCATTGGCTACCATCCAGGAATCAGTGTAGAGGTAGAGCTGCCAGTTAGCCTCTTTCCGTCTCTCCAGCCATCCCCACAGAGCATTGGCTACCATCCAGGAATCAGTGTAGAGGTAGAGCTTTGGCCACTTCTCTCTTTCTGCAATGTCTAGGGCCAGTGGAACAGCTTTGAGTTCAGCAAGTTGACTTGATCCACCCTCTCCTTCAGTGGCCTCTGCAACCCATCGTGTGGGGCTCCATACGGCTGCTTTCCACTTCCGATTCATCCATACAATATGACAGGAACCGTCAGTGAAAAGAGCGTAGCGTGTTTCCTCTGCTGGCAGTTGGTTGCATGGTGGAGCTTCTTCAGCCCATGTCACTGCTTCTTGTTCTTCATCTGTGACACCAAAACTTTCACCTTCAGGCCAATTTGTAATTACTTCCAAAATCCCAGGGCGATTCAGTTTGCCAATATGGGCGTGCTGCGTGACGAGAGCAATCCACTTGCTCCATGTAGCACTGGTGGCATGGTGGGTGGAGAGAACCTTTCTTCTGAACATCCACCTCAGCACTGGTAGTCAGGGTGCCAGGAGGAGTTGTGCTTCCTTACCAATCACCTCTGAGGTGGCTTGGACTCCTTCGTAGGTGGCCAAGATTTCATTCTCTTTTGGGGTGTAGTTGGCTTCAGGCCTTCTGTAACTCCAACTCCAAAATCCTAATGGTCGGCCTTGAGTCTCATCAGGCACCTTCTGCCAAAGGCTCCAGGACAGACCATGGTTCCTGGCTGCAGAGTAGAGCACATTCTTCACCTCTGGTCCCATCCTGACTGTGCCAAGGGCTACTGCCTGAGCAATCTCCTGCTTGATCTGGGCGAAAGCTTGTTGCTGCTCAGGGCCCCAGAGGAAATCGTTCTTCTTGCAGGTGACCAGGTAGGGAGGGCTCACAATCTGGCTGTACTTGGGAATGTGCATTCTCCAAAAACCTATGGCACCTAGGAAAGCTCCTGTTTCCTTCTTGCTGGTTGGTGGAGACATCGCAGTGATCCTTTTGGTGACCTCAGTTGGAATCTGACACAATCCGTCTTGCAACTTTACCCCCAGGAACTGGATCTCTCGGGCAAGTCCCTTGACTTTGCTCTCCTTGATGGCGAAGCCGGCTTCCAGCAGAATCTGGATGATCCTCTCTCCTTTCTCAAATACTTCCATTGCCGTGTTCCCCCACACAGTGATGTTATTGATGTACTGCAGGGCTTCTGGAGCTTCACCCTTTTCCAGTGCAGCCTGGATCAGTCCATGGCAGATGATAGGACTGTGCTTCCACACCTGGGGCAGTCGGTTCCAGGTGTACTGCACGCCCCTCCAGGTGAAAGCAAACTGAGGCCTGCATTCTGCTGCCAGAGGAGTGGAGAAAAACGCGTTGCGAATGTCAGCAGTGGCGTACCACTTTGCTGCTTTGGACTCCCGCTCGTACTGGAGTTCCAGCATGTCCGGTACGGCAGCATTCAGCAGTGGAGTCACTTCATTCAAGGCACGATAGTCCACAGTCAATCTCCATTCAGACTTGTGCACAGGTCAGATGGGACTGTTGAAGGGTGAGTGGGTTTTGCTGACCATCCCTTGGCTCTCCAGCTAATGGATCATTTGGTGGATGGGGATCACGGCACCTCGATTCGTCCGATACTGCCAGTGATGCACTGTCGAGGTGGCAATTGGTACTTGTTGCTCTTCCACCCTCAGGAGTCCTCCTGCAGATGGGTGCTCTGATAGTCCAGGCAAGGTGTTCAATTGCCGAATGTCCTCTGCCTCTACAGCAGCTGTGCCAAAAGCCCACCTGAGTCCCTTTGGTTCTTTGTAATAGCCGTTCTGGAGGAAGTCTCTGCCCAGAATTCACGGGGTCTCTGGGCCGCTCACAATAGGATGTTTCTGCCACTCCTTCCCAGTCAGGCTCACCTCGGCTCCCAACAGGGCCAATTGCTGTGATCCCCCCGTCACCCCAGCAATGGAAACAGGTTCTGCCCCCACATGTCCCGATGGTATCAGGGTACACTGCGCACCAGTGTCAACTAAGGCGTCGCATTTTTGTGGCTCTGATATGCCAGGCCATCGGATCCACACTGTCCAGAAGATCCAGTTTTCCTGTGCCTCTTCCTGGCTAGAGGCTCTAACCCTGGTTATTATTTCTTTCCTGGGCATACATGGTAGAGGTACCTTCAATGGGATCTGACAGATCATACCCAGCTGCTCGGTCATGGGAGGTTGAGACTATCTTCACTTTAGTGGAACTCCCTCGGTTAGTGTCCTAGGGTGACATTATGGTGCTTGTATCCCCAGTCCTGTGTTCTGTTTATGTTTGATATTATGTTCTGTGCCTTCAGGACTGACTCTGAAAGTGAAGGTTTGTTTTGTCTTGTTATCAGCCAGCTCAACTCCCCACCATGGTCTGTGTCTAGGGGAGGCTGGCTTGCTTGCTGGCTTGCTTGCTTTGCTTTGCTCTCGCTCATGCTTTTTGCTTTTGCTTATTAGTTAGTTTAGCTAGGCAATCCAATTTTTACCCTGGACTGTTTTTTTTTCTTTTCCCTTTCCTGAATACCATCCCATCCTGCTCCGGACTGGAACCTGGGAAACACCGAGAAACACCGAGAGCCAGCATTTTGTGACCTGCAGCAGCCATCCCCACCAGTGGAGACTGAGAACTGGGCGACCACTCCCAGAGAGACTTTCTGAATTTGTCATCTCTTCAGAACGGTGAAAGAGTTTTGTCATCTGGTGTTTTTTTTTTGTATTGGGGAGTGTTTTGCTTGTTAAATAAACAGGTTTTTTTTCCACTTCTCTCCCAGGAAATTCTTCCTGAACCAGGTGGGGGAGGGGCGGTGGGGGGATTTGCTTTCTGGGGGCTCCTTCCAGAGGTCTTCTCCCAGATTTGCTCTAAACTAGGACAAATATTTTGGCACCCAACTCGTGGCTCGAGAGAGTGGAAAAAACCCTGTTCTAATCATATTTTTGTTGCAATTACTCTGGGCTGGTATAGAGAGTTACTGGCTATGCTTTTTGAATTCATAATGTCTCTTGGGGTGCAGGCCTGCATGTGTTTCTGGTCCCTAGGGTTTTTTGAGGTCTTAATACCTCTATGGTCCTTAGGTTTATTTTCTTATCCCGAAATAGCTCCGGTATTGTCCCTAATATGTAGTTTTTGCAGTAGAAGGGCACTGACCAGAATATCCATTGGGCTGGACTTGGTTGTAATGGCTTTCAGGAGGTTTATAAAGGTGCTGGAGTCTGTTCCAAGAATGTTTGGTTCATGGTTATGGTTGTGCACCCAGTTTGTTAGAGGAGAAGCAGGAGATGAGGCTTTTCTGCCTTTGCTTTCCTTCTTCTCCTCTGAATCTGTTACATCCCTATTGGAGAATGTTCAGTTTCCCCTGAATGTTAAAGAGACCATCTTTCTGGTATTTAATTTGGTAAGCTTTCTCTATACAGTCTGCAGCTTCTCTAGAATGAGGGCTGAGATTTCTGGAAGGGCTGATGAGACCCCTGACCCAGGAGTAGACCCAGGCGTGAGAAATCCTGAGTGGTGTGGGAAATGGACCAAATCTTAAAGGAGTTTTCTGACCCTATAGTCTGGGACTTTCCATGTGAACAAATTCAGAACCCAGCTGAAGTGGCAAAGTACCTGAAAGAGAAGTGCCATGATACCCCTAAGGAGACAAAGATCATTGCAGTGAGCTGGGCCCTGGCATATGCTTATCGCACTCTGCTAGGTCCTGTAGGGCAGCAGAAGAAGGGGGGCAGGGAGATAAATCAGCAGCGATCCCAGTCACTCTGGCTGCAGCCAACAGCCCAGGCTCGAGGCCAGCAGCTAAACCAGACTGTAAGCCTCAATCAGTGGCTGTTGCTACCAGCACGAGAAGTGGAAAGTGCACAGACAAGACCGATCGACCAGTGGATGACGATGATGATTATGATGCAGGAGAAGGACCCTCAACGCCTCCTGACATAAAATCAGGAGTCAAAGAAACTGGTACAAGATCAGAAGCCAATACTGAGTCCTTTTCCCTAAAGGACCTCGGTGGCCTAAGAAAGGATTACACTTGACAACCTGATGAGTCTATAATTAGCTGGTTGGTCCATCTTTGGGATGCTGCAGGTGAAGCTACAATTCTGGACGGCACTGAAGCGAGGCTTTTGGGATCCCTGTCACATGATCCTGTCATCGACCAAGGAATGATGAGGGGGGCTAAACCTCACAGCCTCTGGGCACAGCTCCTGGAAAGTGTAGCACAAAGATACCTGTGTGCAGATGATCTTTATATGCAGCAGACCCAGTGGAAGACTATGGAACAAGGGATGCAACGCCTGAGAGAAATGGCAGTGGCAGAGATTATCTTCTCTGATGACATAACAACTAGGAATCCAGACAGGGTACCATGTACATCTGTGATGTGGCGAAAACTTGTACGGCTTGAGCCACATGAACTTGCTTCTGCTTTAGCAATAATGAAGTGGGATGAGAAGGACGAGACCGTGCTCAATATGGTGAAGAAGCTCCAGGCATATGCAGATGCTGTGCATGGCCCAACAGACGCCAGAATTGCAGTAGTGGAAACACGTCTGCAGAAATTAGAAGACAAGATAGAGGAGAATCACAAGAAACTCAGGGAGGAGATTAAAGAGGACCTTCTCCAAATGTCGGCAGTACAAATTAGAGGCCCTGGTATCCAACGCAGACGTTCCCCAGATGGGGAGAGAAGGTACACCCCACGAGCTGAGCTGTGGTTCTTCCTGAGTGATTGCGGAGAAAACATGAGGAGATGGGACGGAAAATCTACTGCTGCTCTCGCACAACGGGTGCGTGAATTGAAGGAAGGCAAGACTCGACTCAGAGAGGAAGTTCCACCAAAAGGAAAGCAGCTCCAGTTGCCCACAGCCAAGCTGCCAGGTATGATGTGAATGATGATGATGATGATATGTCCGATCCCCTTGAAGGAAGCTCTAAGACATATGCCCAAGAAAAGAAGGATAACCAAGCTTAGAGTGGCCCTGCCTCTAGCCAGGTAGAGGCAACGGAAAACCGTGTTTTCTGGACTGTGTGGATTCGTTGGCCTGGCACATCAGAACCACAAAAATAGAAGGCTTTGGTCGATACTGGTGCACAATGCACATTAGTCCCATTGAGACACGTGGGGGCAGAACCTGTCTCCATCGCTGGCGTGACAGGGGGATCACAGGACTTTACCTTGGTGGAAGCTGAGGTGAGCCTGACTGGAAATGAGTGGAAAAAACACCCTATTGTGACTGGCCCAGAGGCCCCATGCATTTTGGGCATAGAGTACCTCCAAAGGGGGTATTTTAAAGACCCAAAAGGACTGAGGTGGGCATTTGGGATAGCAGCTGCAGTGACAGAGGGCGTCCAGCAATTGAACACCTTGCCTGGACTGTCCAAGAATCCAACTGCAGTAGGACTTCTGAAGGGAGAAGAGCAAAGGTACCAATTGCCACTTCAACAGTGCATTGCCAACAGTACAGAACAACTTGAGATGCTGTGGTTCCCATCCATAAGATAATTCGAGAGCTGGAGAGCCAAGAAGTGGTCAGCAAAACCCACTCACCTTCAACAGTCCCATTTGGCCTGTGCGTTAATCTGAAGGAGAATGGAGATTGACAGTGGACTACCATGCATTAAATGAAGTGACTCCACCACTCAGCGCTGCTGTGCCAGACATGCTGGAACTCCAGCACGAGCTGGAGTCCAAGGCAGCAAAGCGGTACGCCACTGTTGACATTGCTAACACGTCTTTCTCCATTCCTCTGGCAGCAGAATTCAGGTCTCAGTTTGCTTTCACCTGGAGGGGCGTGCAGTACACCTGGAACCGACTGCCCCAGAGGTGGAAGCACAGCCCCACCATCTGCCATGGACTGATCCAGGCTGCACTGGAAAAGGGTGAAGCTCCAGAACACCTGCAGTACATCAATGACATCACTGTGTGGGGGAAGACAGCAGCAGAAGTGTTTGAGAAAGGAGAGAAAATCATCCAAATACTCCTGGAAGCTGGTTTCACCATCAAGAAGAGCAAAGTTAAGGAACCTGCTCAAGAGATCAAGTTCTTGGGAGTGAAGTGGCAAGATGGATGGCGTCAGATTCCTAGAGATGTCATCAACAAGATCACAGCTATGTCCCTACCAACTATTAAGAAGAAAACACAAGCTTTTTTAGGTGTCATAGGCTTTTGGGGAATGCACATTCCTGAGTACAGTCAGATCGTGAGCCCTCCCTACCTGGTCACCTGCAAGAAGAACGAGTTCCATTAGGGCCCTGAGCAGTAAAAAGCTTTCGCCTAGATTAAGCAGGAAATTGCTCATGCAGTAGCCCTTGGCCCTGTCAGGACGGGACCAGAGGTGAAGAACATGCTCTACTCAGCAGCTGGTAACAATGGTCTGTCCTGGAGCCTTTGGCAGAAGGTGCCTGATGAGACTCGAGGCCGACCATTAGGATTTTGGAGTCGGAGCTACAGAGGGTCTGAAGCCAACTACATCCCAACAGAGAATGAAATCTTGGCTGCCTATGAAGGAGTCCAAGCCGCCTCAGAGGTGATTGGTAAGGAAGCACAACTCCTCCTGGCACCCTGAATACCGGTGCTGGGGTGGATGTTCAGAGGAAAGGTTCCCTCCACCCACCATGCCACCAGTGCTACATGGAGCAAGTGGATTGCTCTCATCACGCAGCACGCCCATATTGGTAAACTGGATTGCCCTGGGATTTTGGAAGCAATTACAAATTGGCCCCAAGGTGAAAGTTTTGGTGTCACAGATGAAAAACAAGAACCAGTGACACAGGCTGAAGAAGCTCCACCATACAACAACTGCCAGCAGAGGAAACACGCTACGCTCTTTTCACTGACGGTTCCTGTCACATCGTAGGGATGAATCGTAAGTGGAAAGCATCTCTATGGAGCCCCACACGATGGGTCACAGGGGCCACTGAAGGAGAAGGTGGATCAAATCAACTTGCTGAACTCAAAGCTGTTCCACTGGCCGTAGACATTGCAGAAAGGGAGAAGTGGCCAAAGCTCTATCTCTACACTGATTCATGGATGGTAGCCAATGCTCTGTGGGGATGGCTGGAGAGATGGAAAGCGGCTAACTGGCAGCGTAGAGGAAAACCAATTTGAGCTGCTGAAGAATGGAAAGACATTGCTGCTCGGGTAGAGAAACCACCTGTGAAGGTTCACCACATAGATGCCCATGTCCCCAAAAGTAGAGCTAAAGAAGAGCAGCAAAACAATCAGCAGGTAGATCAGGCTGCAAAGATAGAGGTGTCAAAGATAGACTTGGATTGGCAACACAAGGGGGAAGTTTTTCCTGGCACAATGGGCCCATGATGCCTCAGGCCATCAGGGTAGAGATGCCACGTTTAAGTGGGCACGAGACCAAGGGGTGGATTTAACCATGGACAGTATTTCTCAGGTTATCCATGACTGTGAGATGTGTGCTGCCATCAAGTAGGCCAAGCGGGTGAAGCCCCTGTGGCATGGTGGGCCATGGTCCAAGTACAGGTATGGGGGGGCCTGGCAGATTGACTACATCACACTGCCCCAGACACGCCAAGGCAAGCGCTACGTGCTCACAATGGTAGAAGCCACCACAGGATGGTTGGAGACCTGCCCTGTGTCTCATGCTACAGCCCGTAACACCATCCTGGGACTTGAAAAGCAGGTAATTTGGAGGCATGGTACCCCTGAGAGGATTGAGTCTGACAACGGGACTAATTTCAAGAGCAGCCTTATGAACACCTGGGCTAGGGAACATGGCATTGAGTGGGTGTACCATATCCCCTACCATGCACCAGCTGCAGGCAAAGTGGAGAGGTACCATGGACTGTTAAAAACCACCTTGAAAGCATTGGGTGGGGGATCTTTCAAAAACTGGGAGCAGCATTTAGCAAAGGCCGCCTGGTTAGTTAACACCCGAGGTTCCACCAATGGAGCAGGTCCTGCCCAGTCTGAGTCCCTGAATATAGCAGACAGAGATAAAGTCCCAGTGGCACATATCAGAGGTTTGTTAGGGAAGACAGTGTGGATCAATTCTGCCTCGAGTACAGACAAACCCATTGGTGGGATTGTCTTTGCTCATGGACCAGGTTGTACATGGTGAATAATGCAGAAATATGGAAGAACACGATGTGTACCTCAGGGAGATCTGATTGTGGGGTGAGACTCATATCCAAATATCACTGTTTGTTGGATGTTACTGCCACTGTCTTTACATTAAACCACACAGACACGAGACAGAAGGATATGTGTAAGTGTCGAAGGTTTGAGCAAGTGAGATAGAAGGAAATGTGTGTCAAAGGTTTGAGCAAGTGAGATGGAAGGAAATGTGTCTGAGTAAGTGAAAGATGGAAGTTTTTAATTGATGAAGTTTTTACATGACATTTGGTAATATGTTGACTATATCGAGATAAGGAGTGGAATGTCCTAGGGTGACATTATGGTGCTTTTATCCCCAGTCGTGTGTTCTGTTTATGCTTGATGTTATGTTCTGTGCCTTCAGGACTGGCTCCGAAAAGTGAAGGTTTTTTTTGTCTTGTTATCAGCCAGCTCACCTCTCCCTATGGTCTGTGTCTAGGAGAGGCTAGGTCTTTCTGGCTTGCTTGCTTGCTTGCTGGCTTGCTTGCTTTCACTTTGCTCTTGCTCCTGCTTTTTGCTTTTGCCCTTGCTTTTGCTTATTAGTTAGTTTAGCTAGGCAATCCAATTTTTTCCCTGGACTGTTTTTTTTCTTTCCCTTTCCTGAATACCATTTGAACCTGCTCAGGATTGGGACCTGGGAAACACCAAGAAACACCGAGAGCCTGCACTTTGTGACCTGCAGCAGCCACCCCCAGCGCCAGAGACCGATAACTGGGCAACCACCCCCAGGAGAGACTTTCTGAATTTTTCACTCTTCAGAGCGTAGAAAGACTTTTTGTCATCTGGTGTTGTTCATTTTTTGTGCTGGGGAGTGCTTTGCCTGCTCAATAAACAGGTTGTTTCCACTATTCTCTGAGGAAATTCTTCCCGAGCCAGGTGAGCAAGGGGCTGTGGGGGTTTGCTTTCTGGGGGCTCCTTCTGAAGGTTTTCTCCCAAATTTGCCCGAAACCAGGACACATTACTACATTAGCAGGCTGTTCTTTGGTGAGATCCAGCAGGGCCCTGTCCAGCCTGTCCTCAGCAAACTGACTGGCCATGAGCCACTGGTGGATGTACCTCACCATGGCAGGCACCTGGCGAAGGCACAGGGAGACTTGGAAAGCTGCCAGAGGGAGGAATGTCCCCAGCTTCCCCAGAGAAGTGCTTCCCTTCCCACCACACTGCCATGGCCTCAAAGGCTTCCAGTGACCAGTAGGCATGGCTTGGGAGGCCAAGCAATTCTTGGGAGGATCAAACCCTGGCCACAGGCTGCTTACTTGCTTTGGATTGCAAAACCCCTCCTCTACGAGCATATCCAGCAGGGCAGCACAGGTCTCCTGTGCAGGGCCAGCTCCAGCGCCTTCTTCCTCTTCCTCCACCCAGGCCAGCTTGGGCACTCTCGGGGGTCTCTGCTCCATGTCAGTGATTGGATTTGTGGCTACTTGCAGGAGAGATGCCTCGGAAAAGCTCCGAGTCAGCAAGGCCTGCAGTCGTGCCTGGAAGGCACCTTCAAGAGAGAAGCCTCAGGAAGGCTACAGGACAGCAAGTCCTGCACTCTGATCTTGAGGGCTCCTGCCACAAGGACAGGAGACTCCTGTCACGGATTGTGGTCTGGCCTCGAGAGCACCGGTGGCAGGGATGGGAGATGCCTCCAGGGCACAGAGTCCCACGGTCTGCCCTCGAGGACACCTGCAGGAAAGAAGCCTCGGGAAGGCCACGGGTCACCAAGTCCTGTGGTCAGGCCTCGAGGTCAGCTGCAGGAGTAACGCCTCGGTAAAGCTCTGGGTCAGACACGAACGAGTGCGCTGTGCGGGGGCTCCTCACGGCACTGCTCTGTCCCGTCCTGTCCCGTCGCGTGCTCCGAGCACTGTGGTGTGGTCTTGTCACCGCCAGCTCCTATGTCACCCCGTGTCACAAAGGGCCCTTGGACACGCTGTCCCGTTCCATGCCACGGTGACCGTGCTGCACCGTGTCACAAAGGGCCCCTGCACACACTGCCCCCTGCCCTGGGGCCAGCCCCAGCCCACCCAAAGTGGCTCAGGTTGGAAGGAATCCCTCACCCCAAGTGTCTAAGACAGCCCGACAGGATCTTTAGGAATGGCTCAAACCATCAGCAAACGCTGCCCTGCTCTGCGGGCTCAGGGCAGCAGAAGGAGCCCCCAGGGCTGCCGACGCAGCCGCGCTGGGAAGGGCACGGGGCCTTCACAGAAGCTGGCACGGCCTCCCTGGGACACGTCCCGGCTGGTGGCCATCCTAAACCCGCGGGTGTGACACAGACAGGGAACGTGTGGGCCAGGGCAGGAATGCTGCTCTGACCCCTGGGGCCCGGGGAGCGCTGACATCAGCAGGTGTGGCACAGTCCCTGCCCAAGCAGACCTGCCACCCCCCGAGCCCTGGCAGCACCAGTGCCCGTCTCCCGCCCCAGAGACCTGTGCCCGTGCAGGGCTCCTGTGCCAGAGGGAGCCAAAGCCCACGTGCACTGGGGGCTGCGCTCCTGCCTGCAGGGGCTGTTGGCAGGAGCACCTGGAGCAACTGCTGGCAACACTTGTTCTCTGTCAGAAGCTCTTACTCCATGCTGAAATTATTTTCTCATTGAAGTAATTTCTTACAGCACAAAAACACCTTAGCTGCGAGGGCACAGAAGAATCTGGCAAGTAAGACTCATCAGTTCAAAAAAGCCTTACTTCCCATTGCTCAACTCAAGTAGTTCCAAAAAGTTGCAAACTTCCCAAATTAATTGGGATTGCCTGAGGAGGTGAAGAGTTGGAATTTTGCTTCCCATCTCAAAGCAGCAACTCATTTGCCTTAACCTCATCCACTGAGGGTCACTTTACAGAACATAACACTACACAAAAAAGGGAAAAAACAAGGGCCATTCTTTGGTTTTCTATGTAGGGATGATAATATCCTAATTCTCTTAAGAAATAAAAGCTCTCAAGAAATCAAAGTCCACTCAGTGGTAGAAAAGTAGCTCACAGAATTGAGTAGATGGCAAAAGGGCTAATCCTCTCCCTGGTACAGAGATCTGAGTGGCCAGTAAAGTACAGCTCTCCCCTCTTGTTCCCTGAAGGACAATCAGGACCATGAAGAGGAAAAGTCACAGATATTCCATCTGCCCTCCCTAACCAAAGCTGTGCCAAAGCACAGATGCTGCCTTCAAACTGACTCAAATTCCAGCCTAGACCTCTCACCTTCCAGACAACTCCTTCTCCAACACCCCACCAGCACCAAGCCCCCCAAACTCCTGCACAGAAGCCCTCAACACCCCGCCAGGAGCCCCAGCTGTCCCCGTCCCTCCGCAGAGCTTTCCCACCCTCCAGCAGACGCCCTGGTTCCCTGCAGGTGCCGTGGGATGGCACTCAGGAGGATCTGCTCCAAGGCCTTCCCCTGGAGCATGCTCAGGCTGCCAGGCCTATGGATCCTGGATCATCCTTCCCACCGAGCCTTCCTGTGCACGGCTGCTCCATTTGCACCTTTGCGCTCAGCTCGGACTTCTCCACTTCACCAGGAGTGCTGGGAAAGGATGGAGAGCAGCCTGGCAAGCTCTTTCTGCAGCTCCCTCTTTACCCTCGGGGAGGGAGAACATTCCACAGGAAAGCAACTGGTGCCACAAGGAGCGAGTGGCCTCAGGCACCTTTGGGGATGGAACAAGGCCTTGGTTTGACATAAGTAAGCACAAGCCATTCACATGAGTAAACAAGTAATTAGCACAGACATACCTAAGTACTTAGCACCAGTTAGCATAACAAAAACCTGTCTGGCCTAACTTGACATGAGAGTGACCTGACAAAAAGCTTTAGACACAGTCTACCAGAAGAACTAAGGGCAAGTGTGGAATCAGCCCTGTGCAGGGAAGCCGTGAGGAAGACTTTGTGCTGCTTTGGGGCATCGAGACCGCTCCTGGCCAGGGCCTGGACATCAGCTTCAAGTATGGGAATCTGACACAATGTATTTCTAACTCGCTGCCTATGGAATCACCTCAGCAGTGTAAAGATGGATGGTGTTTTTGATACAACTCCGACATCAACCCACTGAAATTTATACATGGTGGAGAAACACTTCAGTGGGGTGCAGACCCCAGCCGTCCTGCCAGGTCAATAAAAGGGCTTTTGGCTGACAATGCATTTGTCTGCTGATTTGTTTGAATGAGGGACACCCCTCAGGACTGCTGTATCCTGAGGGAACACCGTTGGCCTTGGCCTGTAGGCACCTGCACAAGCTTAAAATCAGCTGCCTCAGCTTCCAGGACCTCTCTTGGCCAGCATCCTGACGTGGATGCAGGACTGCTGTGAGGCACTGCTGGGACCCAGCGGGACAGGACCGGCTGTCTCGTGTCCACGTAGCACCCCTCACACAGCCAGGGCCATCCCGAAACCAGACAAACACTCACGTGTCAGCACAGGGGAGCAAGGAGCACTGGGCTCCTCTCAGGGTATCTCAGCTGGGCTCGCTCCACAACACACCCCCACTTTCAGGCCTGCTGATGCCCAGCTGCCAGAAATGCCTACCTTGTTCTCTCCAGGGTGCACAGGGAGAGCCAATGAGCAGGACGCCTTGGGAGGCAAACCTTCCCAGCCTTTTCTGAGGCCAGGGACACACCAAGATCAGCCAAGACTCTCCACGCTGCCCGGCCCACCCAGCCCAGCTCTGTGCTGGCCCTGGGCCACAGCAGCTTCCACCAAGCAAGAGCCACATGCACATTGCCAAGAGTTGAAACACAGCAGACAGGGAAGAGGTGAAAAGTGTGTGTGTAAAGGCCTTTTAATTCACAGCTCTCAGAGAGAGCTCTGGGGCTCACGGCTGGACAGAGATGCTCCTGCTCACGCCTCTGTCCAAAGGGGGGAACACACCCTGCTGCAGGTGCTTGGGTTGGTCTCCACAGGTCCAGGCGGATGCCAAACCTGCTCTTCACAGCCTTCTCCCTTGCCCTGCCCCTCTGTCAAGTGCAACGGGCCTCAGGCAGTGAAAGGACCACAGAGAGCCAAAGGAGGACCCTTGCACCTGCCTCGCTGGGCGCTCCCTGGGAAGCACTTTCCTTGAGAAGCAAGCCCCTTTCCTCCAAAGGCATTTCCCCAAATGTGTAGCTGTCCTGGGGAACATCAACACACTCTTAAGAAAAGCTGGCAAGGCTGAATGACTTCAGGTCCTTTCAGGACAGGCACTCCGGCTGTAGCTCATATTCTCCCAAGTGTGTTTCCAGGTGGAGGTTCAGAGGGGCAGCCCCAGGCCCTCTACAAACACAAGCTGCCCACTGCCTCTTCACCTGCCTCAACTCCTGCCTGCGGTCACTGCAGCAAAACCAGGCTGTTCCAGCCAGAGCCCAGAGCCCTGTTCCCGCAGGACGCTCTTGCCAGCACCTTCCAGGACTCTCCGCTGTGCATGCAGCACTTTTCATGCCAGCTCTCAACAGTGGGATTTGAGGGGCAGCAAGGACAAATGTCACAAACCTGTGTGACACTCCAGATCCTCATGGAACCAGGGGGCCAGTGTGACACTGTGGGAAGTTGTGGAACCAAGGGGATCACTGTGGCACTGTTGGGGCCCATGGAACCAAGGGGCCAGTGTGACACTGTGGGGCCTCATGGAAACAAGAGGCCATTGTGAGCCTGCAGGGCTGTAACACCCCAGAACACTGAAATGCTGGGGGTCACCAAAGGTTTCTTTACTTGAGTTTGGTGCACAGGAGAAACACCAACCAGATATTCTCACCATGGCCAGATGAAAGAGTTTTCTTGGTAGGAAGGGACCCAGCTCTTTAGTGAATGGCCCACACAGGGATGAAACCCACAACCTCAGTGATACCAGCACCATGCTCTAACCAATGGAGCTAAGAGATCAAAATGAGACAAAATTTTACTGACAAAATATAGACAATCAAGGAACTTGAGCAAAGGGTTTCATACAACATCCACTTCAGCATAAAACTTTTATCATAGCATTAACTTTGTTAACTTAGCCCACTTTACCTAAAAACCTTTAACCCTTAAGATGTTAAGTTACCCAAAAATATTCCAGGTAAGTAGGATTAGAAGAAGAAATAGAGAACAACAGAAAGACAGAAGATCTATAGAAAGACACACACATAGATACAAAGTGCTCAGGTTCCAGCATCACTAACAGAGGAACCCCAGGAGAAGGCAGGATCCAGACCATGGGCTGGCCTCGTGCTCCGGCTTTTAAACCCCTGGGCCTTCATGGGCCCGCCCCTGGGGTGGGACTGCCAGTTGCTTGTCCAATCAGAGTCAGGGAAGGCACCATCTCCAGGTGTGTGATTGATTGACAGCTGGGCCAATCAGAGCTGGGGTAGCCCTGCCTGCTGTGTGATTGACTGACAGTTCAGCCAATCAGAGCTGGGTTAGCCCCCTGCTGTGTGATTGATTGACAGCTTGGTCAATCAGAGCTGGGATAACACCGCCCCTTCCATGTGATTGACAGCTGTGCCAGGCCAGGGCTGGGGGCGGGGCTCTGTCCCACCACAAACCAAGGCCTCACCCGCTCCTGGTCCCACACGGGCATTCCGAGCATCCCAAGGTGTCTCGGGACATCGATCTCATCCAGCCTCTGACAGTGACCACGGTGACACTACAGAACCTCATGGAGCCATGGGTCAGCTGTGACACTGTGCTGCTCCATGGAATCAAGGAGACCATTGTGAACACGGGGGCCTCAAGGAACCAAGGGTCCATGGTGACCTTGTGGAGCCCGCAGTGTCACAGAGGAGCCGTTGTGACACTGCGAGGGCGCATGGAGCCCAGGAGCCATTGTGACACATCAGGGCTTTGTGGAGCCACGAAGCCATTGTGACATTGCAAGGCCCCATGGAAGCACAGGGCCATTGTGACACTGCAGAAGCAAGGGGAACATTGTGACACTCCAGGGCCTCATGGACCAAGCAGACCATTGTGACACTGTGGGGTCGCATGAAACCGAGGCAACATGGACTAGGTCTGGCTGGCTGGGGCCCCTGGGGACCACCTGAGAGGTCCAGCAGACCATGGCATGTCGATGGCTGCTTCTCACCTGCCCTGAAGCACTGGGGCTCTGGGCTTTCCTTCCCATGGGAGAGAACTGTCCTTCTCCTCCAGGGACCCAGGGCCAAAACTGGGATTCCACTTCCAAAACTCTGTACATCCAAGGATTGCTCCCCAGTGAAAGCTCCCAGGAAAGAAAGGTGTGGCTGCCCTTGGTCTCCTGCAGATGCCTCTCACCCAAAACACTGGGGCTCGGTGCTTTCCTTCCAATGAAAAAGAACCACCCTTCTTCTCAAGGTGTTCATGGTCCAAATTGAGATTCCTCCTCCCAAATTCTGTATAATTCTGTATATCCAAGGATTCCTCCATGACAAAATCTGTCAGGACAAGCAGGCCTTGCTGGCTTGGCCTCCCAGGAGCCACCTCTCTCCTCTTCTGCCTTTGAAACACTTGGGCTCTGTGCTTTTCTTCCTATGGAAAAGAACCGTCCTTCTATATCTATGCAGAAATGGCTGAAATTGAGGTTCCACCTCCCAAATTCCCGATATACAAGGGTTGCTTACAGAAAAAAGCTACCAGGACAGAGAGGTCTGGCTGCCTTAGGCCTCTGGTGCCCATCTGCCCTTGAAACACTGGTGTTCCATGCTTTCTTTCCTATGGAAAAGAATTGTCCTCCTCCCCCAGGTGTCCATGTCTGAAATTGGGGTTCCACCTCTAAAATTCTGTATATCCAAGGGTTGCTCCCAGGCAAAATCTGCCAGTACTGCCAAGTCTGGCTGGCCTTGGCCTCTGGTGGCTGCCCCTGCCACACTGGGGCTCGGTTCTTTCCTTCCCATGGAGATCACTGTGACACAGTGGGGACCTAGCTAAACAACCCCAGCTTCCTTAGTCATTCCTCACAGGACTTGTGTTCCAGACCCCTCACCCACCTTGTTGCCCTCCTCTGGACATGCTCCAGCCCCTCCATGTCCTTCCTAAATTGGAGGGCCCAGAATTGAAAACAGCACTTGAGGAATGGTGCCAGTACAGGGGAAGAATGCCAAGTACACCAGTGCCAAGTACAGGGGAAGAATCACTGCCCTGCTCCTGCTGGCCACACCATTCCTGATCCAGCCCAGGAGCCATTGGCCTTCTTGGCCACCTGGGCACACTGCTGGCTCATGTCCAGCCTGCTGTCCATCAGTCCCTGCAGGTCCCTTTCTGCCTGGCTGCTGTCCAGCCACTCTGTCCCCAGCCTGTAGCGCTGCAGGGGTTGTTGTGGCCAAAGTGCAGGACTGGGCACTTGGACTTGTTAAACCTCACCTTGCTGGATTTGGGCCCTAGATCCAGTCTATCCAGGTCCCTCTGCCGAGCCCTCCTATGCTCCCACAGATCAACACTCACATCCAGCTTGGAGTCATCTGCAAAAGATGTCCTTGGTTCCATGGGTCCCCTCAGTGTCACAATGTCCCTTTGGTTACACCAGGCCCTGCACTGTCACACTGGTCTCCTTCATTCCATGGGGCTTCACAGTGTCACAATGTTCTCGTTGGTGCCGCAGTTTCACAGTTGCCCCTTGGTTCCATGGGGCCCCAGGGTGTCACAGTGGCCCCATGGTTACATGAGGTCCCACACCGTCACAATGCTCTCTGTGGTTCCACAAGTCCCCTCAGTGTCACAATGGACTCCTTGTTTCCACGAGGCCACACAGTATCACAACAGCCTTCCAGATTCCTTGAGGCCCCAGAGTGTCACAGTGGCCCCTTGGTTCCATGAGGCCCCACAGTGTCAGAACGGCCCCTTGGTTCCACTGGGCCCTGGACTCTCCCAATGCTCTCCTTGGTTTTGCAGTGTCAAAATGGTGAAACCCCTCAGTTCCAGGAGGCCCCGCACTGTCACAATGGCCTCTGTGGTTCCACGAGGACCCAGTGTCACGGGGACCTCCCTGGTTCCATTTGGCCCCAGAGCACCACAATGGAGCCCTGGTTTTAGGGGGCTGCACAGTGTCACCATGGTCCTCTTAGTTCCACGAGGCCCTGCAGTGTCACAATGGCCCCAGAGTGTCCCAGTCATCACAGAATGACAGAATCAAATAGGCTGGAAAAGACCTTTGGGATCATCAAGTCCAACCAATGCCCTAAAACTGCCTTGTCACCCAGACCATGCCACTAAGTGCCACTGGAGAGGGACAGTGACTGTGCTACCTCCCCCCTGGCCTGCCCATTCCAATGCCCACTCACCCTTTCTGTGAAGAACTTCTTCCTGCTGTCCAGCCTAAACCTCCCCTGGTGCAGCTCAAGGCTGTGTCTTCTTGTCCTGCCCTCCAGCAGATCCACACTCACCCCCAGCTTGGTGTCATCTGCACATTTGGTGATGGTGGGCTCGATCCCCTCACCCTGATCATCAGTGAAGATGTTAAACAGGACTGGGCCCAACACAGATCCCTGGGGGACAGCACCAGGGACTGGACACCAGCTGGATGCAGCACCATCCCCACCGCTCTCTGGGCCCAGCCTCCAGCCTGCTCTTCAATCTCCCAGTGAGGAGGGAACCTGCCCAAGCCGTGGGCTGCAGGTTTTCCAGGGAATGCTGTCAGAGACAGTGCCAAAGGCTTTGCTGAAGTCCAGGCGGACACATCCACAGCCTTTCCACATCCACAGCTGGGTCACCTGGTTATAAAAGGAGAACAGGTTGCTCAGGCAGGACCTGCCCCTCTTAAATCCACGCTGGCTGGCTCTGACCCCTCGGCCATCCTGTGTGTGCCCTGTGATGGCACTCAGGGTGATCTGTTCCAGAACCTTGCCGGGCACCGAGGTCAGGCTGACAGGCCTGGAGTTCCCCAGATCCTCCTCCCAGCCCTTCCTGGGGATGGGGTCACACTGGCACCTCCAGTGCTCTGGGACCTCCCTGGTGAGCCAGGACTGATGGTAAATGATGGAGAGCAGCCTGGGGAGCTCATCCACCAGCTCCCTCATCCCCCTAGGATGGATCCCATCTGATCCCATACACCTGTGAGCATCTGAGTGGCTCAGCAGGTCCCCAGCTGCTTCCTCCTGGATTCCAGGGGCCTGTTCTTCTCCCTGTGCCCATCTACCAGCTCAGGAGAACACTTGTCTCGAGGACAACCTGTCCTTATATTGAAAATTGAGTCAAGCAAGATGTTAAGTGTCTCGGCCTTTTCCTTATCTTTACTTACTATATTCTCCACTGCATCCAATAAAAAGTAGAACTTCTCCTTCCTCCTCCTTTTGCAATAATTTTTTTAGAAAAACATTTTTTTTTCTTTTTACAGAAGCTGCCAGGTTGAGTTCTAATTGAGCTTTTACCTCTCAACTTGTCTTTCTGCATGACCTAACCACATCCTTAAACACTTCCTGAGCCGCCAGTCCTTTTTTCCCCTGACTTCCCACAAAAGCTCCAAAGGCAGACAGGGCAGTCATTTTCCTCACCAGCTCATCTTTGGCCACACTGGGACAGGCTTCTCCTTCCCCCTTTAAGATTACTTTCTTGAAATGTGTCCATCCTCCCTGGACCCCTTTGTTTTTAAGGGCTGTTTCCCATTTAAAAAATCAGTATCTGATTCAGTACTCCTCAAATCAGCATCCTAAATAGGCCAAAGTCTGCCCTTCCTAATTCCAGTGTGGAAGTTTTGTTGCTGCCCCTCCTTCTTTCACAGAACACTGAAAACTTGATTATTTCATGGTCACTGTGCCCCAGGCAGCCAACGACCCCCACATCTGCCACCAGCCCTTCTCTGTTTGTGAGCAGCAGGAGACAGAGCTTTCCTTGGCAGTGGAGTGTTACCAAAAATTCGGTAAAACAGAAAACTCCTTCACACCAATGCAGCATTAAGAAGCAACATTCTTTATTCAGCCGGGTGCACGGGGGACAGCTCCTCCCAAAGCCGAGCATGCTGAGTGCAGGAAAGTTTCTGTTCATATTCTGTATTTTGCACACATATTCACTGATTGTCCTGGACTAAACACACATCTGATAATCATTTCCCCAAAATCATTAACATATTTCCCCTCCCCTTTACCCATGCTCTCTTCTGTCCTGGGGGTCTCTCTGGTGGTCCCTGGTGGTTGTGGACCCCAATGTTCCAGTGGGCCTGGCTGAGCTGGCAGGACACTGAGGCTGGTGAACTTCCAGTTCCCTTTCTGACACAATGGGCACTGTGTGGTTTCCATAGGCCTGAGGTTTTGGAGAACAAGCTCCAGGTGTCAGCTCACCTGGTGGAGACAGTTTATCATCTGGAACATGAGGTCACAGAATGATGTGAGGTCATTCAGCAACTACAGCATCATGGACTGTCTCTGTGACCTCACAGAGCAGGCTGTGGCATCACAGAGGGGCTGTGTGACATCCCAGGAGGGCTGTGTGAGGTCACTGGGTTGGTCACTCCGCCCCAGCTCCCCCTCACAGTTTCTCCCAACAAGTCCAGTGCTGTTCATGCCCAGCGGGGTCCCTGTCCCCCGGTATCCCCCCGGGATCCACCTGGAGCCACAGCCTCCACCAAAGGATGTTCCACAGGATCCCCCCCAGAGCTTGACATGGGGAAAAGGGGCCAGGGCTGTGTGACCAGGACATCAAGGACATGGATTATCCAGGTCCCTGTGGCCTGGGTTGGGTTCCCCGGGGCAGGAAAGATGTCTGGCAGCTGGAGCGGGGTTAGGGAAGGGCCTCCAAGGTGGGGCTGGAGCCCTTGGGCTGTGAGCAGTGGCTGAGGGAGCTGGGCTTGTCCAGCCCAGAGCAGGGAAGGCTGAGGGGCTCCTCATCCCAGCCTAGCAGCCTGGCTGGGGCTGAGTCCTGGATGAGCTGCAGCTGCTGCTGTGCCCTGGCCAGGGGCTGAGGCCGTGGGGCCAGTGGCCAGAGCAGCCTGGGCTGAGCAGAGCTGTGGGGCCAGAGCTGGCTGGGCTGTGCTGGGGAGAGGCCCTGGGTGCTGCACAGAGCTCAGGGCAGCTGGCAGAGCTTGCAGGGAGCTGGGCCGGGCTCAGAGAGCCTGGCACAGAAACCATCAGTGTCCATCCCAGCCTGGCTGAGCATGCAGGGGCCAAGGAGAGCAGTCCAGAGTCTGCAAGTTTTCTGTGTGGGAGCTGAGCTGGTGAGCCCCTGAGCCCTCCCCAGTGCTGGGGCTGCACCTCCAGCTCCAGAGGAGATGTGACAGATGGGAGCAGAGACAAATCATTCCTGCTGGATTCTTTATTGTGTTTGCTTATACAGGTGACCTGGATCCATATGTAGACGAGCTGTTTTGTGTCAGCAAACCCTGGCAGAGTGAGAAGAACACTATTTCCTAGCTGAAAATAGTATTTCATGCATAAGATACAATGAGAAAGAAAAGACACATATGATCAGAAGAGCATCTGAGTTTTTTAGAGGATGAGAGACTCACTGATGTTCCAGCAGTCAAACCTGCTCAAATACTCTCCTCAGGACTTCCTTGAGATGAGAGGTGACCACCAGAGGACCAGGCCAACCAGAGGTGTCTGTCCTGCCAGCTTTTGTCTGGGAGAACCCTTGCACATAGGGAATTTTTCAGGAGGAGTATCAGTTTTGGCTGTGGGCACCTGGAAAGACGGATGGTTCTTTTCCATAGGAAGGAAAGCACAGAGCTCCAGTTCTCCAGGTACTGATGAGAGGCAGCCCTCAACATTCCAAGATCAGCTGGACCTGTCAGGTAGCCCCTGGGAGGCCAAGCCCTTGCTTCCATGAGGCCTTGCAGTGTCACAGGGGTCTCCTTGATGCCGCAGTATCACAATGGACCCTTGGTTCCACGGGGACTCCCAGTGTCAGAAGGGTCTCCTTGGTTCCACGAGGCCCTGCAGAGCCCCTTGATTCAACGAGGCCTCAAAGTGTCACCATGGCCTCCAGGGTTCCATGAGGCCCCGCAATGTCACAGTGTACCTTTGGTTCCATGGAGTCCTGCACTGTTCCATGGATCCTTAGTTCCATGGGGCCCTGAAGTGTCAGGACCCCATGGTTCCATGGTGCCACACAGTGTGACAAGTGCCCCTTGGCCTGACAAGACTCCATAGTGTCACAATGGCCCCTTGGTTCAGTGAGGCCTTTTAGTGTCACAATGGCCCCTTGGATCCATGGGGTCTGTAGTGTCACAATGGCTCCTTGGATCCATGGGGCCTGTAGTGTCACAATGGCCCCTTGGATCCATGGGGCCTGTAGTGTCACAATGGCCCCTTGGATCCTTGGGGCCTGTAGTGTCACAATGGCCCCTTGGATCCATGGGGCCTGTAGTGTCACAATGGCCCCTTGGATCCATGGGGCCTGTAGTGTCACAATGGCTCCTTGGATCCATGGGGCCTGTAGTGTCACAATGGCTCCTTGGATCCATGGGGCCTGTAGTGTCACAATGGCCCCTTGGATCCATGGGGCCTGTAGTGTCACAATGGCCCCTTGGATCCATGGGGCCTGTAGTGTCACAATGGCCCCTTGGATCCTTGGGGCCTGTAGTGTCACAATGGCCCCTTGGATCCATGGGGCCTGTAGTGTCACAATGGCCCCTTGGATCCATGGGGCCTGTAGTGTCACAATGGCCCCTTGGATCCATGGGGCCTGTAGTGTCACAATGGCTCCTTGGATCCATGGGGCCTGTAGTGTCACAATGGCCCCTTGGATCCATGGGGCCTGTAGTGTCACAATGGCCCCTTGGATCCATGGGGCCTGTAGTGTCACAATGGCCCCTTGGATCCTTGGGGCCTGTAGTGTCACAATGGCCCCTTGGATCCATGGGGCCTGTAGTGTCACCATGGCCCCTTGGATCCTTGGGGCCTGTAGTGTCACAATGGCTCCTTGGATCCATGGGGCCTGTAGTGTCACCATGGCTCCTTGGATCCATGGGGCCTGTAGTGTCACCATGGCTCCTTGGATCCATGGGGCCTGTAGTGTCACAATGGCTCCTTGGATCCATGGGGCCTGTAGTGTCACAATGGTCTCCATGATGCCATAAGGCCTTGCAGTGTCACAACAGACCATTGGTTTCACTGAGCCCCACAGAGTCACTATGGTCCCCTTGGCTGCACAGGGCTCTGGAGTGCCACAATGCCTCCTTGGTGTCACAAGGCCTCAAACTGTCAAAATGGCCTCCAAGGTTCCATGAGGCCCTGCTGTGTCACAGTGGACCTGTGGTTCCATGATGCCCCATAGTGTCACAATGGCATCCTTGGTTCCACGGTGTCAGAATGGCCCCTTCATCCCATGGACACCCACAGTGTTCACTGTAGTCCCCTTGATTCCACGAGGCCCTGCCATGCTGTAATGGCCCCTTGGTTCCAGTGGGTCCAAAGTGTCAGAAGAGTCTCCATTGTTCCATGAGGCCCCGCAATGTCACTGTGCTCCCCTTGGTTCCACAGGACCCCACAGTTGAAATACGGACTCTTGGTTCCATGAGGTTCTTCAGTCACAATGGTCTGCTTGGATCCTAAGTGTCACAATGGACCCATGGCTCCACGAGGCCTTGCTGTGTCAGAATGTTCCCTTGGTTCCAAGAGGTTCCTCAGTGTCACAATGGTCTCCTTGGATCCACAGTATCACAATGGACCATTGGTTCAGTGTGGCCGCAAGGTGCCACAATGGATTTTGGTTCCATGGGGTTCCGCTGTGTCACCATGGACCCTTTGTTCCATGAGTTTGCTCCGTGTCACAGCTGACTCCTTGGTTCTGTGAGGCCCCGCTGCCACCAAATCTCTGAAATATCAGAATGAGGCTCCTTAACACTCATTTGCTATTTCAGAGGGTATCGTTTATTCAGGCCTGAGGTCTAACATGGGATAACTCCTAACCTGACGTGGACATGTAATTCTACCAGTGTGTTGTTCATACACAGTCGCTAAATGCCAATCACAATTTACCCATTTCCATAAAACCCACCCCAAGTTCCCAGGTTCAGTCTTTGTTTTCTCTGTCACTGCACCCTTGAGCCAGATGTCTTCTTCTTCTCTTCCAGCCATCCTTGCTGGGAAAGCAGCCCCTGCATGCCTTGTTCCTGTGCTGGAAGTTCACAAGCACGGTAAAAATGGAATGAACCCTTTGGGTCTCAAGGCCAAGGCTTTGTGTGGCCAGGCAGGGGCAGGCAGGAGACAGAGCTGTCAGCAAAGGAAGGGGCCAGCGAGGTGGGGCAGCCGGGGGATGACGACAGCCTGCAGGGACAGAGGCCAGGGCAGGGACACCGCAGGACAGCCTGGGCTGCAGAGGGCACAGGGATGTGCAGCAGCTGCAAGGCCCTGACAGAGCCAACCTGTGCAGCCCTTTGGCCATGGCTGCTGGCCCTGGGCCTGAGGCCACGAGGGGACAAGTGACCCTTGCAGCCCTGGGGCCTCATGGCCTCCTTGTCCCTGCTCAGCAGCCTGGCAGGGGCCGCCCCATGGTCCTGCCCTTGGCATGGCACATCCCCACATGGCAGTGCCCATCCCGGGAAGAGCCCTGAGCAAGGAGGGAGGGACAGGATCTGCCTTGCCAGGGGCTGGGGCTCAGCCTTGGCCCTTTGCATTCCTGAGACACATCCAGGTTTGCTCAGTACCAGAGACACCTTTGCCTTGTTTGTCCCCACCTGTCATCAGTGCCTCCAGGGTTCTGCTCTAACTGTAACCTGGGGACACTTTCTCAGTCGTGTCCCTCAGTGGGACCCATTAACACTTCAAGAAACTTTGGAGTTTAAATTTGAGTTCTTTAGAAGTTTTTTGAAGACACTCTTCAGGGACTGAGTCTGATGTAAACAACACCAAAGCCCTGAGAGGACCATTAAAGTTTTCCTAGTGCAGTTATGGAGAAAGATTTCAAAGAGCTTGTAAGAAATACACTGTCCTCTTTCAAAGGGTGTATTTTATTACATTTCTCTTTAGAGCAGAGGCAATTGCAGCATTCTGTGATTGGTACTGACCCAGGCTCTCCCCTCAGGAGCTCTGGCCTGCTCAGAGCAGCTGTGCCTTGAGCTCTGGCCCAGTGTGGACAGCCTTGCTCCACATTGCCCAAGCCCATCCTGTCTGTCCTCGCTCACCTGGGACCTGCTGGGCTTGCAGAGCTGGCTGCACCCAGCCTGAGAGGGGCTTTCCCTTTGTCTATTTTTGAAGCAGTCTAAAACTCCCGAGTTTCCCCATGAAAACAGACACACTCCTCAGGTGTGTGCCAGCCCAAGGTGCCACCAAAACCACTGCAGACCTGCCCTGGGCCAGCTGTGAGGGTGGATCATCAGCCCAAGCTGCACTGGGCCATTGCAAGGGGCCGTGGCCATGGACACTGCACTGACCCCACTGCTGGGTTTGGCTGCCACGGCAACCCTGAGACATTAAACTGTCCTTGGAAACACTGGGGAGGACTGGGACATACTGGGAGACACTGGGAACGCTGTGGGAGACACTGGGACATACTGGGAGAGAGCCTGGGAAGGACTGGGACAGCCTGGGAACACGAGGAATGCTGAGGGGAATCTGGGTGGACTGGGATGGACTGTGGGGGTACACACTGAAACATACTGGGACATACTGGGAGTGATACTGGGGGATACTGGGACAAACAGGGGACACTGGGAACACTGTGGGGAAGACTGAGGGACACTGGAGCTGACTATGGATGACACTGGGGAAACTGGGAGGGACTGGGAATGAACTCAGGTGTACTGGAAGGGCCTGGGGTGTACTGGGAGGGACTGGAGGAGCACTGGGGCTGTACTGGGCTGTACTGGGGTTGCACTGGGCTGTACTGGGAGGGACTGGAGGAGCACTGGGGTTGCACTGGGCTGTACTGGGGATGCACTGGGCTGTACTGGAAGGGACTGGAGGAGCACTGGGGTTGTACTGGGCTGTACTGGCAGGGACTGGAGGAGCACTGGGGTTGTACTGGGCTGTACTGGGGATGCACTGGGCTGGACTGGAGGGGTTGGATGGGCTGTTCCCGCCTCCGCCGCCTCCCATTTGCCGGGACTCCCGCCCATCACCGCCCGCAGCCAATCAGCGACAGGGGTTGTGGTCTTGGGGCGGTGCCTGGAGTCGGCGCCATACTTCCGCTAGTGCCTACAACTCCCGTCATGCCCCGCGGCCCGATTCAGCCCCATTGGAGCCGGGACTACAACGCCCGTCATGCCCCGCGCTCCACAGAATCCCCTCGGTACCCCCCCCCATCTGTCCCGTAAGTGTCCCCCAGACCCTCCAGGATCCCCAAGTGCCCCTCAGCGCCCATTCGGGACCCCCCAAAGGCGCCCCCGGATCCCCGGAGTGCTCCCGACCCCACGGATGCCCGGCACAGCCACTGCTGGGAATTCATCTCCTCTCATCCCCCGCGGCCCCAGAGCCCCTCAGAACACAGTCACGCGCCTCAACCGCCTGCCGTACCCCGCGCCCTAAGGAGCCCGGGTAGAGCTCCCCGAGCTCCCCCCAAGTTCTCCCGAACCGTTTACGTTCGCCCCGAGGGCCTCAAGTCGCGGCTCGGACGCAAAAGTGTCCCCCAAGGGCCTTCCCGGACCCCCAAACGCCGCGTCCGAGCCACTGCCGGGACTACAGCTCCCATCATGCTCCGCGGCGCACGTCCCGCACTACTGCAGCCGTGACTTCATCTCCCGTCATGCCCCGCGCCCCATCGCAGCTGCGCCTAGAACTCCCGTGATGCTCCGCGGCCCCGTTCAACCGTATTCTACCCGCGCCTACAACTCCCATCACCCCCCGCGCCCCGGAGAGCCCCGCTGGAGCCCCCCAAGTGCCCGCCCGGGCCCCGCGGGGCCCCAAATTCCCCTCCCTGACCTCCAAGGGCCCCCCTGGACCCCCAAGGGCTCCCCCGGACCCCGAGCTGTCCCTCAGAACCCCTAAGTGCCCCTCCAAGTGCCCACCCGGCTCCCCCAAGTGTCCTCCAGACCCTCAAGTTCTCTCTGAATTCCCTCCCCAGGCACAGAACTGCCCCAAATGTGCCCCAGAAATGTCTCCAAGGATCCCAAAGTGGCCCCTCCTCAACCCTGTGTGAGAAAAGATGATAAAAAAGATGACAAAATGACTGGAAATATTGCTAATTGCCATAAACAGGAAGAAATAAATAGCCAATACATCTTAATTCATTAATGAAGGGAATTGTGTTACTGAGATACAAAGAACATTCGTTTTCTTGGCTACTAAAAATGTATAGATTTTTAATGTTAATATTAAAATTAGGTAAGAAAAAATAATACTATTATTAGAAACAAATGTAATACATATAGAAATAATTAAATATGTGAAAATTGGATATTATGTGGCTCTATGCAGATAGTTACTATATGTATTGTGTTATATTGATTAGTTGTGCTGTATTAACATTTTAATAGTACAGTAAATGTAGTTTTGTAGTTAAAAGGATGATTTAGCAGTTAAAATAGAAACTCTGTATGTGGGGGTTTTTAAAAGGAATGAGACACTGGCTTCGAGCTAACAATCACAGAACACCTAAATCTGCCAGAGAAGAGGAATTTATGGTTTTCTCATCAGAAGAAGCTGATTTCTTCAGGCCTTGCTCAGACTCAAAGATGCCGTGGGGATTAAAGGAAGCAGTTGAAAAATAACAGAGTTGCTTGTTTTAAATAGAATGTATGCATAACCATGAAGTATGTATGAATATGCCACAGTGTATGGTTTTTAAGGTTACTCCTTTGTTCACAAAACGTGCTTATCGGGCTTAAGTGCCCGAGAGCATCCGGACATCTGTAAGTCTTTGCTTTTTATTGTCTTGTAATTGCTCTAACTCTAAATTTTTATTGCTCTAATTGTATTACTATTTTTATAACCACTTCATTATTATTAAACTTTTTAAATTTTAAAAACCAAGTGATTGGTGTTTTTTCACAGTTGTTAACACAAAATAATGTGTTACAGAGTAGAAATAAGAGAATAAATCACGTGAGCATTTTTGGGTATTTTGGCGTGTCAGTCCCAGGTGGGCGGTGTCAGACATGGTGACGCTGGAGGTGAGGAGCAGGTTGTCCAAACAGGGTCAGCCCAAAAGGGGCTCATTCTTCTCCATTCTGTTAGAAATGAGAAGCTTGACTCAGCCAATACATCAAGCAGCAATTAAATTTATTAATTAATATGGTAACGCATGAGCAGAGACAGCGCTGGGTGCAGTGGTGGGGGTTTTCCCCTCCAACTGCGCACCGGTTGTTGGGCTTGCTGGTGTTTATTGATCATCTTAATGCATATTCATCAGCTTTCCCCAGCAGCTTCTATTTCCCATTTTGACGAGAGCTTTCAGCAGTTTCTATTTCTACCTTTTGACGTCACAATTCTATACTTTAGGATCGTAAATCTGTGATGGTGATGTCTGGTTCCTTTCCAATTTCTATACTCTGTTGTGATCTATTCCAGGTTTCAATATCCCGGGATGTGTGTCCCACATGGTGGGGTCCATCTTCCTGAGGTAGGGTCCAGCTTCTATTTTCTAGGATCATTAATCTATGGTAGTGATGTGCAGCTTCCCCTTTCAAAATTATTTATCAGCAACCTTGATGTCCATCTTCCTTTTCCAGGAGCTTGGGATAGGGTCACTTCCCTTTCTGTTTAAATCCTTTATATATTCCAAAGCCACAGTTTAACATCCTTAATACTAAGTGTTATATGTAACAGGTATAATTTGCGCCATTTTTTTAAATATATATTTATATAATGTTAAATAATTGTTAGGATGTACCCTTTGGCATTAAAAGCCTCCCTTCTCAGGCAAAACTGAGTGTGTGTTAAAACCTGATTTACAAGTAAGGGGATGTAGCTCACCAGGAGATGGGCCTTATCTGAGGTGATATGGAGACACCCAGGCGCTGATCACCATCAGGAACATCCCCCCCTGGGCCGATACATGTGAATACTCTGTTCCTGTAAATTTCATCAAGAGTTTCCATGACACCAGACTTTGAATTTCTCTGCCTTGTCGCCGAGAAGGAAATCTCATCAACTTATGGGACTTTGAATGAAACAAAGGACTGAATGCCGAAATCCTGGCCTCAGGCAAAATTTTCCCTATAAAAATCGCTTGTACCAGGATAGTGGTGTGGAGGCATAGAGTGAAACCTCTGCTGAGGCTGATCTCTGTGTCTTGCACCCAGTGCCGATCCCGGGCTCGGCACTGTCCTTTTCCGTGCGGCTGGCTAAGTTAGATCTCTATTGCTAAAATAAATTATTTTTATTTTTTTAATGTGGCTGGATCATTTTTCATTTATAACAATCTTGGTGATACCAGACGTGATCTGGTTTGGGCTATCCAGGGGGTTCCCTATCCTTGATCCGGGTGGCGCTTCGCTGAGTTCAGCGGCTGGACGGGGAGGAGGAATCCCACGGAACCAACCAGATTACGAAAAGCCGCAAAAGCCACGGAAAGAAAAAAAAAGGTGGGCCCAGAGCTCTCGGAATTCGGAGCCTAAGTCTCCGAGGCTGCAGCAGAAATTTTTCACTCATAAAATCAACGTGCACGAAGAATCCACGCGGGAAAAGGAGCCGTAAGTATTGCGTGGTTGAGTGAGGCATGAGGGGGTGTGTGTGTGAGACGTGACCTCGTCACGGGGCGAGAGCGGACCCCAATAAACCACAGTTTCACTATCCCGCGAGGGAAGTGGTCGGCTACAGGGGAAGCGATGGAACTCGGGTCCACTCACAACACGCATACGACCTGAAACTCGGGGGAGTTACGGGGATCCACTCACGGACAGGTCGGGGGAGGGAAGGTACGTTCTCGTGGATTTGGGAAATTGGTAAACCTCACCGACTTCTGGACTCGGGGAGTCCAGGGAAAACAGGTAAAAGAGAGCTCACCCTTCTTCCAACTGAAAACCCACAGAGCGGTTCACTGTGCGGCTACTAAGTTGGCAAGGCTCGGTCGGGGACAGACCGGTTTAAACACTTGGTAAGACTCGGTCCAGGACAGGACTGGAGTTAAGACGCGGTCCAGGACAGGACCAGAGTATACATTTAGCATGCGAGTTACTGACTTCTTGGAACAGCTTGCGGACACCGACTTGGAAACACGGTAAGGAAAGATTTCAAACATGGGACAAAAGAACAGTAAAGTCCAGGGGAGAACTCAAGGGAGGAGTTCTAAATCCGGAAAAGGTAAGAACTTAAAATCAGGGAAAAATAAATCGGGAGGAGGGGAAAAGGACGGGTTGCCCGAAATTCCGAGAGAAAGTCCCCTGGGCTGGATGTTAGAACACTGGGAAGACTGCTCCTTGAAGCGGGGGAAGTCCAAAGAAAAAATTATATACTACTGTGTAGAGGTATGGGGAAACAGGGAAATTGGAAAATTCCTATACTGGCCCATTTTTGGTACCTTTGAAAGTAAGTTTTGCCAAGCACTCTCTGAACACTTATACGAAGAAGGAGAGTGGGATGATGAAGAGCTGGGGTATGCCAGGCTGTGGGAATATGCTAGCGCGCGGCTGTTCCCTATTAAGACCTCCGGCAGCAAGATAAGTTCAGGTAAAATTTGGGAACCCCTGGAAAACCTACCACCCCCATACCAAGTTCCTCCATCACAAGCACAGGTCCTGGCTGCCCCACCAACAGCACCTCCAGCTCAGTCTGCATCGCCACCTAATGCCCAAATACTGGCTGCAGATGCACCGGGACCTTCTCAACACCTCCCCCCCACCTCCCCTCCCTTCCCCCCCCCCCGCACAACGCGGAGACACACACACACAGCCGCTTCACACTGGGGAAAACTCATCTCCTCCCGCCAGTAGAACTCGGCGTAAAGCAAGGAGAGAAAATACGGAAAATAGTGATGATGAAAGGGACAGACCTAATCTATACGCTTTAAGGGAAGTCCCAACCGCCCCCGGAGTCATCGGATTTGTAAACGTTCCCATCAATACGGGGGATGTAAGGGCTTTTAAAAAGGAGATGGGGAAACTAATGGATGACCCGTTGGGGGTGGCAGAGAGGTTGGATGAATTCTTGGGAAATAGTATATACTCATATAATGATATCTCAGCCATATTAAGATCCTTGTTTAATGCAGAGGAACGAGATATGATAAGGCAGGCTGCCATCAAGGACTGGGAATTCAGAAACCCCCAGGGAGGGAGCGGGGCGGAGAAGTGGCCAGAACAAAGACCATCATGGAACGCTCAGGCGGAGGAGGATCGGGCCAAAATGATCGGACTAAGAAACATGGTAATACAAGGTATCCGGGGAGCAGTCCCCAAAGGACAAAATATTAGTAAAGCACTAGGGGAGTGTCAAGGGAAGGATGAAACTCCCACAGAATGGTTGGAAAGGCTCAGGAAGAGCCTTCAAATGTACTCAGGTACTGATCCCGAATCCCCTGTAGGGGGAATCCTTTTAAAAACGCAATTCGTTGCAAAATCATGGGAGGACATTCGGAGAAAAATGGAGAAAATAGATAATTGGCAAGAGAAAAGCCTACAAGAATTGCTAAAAGAAGCGCAAAAGGTAAATATGAGGAGGGATGAGGAGAAACAAAAGATACAAGCCAAGGTGTTAGTAGCAGCAGTCAGGGAAGCAAACAAACAAGAGCAAGTCCAAACAATGGGAAAGCCGGCACAGGCTTGAAAGCCCCAGGGAAAGTCGGCACCTACACAAAGGAACGACAAACAGGTAAGTGCCCCTGAATGCTTTTACTGTAAGAAAAGAGGACACCTCAAGAGGGACTGTAAAAAAAAAAAAAAAGAAAGATGAAATGATTTTTCAGGAGGATTAGAGGTGTCAGGGGCTCTATAATTTGGGGTCGCGAACATCTGGAGAGCCCTTGATAAAATTAAAGGTTGGACCCCAAAAGCAGGAGTTGATTTTTTTGGTTGATTCAGGAGCAGAAAGAACCACAGTCCGGCAACTACCTCCCGGGTGCACAAAAAGTAAGGATTCTATGACCGTAACTGGGGCAAATGGGGAACCCTTTCAAGTCCCTGTCTTGAGGAATGTAGAAATAGAATCTGAGAATAAAATCTGTGTGGGGGACATCTTATTAGTAGAAGAAACAGAATACAATTTACTGGGAAGAGACCTGATTGTAATGCTAGGAATAAGCATAATTACAAAGGACTCAAGACTCATGGTAAGTTTATATAAGCTAACCACCGAGGATGAGGAAAAGATTGATCCCAGGGTTTGGCACACTCCGGGGGAAGCTGGAAAATTAAACATGGAACCAATCCACATCAAAATTGAGAGACCAGAAGATCCCATAAGGATCAAACAATATCCCATCCCTTTAGAGGGAAGAAAGGGATTGAAACCAATAATTGAGGATTTAATAAAGAGAGGCACATTAGAACCTTGCATGTCAAGGCATAATACACCTATCCTGGCAGTTCAGAAACCGGATGGTAGTTACCGATTGGTACAAGTTTTAAGAGCAGTAAATCTAAGACAAAAACCCTATTTCCCATGGTCTCTAATCCGTATACTTTATTGAATAATATCTCCCCAGAAGATATATGGTATAGTGTGATTGACTTAAAAGACGCCTTCTGGACTTGCCCCCTAGCCGAGGGGAGCCGGGATTTCTTTGCCTTCCAATGGGAGGACCCGGACATACAAAGAAAACAGCAATTGAGGTGGACTTCCCTCCCTCAGGGGTTTGTGGATTCACCTAATCTTTTTGGACAGGCCCTTGAAAGACTGCTTAGTGAATTTGTGCCAATTCCTGGGACCAAACTGTTACAATATGTAGATGATTTATTGGTAGCTGGTTCTAATGAAGAGGAGGTACAAATGGGAACTATAGCTTTATTGAATTTCCTGGGAAAGCGGGGGTTGAAGGTATCAAAGTCCAAATTACAATTCATGGAGCCCGAAGTAAAATACTTAGGGCACTGGTTAACAAAAGGGAAAAACAAATTAGATCCAGACCGGGTGGCCGGAATAATTACACTGCCTCCCCCAAAAACAAAAAGGGAGGTTAGGCAGTTGCTGGAACTTTTGGGTTACTGTAGGCAATGGATTGAAGGATACAGTGAAAAGGTAAGGTTTCTCTATGACAAACTTACCACGGATAGGCTCAAATGGACCGAACAAGATGAAGAAGGCTTCAAGGAATTAAAGGAGACCTTTATGGCAGCCCCTGTATTGAGTCTCCCTGATATAAAAAGGCCCTTTCAGCTTTTTGTAAATGTTAGCAATCATACTGCCCATGGAGTTCTAACTCAGGACCGGGCAGGGGCCAAGAAACCGGTCGGATACCTATCCAAGCTCCTGGATCCTGTCAGCAGGGGGTGGCCCACTTGCTTACAAGCAATTGTGGCCGTGGCAATATTGGTAGAAGAAGCCAAAAAGATAACGTTCGGGGCTTCATTGACCATCTACTCCCCCCACAACGTAAGAAGCATTTTACAGCAAAAAGCTGACAAGTGGCTGACAGACGCTAGGCTTCTGAAATACGAAGCCATTTTAATTCATTCCCACGACTTGGAGCTAAAAACCACCCCAGCACAAAACCCGGCCCAATTCCTATTTGGGGACGCTCCAGGAGACCTGTCTCATGATTGTGTTGAAATGGTGGAGCTACAAACCAAAATAAGACCGGATTTAGAAGAAGAAGAGCTCGAGAAAGGGGAAACATGGTTTGTGGACGGTTCTGCAAGGGTAATAGAAGGCAAAAGAAAGTCGGGGTATGTGGTCATTGATAGGCAAACGAGAAAAGTGATAGAGTCCGGACCCCTGAATGCGGGATGGTCGGCTCAAGCCTGTGAGCTATATGCCGTATACAGGGCATTGCTGGGACTTGAAGGGAAAAAGGGGACGATTTTCACTGATTCCAAATACGCATTTGGGGTAGTACATACCTTTGGGAAAATTTGGGAAGAAAGGCGACTGCTAAATACCTGGGGAAAGGGGCTAATTCATGAAGAAATAATTAAACAAATATTAAAAGCTATCAGAGGGCCAAAGGCAGTTGCTGTAGTCCATGTAAAAGGACACCAAGCCGGGATGCACTTCCGAACTCGGGGGAACAACTTAGCCGACAAAGAGGCAAAAAGGGCAGCTTTGTTAAAGGTAAGTATCCCGGAGGCTGAAAGGGAGGAAACCCAGGAACCGTCCCACCAACCCTCTAAAAAGGAGATAGAAGATTATCAGAAGATTGGGGGGCGTCTGGAAAGAGGTAAGTGGAAGTTGCCAGATGGGAGGGAATTATTATAGAAAGATACACTAGGAAGATTCTAAGGAGATTGCACCAACAAACACACTGGGGGGCCCAAGCACTAGCCAAGCAATTCCTGAGATTCTTTGGCTGTAAAGGGATATATGAACTGGCTAAGCAAGAGGTACAGGGGTGCATAATCTGCAGAAAAATAAATAGGGCAAACTCCCGGAAACTAACACTGGGGAGTCGCCCGGCAGCTTACCAACCTTTTGAAAGAATCCAGGTAGATTTCACTGATCTACCTAAGGTTGGGAGATACAAATTTTTACTAGTCATAGTAGACAAACTAACCCACTGGGTGGAGGCTTTTCCAAGCTCCAGGGCTACAACACAGACAGTATCAAAGTTCTTATTGGAGGAAATTATACCTCGATACAGGTTAGCAAGCTACATTGATTCGGACCAAGGAACACATTTTACTTCAAAAATTATTAAACAATTGGCAGATACCTTAGGTATCAGATGGGATTATCACACCCCGTGGCACCCTCAGAGCTCTGGGCAAGTGGAAAGGATGAATCAAACATTAAAGGCCCAACTAGCCAAACTCATGTTAGAAACAAAAATGTCATGGATAAAATGTCTCCCATTGGCCTTATTAAACATAAGAACTATGCCTCATTCCGAAACGGGGCTTTCACCTTTTGAGATGTTATATGGAATCCTTATACTCATGGTATGCCTGTAGGGCATCCGAAATTAGAGGATGGGCAAATACAACCATACCTGATAACATTAAATAAGAATCTCGAGGAATTGCGAAAGCAGGGTGTAATCATGCAGCACAGCCCCCTTGGCTTCTCAATACATAAGATACAGCCTGGAGACAGGGTTCTCATAAAAACATGGAAAGAAGTTCCACTATCCCCTCATTGGGAGGGACCCTATATCGTTCTTCTAACTACAGACACTGCTATACGCACTGCAGAGAAGGGGTGGACACACGTGTCAAGGGTGAAAAAAATTGACCTTCAAGACCAAGCCCTGGAGTGGAAAGTCACCTCCTCCCCTGGAGATTTGAAGATAACTTTGCGCTGGCCTAGTAAATGACCGAGAGTAACTTGGTCAGATGTTCTGTACCAGATTGTAACTGTTACCCCTTTGCATATTTCATTCACGAATACTGTTAAAGAAGTGGGTTGTTCACTGTCGGAGAGGAATAAGACCCAGTGGGCTGTGTGCAAAGTGCTTTAAACAAGAACAAAACCTGACTAGCCATTTTCTGGTATTGGCCACCAGGCTGAGACTGATTCAATTGGATTCAATAATTTGGTTTCGTCTATATCAGAATGGATTGAGGGGGAAATTACAAAGAAAAGCTAAAATCATTACTGTTGAGTGCCGTAGGTGGAACAACGTACCCTGCAGTGCAGATCCTGTTGAATTATGCTGGTGAGACACCTTTAAGCGAAAGTATGCAGCTCGGTCTTGGTACGAAACCACTGACGAAGATTCCTGCTGCCAAGAAGATGGTCTACCCTGCCGCTGGAGGCACCCCAGTGGGCGCAGGGAACGGCAGAGGAATCCTAGCAGTGGGAGTAATCCTGATGAGCCTGAGTCTAGCCACATGCCTCAGTAACCTTCCTAACCCTGAAGCAGGGGAATCCGGTGGCAGGTACCCAGGAGGCCCAGTGCCCCTGACCCCATGGAACTGCAGTAAGGGTAAGCCTAATAAACCTTGTTCTAAAATTAACACTCAACAGGGGGCATATAAATTCAAGGAAAAATTAAAATACCTCGAAAATGGACAGTCAGCACATAAATTGCACTGAAAGAGCCCAGGGGAAATTTCCATCCCAACCTGTAGCAAATGTAACCGTACTGTATGGATTGGTGGGTGTTGGATAAACGGGAAATTGGAACTTTCTGTCTCAGCAGAGAAGGTAGAGAATACTCAGAAGTTGTAGGCTCTGTAACCGTAAGATAAAATAAAAACTATAGAAACTAGTAGAAATAATAAGTAAGGCGCGAATTAATGGGTTAATATAAAAGGTGGGGGATTGTTATATGTAACAGGTATAATTCACGCCATTTTTTTTTTCATATTATATATATATATATATATAATGTTAAATAATTGTTAGGATGTACCCTTGGCATTAAAAGCCTCCCTTCTCAGGCAAAACTGAGTGTGTGTTAAAACCTGATTTACAAGCAAGGGGATGTAGCTCACCAGGAGATGGGCCTTATCTGAAGCGATATGGAGACACCCAGGCGCTGATCACCATCAGGAACATCCCCCCCTGGGCCGATACATGTGAATACTCTGTTCCCGTAAATTTCATCAAGAGTTTCCATGACACCAGACTTTGAATTTCTCTGCCTTGTCGCCAAGAAGGAAATCTCATCAACTTATGGGACTTTAAATGAAACAAAGGACTGAATGCCGAAATCCTGGCCTCAGGCAAAATTTTCCCATTTTCCCTATAAAAATCGCTTGTACCAGGATGGTGGTGTGGGGGCATAGAGTGAAACCTCTGCTGAGGCTGATCTCTGTGTCTTGCACCCAGCGCCGATCCCGGGCTCGGCACTGTCCTTTTCCGTGCGGCTGGCTAAGTTAGATCTCTATTGCTAAAATAAATTATTTTTTTAATTTGGCTGGATCATTTTTTATTTATAGCAACAGAGACACTTGGCTGTCACTTGATGGCCAGAGGGGTTTAACCACAGTCACCTTGCCCAACTCTTCTCTTATGGGCACAGCCAGAAATGTCAGAGCTCTGTCAGGTGCTCACCCCTGAGCTGGGCTCCTGCCCTGCTCACAGTCCCAGGGCTGTCCAGGGACACGAGTCCTTCCCTTGCACACACACACCGTTCATTGCAGCACAGGCAGGGGCTCCCTGGGCTCTGCTGCCACTACCAGAGCCTGGCAGGGACCTTAGCCCTGCGGGTGTCACCCTGCCCTGCCCTGCCTGTGGTGTCCCACAGCTGGAGGGATGGACACGGGGAGCTCTGTGCTCAGAAGCTCATCCCAGCCCTGCACTCAGGGGCTCCCAGGGGACGTTGCTCTCTGGAAGCTCCAGGAGCAGCTGAAGGTGTTTGTGCTCACTGGGTTTATGTCCCCTCACACACACAGGATGTTCAGGGATGTGGAATGTCTGTGCACTGCAAACACGGACTCCTGACCCGGTCCCTGTATGTCCCTCCATGGAGGGAAGAACAACCTCTGTGACCTGGGGAGAGAGGCCACTGCTGTAGCAGCGATGGCTGTGCAAGGGCACTGATGGGACAGCCCCCACCCGCATCACTGCCACACTTCTGCTGGTCACTGCTGGTTTCCTCTCCTGGGTGCTGTGTTGGGCACATCCTGGAGAGCAAACTGGGGAGGAGATTGAAGGTTTCAGGCCCTGCACTGGGGAGATGCCCTTGCACAATGGAAATGCTGTTGCAGAGCCCAGCTCTGTCTCAGCAGTACCCACAGCCTGTCCCTGCCTGCAGTCCCTGGACATTCGTACAGCAGGACAGAGACTGAGCTGACAGAGCCTTGCGGCTTTAAACCAGCACAGGGGTTCTGAAGGGTAGTGTGGAAGTGAATAAAGGGGGGGTTACAGAGGAGAAGCCCTGGGGCTCCCTGGCAGTGAGGAGCACTGGGGTTCACTTTTCTCCCCCAGCTCTGCCCAGAGGCACCAACCTGGCAGTTCCAGAGAAGCCGGGGAGGAAAGATGTCAGGTACACATGGCAATAACGAGTTCTTTATTTTGTGTAAGCACATAGGTAGTACAGCTCCTGGTTTATACAGTCTCTGGTTCACACTAGAAAGGCAAACACTGAATTAAAAATGGTACAGACAAAGATTTTCCAGTGAACAAACTCTCAAAAAATATAATACCTGTGCCAGCAGCAAAAAACACAGGACACAGAGTAAGCAGTAGTGACTACCACTGTAAGAGTTATACAAAAAATGGCAGCTTATTGCTTCTGAAAAGCATTCATGATAATTTTCCTCAGGCCATCCTTGAGCTCCTGGTTCCTCAGGCTGTAGATGAGGGGGTTCAGGGCTGGAGGCACCACTGAGTACAGAACTGACAGGGCCAGATCCAGGGATGGGGAGGAGATGGAGGGGGGCTTCAGGTGAGCAAATGCTGCAGTGCTGAGGAACAGAGAGACCACGGCCAGGTGAGGGAGGCAGGTGGAAAAGGCTTTGTGCCGTCCCTGCTCAGAGGGGATCCTCAGCACAGCCCTGAAGATCTGCACATAGGAGAAAACAATGAACACAAAACAACCAAATACCAAACAGGCACTAACAGCAAGAAGCCCAAGTTCCCTGAGGTAGGATTTGGAGCAGGAGAGCTTGAGGATCTGAGGCACCTCACAGAAGAACTGGCCCAGGGCATTGCCATGGCACAGGGGCAGGGAAAATGTATTGGCCGTGTGCAGCAGAGCAGTGAGAAAGGCACTGGCCCAGGCAACTACTGCCATGTGGACACAAGCTCTGCTGCTCAGGAGGGTCCCGTAGTGCAGGGGTTTGCAGATGGACACGTAGCGGTCGTAGCACATGATGGTCAGGAGGAAATACTCTGATCCAAGAAAGAAGAAAAACAGAAACAGCTGTGCAGCACATCCTGAGTAGGAGATGGTCCTGGTGTCCCAGAGGGAATTGTGCATGGCTTTGGGGACAGTGGTGCAGATGGAGCCCAGGTCGCTGAGGGCCAGGTTGAGCAGGAAGAAGAACATGGGCGTGTGCAGGTGGTGGCCGCAGGCTACGGCGCTGATGATGAGGCCGTTGCCCAGGAGGGCAGCCAGGGAGATGCCCAGGAAGAGGCAGAAGTGCAGGAGCTGCAGCTGCCGCGTGTCTGCCAGTGCCAGCAGGAGGAAGTGGCTGATGGAGCTGCTGTTGGACATTGGCTGTGGCCACACATGGGGATCTGTAATAGAAGTAATCATGGAATAGTTGGGTTTGGAGAGGACTTTAAATATCCCAGCACAGCTTGGGGACACTTTCCCCGCCCCTGCCTGCCCAGGGCTCTGCTGCCTGGAGCTGTCCCTGCCAGCAGCTGCTTCCCTGTGTCCAGGGCTGGGCCCTGCCAGTGCTGCCAGAGCCCAGCCCAGCCCTGGAGGCTCAGCTCTGCCCTGCAGACCCCTCCCAGCTCAGGCACTGCCCAGGGGCAGCTCTGGCTCTGCAGGCTCTGATGGCAACGCCAGAGCAACCCTGAGGAGGCTGGAAAAGCAGCACTGATGCTGCCTGTGAGGGGCCCTGTGCTGATTTCTGTCAATGCCTGGTTTATTGACTCCTGAGAGAAAACTTTTTAATTTTTCTCAGCCTGAACTGAGAGATGAATATCTATGTACAATTTCCCATCCAATCCACACAGATCAGTAGATTAAAAAAGCAGGATTTTCCCTTTTATGCAGCCCCTGCCTTGCTGAGCTCCCATATAATATACTTGGAAAAGTTCTGCAGTTAAATGCCGTGCTGGGAGCAGTCCTGAACAATGTAGCATCCTCACCACACATGGAGAACACATCCAAACCCTACCAGCTGTCTCCTTCCCCCCACATCTTGTCCCCCAGCGCTGGGAGCAGCTCCCCGGGCCGGCTGAGAGCTGTCCCTGGCAGGCAGCAGAGTCCCTGGCCCAGCACAGCGCCCTGGGCTGCAGGACCCTGCTCTGCAGGACAGCCCTGGGCACCCCTGGCTGCTCTGCACAAGAGATGATCAGAGAATGTACTCACAGGGTCTGTGGGCATTGGGATGTTCCAGCTGTAGGAGATCACTCCAGGAGCTGCAGCTGCATTGTCCTGCAGCCAGAGGTTCCTGTGCCAAGGGCTGCCAGGGATTCTGCCCCAGGCACTTCTCAGCACCTTCCCAGCCCTGACTGATGGAAGCTCTCTGTGCCTCTGTGCTGTGCCCGGGCTGGCTGCAGGCAGTGCCCCAGCCCTGCTGGGCTGGGAGAAGAGCTGCTCATCCAGGGAAATGTGCTTTTGAAGCTCTCCTTGGTTACCAGGATCACCCTCTGTGCCAGGAGCCCGGCCCAGCTCAGCAGCACAGACACAGCACAAGGACTTTAATGACCCTCTGGGGCTTTGTGCTCAGGCCCTGAACATCAGGCCCTGAGAGGGAGCTGCAGAAACCTCTCCAGAGCTCCAAGTCAGAATCCAGCTCCAAAGTTTCTTTGACTTTTAATGGGTCCCACTGAGGGACACGACTGAGAAAGTGTCCCCAGGCCCCAGGCAGAGCAGAGAACTGGAGGCACTGATGACAGCTGGGGACAAAGAGAAGCCAAGTCCTGGTGCCCTGGGGCACAGCAGGGTGTGTGCCACCAAGGGCTGTCAGGAGACACCTTGTCCTGAGGCACTGGGGCCTCCTGGCACAGCCCCAGCCAGGCTGGGCACTGTCAGCCCCTTGTCCTGCCCTCAGCATGCCCCCCTAGCCCACATCCCAGTGGCCTCAAGGATCTGCTGGAAGGAGTCCCTGGGGAGCCTTGCTCAGGAATGGCCCTGGGGGCTCCTTCATGCTCCCAGGGACTGCAGGTTTTTCAAAGCACTTTGGCTTTGGCTTTTGCCTTGGAGTCTCTGAGAGCTTTGTGCAGTCATGGCCTCCAATTATCTGCTGCAATTAGTCCCTGGAGAGGCTTTGTCAGGAACAACACTCAGTGGGGCTCATAAATGCTTCAAGGCTCTTCAGTTCTTTTCAGGTACTTGGTGTTTCCCTTTTGATCCAGACTCTGTGAGAGGTCTGTGCAATCATGGCCCCAATTATCTGCTTTGTGCAATCATGGCCCCAATCATCTGCTTTAACGAGTCCCTTGAGAGCTTTGCACTGACACTCAGTGGGGCTCATTGATGCTTTGAGATACTCAACTTTTTTCAGTTACTTTGGATTTTCCTTTCCACACTGAGAGGTTTTTGTGATATTTTGAGTCTCTGAGAGGTTTTTGTGCCATCCTGGCCTCCAGTTCTCTCCTCCAAGGAGTCCATGAGGAGACTGTGTTGGGGATGGACCTCAGTGGGTCCCATTAATGCTTTGAGACACTTTGGGGTTTTCTTCTGCCTTTGACTCCTGGAAAGGTTTGTGCAATCTCCTCTTGGGCCCTGAGGTTCAAGGGCTCAGCTCCAAATGCACCACGGGGTTCATGAGGAACAAACAAATCCTGAGAAACCATGGCTGTGCCTTGATTTCCCTCTTGTCTGAGGCAATTCATCAGGAAGAATTTGTATTGGCTTTGCTTCGCCAATTTGAGATTTCTCAGCCGATGTGTTAATTACTGTGGTGGGTTCAGTGTTGGCTAATCACCAGTGCACTCACTAGAATATACTTACTAATTTCCTGCTCTGAGATAGGATTAGGAGAAAGGCAAAGTGGGCTCAAAGCTTTAAAAGTGTATAAAGAAAACTTTATTAACAGTAACTAAAAGAAAGAGTAATAAGAATCAGAACAAAACTTTCAGAACACTTCCTCTCTCCATACAACCTGACAATGAAAAGAGACAAAACATAAAATTTTCAGTCAGTTTTCCACCTCTAGAATAGTCTTTCTTCAGTTCACTTAGGGAGAGAAGTTCCTCTTGTAAATGTTATGGGGACTTCTCCACTAGAAAACAGTTGTCTCATGGCTTTTCATTTCCATGAATAGCAGCTGCCTGTAAAAACCTGGAATCGTGAAGTCCCTCTCATTTTTTCACAGCCTTTCCCACAGCTGTGTTTATGGGGTATTAGTTTACAGATGAGCTGTTTAAGAGAAAAGGTTCTCTTCATCTATTTCTTAAATCATCTTCATTTCTGGAAACAGAGGTCTTCTTCTCTCCCTGGGGGCATAGGTTCTCATCACTCTGCTCTCTTTCAATGTTCAAACTTCTCATGGGATCACAGCTACTGCAACATTTGCTTATATTAGCATGGAGGCCTTTGCTGAAACAAGTCATCTCCCAGTTATTTTCAATGTGTTATAGGGAAAAAGAGAGTCTGATGTATCAATTACATCCTTCTCCACAGCTTTACCAGAGGATTTCAGCCCCAAGATCAAGGCATCTCCTCATCCCTCCCATCTGGGCCTCAACTTCCTCTTCACTGACCTCGGTGTCTTCATGTTGCTCCTCCTGTGTGTGCCTGCACTTTGTCCTTTTCTCTCACTCGAGGGAGGATGGAAGCACTGGAAGAGTCAATATCTCAGCCGGGGCCTGCAGATGGTTCCGTGACCCCAGCCGGGCTCGGTACTTGCGGCCGGAGCTGTTTTACCATGGAGGTTTCTGCAGCGGCTGCGCTGGGGCTGTGTCAGGCTGGGCCGCGCTGGGGCAGGGCCAGGATCTCAGCAGCCAGGCCAGAGCACAGCAGCAGCACGGCCGGGGCCCATGGCTTCTCCTCCCCTGCCCGCTGGTTGCGGGCGAACCCCAAGGGCGGCAGAACCTTGGCCGAGCCGGCCCGGCCCGGGGCTGCTCCTGGGGCCCGGCGGATCCTGGCTGGGCCCGGGCTGGCGGCGGGGCAGGGCTCGGTAGCGGCCAGATGTCAGCAACCGCAGCCACGGCCCGGCCCGGCCTCGGCCCCGCGGCCTCCCCTGCCCTGCCCGGCAGCCGATGGGGCCTGGCGGCTCCCTGGGAAGGGGCCCGGCCCCACGGCAGGAGCCGCCCGGCCTGGCCTGGCTGAGACGGGGGCTGGGCCGGCCTGGTCACCTCTTTGCTGGCCAGAAGGGAAAGAGACCCAGCCAGGCTTTCTCATCTTTAACTTGTGTCTTCACAGAGGCGTGTGCAGTTTCCTTAGTGGTTTAACAGATTGTCAGCTCTCAAAGCTAATTACTGATTGGGTTTTTGTCAGACACAGAGGAAACTGCTAGCAGCTTCTCTCAGGACATCACTTCCATGATGCAAAACCACCACAACAGCACAGAGCACAGAGCTCCTTTGTCTGTATGTAGTGGTCATGTGCCCGAGGCCTCAAAATCCCACCTTGGGAGATCTCTGGGTGCTCTCCAAGGTGTTTTCAAATGACAACATTCAGCTCATCATCTAAGAAAATCACCAGAGCACAGGGCCAGCCTGACCTGTCTGTCCTGGCTCCTTTTGTCTGGGAGCGATCCTTGGAGATACGGAATTTGGGAGGCCAAACTCTAATTTTAGCCATGGACCCTGGACATGAAGGCCAGGTTCTTTTCCACAGGAAGGAAGGAACAGAGCTCCACTGTTTCCCCGGGTGGATGAGAGGTTACCGCCAGAGGTCAGCTAGAGCTGACAGTTTTTTTTTTTTCTGGGAGATACCCTTGCATATTGGAAATTTTTTAGGGAGGATACAAATTTTGACAATAGGCATCTGAAAAGAGGTACAGTTCTTTCCCATAGCAAGGAAAGCACAGTGCCCCAGTGCTCCAGGAGCTGATGGGAGGCAGCTCTTGGCATTCCAAGATCAGCCAGACCTGTCAGGTGGCCCCTGGCAGGCCAAGCCAGCCAGACCTGTTCCATGTTCCCTTGGTTCCATGAAGCCCCACAGTGTCCCAATGGTCCCTTGCTTCCATGAGGCCCTGAGGTGTCACAATGCCCCCTTGGTGACACGAGGCCCTGAAGGGTCAGAATGGCCTCCATGGTTCCATCAGGCCCCACAGAGTCATAATGGTCTCTGGGTCCATGAAGCCCCGCTGTGTCACCATGGCCCCTTGGTTCCATGGGCTTCAGTGGTGCCACAATGATCCCCTTGCTTCCATGAGGTCCCCACCATGTCACAGTGATCTCCATGGGAAGGAAAGAACCGAGCCCCAGTGTGGCAGGGGCAGCCACCAGAGGCCAAGTCCAGCCAGAATGGATGGTACTGGCAGATTTTGGCTGGGAACAACCTTTGGATATAGGGAATTTTAGAGGTGGAATCCCAATTTCAGACATGGACACCTGAAGGAGAAGCACAATTCTTTTCCATAGCAAAATATACAGAACACCGGTGTTTCAGGGGCAGATGAAACGTGGGCACCAGAGGCCTAGGCCAGCCAGACCTCTTTGTCCTGGTAGCTTTTGTCTGAAAGCAACCCTTGGATATAGGGAATCTGGGAGGTGGAACACCAATTTCAGCCATTTCTGCATAGATAAGCACAGTTCTTTTCCACAGGAAGGAAAGCACAGAGCCCAAGTGTTTCAAAGGCAGAAGAGGAGAGAGGTGGCTCCTGGGAGGCCAAGCCAGCCAGACCTGTTTGTCCTGGCAGCTTTTGTCATGAAGGGATCCTTGGATGTATGGAATTTGGGAGGAGGAATCTCAATTTTGACCACGGACACCTTGAGAAGGATGGCTCTTTTCCATAGGAAGGAAAACATTGAGCCCCAGTGTTTTGAGGAAGGTGAGAGGCAGCTCCCAAGAGGCCAAGGGCACCCAGACCTGTCTCTCTGGGGAGCTTTCACTTGGGATCAATCCTTGGATGTACGGAGTTTTGGAAGTGGAATCCTAAATTTGGCCATGGGCACCTGGTCAGGATGGATGTTTTTTTTCCTATAGGAAAGAAAAGCACAAAACCCAAGTGTTCTGGAAGAAGATGAAAGGTGGCCATCCTTAGGCCAAGCCAGCCAGACCTGTCTCTCCTGGCACCTTTTGTCTAGGGGCTATCCTTGGACACAGGGCATTTTGGAAGTGGAATCTCAGTTTTGGCCATGGGCGCCCGGACAGGAAGAGGAGTTCTTTTCATTAGCAAGGAAAGCACAGAGCCCCAGTGTTTCAGAGGCACATGAGTGCCAGCCCTCAGGAAGCCAAGGCCAGCCAGACTTGTCTCCCCTGGCAGCTTTTGTCTGGGAGCTATCCATGGATATAGGGAATTCTGGAGGCAGATGCCCAATTTTGGCCATGGGTGCCTGGTTAAGATGGATGTTTTTTTCCCATAAGAAAGAAAAGTACATGGTCCCAGTGTTTCAAAGGCAGATGAGAGGTGGCCCCTGGGTGGCCAGGGCAGCCAGACCTGTTTCTCCTGGCAGATTTCATCTGGGAACAATCTTTGCATATAAGGAAATTTGGAGAAGGAAACCTGGTTTTGGCCATAGGCCCCTGGAGGAGAAGGACAGTTCTCTCCCATAGGAAGGAAAGCCCAGAGCCCCAGTGCTTCAGGGGCAGGTGAGAAGCAGCCATCGACATGCCAAGGTCAGCTGGACCTCTCAGGTGGTCTCCAGGAAGCCCAGCCAGCCAGACCTGTTCCATGTTCCCTTGGTTTCGTGTGACCCCACAGTGTCACAATGGTCTGCTTGGTTCCATGAGGCCCTGGAGTGTCACAATGTTCCCCTTGCTTCTGCAGTGTCACAATGGCCCTGTGCTTCCACGGGGCCTTGCAATGTCACAATGGCTTCATGGTTCCACAAAGCCCTGATGTGTCACAATGGCCCCTCGGCTCCATGCGCCCTCGCTGTGTCACAACGGCTCCTCTGTGACACTGCGGGCTCCACAAGGTCACCATGGACCCTTGGTTCCTCGGGGCCCCCGTGTTCACAATGGTCTCCTTGATCCCATGAGGCAGCACAGTGTCACAACAGACCCATGGTTCCATGAGGTTCCATTGTGCCACCATGTTTTCCTTGGGTCTGGATTGTCACAACTGACCCACGGCTCCATGACATTCCGTAGCATCACCACGGTGTCCTTGGACCCACATTGTCACAACTGACCTATGGCTCCATGAGGTTCCCCAGTGTCACCATGGTGTCATTGGACCTGCGTTGTTACAACTGACCCATGGCTCCATGAGGTTCTGTAGTGTCACCGTGGTCGCTGTCAGAGGCTGGATGAGATCAATGTCCCAAGACACCTTGGGAGGCTCGGAATGCCCGTGTGGGACCAGGAGCGGGTCAGGCCTTGGTTTGTGGTGGGACAGAGCCCCTCCCCCAGCCCTGGCCTGGCACAGCTGTCAATCACATGGAAAGGGTGGTGGTGACCCATCTCTGATTGGCTGAGCTGTCAATCAATCACACAGAAGGCAGGGCTAACCCAGCTCTGATTGGCTGAGCTGTCCGTCAATCACACAGCAGGCAGGGCTAACCCAGCTCTGATTGGCCCAGCTGTCAGTCAATCACACACCAGCAGCTGGTGCCTTCCCTGGCTATGATTGGACAAGCAACTGGCAGTCCCACCCCAGGGGCGGGCCCATGAAGGCCCAGGGGTTTAAAAGCCGGAGCACGAGGCCAGCCCATGGTCTGGATCCTGCCTTCTCCTGGGGTTCCTCTGTTAATGGTGCTGGAACCTGAGCAGTTTGTATCTATGTGTGTGTCTTTCTACAGATCTTCTGTCTTTCTGTTGTTCTCTATTTCTTCTTCTTCTAATCCTGCTTACCTGGAACATTTTTGGGTAACTTATCATCGTAAGGGTTAAAGGTTTTTAGGTAAAGTGGGCTAAGTTAACAAAGTAATGCTATGGTAAGAGTTTTTTGCTGCAGTGGATGTTGTATGAAACCCTTTGCTCAAGTTCCTTGATTGTCTATATTTTGTCGGTAAAATTTTGTGTCATTTTGATCTCTTAGCTCCATTGGTTAGAGCATGGTGCTGGTATCACCGAGGTTGTGGGTTCAATCCCTGTGTGGGCCATTCACTAAAGAGCTGGGTCTCTTCCTACCAAGAAAACTCTTTCATCTGGCCACAGTGAGAATATCTGGTTGGTGTTTCTCCTGTGCACCAAACTCAAGTAAAGAAACCTTTGGTGACCCCCAGCATTTCAGTGTTCTGGGGTGTTACAGCCCTGCAGGCTCACAATGGCCTCTTGTTTCCATGAGGCCCCACAGTGTCACACTGGCCCCTTGGCTCCATGAGGATCTGGAGTGTCACACAGTTTTGTGACATTTGTCCTTGCTGCCCCTCACATCCCACTGTTGAGAGCTGGCATGAAAAGTGCTGCATGCACAGCGGAGAGTCCTGGAAGGTGCTGGCAAGAGCGTCCTGCGGGAACAGGGCTCTGTGGTCTGGCTGGAACAGCCTGGTTTTGCTGCAGTGACCGCAGGCAGGAGTTGAGGCAGGTGAAGAGGCAGCAGGCAGCTTGTGTTTGTAGAGGGCCTGGGGCTGCCCCTCTGAACCTCCACCTGGAAACACACTTGGGGGAATACGAGCTACAGCTGGAGTGCCTGTCCTGAAAGGACCTGAAGTCATTCAGCCTTGCCAGCTTTTCTTGAGAGTGTGTTGGTGTTCCCCAGGACAGCTACACATTTGGGGAAATGCCTTTGGAGGAAAGGGGCTTGCTTCTCAAGGAAAGTGCTTCCCAGGGAGCTCACAGCGAGGCAGGTGCAAGGGTCCCCCTTTGGCTCTCTGTGGTCCTTTCACTGCCTGAGGCCCGTTGCACTTGGCAGAGGGGCAGGGCAAGGGAGAAGGCTGTGAAGAGCAGGTTTGGCATCCGCCTGGACCTGTTGAGACCAACCCAAGTACCTGCAGCAGGGTGTGTTCCCCCCTTTGGACAGAGGCATGAGCAGGAGCGTCTCTGTCCAGCCGTGAGCCCCAGAGCTCTCTCTGAGAGCTGTGAATTAAAAGGCCTTTACACACACACTTTTCACCTCTTCCCTGTCTGCTGTGTTTCAACTCTTGGCAATGTGCATGTGGCTCTTGCTTGGTGGAAGCTGCTGTGGCCCAGGGCCAGCACAGAGCTGGGCTGGGTGGGCCGGGCAGCGTGGAGAGTCTTGGCTGATCTTGGTGTGTCCCTGGCCTCAGAAGAGGCTGGGAAGGTTTGCCTCCCAAGGCGTCCTGCTCATTGGCTCTCCCTGTGCACCCTGGAGAGAACAAGGTGGGCATTTCTGGCAGCTGGGCATCAGCAGGCCTTAAAATGGGGCTGTGTTGTGGAGCGAGCCCAGCTGAGATACCCTGAGAGGAGCCCAGTGCTCCTTGCTCCCCTGTGCTGACACGTGAGTGTTTGTCTGGTTTTGGGATGGCCCTGGCTGTGTGAGGGGTGCTACGTGGACACGAGACAGCCGGTCCTGTCCCGCTGGGTCCCAGCAGTGCCTCACAGCAGTCCTGCATCCACGTCAGGATGCCGGCCAAGAGAGGTCCTGGAAGCTGAGGCAGCTGATTTTAAGCTTGTGCAGGTGCCTACAGGCCAAGGCCAATGGTGTTCCCTCAGGATACAGCACTCCTGAGGGGTCTCCCTCATTCAAACAAATCAGCAGACAAATGCATTGTCAGCCAAAAGCCCTTTTATTGACCTGGCAGGTGGGCAGGGGTCTGCACCCCACTAAAGTGTTTCTCTGCCACATATAAATTTCAGTGGGTTGATGTCGGAGTTGTATCAAAAACACCATCCATCTTTACACTGCTGAGGTGATTCCATAGGCAGGCGGTTAGAAATACATTGTGTCAGATTCCCATACTTGAAGCTGATGTCCAGGCCCTGGCCAGGAGCGGTCTCGATGCCCCAAAGCAGCACAAAGTCTTCCTCACGGCTTCCCTGCACAGGGCTGATTCCACACTTGCCCTTAGTTCTTCTGGTAGACTGTGTCTAAAGCTTTTTGTCAGGTCACTCTCATGTCAAGTTAGGCCTGCCAGGTTTTTGTTATGCTAACTGGTGCTAAGTACTTAGGCATGTCTGTGCTAATTACTTGTTTACTCATGTGAATTGCTTGTGCTTACTCATGTCAAACCAAGGCCTTGTTCCATCCCCAAAGGTGCCTGAGGCCACCCGCTCCTTGTGACACCAGTTGCTTTCCTGTGGAATGTTCTACCCCCCCCAGGGTAAAGAGGGAGATGCAGAAAGAGCTTGCCAGGCTGCTCTCCATCCTTTCCCAGCACTCCTGGTGAAGTGGAGAAGTCCGAGCTGAGCACAAAGGTGCAAATGGAGCAGCCGTGCACAGGAAGGCTCGGTGGGAAGGATGATCCAGGATCCATAGGCCTGGCAGCCTGAGCGTGCTCCAGGGGAAGGCCTTGGAGCAGATCCTCCTGAGTGCCATCCCACGGCACCTGCAGGGAACCAGGGCATCTGCTGGAGGGTGGGAAAGCTCTGCGGAGGGACGGGGACAGCTGGGGCTCCTGGCGGGGTGTTGAGGGCTTCTGTGCAGGAGTTTGGGGGGCTTGGCGCTGGTGGGGTGTTGGAGAAGGAGTTGTCTGGAAGGTGAGAGGTCTAGGCTGGAATTTGAGTCAGTTTGAAGGCAGCATCTGTTCTTTGGCACAGCTTTGGTTAGGGAGGGCAGAAAGAATAACTGTGACTTTTCCTCTTCATGGTCCTGATTCTCCTGCAGGGAACAAGAGGGGAGAGCTGTACTTTACTGGCCACTCAGATCTCTGTACCAGGGGGAGGATTAGCCCTTTTGCCATCTACTCAATTCTTTGAGCTGCTTTTCTACCACTGAGTGGACATTCATTTCTTGAGAGCTTTTATTTCTTAAGAGAATTAGGATATTATCATCCCTACAGAGAAAACCAAAGAATGGCCCTTGTTTTTTCCCTTTTTTTCTGTAGTGTTATGTTCTGTAAAGTGACTCTCAGTGGATGAGGTTAAGGCAAATGAGTTGCTGCTTTGAGATGGGAAGCAAAATTCCAACTCTTCACCTCCTCAGGCCATCCCAATTAATTTGGGAAGTTGGCAACTTTTTGGAACTACTTGAGCTGAGCAATGGGAAGTAAAGCTTTCCTGAACTGAGGATTCTTCATTGCCAGATTCTTCTTTGCCTTCGCCGCTAAGGTGTTTTTGTGCTGAAGGCAATAACTGCAATGAGAAAATAATTTCAGCATGGTGTAAGAGCTTCTGACAGAGACCAAGTGTTGCCAGCGTTGCTCCAGGTGCTCCTGCCAACAGCCCCTGCAGGCAGGAGCGCAGCCCCCAATGCACGTGGGCTTTGGCTCCCTCTGGCACAGGAGCCCCCCACGGGCACAGGTCTCTGGGGCAGGAGACGGGCACCGGTGCTGCCAGGGCTCGGGGGGTGGCAGGTCTGCTTGGGCAGGGACCCTGCCACACCTGCTGATGTCAGCGCTCCCCAGGCCCCAGGGGTCAGAGCAGCATTCCTGCCCTGATCCACACGTTCCTTGTCTGTGTCACACCTGCGGGTTTAGGATGGCCACCAGCCGGGACGTGTCCCAAGGAGGCCGTGCCAGCTTCTGTGAAGGCCCCGTGCCCTTCCCAGCACGGCTGCTTCGGCAGCCCTGGGGGCTCCTTCTGCTGCCCTGAGCCCGCAGAGCAGGGCAGGGTTTGCTGATGGTTTGAGCCGTTCCTAAAGATCCTGTCGGGCTGTCTTAGACACTTGGGGTGAGGGATTCCTTCCAATCTGATCCACTTTGGGTGGGCTGGGGGCAGCCCCAGGGCAGGGGGCAGTGTGTGCAGGGGCCCTTTGTGACACGGGGCAGCACGGTCACCGTGGCATGGAATGGGACAGTGTGTCCAAGGGCCCTTTGTGACACGGGGTGACATAGGAGCTGGCGGTGACAAGACCACGCCACAGTGCTCGGAGCACACAATGGGACAGGACGGGACAGAGCGGTGCCGTGAGGAGCCCCCGCACAGCGCACTCGTTCATGTCTGACCTGGAGTTTTCCGAGGCGTTATTCCTGCAGCTGACCTCGAGGCCAGACCCCAGGACTTGGTGACCCGTGGCCTTCCTGAGGCTTCTCTCCTGCAGGTGTCCTCGAGGGCAGACTGTGGGACTTGGTGCCCCAGAGGCATCTCCCATCCCTGCCACCGGTGCCCTCGAGGCCAGACCACAATCGTCAACAGGAGTCTCCTGTCTTTGTGGCAGGAGCCCTCGAGACCAGAGTGCAGGACTTGCTGTCCTGTAGCCTTCCTGAGGCTTCTCTCTTGAAGGTGCCTTCCAGGCACGACTGCAGGCCTTGCTGACTCGGAGCTTTTCCGAGGCATCTCTCCTGCAAGTAGCCACAAATCCAGTCACTGACATGGAGCAGAGACCCCTGAGAGTGCCCAAGCTGGCCTGGGTGGAGGAAGAGGAAGAAGGCCCTGGAGCTGGCCCTGCACAGGAGACCTGTGCTGCCCTGCTGGATATGCTCGTAGAGGAGGGGATTTGCAATCCAAAGCAAGTAAGCAGCCTGTGGCAAAGGTTTGATCCTCCCAGGAATTGCTTGGCCTCCCAAGCCATGCCTACTGGTCACTGGAAGCCTTTGAGGCCATGGCAGTGTGGTGGCAAGGGAAGCACTTCTCTGGGGAAGCTGGGGACATTCCTCCCTCTGGCAGCTTTCCAAGTCTCCCTGTGCCTTCGCCAGGTGCCTGCCATGGTGAGGTACATCCACCAGTGGCTCATGGCCAGTCAGTTTGCTGAGCACAGGCTGAACAGGGCCCTGCTGGATCTCACCAAAGAACAGCCTGCTGATGTAGTAATGTGTCCTGGTTTTGGGCAAATTTGGGAGAAAACCTTCAGAATGAGCCCCCAGAAAGCAAACCCCCACGGGCCCTCCCCCACCTGGTTCAGGAAGAATTTCCTCAGAGAGTAGTGGAAACAACCTGTTTATTGAGCAGGCAAAGCACTCCCCAGCACAAAAAATGAGCAACACCAGATGACAAAAAGTCTTTCTACGCTCTGAAGAGGTGACAAATTCAGGAAGTCTCTGCTGGGAGTGGTTGCCCAGTTATCGGTCTCCGGCACTGGGGGTGGCTGCTGCAGGTCACAAAATGCTGGCTCTCGGTGTGTCTTGGTGTTTCCCAGGTCCCAGTCCTGAGCAGGTTCAAATGGTATTCAGGAAAGGGAAAGAAAAAAAACAGTCCAGGGAAAAAATTGGATTGCCTAGCTAAACTAACTAATAAGCAAAAGCAAGGGCAAAATCAAGAAGCAAAAGCAAGAGAAAAGTGAAAGCAAGCAAGCCAGCAAGCAAGCAAGAAAGCCAGCAAGCCCTAGCCTCTCCTAGACACAGACTTTGGGGAGAGGTGAGCCGGCTGATAACAAGACAAAACAAACCTTCACTTTTTGGAGCCAGTCCTGAAGGCACAGAACATAACATCAAGAATAAACAGAACACACGATTGGGGATGCAAGCACCATAACGTCACCCTAGGACATTCCACCCCTTATCTCCAAATCATCAACATACTACCAAACGTCATGTAAAAACTTCATCAAGTAAAAACTTCCATCTTTCACTTACTCAGACACATTTCCTTCCATCTCACTTGCTCAAACTTTTGACACACATTTCCTTCCATCTCACTTGCTCAAACCTTTGACACTTACACATTTCCTTCTGTCTCATGTCGGTGTGGTTTAATGTAAAGACAGTGGCAGTAACATCCAACAAACAGTGATATTTGCATATGAGTCTCACCCCACAATCAGATCTCCCTGGGGTACACATCGTGTTCTTCCATATTTCTGCATTATTCACCGTGTACAACCTGGTCCCTGAGCAAAAACCATCCCACAAATGGGTTTGTCTGTACTCGCGGCAGAATTGATCTACACTGTCTTCCCTAACAAACCTCTGATATGTGCCACTGGGACTTTATCTCCATCTGCTATATTCAGGGACTCAGACTGGGCAGGACCTGTTCCACTGGTGGAATCTTGGGTGTTAACTTACCAGGTGGCCTTTGCTAAATGCTGCTCCCAGTTTTTGAAAAATCCCCCACCCAATGCTTTCAAGGTGGTTTTTAACAGTCCATTGTACCTCTCCACTTTGCCTGCAGCTGGTGCATGGTAGGGGATATGGTGCACCCACTCAATGCCATGTTCCCTAGCCCAGGTGTTGATAAGGCTGCTCTTGAAATGAGTCCCGTTGTCAGACTCAATCCTCTCAGGGGTACCATATCTGCACAGGATTTACTTTTCAAGGCCCAGGATGGTGCTCCGGGCAGTGGCGTGAGGCACAGGGGAGGTCTCCAACCATCCCGTGGTGGCTTCTACCATTGTGAGCCCGTAGCGCTTGCTTTGGCATGTCTGGGGCAGTGTGATGCAGTCAATCTGCCAGGACTCCTCATACTTGGACTACCGCCCACCATGCCATAGGGGCTTCACCCACTTGACCTGCTTGATGGCAGCACACGTCTCACAGTCATGGATAACCTGAGAAATACTGTCCATGGTTAGAGCCACCCCTCGGTCTCGTGCCAAATTAAAAGTTGCATCTCTGCCCTGATGGCCTGAGGCATCATGGCCCCATCGTGCTAGGAACAACTCCCCCTTATGTTCCCAATCTAGGTCTATCTTTGACACCCCTATCTTTGCAGCCTGATCTACCTGCTGATTGTTTTGGTGCCCTTCCTTAGCTCTACTTTTGGGGACATGGGCATCTATGTGGCGAACCTTCACTGGTAGTTTCTCTACCCGGGTAGCAATGTCTTTCCATTCTTCAGCTGCCCAAATTGATTTTCTTCTATGCTGCCAGTTAGCCGCTTTCCATCTCTGCAGCCATCCCCACAGAGCATTGGCTACCATCCATGAATCAGTGTAGAGGTAGAGCTTTGGCCACTTCTCTCTTTCTGCAATGTCTAGGGCCAGTTGAACGGCTTTGAGTTCAGCAAGTTGACTTGATCCACCCTCTCCTTCAGTGGTCTCTGTGGCCCATCGTGTGGGGCTCCATACGGCTGCTTTCCACTTCCGATTCATCCCTACGATGTGACAGGAACCGTCAGTGAAAAGAGCGTAGCGTGTTTTCTTCTGCTGGCAGTTGGTTGCATGGTGGAGCTTCTTCAGCCTGTGTCACTAGTTCTTGTTCTTCATCTGTGACACCAAAACTTTCACCTTGGGGCCAATTTGTAATTGCTTCCAAAATCCCAGGGCGATTCAGTTTACCAATATGGGCGTGCTGCATGATGAGAGCAATCCACTTGCTCCATGTAGCACTGGTGGCATGGTGGGTGGAGGGAACCTTTCCTCTGAACATCCACCCCAGCACCGGTAGTCGGGGTGCCAGGAGGAGTTGTGCTTCCTTACCAATCACCTCCGAGGTGGCTTGGACTCCTTCATAGGCAGCCAAGATTTCATGCTCTGTTGGGTGTAGTTGGCTTCAGACCCTCTGTAGCTCTGACTCCAAAATCCTAATAGTCGGCATCAAGTCTCCCCAGGCACCTTCTGCCAAAGGCTCCAGGACAGACCATTGTTCCCGGCTGCAGAGTAGAGCATGTTCTTCACCTCTGGTCCCGTCCTGACTGGGTCAAGGGCTAGTGCATGGGCGATTTCCTGCTTAATCTAGGCAAAAGCTTGTTGCTGCTCAGGGCCCCAGTGGAACTCGTTCTTCTTGCGGGTGACCATGTCAAGAGGGCTCACGATCTGACTGTACTCAGGAATGTGCATTCTCCAAAAGCCTATGGTGCCTAAGAAAACTTGTGTTTTCTTCTTATTGGTTGGTGGGGACATAGCTGTGATCTTGTTGATGACATCCGTAGGAATCTGACACTGTCCATCTTCCCACTTCACTCCCAAGAACTGGATCTCTTGAGCAGGTTCCTTAACTTTACTCTTCTTGGAGCGAAACCAGCTTCCAGGAGGATTTGGATGATTTTCTCTCCTTTCTCAAATACTTCCATTGCCATGTTCCCCCACACAATGATGTCATTGATGTACTGCAGGTGTTCTGGAGCTTCACCCTTTTCCAGTGCAGCCTGGATCAGTCCATGGCAGATGGTGGGGCTGTGCTTCCACCCCTGGGGCAGTCGGTTCCAGGTGTACTGCACGCCCCTCCAGGTGAAAGCAAACTGAGGCCTGCATTCTGCTGCCAGTGGAATGGAGAAAAACACGTTAGCAACGTCAACAGTGACGTACCACTTTGCTGCCTTGGACTCCAGCCCGTACTGGAGTTCCAGCATGTCCGGTACAGCAGCGCTCAGCGGTGGAGTCACTTCATTCAAGGCACGATAGTCCACTGTCAATCTCCATTGTCCTTCAGATTAACGCACAGGCCAAATGGGGCTGTTGAAGGTGAGTGGGTTTTGCTGACCACTTCTTGGCTTTCCAGCTCTCAAATCATCTTATGGATGGGAACCACAGCATCTCAAGTTGTTCTGTACTGTTGTCAATGCACTGTTGAAGTGGCAATTGGTACCTTTGCTCTTCTCCCTTCAGAAGTCCTACTGTAGTTGGATTCTTGGACAGTCCAGGCAAGGTGTTCAATTGCTGGACGCCCTCTGTCACTGCAGCTGCTATCCCAAATGCCCACCTGAGTCCTTTTGGGTCTTTAAAATACCCCCTTTGGAGGTAATCTATGCCCAAAATGCATGGGGCCTCTGGGCCAGTCACAATAGGGTGTTTTTTCCACTCATTTCCAGTCAGGCTCACCTCAGCTTCCACCAAGGTA